>NC_061799.1:27271055-27908255 GCF_021462225.1 Girardinichthys multiradiatus | reverse complement strand
GGGACAAAGTTGTTGAGAAGTACAAGTCAGGATGGGGTTATAAAAAAAATCAAAATCTTTTAGGGCACCATCTAATCCATAATCTTCAAATAGAAAGCACATGGTACCAAAACAATCCTACCAAGAGAAGCCTGCCCACTAAAACTTACAGATTTGGCAAGGAGGGTATTAATCAGAGAGACCACACAGAGACCAAATGTAACCCTGAAAGAGTTGCAGAGTTCCACAGCAGAGACTGGAGTACCTGTACTTAGAACCACAATAGGCCATGCACTCCATAGAGCTGAGCTTTATGGAAGAGTAGCTAGGAAAAAAAAAAAACTTTTTCTAGTGTTAAAAATAAATGGCATAAGATAAGATAAGATAAATCAAATGTGCAAACTTTCAAACAATCCATTTTAATTACAGGTTGTGAGGTAATAAAACATAAAAAATGCCAAGGGGAATGATAACTTTTACAAGTCACTGAAAATGTGCAAAACTGATAGAGACATACTCCAAAAGACTTGCAGCTGCAAATGTGGAACTACATTTTGCTGCTAAGTATTGGCTAAAGGGGCTACATAAAAATGCAGACTATATGTTTCGGACTTTGATTTTTATTCTCCACTTTGATTTTATAACTCCTTCCACTTAACAATTATGCTCTACTTTGTGTTGACCCATTACATGAAATCCTACTAAAAATATAAAAGTTTGAGGTTGAACAAAACAAGTATAGAAAAGTTCATTAAGGATGAATATTTTTGCAAGGCACCACATAATAAACCGAAACTTAAAAAAATCTATTTTATTTTTTATTTTTTATCTGTGTAATTCCAATAAACAGAACTGAATCATGTCATAAACTCAGTTACTTTCTTACTTAGCAAGTAGCAAATGCTTGCAGTTAGTTGCTGGAGATTATCATCAGACACAACATCAGATAGTTTGCTAAATGGGTATATAATCCTGGCACTTATCCGAGCTCTGACAAACACATTTCTACCCACTGAGAGCATATAGCGCTTATGGTTTTGCACTGCACTCCATCCGAAGAATATGCTGCAATGATTAGTACGAACCAAAAAGAATGTTCAAGTTTGATTCTAGGCTGAATTTTACTTTTCTAGCCTGAAATATCTACTGAATAACAACAAAAAAGTTCACACAGAGGAAGACTTATGTCCTAACCTTTTTTTTCCTACCAGCTCATTTGACACTGTCAAGCAATTAGCCTCCCATGAATAATTTCTATTTATCATGAAACTCCTGAGTGATGCTTGGAAACAAACATGTTAATGAAGGCATTCCTAATTTGCAACATTTGTGACACAAATTAAAAAGACGTAAAAAACCAAAAGTACTATTAAATTAATATCTCATCTGAGCCGAGTCTTGATAATCTCCTGGATTGTAGTCAGTCATTTATAAAATAGCTTTCCCAAAAGACTTCTTTCATGGTTGATTAAAGACGCAACTTAGAAAAGCAATCATAGTTTTGAGAGTGGAATGAACTAATTTGAGAAATAAATAAGTTGGTGTTTCTTCATCAAGCTTAGACTTAAGAGATAACACAGACAAGGATGATAAAACAAACAAAAAACAACAGTTGCAGAAAATTTGTCATTTGCACATACATGATGCAGATGTATTGCTTCACCACAATCAAAAGGTGCTACAATGGACTACGACATAGTGACTGTGGAGGATATTGCTGTTCTCCAATGCCCTTGTCCTTTTTGAGAAACAAGTTCGAATTATTTGACCTTTGTAACATGGTGCATTATCCTGATGAAAGTAGCCATCAGGAGATGGTTACACTGTGAGTAACAATACTCATTAATGGCATTTAAACCATGCTCAAACGGTACAAAGGGGCTCAAATTTTAAAAATATCTGCAATTGTTTAAATAAAATAACTTACTAATAATACAATGGTCAACCTAATTATTAGGTCGCAGGTAAAGTAAACACTGATAATCTCCTTAAAATGACAGAGACTGTTACGAAACTGTGAATCCTGGTGTTTTTAGGAGGATGTTATTTTGACATGTTACACCCACCTAAACAAGTTTCATAGCAAGAACAACCTTGTATGATGACGACACTCACTGCTAGAAATAGATTGATCTACAGGAAAACATGGACTAAGGTCTGTCCCCAAAAACAGAAGGTATCACAACAAGCCAACTTTATGAAGGTCCAACCTCACTATTAACAATACCCATCGATTCTCACATTTATTCACTAAAAGGTCTCAGTTACTTTGGCTATAACATTACACAGGTAACACTATGGCTGTCGCTTCACTCTTACAGACTGGTGCTGTATAGTCAATGAGGAGCTCTGCTGGGAAAACACAGTGAGTATTAATGCTTGGTGACAATCCAGCACTATAGCAACCTTTCTTATTTCAAAAATAACATGTGAAAAGAGAAAAAAGCTGCTATGCTACATTCTTACAACTGAAAACATGTGTCAAACAATCATTTTAAAGCAGTGAAGAGTAATCTTTGGTAGATTAGATTCTAGATGATTAGGATGACAAATTTTGAGCTCCACAATTTTATAAATAACTTTTTAGCAACAATGCTTAAATTATCTGTCCAACGTGAGTACAAACCCTTTGGGCAAAAGGTTTCCTTGAAATGCAGTGATGGATACACATGTTTCATCCAGATAGCAGGCTTTAGGGAATACTGAAAAAATAATGGCAGCATTTTACCTTGGACACTCACATTTATCTGAAGTTTTTTGCAGTATTTGTGCATTACATGGCTATGGGATGCAAACCAACTCTTGCAACAAAGCTTTACATGTCATTAAAAAACCTAACCTCAATATCTTCCATCTTAGAGCAGAAAAGCACTGCAGTGAGGCATCTTATTAAAACAAACCGCACAGTTCACACTGAACCCCTATATAACGTATCTAAAAACCAAAGAACACGACAGACTGACAGATCAGACAAGAAGTAAAAACAGACTGTGCAAATTACAGGCTGGTGACTTACTGTGGTGAAATTTACGGCGAAGCATTCTTCTCCTCGAAAGGTGCACTGCAGAAGCATGTCACCGATGTCATGTCCTGTTCGGTTATAGAAATCTGTCATGTTGAAGAGTTTGGGCTTGAAGTTCTGGAAGTTTGCCTTTTCCTTTAGGACAGCCAGAACCTCAGCCTCAGCCAAGTGCGGGTTGGCTATCTGGTGGTTATTGTTAAGGAGGGCCAGGAGCTCTCCAACGTGATAAAGGTCATTTTTTGTGATTTTGGAGAAGCGGAACTCATTGAGGTTGCAGAAGGTAACTGCAGGAAAGGTGAGGTTTGTTGCCGCCACTTCGTCCAACTTGGTGACATGAGGATACTCTAAATAATATGACACCCGATCCATGCAGACCAACAACAATAAGCTCAGTGAGCCTAAAAAAGAAATAGTCCAAAGAAATCGACGAAATGTCATGTGTCCGTAGGCAAATATGTGACTCATGCCATGTAGGGTGGATATGTTGGCAAATGCTTGCAGGTTGGAGGGCCTGACACTTTCAATGCTTTCCTCTGAGCTTCCTTTCATGGCTCTAAAGTGATGCTCAGTACTCTCAACGAACTTCGGTTAGAGACTTTGCTTAGCAACAGGAAAAGCAGAATGTAACCAGCAGTGATGTTTGGCACACTGTCTCTCTTTTTCTCCAAGAAGCAGCAATATTCTCAGTAAATGGCTACCTTAAAATGGTTGTCAGACTCTGAAACAGTTTTCTTTTCATCACGTCTTGCATGCCATTGGTTTGTCGCTGTTCCTGTAGTGCCAGATCCCGCTTTTCGTTCAGTCTGCCGTTTTATTATCTCCAAAGCTGTCTCTCACTCTCCCTGCTCAGCTGTCCTTTGCAGAGGCACCAACAACGACAGAAACACCCACTTCTGCTAAAAATGCAATGCCTCCTAAATCCTGAGTCGAGTCAAAAGGAAGGGACAAGAAAAGAGAAAACGGAAAAAACAGCAGACATAAGGATATAGGCAATGAAAGGAGGAAATGGAATGAAAAGGACTAGCGTTTGAAGAAGGGCGCTAAGCCTTAGCAGTGAATGGGACCTTTCCTCCTCCAATCGGAGAGAATGCCTCTACATCGCTTTGATAATAGGATGCAATGGTTTTCTGAATGAAGGTAATAAAGAGAGAAATGGCTCACTGGTCCCTCGCTGTCACCTTCCCTTTTCTCTGGTGTCTCTTTAGCTCTTCTCCTTTCTTCCAAGAAATGAAAATAAGGGGGTCAGAGACTTCCGACCAGCCCACCACAGTGCCTGACACACCGGCATTCACTGATTCCACTAATTCCACTTCTTTATTTGCATAGATCCACGGTTAAGAGAGAAGACCACTACTTGAGGCTTTATGAGCACCCCCAGAGCAGCATCAGCACTAAAGCCACCTCAAGAACCCGAGCTTAGGTCCTGTTAACATACAGATTTATATTCTGCCGTGTGGAGCCTTTCACTCTGTTTCTCGCCTCCTTTCTCTCTCCCACCACTCCCCCATTCCTTGCTCTCTCCCTCTCTCTCGCCTTCTCTTTCAGTCTCTCTCTCTCTCCCTCTTCCTCTTTAGTAGTCAGGATCCATCCCACTGCTGAATGGCTGCTTTACTTGTGAGTCTGTGTTCAAAGGGGAAGTCTCTCAATCTGGACACCACAATAATGCTTTTATTATTCTCTAATCATGTCCAGCAGCCTCACAGATATCAACAAGCTTGCTCCTCAACAATGCCACAGGTTGATTCTTTAAAGGAAATGTATAGATAAAATATTTATGGTGTAACACCAAATGATATCACACAAATATCCATGATTCACTATTTTTGTAAAAATGCAAGAGAGTAGAACAAGCCATTTGTTTTTCCAGAAAACACAGATAATTATTTTTCCATAATTAACAATTCATTAATACTTTGGCTTAATCTCTCTTGAGATGTGGTGTGTGCTTAGAGAGGCTTGACCACTAAGAAATTTCATTGGGGCTAAAAGTTCAAAACACTGAGAACGCATTTAATTTCTCCAAGGACCAAACAAGATTATCATTCACTGGCTACCCAGGGGTTACTTTTTAACATAACAATGGGGGCATTTTGAAAGATATGACCCCAGCCTTTGAAGATCAATATTCTAGATAACCAAGCCAGTGGACCATTGTAACCTCAACCAACAAGGTTCCAACGCATGAGAGCCATCTGAAAACCTTCATCTGCAAACTGACAAAGGCAGTGACAGGTATACATGGTCACAAATCAAATGCCATTTAGAGATTGCTCATCTTACATAAAACCTAATAGAGAATACTCTGGTTTTCAGTCCATCTGGCAAAACACAGAAAATTAGCTGATAAAGTCTGAAGTAAATACAATCAAACTACAGTTTTACTTCTTTTTGCTTAACTCGTGCCCATTAAATTATCAATTTAATTATGCTACACTCCTTCATACTCATGAATATGTTTAACAAATAATTGAAAACACAGTCGTGTCCATTTAGCATTAAGCATTTTTTCGTACAGAGCTGGTTAGAAGTTCACATACACTAACAAACAGGACTAATGTCATAAAATGTGAGCATTTTTATGAAAGACTTGAACTGTTCTTTTTTAAAATGCACAACCTCATTTAATTTAAAAACAAGAAATAGCTGTGCATGTTAAAATTTATTTACATACTTGATCAAAAATACACACACAAGTTTAAAACTATGCATACACACCCACTAATATGTGGCTAAATGTCCACTGGCAAGTTGGAGAGAAATTAAACACTTTTTATAGCCATCATCAAGCTTTTGGCATTCTTTGGTCTGGATATTTGAACATTTATCAACATTGATTGAGTTAATTAAAAATTGTTGGTTTCCCAGCACAGAAACAGCTTTTAAGCATAGTCTATACACTTTCAACAGGCTTGAGATCAGAGCCATTCCAGAAGCTTGTTTGGGATCAATGTCCTGTTAGAACTCCCAAATCTATCCAAGCTTTTACAGTCTGACCCAAACTGTCACCCAGCAGCAAAACTGGTTTAGTTCAACAGAAACCCAGAAAGTGCAGAGGCTAAATACTCATAAACTGGAAGAAGCTGGAATACAAGAAGCTGGAATTGGCCTGAAGCCAATTCAGCATTAGTGTGGACTGAGAAGGTGCTCACCAAAAAAGCTGTGCCCCACTCCAAAATCAATATTTTTGAGCTTGACAACACGTTGTAACTGGTGACATGGACAAGCCCAATGTGTTCTGCAGAAAGGTTTAAAGTGGACATATCATGCTTTTAAATGTTCCCTTTTTGACATTAAAATCATTAAGTTGTGGTCTATATAAAGTGTAACTGCAATGTTTTGGACTGAATTCCTTGTTATTGTAACTCTACAGGCCCCTCAGATAGTCAGTCAGACAGCGAGACAGACACTCAGAAAGACAGACACGCACAGACAGACAGACATATAGATAGATCCCCCGTAGTATATTGCACAATGCCAATGCTAAATATACAAGATCAAAAGAAAACAAATATACATAATAAGCCCTGTTCTGAGATGGGTCTAAGAGCAACTCGTTTTGGTGTGCTTTCTTTAAATGCTATTGAGGCACTTCACACCCCGCCACCCTCCAGGTCCAGGGGTACTCCACTTTAACCCGTTCAGCCATTTTTGTAGTTTGCCAACAGAGATCCAATTATCTAGTTCCACAGAAATAAGACAAAAACGGCAAAAACAATGCTAAACTTTTTATGTAATAATACTATTCAAAACATGCAGCATGGTTATATCCTCAAGGAGCTAAAAGCGAGCACACAGCAATAACACAACCAGAAGGCACGTTGCTAATGCTATCAAAACAATGGCCAGCACGTTATATCAACACACAATAAATTCATGTCTAAAATAAAGTTTGTTGTCATTTCAGCGTTATTTGCAGCTTACCGCTTTGCTGTGTCTGTCGTTTCCGTAGACAGAAGGAACTGACTCCTTAATCAGATGAAGTCATTCAGCAAATCCTTCTTGATACTATTGGAGGTTGCTAAAGGCACTCGTCCTTGAAGTGTGGGAAACAGGAATTTCCCCCACTGACGTGAGTACATTTCCACAAAAAATGAAATATAACCAGACACTTCGAAGAGGTTCTGATGTTTGGGGACGATGTAATGAATTGTATGGGTTAATACACCTAAGAACTGAACATTTAAACATATCAACTTGCAGAGTCTGCACACTTGTGGTTGGACTACAAAATCACAGTGAGAAATAAAAATGGCGGATACGCAAATCGGTCAGCCAGAAGTCCATGACCTAATTTAGCTGTTCCACAGCAAATACTGTGACATAACAGTTAAAAACCATAACAGAGGACAGAGAAAACTGAACGGACTGAAAAATATTACCCAAACAGAATATAAAGATATATTTGCAACACCTGGAGAAACTAAATTCAACTTTTCGGGACTCGTACAGACACCAAGCACACAGAAATTTTTTTATTTAAGGGCTAAAAGAAAGGATTTTGCATGACACCCTTATAAGGTCAGATGAAACACGGTTCTGTCAAATCTAATAAACACTGTATTAATTGTCAAGTATGACAGTTAGCTTTTTGTTTTAAGGTCTGTTTTGCAGCCAGTGGTACTGGCACACTGCTAAAAATGGGTGAAATAGGAGAAACATAATTTTCAATTCCATTGCGGTCTATGTAGGCTGTGAAGATTAATGGATTCACTGACACAATACGTTGCTATCAGGGAGCAATGGTCCCTAAATATTTGAACTCGTATAATCTGATTACGTTTGTGAATGAATGAATGACTGAATGAATGAATGAAATGTGCTCTTCTTTTCCTGCCCGTCATGTGTGGAGTGGTTTGTTTCTTCATAAAACCCCTTTTCCACCAACACGGTTCGGAGTTCGTTTCAGTTCCTGAACGTGATTTTGAACCAGTGAAACATGTTTCCACCGGCAAGAATAGATTAAAGTGCGCAAACACTGGTTAGACTCAGAAAGTGCAGACCACAGTTTCTTTTTGCATTAACCACAACTTCACCAGTGGGCAGGTCAAAGCTACAGACAGTAGAAGCAACAAGTATGGCGGTGAAGACAAAGAACACACTAAACACGCATTGTATGCCTATTCATTTCCTTTCCTGTTCTTGCACGGAGTTGCTGTCTCCATTCCAGTATTAATTTTAGTTTATGGATGCTCAGCTGTCTCGGTTCTCCCCTGCGTTATGTAACACCCATTGTTGATGACTCATGCCTAGTTCCAAAAACTGGTGGAAACACACGTTAGTGCTCAACAAAACACCAATGTTCAAAGGTACCCAAACCGAACAGGTTCAAGAACAATAGTTTTTTCAGTGGAAAAACGCTACAAGTGACTCTAGTTTTTGGAGAAAAAACCTGCAGCAAGTGCGCTAAACTAAACTCTGGAAGAGTTTAGAACCACCCTGATTATGTTGATCATAATTCACTTCATTATATGGCATGTAGGTTAAATATTGTAACGGCCTAAGAGGGAGCGGCCACTAGTTCAAAAACTCATGGGAATGTTTTTGTAATGTTAATGCATTGGATGGTGCAGGATTTACAGTTAATGGAATTACTCTCATTTTTTATGTGAACACAGAGTTTTTCAGTCTGTATTGCGCTATTTGGCAATGGTTGTGGCCAGCACTGCAATACCATGAGTGATGCTGCATTTCATTTACCTCAAAACTCGAAACTGGGAAGTCGGAGTAACGTTTTCCCGGATTTGATAGCATTCCAGTTTCTTGCTTGTCGGAAAGTCTGAAAAAAACATGGACACTTGTATTCCTTTTGCTTGTATAAGACCATTATGGCCAGCAGGGGCATTTTTAGGGTCTCAAAACATTGGGGGCTTTAGCCCAAACCCAAAATATTTTAATTTCCATGAGACAGTTCATAAGTAATTTAAAGTTAAAATAACTTAGGAGATATTGCACCAGTTCTCTGTCTCAGCTGGGTTTGGACTAAATATAAATTATAGTGAAACAAACAAAAAAGGTTTACAATAATTTTACTTGTTTTTCAATTTTGTTAGAAGCTGAATGAAGGATAAGGAGAAACAAAGTTTAGGACTGATGAAAAACCATGCTGCTGAAGCAGATGACACAGATTGAGGTATTTAGTAAAAAACGTAATCTGAAATGGAATCTCGGAAATTTCCATTTCCCTGTACTACTGTAATGCAGCATGAGACTGTTGTTACAATTATTGTTCCCTGTTCAATGGTAGGTGGTTGTTCAATGTTGAGATGGTTGGAATCCTCTGGATGAGCAGTGTATGGAACACTGGATTTGAACCAAAAACTAGAATTTCTCTCTCTTGGCTTCTTGACCTCGACATATTGTTGTCAGAAATTGGATTAACTGAAAGTCTGTCAAGATGGAGAGAGAGATCCAAGACTGGAACAAGCCATTGAGCAGAACCTCTGTTATTCGGAAGATTTAATGCCAGTGTAAATGGAGCAGTCAAGCAATGGAAGACATCAAGCTTGCCCTGATGGGTCCAGCAATCACGTCTTCCTCGCCACCTGTTGGCAGAGAGGGCAGGTGATCTTCAGCACATGCAACAGATGGTGGATCCAGTCCTACCAATGAGCCACCCCTGCTGACCTCTGTGTCTGGCTCACATCAGGACACCAGCCAAGGTGGCAAAGTTTGATTGGATAACACAGCTTTTGGTTTGTAGAGCTTTATAAATGATTAAATGATGAATGATGATGACTGCCACCTGCCCCTAGTCCTTTGGTCCTACACTGCTGTTCAAAAGTCCAGTCATTGCACACCTGCTGCCCTTGTGTTTGGCAGGAATTCCAAACACCTGTGGACCTGGTACTTGAGTCTGAGATCGCTGGTGGACTATTTTAGGAGGTTGAGAGAACACCTACATGTGGTCCACGATTATACCCGCCAGGCTCAAGCACAATCTTGAGTACCGCAGAAGAGAGCCTTTTACACTAGGTGCCGAATAAGTTTTATGTGTCCCAAGCTTTGCAATCAATGGCAAGGACCTGCGGAGGTCATTACATGGCTGTTGGAGGTGGTGCCGGGTATGCATTCCAGTGCAGAGGCGCATGGTGGTGTTGCACAGGGATCAACTTGCAAAAGATTACCCACTCACCTCACATGCTGTTAGTAAGGAGAATGGCAGCAGCACCTCATGTTATGTTAACATTTTTCACAATATTAAAATTTTCTGGGCAGTGAATTCTAGGTTTTCATTATCTATAAGCAATAATCCTCAAAATTACAAGAAATAAAGGTTTGAAATGTTTTCACTTTTCTGAAATAAGTTTCACTTTTTGAAATAAGTGACAAAAAATAGTAAACTTTTTCCCAATATTCTAATTTCTTGAAATGTACCTGTAGAAACAGATTTTTATTTGTAAATTGAAGAGAAACTTAATTTAGTTTATTTAAAAAATAATTAATCCCAAAAGGAAATTAAATGTTGTTGTAATTCATTATACAAGTTTCTACGAAGAGGTCGATGTAGAGAGCTACGCATAAAACCTGTTTCAGAAGATTACCATTCTGAAGAAACAGGTGGTGATTAAAAGTTAAACATATTTCAGTTAACAAACTCTTTACGACGCTAGAACAATTCAACTAAAACTACCAAGCAAAAGGGTGAATAAAGAAAATGAACAAACTATATACAAATGAATGAATATGAAAACCAATAAAAATGGTTGAAAACTATAACCAACAAAATGATGCGATATTACCATTCAGTGTTATCTATGATTGAGGACCAAGGTTTATCTTGAGAAATTTGGAATTGATAACACAGACAATGCTCACAGATGACTCACAAGGTTTACAGTTCACTCTGGTCAATGCAGATATGAAGAGCATGCCTCGGGAAAATGGTAAAAAAAAAAAAAAAGCTGACCTGGACTGTAGTGGAACTCCTGGTATACAACTTAAATTACATGTATGGGTTTAGTAGCTCAACGTTTCATGTGGGTTACAAACAGAAATGCATTTCCTTGTAATCTCTTTTCTAGCTTGTTGTTTAGTAAATTTACAAACCTGTCGCAAATCATATTTGGGTTCATATAATATAAAGAATCTTTGCACACCAGCAGAGAGTAAGTTTAATTTTGCTCTATACATTATTTGCAGGCTGCACGGTGGCGCAGTTGGTAGCACTGTTGCCTTGCAGCAAGAAGGTCCTGGGTTTGATTCCTGGCTGGGGGTCTTTCTGCATGGAGTTTGCATGTTCTCCCCGTGCATGCGTGGGTTCTCACCGGGTACTCCGGCTTCCTCCCACAGTCCAAAGACATGCCTGTTAGGTTAATTGGTAACTCTAAATTGCCCTTAGGTGTATGAATGAGTGTATGCATGGTTGTTTGTGTGTTGCCCTGCGATGGACTGGCGACCTGTCCAGGGTGTACCCTGCCTCTCGCCCATAGACTGCTGGAAATAGGCACCAGCTCCCCCGTGACCCACTATGGAAGAAGCGGTAGAAAATGACTGACTGACATTATTTTGTAGTAGACCAAATCATGTAATTTCATAATGTCAGATTTTATTAACAGTGGATTAGTATGGGTACAGTAGCCATCCTTGTTAATAAAACGTATGGCTCATTTTTGCAAAACAACTATATCATTTATTGCTGATTTATATGTGGAGCCCCGCACTTCCAAACAATATAATATATATGGGTAAGTAAAAGTGAACAATAAATTAAATGTAAAGCCTTATGATTTAATTTATTTCTAGACTTATACAGAACTGCTATCGATTTTGCTATCTTTTCTTTTTATATTTGATATGTTGTTTCCGTGTTAACTCATGATCAGTAACAAAATCAGCCACTCGTTCGATCTCAGCATCACAGATTTTTAGTGTCACATCCCATTAATTTCTTTTCGATTTCCAAACACCCTGAATTTATTTTTTTTAATTTTTTTTTATTAAGTTATAATTTGTTAACATTGTTGTGAATTATGAATCTGAGAATATTATTTAATATTAATATTTTAATATTAATATTTTAATATTTTATCAAATAATATTTCGGTCTGTTAAGGGTTGTCCTGTGAATACCAGCCCAGTAAGGCGATGGTATTAGGACAGAATAGAAAGGTGTGAGACGAGCTCTGGCATTATTGAACAGCATAAACTCTGCACATATATGGAATGAATTCACACAATTTCTTAAAATACAAGAATTTATTAACAAAAATAAGTCAACTCAAAGTCAAACATATTTCAATCAACAAACTCTTTACTATGCTAAAACAATCCAACTAAACTACAGAATTAAAGAATAACGAAGACTAATGGGCTATGTACAATATAAACAAGTTGATTAAAGATGATTGAAAACCATTATCGAAAGAGTGATGCAATATTACCATGCAATGTTATTTAAGTTTGACAACCAAGGATTATCTTGAAGAATCTGGAAGTGACGTGAAGTTAGTCTCGGAACTAACTTAGACAACCATTCACAATGAAAGATCAGATAAAATATTATTTTAATGAAATAATGTTTTAAGAATGATCTGCTGAATAAAACCAACCTTCTGGATGACTAATTCTCAACGGGGTCACATTAGCTGCCTTTATTTATTAAAATAATATTTAAAGAAATATTAATAAGGGAATATTTTGGAAAACACAAAATCTTTCTGGAGAAATGGGGCTTAATGGTGTTTACTTAGTTATCAAATTTAGTAAAATGATGTTAGGGACACATTATTTACTGGATTGAAAACTAAACCTTTCTGGGTAAATATTATTTGGCAGCAAGCACGTGTCCTTACCTGTTAGCAGTTAAATCTAGCAAAGGAGGCTGATAGCTTAGCACCAGAATCAAACACACACCTTTAAAAATACCATCAATAAAAGGGTTAAAATGCATAAGCGCGGACGGCGCGTTATGGACGATCTTCTGTGTTTAAAATAACCCTTTAAATAAAGTTTGTCTTAACTTTAAAAACACACAAACACAGAACATAACCTGAACACATGTGCTGCAGATATTCTGCTAGCACCAAGATAGCTGAGTTCAACCCACAAACAAAACCAAACTTCATAAAATGTAAAAATGTTTAGATTATTTCATTCTAAATCACTTCTATCTCTCTGCCCAAACACTTAACCTCATGAACAATGGTGAAGAACATTGTCCAGGGGGGCGAAGTTTGAAGAAACGTCTACAGTCTTTAAACGGTTAGCTACAGCTAACCTCCTTAGCTGTGGGGAGTGGCGGCTGTTCTGTCCGCCGGCCAAACTGCACATTACCGTAACCACGGTGATGCGGCTCCTGTTGTCCCTCTCTCAGGCATGGAAAACCACTTCACTCGGCTTGTAGAGACAGCGTCTCTACTGGGAACTTCTCTGGGACAGTTTGCTTCTGCAGGCCTCAGAGAGAAAGTAAGCAATGCTTATACCTTAATTGACCCCTTTTATGAATGAACACCGGATTCTTTCAACAGTAATTCATCAGTACTTAACTTGTGCATATGATCGCGTGATCTTATGACACCTTTGGATCCAGTTGAAGAGTTTATGTCTGTTTGCCAGCAAAGACACATTCGCACGCTGGTTCTTTCTGTCCAGGTCCCTGTGTGACCCGCGTAGAAGAGACAGGATGTAGCAAGAGCAGTGCTTTTATTTGGACAGCGACGTCACAGGAAGTCCGCAGTTACCCCGTTTCCTGGCTGTGCCGGAAGTAGGTTGATGCAATTTATTTTGAAAGTTCCAGGAAAGTCTGTACTGGCCTTTCATGTTGTAACCATGGCTGTGGGTCCCAACAACATCAAACCAAGTTTTAAGATTTTCTAACTCCTTTTCAATAGAAGGCAATAGCTCCTTTAAACTTTTTTATGAACAGGGGAACTTTAATAAGTTAGTGACATTATAGATATTAATATACAGTAGAAATAATTTTGGACCAATCACAGATCCCTGGTGTACTCCACAAGTGACCCTTCTGAATTGTGATACAGTCTGGTTAATTTCCACATCTTGCAGTCTATTTTCCAAATAACCTTTTAGCCAAAAATTAGCCATCCCTCTTATCCCATACCTCTCCATTATTCTTCAAACAACCAATCACAATGCAAAATCAGAAGAGTAAATAAAACATTATTTTATTAAAATAATATTTTAAAGAATTATTGCTGAGTTACCTTTTGGATAAATGATCCTAATGTAGTTTATTTTGCCATTCCTATTTTAGTAAAATAATATTTAAGAAAATATTATTTTCTGGATTGGAAATTCATAACCTTTTTTTTTTATAGATTCTTAACATTTTAACCCTCCCGCAGTCATGGAGGGGTCGCACGGACCCCATGTGCAAGTTTTCCCATTTCTTTCGTGATTTTCCCACACGCCGGGCTGCAGGGAGCCCTCCACATCCCATTTCTGACCACTAGATTTTTGGTCCTGCGGTGGTCAGAGCAACCCCTTAGCCAGGACTGCAGTAGGGTTATCATCACATGCAGTAATGGACTACTAAAATGGCAGAGAGGAACGTCTATGGACTCGTAAGATGACGATAAGCCGTATGTAGATATTTCACCTGCCTTGCACTAGTATTAGCTGCAGCTTATAGCTTGTTCACCACTTTTTCAAAGTCAAACATGTACATTAAACCCCCATTAATATACAAAGATTAATATGCATATGGGCTTTGATGGTTCATTACAGCCAATCTTGCCACTGGGACTTTTGCAAAAAGCAAAACTGTTTCATGTTGGATGGATTTAAGTTGTGAACAGTGATCTTCAAATCTAACCACAGATTCACAATTGGATTGAGGTCTGGACTTTGACTAGGCCATTACAACACATTTAATTATTTCCCCTTAAACCATTCGAGTGTTGTTTTAGCAGTGTGCTTGGGGTCACTACACTGCTGGAAGGTGAACCTCCTTCCCAGTCTCAAATCTCAGGCAGAGTGGCCCAGGTTTTGCTCAAGAAAATCCCTGTATTTAGCATCTTCCATTGTCTTTTAATTTAATTTACACCATTGAAGATGTTGTCAGCTAATGTGCTCAAATCAAGTTTGAATTTTATAAGAAGAACATCTTAGTTTTTTACTCTTCAATGACCAAAATTATATTTACAGGCCACCATGATATATTTTGGTTTTATAGCATTTGAATTATGAAATAAATTGCAATGACTGACTGCTTCCGTCCCTTTTACCAGGACAGCTTCCAGTATCTGGCAGTTGTTCAGTCCTGCCTGTGCAGGCAGGAAGTAATAAGAGGGTTCAAAGTGAAAGCAATTACAAATCTAGCTTAAAAGGCATTTCTGCCAAAATTTCATACTTGCTTTGTTTTCTGACAATGAAAGCACTGAAATAAGTTAATAAGAGCAGCTACTTTCGGAATTCAGCCAGTATTTTTAGTTTTTGTTTAAAAACTCCTATCTCAGTGATGGAACGCAGCTCTGTTGGTAAAGAATTCCACAGCTCGGAAGCAAAAAACAGCAAATCAACGATCCCTCCCATCTTTTGCATCTTGTCCGGAGGAAATGCAGAGTAGTATGCTCAGATGAGTGCAAAGCCCTGAAGTGGTGGGGAACAGTTAAAAGCTTGGACAGGTAAGCTGGAGCAAGGTGATTGACAGCCTTGAAAACAAACAGCAGGACTCTAAAGCATTTCCTAAAGCACAGCAGAAGCTAGTGGAGACAAGACAAAATGGGGGTGATATGGGCATGTTTAGGAGCATTGAACAGAACATGAACTAGCTGTGAACATAGTTCAAAATGCTTGAATTATGAACTATGAACATAAATTCATTTTGGTCTGGGTGAACCAAATGTAGAACTTGTTTCTGTTAATGATGAACAGACACTCTCTTATACCAGACCCATTGGATTGGTAGAGGGGGAGGAATTTTGCTGGGACATCAACTCCTGGCAAGATTGGCAACTTTAACACCTCGGATTCAATAACTTTTATAACCATTTTTATTTGTTAAACTCAAAATAGTTGATTTGTGTATTACTTATCAATCTCTCACCCCGTAAGAAATTTCACTTCAATTATTGTTCTACTGTTGAATGATAGACTTCAAGTTGTTTGGAAATCATCCTTTACCAGATTACAGGGAAGCAACAATTGCTTCTATAACATCTTTGCTAATGTGTTTTCTCATTGCCACTGGGGAAACAAACATCTATGCTCTAAAAAACTCATCTTCATTGCTTTTATTGCTTTTGGAGCAGCACAGGTGTACTAATTTTTTTTTTTTTAGACACAGCTTTTTTATTTGCTGTCTTTAAAATGACTAAAAACGGACTTTTGAATCTGTTGTATGTTTTTGTACAATTGAGATTAGATTTAACTTATTTTAGAACCTGGGATTAACCAGAACATTCCAGTATCTCCACACACATAAAATCCAAGAACCAAAAGAAAGTGTACTTTCTTTTTACCATAACCAATTTAAACATGTGGAAAATCTCTGACAAAACATAATGCTGCTACGCAACATTTAATTTAATCTGAAATGTTAACATGAAACTGCTTATGCCTATAGTCGCTGCAATCATCATGGTGTAAATGGTGTTGGGTATTAAGTTAAGTGCTACATTTGCTGAAGGTCAGTTAGAAAGTCCAATGACAAGAAAACTGTGCTGATACGGTGCAGCTCTAGAAAAAGCAAGTAGTCAATCTATGAGATGGTCAGGTTATGTAGAATTGGCAAGCAACTCTGACAATTTTATGATTGCAACATCTTCATGCAGCATTAAAGGAGATGACATTTAAGATCTTATATATCAAAAATATAAAAATGAGTGGCAGAGATGCAACACTGCCATGGATGGTGCAGCACCATAAAATAACTTTAAGCAGTGATTGCTGTGAAAGTGTGATGATTTATCACTTTCACACTCTTGCAGTAACTACTTTACATTGCTTCTGTGCTCAGCATCTGTCAAAAACATATTAGTAATATCATCTAAATGACTGCAATGAAAAACAATCTTAGAACAAAGCTGGTGTTTAGATGTGTCCATCCAATTAAATAACCTTAAGATTCAAAACTGCAAAATGAAGGACAAAACAACTTCAGAAAACCATAGTCAGAAAGAAAAACGTCAAAAAAAATAAAAAAAAATGTAATGGCTTTGTGCAAGAAAACAAGCTTAAACCTTGTTAAAACCTGAGACTCATTTTCATGCTTGTTAGAGTACAGAAAAAAATCATTTAAAAAACAACAATGAAGCTCTGGTTCATTATTTATTGTGGCAACATGTAAGTACAAAGCAAGCCCTCCATTTTAATGTATTCAAGCTTGTAGTCTGAATAAAGCCAATGCAGACCATGACATATGTCAGTTGCATTATGCAGTTGATCTGAACTCTTCAATATATATATATATATATATATATATATATATATGAAACAACTGAAAATATGTAAATAGGGGACTCCATTACATTATTCTGCTGGGGGACTTCAACTGGGAAACGACAGTGACACCTGGAGAGGCGTAATCGGGAGGAATGGCCTCCCTGGTCTGAATCCAAGTGGTGTTTCATTATTGGACTTCTGTGCTAGTCATGGATTTTCCATTATGAACACCATGTTCAAGCATGAGGGTGTTCATCAGTGCACCTGGCACCAGGACACCCTAGGCAGGAGGTTGATGATCGACTTTGTTGTCATGTCTTCAGACTTTCGGCCACATGTTTTGGCTACTTGGTTGAAGAGAGAGGCTGAGCTGTTTACTGATCACCACCTAGTGGTGAGCTGGATCGGCTGGAAGAGAAGAAAGCTGAACAGACTTAGCAGGCCCAAGCGCATAGTGAGGGTCTGCTAGGAACATCTAGCAGAGCCCTCGGCAAGGTGTATTCAAGATGTATTCAACTCCCAGCTCCAGGAGAGCTTTGAACCTCCGGGGGAGGTTGGAGAGATTGAGTCAGAGTGTTCTGCGCATCTATTGTCTGTGGCTGTAAGGTCAGCGGTGCCTGTCATGGCGGGAATCCCGAACCTGGTTGTCCAATCCAACTCCTGTTGGCTGTGGTTGGCTTGTGGGACTCTTGAGGCGGCTGACTGGTACCGTGAGGCCAAGCGTGCCGTGGCCCAGGCTGTGGCAGAGGCAAAAACTCTGGCCTGGGAGGAGTTCGGTGAGGCCATGGAGAAGGACTACCAGTTGGCCTCGAAGCAATTCTGGCAAACCGTCCAGCGCCACAGGAGGGGGAAGCAGTGCTTCGCCAACACTGTCTACAGTGGGGTTGGGGAGCTGCTGACCTCGACTTGGGACATAATCGGGTGGTGGAAGGAATACTCCGAGGATCTCCTCAATCCTGCCGTCATGCATTCCCTGGTGGAAGCAGAGGCTGGGTACTCGGGGTTGGACCCTTTCATCACCCAGGCGGAAGTCACCGAGGTGGTTAAAGCTCCACAGTGGCAGAGCTACTCAGGGTGGATGAGATCCGCCCTTAGAACCTCAAGTCTCTGGATGTTGTGGGGCTGTCGTGGTTGACACGCCTCTTCAACTTTGCGTGGCGGTTGGGGACAGTGCCTCTGGACTGGCAGACCAGTGTTAGAATTATGATTATTGATTAATTAATCTTTATCAATAATTATAATTAAAAATCATAATTTGACAAAATTAATTTCTTAACCAAAATTCTCATTTATGAATCGAGACCAGAGATGTCTTCTGGTGTTGTAATTGTGGCTCAACACCTTTGATAATTACAACCATTAAATACTCAATAATAATTAATAACTATTACCAGAGATGTCACTGTTTAATCGACCGTTTCGGCCGAAACGAGTGGAACTTCAACCTTATCTTGACTGACGAATCACTCTTGCACAAAATAAACACAAAACGCCTTCTGTTTATCTATGTGAACATTTATTAAATCACAGCCCTGATACAATCCGCTCTTCCGATTTAATAATCTTCACCTACTCAAACATGCAAAGTTCTACACAAAAGGGGTAAAATATCTAACTAAACAAAATAAAGCAAAACAGCAGTGGTATGGGATCAAACAAGCAGTTATGGCAAAAATGATAATATGACAAAGGGATGTGGCGGTGAGTGGAGGTGGGGAGCGTAGCTCAAACTGCAATTCAGTCATAAAACATCCCCCAACTCTGCGTGGGGTGAGCACACAAAGAGTTATAAAACTTTTGGCGGCAAGCTAGTAGGCAGTAAAGTTGAATACAAAGAAAATGGTGAATTTCACCATGAGGTTATTATAACAGTCCAGTCTCACAGCGCACCTGCGCTTGCTCTCAGGTGGTAAATAACCCCGCAAAGCACACACAAAGCTGGGTAGCGGGTAGCACAGCGGCTTCCAGTCATCCAACACAGCACATCAAAGTTTCAATAAAAAGGTTGCATGCTGTGATGGAAATTCTTGCAGTAAGCATTTCAAAGTGTATGACCTTTGGGTTACCTCACTCCTCTGAGCATCTGTGTTAGGGGAAGAAGCTGTAAAAACCATTATCAGACGTTTAATGGTTAAAACCCATAGTTAGGATGATGTGTTGGGAAGGACAGATGGGTTCTTAGATAACTTTGTCACCTCTGAACCCGAGAAGGGTCTGGGGTCATAAAACACACACTCTTTGAAGTTGAGATAACACTGTCATGTTCTGGTATAAATACTGTGTGTAAATGTTGATCGGGGCTCTGCTTTACTGACTAACCTCAGTGACAGAGTCATTCAAACGCTGAATGCCTTTGAATAAAACTTATAAAGACAAAGTCCGGATTTTCTCTTGTTATGAGTCAACTTCTACCCACTTTGATAAGAAAACTTTAGCGTCACGAACAGGATCCAACGTGCCAGAGGAGACCGCAGGATGGGACACGGACGCCTGGCCAGCCTGAGAGTTGTTCTCAGTCCACTTCCATATTACGGAGGGGAGTCCGGGTGCCCGCCTGCGGCTTCTGGCCGATTGGATCCAAACTATTTGTCTTCAAATATATCTGGGTGAGAAGTTGCTCTATATGATATAATGTATATTATTATTTTTATTAAACATTAACCATCATCTCCTAACTAATTAATTAGGTTCCAGAGTTGCGAGAGGGAGGACATCAGCTGAGGGCCCGGTCACCCTGTAAAGGAATTGCAGGGAGGATTTCATTAGTAACAATGGGATAAAGCAGAACACAGAGTTTTGCGTGTGGTTTTTTGCAATTTTCTACACCTCATAAAGGAGAAAAGCCAGACGGCAGACGTGCCGCTGAACGGGTAAAAAAAAGGAAAAAAAATGGTTCCGGAACCTTGAGGCATCAGGGGTGTCTCCTTCTTCAGACTCTGATTTATAAAATAATGAGAGGAAACAAAATGGGGATGATTGTGTTAAATGTGCTTTAATTTGGAAGATAACATTGGTTTTTCACAGTGTGGAAGTTTAAGTGTAAATGAGTAAAAAAAAGTTTAAACTTTCCTGAAGGAAGTTTTGTTTGTCTTAAATATTGCGATCATTCGGAATAGAAGGTAAAAAGTGAAAAGGGACATTAGAGAGTTGAAAAGAAAGTTGTCTTAGAAAGGAGTATAGTGCATGTTATGAAAGGAAGTGACAGGCAGGTGGACAACTGACTTACTGACTGATAATATTTCTTTGTGCAAAATCTGAACCTATACTAAACTTTTTCTTCTGCCTCTCTCACACACACATACACACATATACGGGATTTGAGTTCAACATCTGCGTTTTTGAGTTTGGATTTTAGAAACCTGCCCTTCTCCATGGCTACTCCGACAGAGACGGCCTGAAAGAGAGAGATCTGCCTTCCTGCCTGCCTGCTTGTTGCAAATCGCAGTGTGAGTTTCCACCAAAACGAAACTCAGAAGAAGTCTGGCCCCAAACACACTGAGATGGACAACGATCCATGCTGTTTGCAAGAGCCAGAAGAGTGAAAGCACTGGATTTATATTGAAAGCATCTTATGTGGGCAGAAGAGAAACAGGCCGGAGCAAAGTTTCTTCTTTCTCCCTCCTGAAAGAAGTTAAAGTGGACAAAGAGTGATTGAATGTCCCACCAACAGACCTGGGAAGGGCCTGGTTGTTTTTTGGACTGATAGAGGACTGTGTGCCGTGACAGTCTGACTCTGGAGCGATTAAGAAACTGATGGGGGTAACGTACAAACACACACACATTTGCATAAATCTTTTCCTATTTTCTGCAACGAAGAACGCTTATTAACCGCTGCTCATGTGACACGCTTGCTTGACGTTGACAGATATAGCGGGTTAAAATATTATTTTAGGGTTAGAAAAGTATCTTTAAAAGGGTGATAACTTAGCTCATTTGATACTTTCCGGTTAATTCTTTTAGAGAAACAAGTTCTCTTTTGTCGTGTAATATTCAGGGTCAATTATTCTAGTTATTAAAAGTTATTAAAAAGCAGAGGAAGTTACAACATCTCCAAAACTCAGCAGTAACCATGTGTTTCTATGTTATTCTCAGGACAGATCTCATGAAGGAAAATTTTTTAAAACCCAGCGCATGCATAAAACCTGATGGGTTTCTCCTTCAGGCATTTTTTTCTGTTGTCAGAGTTTGTATCCCATAAATCTAATGGGTAGAGACCTCATTAAAACAGGCTTAGTTCTACTGCAGATGGTCTTCATACAGTTTCTGACACAGTACTTACAGTTTGGTGCAGTTTTTGTCCGCAAGTGCTAACTGACGCTTATGGAAGGTACAAATTCATTGTTTTTCACAGCAGCTGCTGGGAAGAGGTTATATTAATTTTTCCTTCCCTCTTCTGATTCATGCATCGTGTTGATTTACACTGTACCTTATATCAGGTCCTGACAAAAACTATGAAAGGCTTGGTTCTGCAGGTTATTTCCCTTTGGGGAAGGAAAGGAAACCTAATCAGTTCTGTGCTGCACAGAAATATTGAAACACTTGTTGTTTTCTAAGATATCACTGGCTAAAACTTTTAAAACTTTTGAGAGTAATTGGTTTTGTTAAACACATTTTCCTTGGTAAAACAAACCTTTAAAATGAGAATGAAAAAATTGGGTTATTTTTGAAGGTAAGAAAGAATCTGATTGGACAGTGGTACCACACAAAAATTAAACTAATCTCATGTAGACTCTGCATGAAAAGGCCTTCAGAACCGTGGAGTTATTTTCCACCACAGTACCAAATTTTTTTAACCATGCTTTTTCTTTATTTTAAAACAGATCTGGTTTTTGTTTTGTTTTGGGCTTTTTAGCATTATGTTTGTCTGAAGCTTCTTATGAACTGGGTTAGAAGCAAATATGATCTGAGGTAAATTAGGAGCTGTGAACTAATAATTTTAAATCTGATTATTGTCCAAGCAGAAATAATATATTTAGCCAATCCTTCAATCTCTGCAGAAAGTTAACACCATTGTTCAATGCAGTAGTACTCAACTTGTGGTTCCTGGACTCCTGAAGCCCGTGAGCCATAGTTTTTGGGTCCATCAAATTATAATATTTAATTAAAGGTAGACTGATTACTTATTAAAACAGATCTAAGCCAATGATGGGTTCCAGTCATTTGGTGGCTTTGAAATGCAATAATACTCAAACTTTCTACTCTGGGGAACACAGATTGTGGTTGAAGAGTTTAGTTTTGGAACCAAGGTTAGGATTTTTATAATGGAATAAAGACAAGTAAAATCCTTCATTTTAGGAAAAGAAAAGAAATACAGGTCCTCTTAACAGTAAGAGGATGGTCGGCTCAAACTCCAGTCTCCTTGTTTGATTTCTTAGGGTTTAAAGATTAAAAGAATACCTAGGAGTACAAAGGTACACAAGGTGATTTCAGATTACTAAGAGATAAAATATTGGAACATTTATCAGCATTTGGATTATTAAAGAGGGGTTCTAGTAATTTTTCTAATGTTTCTCCCCAACTCTCAAAATTTAAATAGGCCAAATTAAAGAAAATTATGTTTGTTCTTTTTGAAACACTATGTGGGAAAAAGTCCAGTTTGGAGTCAAGCTTCTTATCTTAATTTTTGATTGAGTCAAACACTGCAGTTTTGTTTAGTTTGGGTATACCATAAAAATGTCAACGCCGACTTTTCTAATTTCCCCTCGGGGATCAATAAAGCATCTTTGAATTTGAATTGAATTGAATTAAAATACTTCTTTGCATTTAACCTGAAAATCTGCAATACAGCTGCGATCAAATTGAGCCAAACAAAAAGAGAACTATAACAATAACTCTCAGGATTGTAGTTATTATTATAGAGTTACAGTACAAAGAATTAGCAAAAGGTTTCAGCATCAGTGAATTTGGATTCATTTAAGAGAAAACTGTTGCTGTGCTTCTAAATAGTTTGAGATCTTTTTCGACTATGTGCACTCATTTTTAAAAAAGGATCCTGAAGATTGTCATAACAAAATGGATCAATTATAGCATTAAAAGATATGGCTGAGAAAATATATTCTGAAAAGAGATTGTTAAAAATTTATTTGAATTCTTGAAGCTTCAAATGTGGTCATTTGTCTGTCTTTGATGTTTTTGTCTTTGTGTTTGTTGGAATGAATGTTTGTTTATATGTTGTATGACACAATAATCCATGTTTAGAATAATGTTTCTAAATCCCAGATTGATTAAAACTTTGAGTTTTCAGGAGAGTTAAGAAGCAGCTTGTTTCTGAGGTAGGTGCATGTTAACAGTTTTGTAGTTTAAGTTACACTAAGATGGGTTGGAATGTAGAAACTGTGGTTCCGCCCATAGGCTGTCAATCAAAGGTTAGTTCTGCCTGACTCCGCCCACCTACCAGGTTGGTTCACACCTTTGCTCCCATGGTAACGCTCAGCACCTCCCTTCCTGAGTTTTAACAATGTTTAAGAGACAATAGAATCAAAATACTTGTAGTGATTGTTGCCTTGAAAACATGTTTTTTTTTTTGGATGTAGCATGACTTTTAGATTTATGTGTTTTACTATTAAAAGGTTAATTAAATAGTTTAAACTAGTTTGAATAATTAGTTTTGCATACAGAATCATTGGTGATTTATTAGATTGAAAGTTTCCCTGGTGCCATTAAGCTAGCTGACAGTTCCAGATATGCAAAAGTAAGGAATATATTTTTGATAAAGAATCAGAGTTATGATTTCATACTTGGTGGGAATTATTTATTAGATTCAAATTTGTAGGGTTTATGCATCTGAATTACATTAGATGTCTATTAATCTAATACTCATCTTCATACAAGACAAATCAGGATGATATGTGACTAATTTCTAAGTGAGACATTGATGAACTGAATAACTAAAGTTTGTGTTTTGTTGTTAATGGAACTGAATTGCAGTTAAAAACATCTGGATTTTCTTTATGTTGCTTTCGTTAGGTTCATAGTGACAAATAGTTATGTCAGAATTAATTTATTTGCTTCTATGTAATGTGATCTTGGTTACTAGAACATTTTTGTACAAACTTTTTGCTGGATTGTCGCATGGGTTGGACCCTGCACCAGAAGAGGGGAATGTCAGAATAAAGCAACATGGGGTTCCAAATGTTTTAGCACTCATGGGAAAAAGGGTAGCTCATACCTCCAGTGAGGACTTAGTGACAATGCGAGAGAGACGTTGTACGTTGTTTATATAAATGGTGCATAGCTCCCTAAGACCACATTCTGAAAACCTGTCTGAAAGTATGCTGTTGATTCTTTTATGAAATTTTACATCTCCACAGATTAGACAATTTTTGAAATTCTTTTTGGGTATTCTGCAACTATGGAAATAATGACCTGTAATCAGACCTTCCTCAAACATCATGTCACATTTTTGATATTCAGAATATTTAGCTGGTGGTTACTGCTAGTATATCAGGTGAAGTCAGAAGATCAATTCTTTTGATTTTGTTGGATGTTTTGATGAAGTTCATGTAGTTAAGCACTTAGGTTTGAGAATGGGACTTTGAATTGAAAATTAGCCAAGTGTTGTGAAGGCTCTACCTATTGTTCTCACTTATATGAGATTGAGACAAAGGACACAGGCAAATCTCAGTCCTTTTGAAGTGCTGTGTGGCAGGTCTCCTAATTTGGACATGGGGATATTGCCAAGATCAGTTTCTTCCACATCTTTGTGTGAAGGTAGGATGTTGTTTTACTGTCAAAACCTGTCCACTGTGTTTTCTCAAGTTTCACAGACGGTGAAGGCTGCATTACCAGAAACAGCCACTTCCACCCTCCAGTCCTTTATTCCTGGCGACTGAATTCAACGGTGTCTGAGTGTGATTTATTCTAATGTGTTGTGAATTCCTCTAGGTTACGGTGAATAAACGAACGCGCAGAAGGCCCCCTTAAAGAGACACTTCAACAATTTGGTGACCCTGACGTGGACAAAAAGAGAATGTGACAGACGAACCTTCTGACATCTAGGACGCCCATAAATCATCAGAGGTTAGGTAGAGCCTATTTTATTAAACTCTCCGATTGAATTTATATATAGGCTAAATTAACCAGGGTGTCAGTTGGTTCTGAATGTCATTTTACTCTGCAAAACTGTAAAAGAGTGTGCATTAACTGGACGTGTTAAAATGGAGTCAGATAAGAATTGCTGAGAGTGGCGTCTCAACTTATTGTTTGACGAAGCAGTGAGATATAGCTGGGTTGAAGGCCTGTGACTTGGCAAATCACAAAGAATATTTTTAACGGGGGTTAAAGGCCCCATAGTCCATCTGAATATTTTTGACGGGTGACAGGTTCATTCAGAAATTTTACGAAGGGTTAGAGGCCCATCTAGTGAACACACGGAGGAACTACGGTCCTCACAAGCGACGGGTAGTGGAGTCAATGTTAAATAATTGGACAATAATTCTGAATTAAAAATGCGGTTGGATTTTTGATTATTTGAGGGAAAATAAAAAGCATGTATTGAATATAGGCATCTGCAGTGCGGATTGTGAATATTAAGTGTTTTTGCTGATATTAAACGGGAGTGACTGTGAGAAGCGCTGACTGTGTGTGTGTGTGTGTGTGTGTGTGTGTGTGACTGGGTGAAGCCAGCGGAGAGCAGGCCCACCATTGCTGTTGAGTAAATGCACTGTATTGTCTGGTAAATCTGGCGGTGTTAATAAGGACAATACAGTGATAAGCGGATTTTATATGCATATTGCTGCTGAGAAGTAACCATGTGTCCGCCATATTGCTTGAGTCAAGCCTGCGATGTGAACTAATACAAATAAAGGGACATTATTTCATAAAGCACATTTCAACCTGGAAAGACTCACAAATGAGAGAAACAGAGAGATGGCAATTAGAGGAGTTTATTAGCTGATGTTTGATTTCTTTTGGCACTCGGACCCCGGTGGAAGACATGGATGCTGATAATGACATGAGCTTGAATAAACATCTTAGCGTTAGAATAAGAGAAGTCTTACCCCCGGGATCCTGATACTGGTGGTGGAGCAGAGGCCTGAGAAGATAAGGGAGTCGGAAGGAGCTTGGCGCCTGATGGTGGAGATGGGGTGGGGGAGGGTCGAAGCTCAGCTGAAGATCAGGAGATTCTGCGTATGAAGGTATTTTAAAGCAAAGCCTGGAGATGATTGGCTGAAGAGGAATGTAGATCAGGAGCTCATTGGTTGGAGCGGAGAACGTGGTGGAGTAATTAGACAGAGCTGGAAGTGGAGGTGAGTCTTCCAAGTTGAATTTTCATCAAAACTCCATTTCGACCTGGAAAGACTCACAAATGAGAGAAACGCAGAGATGGAAATTAGAGGAGTTTATTAGCTGATGTTTGACTTCTTTTGGCACTTGGACTCCGGTGGAAGACATGGATGCTGATAATGACATGAGCTTGAATAAACATCTTAGGGTTAGAATTAGAGAAGTCTTCCCCCAAAAAATGGGCCGAGGCTGAATATAAACGGAATGTTAGTTAGCATGAATGATGTGAGATTGCTAAATGAATGGTAGATGTGATGAGATCAGAATAATAAGAGGAGAAGATCAAACTGACTGAATGGAAAGATGTTGAGAGCCTGACAAGTCATGAGAAGGAATGATTTGAGCCTGAAGGAGTGAAAGGAGATTGACAGAGTTTAACGAGGCGTAGGATGAATGGAATAGCCTGCAAAAGCCTAGAAAGTGATGAATGTACCTGCTAAGGCATGAGAATGATGAATGGAACCTGCCAAGGCATAATGAGGTTGCATTGAACTTGCCAAGAAATTGAGAATGATGAGCTGTACCTGCCAAGCGGTAGAGAGGGAAGGACTGAGCCTGCCAAGGCGTAGAGGGATGGACTGAGCCTGCCAAGGCGTAGAGAGGGATGGACTGAGCCTGCCAAGGCGTAGAGTGGGATGAACTGTGCCTGCCAAGGCGTAGAGAGGGATGAACTGTGCCTGCCAAGGCGTAGAGAGGGATAGACTGAGCCTGCCAAGGCGTAGAGTGGGATGAACTGTGCCTGCCAAGGCGTAGAGAGGGATGAACTGTGCCTGCCAAGGCGTAGAGAGGGATGGACTGAGCCTGCCAAGGCGTAGAGTGGGATGAACTGTGCCTGCCAAGGCGTAGAGAGGGATGAACTGTGCCTGCCAAGGCGTAGAGAGGGATGAACTGTGCCTGCCAAGGCGTAGAGAGGGATGGACTGAGCCTGCCAAGGCGTAGAGTGGGATGAACTGTGCCTGCCAAGGCGTAGAGAGGGATAGACTGTGCCTGCCAAGTCGTAGAGAGGGATAGACTGTGCTTGCCAAGGCGTAGAGTGGGATGAACTGTGCCTGCCAAGATGTAGAGAGGGATGGACTGTGCCTGCCAAGGCATAGAGAGGGATGGACTGTGCATGCCAAGGCGTAGAGAGGGATGGATTGTGCCTGCCAAGGCGTAGAGAGGGATGAACTTTGCCAGCTAAGACGAAGAGAGAGATGGATTGAGCCTGCTAAGGTACAGAAAGAATAGAATGTGCCAGCCAAGGCGTGGAGAGGGATGAACGATGACTGCCAAGGCTGCTAAGGAGTCTAGAAAAATTACTTATGCCTGTTAAGCATAGAGAAGAATGGATTGAGCCCGCTGAGGCATGGAAAGAGGGATGAACTGAGCCTGCCAAGGCATAGGTGAGGAATGATTTAGAGAGGAAGCAAATGAAATCATGACTACACAAAAGAGGTTTAAGCAAATATTTATTTCTTTGGCGCTCGGACCCCGTAGGAAGACATGGATGGTGAAAATGACATGAACTTGAATGAACATCTTAGTATTAGAAAAGATATGTCTTCCCCCCAAAAAGGGCAGAGGCCGGGGCCGAGGCTGAAATAGAAACAGTATGGGAGTTAGTATGAATGAAGGTGGTCTGACTGGCATGATGTAGAGAAGGAATGATCTGTGCCTGAAAGGATAGCAAAGAAAATTAGTGAGCCTGGCAAGGCATGAGGGATAAGGCGTGTGCCTGACAAGGCGTAGAGAGGGATGAGGCGTGCGCCTGACAAGGCGTAGAGGGAGATTGATCTAGAGAGAATGAAGTGATGAGAAGAAACGTGGGAGACATAATGGATATCAACTGACAGATGATGGAGAATGGGGACGTTGAAGAAAATGAGGGGAAATAATGAGGTTTGATGAAACGATCTTACATAGCAAGGATAAGTTTAAACTGAAAAGGGCAACCACCAGTAAATGCAAAACCTCTTACCTAAGAGCTGATAGATCATTGAGAAGAGAGCAGAGAACAGACGTTTGGGTGTACATATGAAGAGAATGCTGAAGTTGAGCAGCGGCCGAGGGAAGCTATGGAAACTCCTTGGGTAGCTGCCCCGTTTCAGAATGAGTGACTTTTTAAATTTTTTTTTTATTTGCTTAGTCTAAGTAATACGTCTCCGGAAGTCAGGCTGGGGAATGCAATGTATTGAGATGCCTTTGAGGAAAAGTTTAATGGCGTGATTAGTGAAAAGACTCGGAGTGGGCTCAGAAAGATGATCTTTTGAGAAAAATTGATGCCTGCTAATATTCAATTTTCAATTCCATTCAGTTATTTATATAGCGCCAATTCACAACACGTTGTCTCACGGCACTTCACAAAGTCAGGTACATACATCCAATTAATCCTAACCATTTAACAATGTGGTCAGATTCAGTTATTTATTCAAATTTTTAAAAGGTTTCTTATCTAAGGAAACCCAGCAGATTGCATCGAGTCAGAGACTTGTAGCAGTCACTCCTCCTGGATGAGCATGTAGCGACAGTGGACAGTCACTGAAGTTGACTATGAAGCAATCCCTAATCCCTATTAGGCTGCGGCTGTAGGGGAGCTTGAAATGACTGTGTTCAAAACAATGATCAATGAAAGCTAGGACTGTTTGAATGCGAACCGGGTACAATGGTTTGTTATTAGCAAGGCAAATTTTGCAAAGGTTTGCCATCGAAGGAAAAGGGTTGAAAGTAGAAGGAGTTAGACCTGAGATACAGCAATGTTTGGCTGATTGTGACGGAGACAGGAGCGAGAGGAATAATCGGAGTAGGGTGAAAGTATGCTGATGGACAGAGACGGCGGAATACCTGAAAATTTAAAATGAGACAGGGCATCAGCGACTGAATTAGAAAAACCTGGAACACGGCGGGCAGAAATGATGAACTTATGAGTTACGGCCTGCCAGGATTCAACGGAGGTAAGAGCTACATCCGTGAAATGACCTTAGTAATATTGTCTGTTCATAAATTGTTTAGTAAGAGTTTGTTACATTTCTGCGGCAGTAATGCAGTTAATGCTTAAATTTGAAAACACTTAGACCGGGAAGGCGCTGTAAATCGATTGTCTCAAACTGAACAACGCAGCGCCGACCTGATATGCAGAGAGAAAGTGTGCACCACGATTAGACGGGAAAATATATAGTTAAGATGTAAATTAAAACAGTTAATGGTTCCTTAGTGCCTTGTTAATAAGGGAAGAAGATTGGTAAAAATGTTCGAATGCGTAAATGAATTTTTAGATATTTTACGGAGCAAACAGGTTGCTTTTAAAAGTACATCCTCCCAGTAGAGGGAGCCAATACAAAGGTTTACTAATTTCAAAATAATAAGCTAAGTAAAGTCACAGACAATTAAAATAATTTGCGTTGCATTTATTTTATTGAGAAAACATAGAAGGCAATGGGTACAAATTTAATAAATATACGTGGTAAAAGCACTCAAGGGATAGACTGTTAAGGATGAACGGGGCTTGTAAAGATTTGAGGTAAATAATTCATTTATGGTAAATAATAAGGCAAAAAGAATTAAAGCAGTATATTGTTAGAGTTACTGAAGGTATTTACGTTCTGTATATTGTTTTTGCTATAATGATGTGTTCACATGGAAGGCTCTGACAACAAAAAGGATTGAGAACCATCTGTTTGAGAGACCATCTTTTTTAACCGAGATGGAACAGACCGTAAAGAACTGAAACGAGTCAGCCGAGAGAACGACGTCGCTGTAAAATGAAGAGATACCATTCCAGTTCGTAAGGAGACTGGAGCGGGAAGCCAGCAGTTTGAGTTTGGCCGGCACAGAAATGCTGGAAGAAAGGAAGAGAAAAACAAAGAGTGCTGTGATGGCCGACTGAGCCACAGGAATCAGAGGTGGCTTGCGTCATTACTAAATTTCATTGGCGAGAATAAACCAGTCTAGGCACACTCCTGATTGAGCGAGTGTGGATGCAGCTTTGGTGTAGAAGGATTTGTGATATTGATAGAAAAATCTGAAAGCCATGTTTGAAATTTACGTTGACTATAAGGGACGGATAGGTATCGCGCTTATTCTATGCTCACTTAACAGAGCAGAAGACGTCTTTGAAATGCTTAAAGGCGGCCGGAAGCTCGCAAAAGGGGATTCTTAGAAAGGTGGGGAGTAAATAATTTAAACACAGCATTAAAGCCATCAGGGAAAGCAATACAGCGGTCAACCTCGGGAGATAGTAAAAGGAGAGAAACCTGATTAATGAGCTGCCCCTGCAGGATTTGGAGCGGAGCCTGAGTGAGATGTTAGAATGCATGGGAGTATATGATCTACTTGAATGAGGAGTGGGAAACACAGCGTGCTTGAAGGTCATATAAATGAGGAAACAGTTGAGAAAAGAGAATAAAGTGATACATCTAACCCTTAGAGACGACCCAGGACGAACGTTGCGAGGGTGAATGTCAATGGGAGGGGCCAAGGAGCAGAGAAGAGGAAGTGCTGATGTGGCAGAATTGGAGGCAAACTCCTGGTGAAGCTGAGTAAAAGATGACATGAAGCTCTGGAGAGAATCCATGGACGAGATGAATGAAGAAGGGAAGATTATGGGATGACCGGAGTAGAAGAAGACGTCGAAGCCTGGGGAGCGGTTTGAGAGACGAAATCGGAGGAGAACCGATGCAGAAGCCAGGTCAGGTGACGCGGCGGCAGGAGCCAGGGTGAAGGCAGGGCGACCTCGGCGACGCTTAGTAGGAGGATTGGAGGAGTTCTGAAGGCGCCTTCCATTTGCCCGGAGCTGAGACGAGGGAAAAGGGGCCATCAAGGCAGGAGGCCAGTCGAACACTCCTACGAACATAGGAGGAGGAAGGAGGGCGGGACTCGTCATGAAACAGTGTGAGGAACCGCCAAGAAACCAGAAACTAATTGGACATGTCGCAGCTGAACGTCGAAGCTCTTGTGAAAATCAGGAGATTCTGCGTATGAAGGTATTTTAAAGCAAAGTCTGGAGGGATGATTGGCTGAAGAGGAATGTAGATCAGGAGCTCATTGGTTGGAGCGGAGAACGTGGTGGAGTAATTAGACGGAGCTGGAAGTGGAGGTGAGTCTTCCAAGTTGAGATTTATGATAATGCCTCACCTTATTTATTCACACACACACTTATGTTCGTAGGGACGACGGAGAATTAGGGCCAGGCTAAGTATACAAGTATTCAATTCACTTCAATTCAGTTTTGTTTATTTAGCGCCGATTTACAACAGTCAGGTACATACATTCCAATTAGTCCTAACCATTGAACAGTGCAGTCAGAGTTAGTTATTTATTCAAATTGGATAAAAAGTTTTTCTTTCTAAGGAAACCCAGCAGATTGCATCCAGCATTCACTCCTCCCCGATGAGCATGTAGTGACAGTGGACAGTCACTGGCGTTGACTTTACAGCAATCCCTCATACTGACCATGCATGTAGCGACAGTGGAGAGGAAAAACTCCCTTTTAACAGGAAGAAACCTCCTGCAGAACTAGGCTCAGTGTGAGCGGCCATCTGCCACGACCGACTGGGGGTTTGAGAGAACCGAGCAGAGCAGAGACACAAACAGAACAAAGAAGCACTGATCCAAGAGTCCTTTCTATGGGAAGCAAAAGTAAATGTTAATGGATGTAGCTCCTTTAGAGGTTTCACCTAGAAAGAAAGAACAGATAAACTCTGAGCCAGTTTTCAAGGTTAGAGTCTGAAAGAGAGCATATAGTTAGTTACAGTTAAGCTCAGTCAATTGCCATGTCCAGGAGAGGGAAAGGGTTAAACACTAAAAGACAGGGCCATGTGGATCATCGGTAGAGGGTGAGCATTAAGTTGTTGCCAGCAGAAGCTTGGACGATGCCCCTCTCCAGAAAGGTGTCACAGGTAGACACAGAGCCAGGCCAGGTGTAGCTTCTAGGAAGAGAAAAGAGAGAGAACAAAGTTAAAAGCTGAAATAAAAGCAAATAATGCAAAATTGGAGAGCAGTGTGAAAATGTAGCGAAGAGGGTGAAAGTGGTCATTATGTCCTCCAGCAGCCTAACCCTATAGCAGCATAACTACACAGATAGTTTCAGTTCAGATTATTTAGTTAAACGGCGTTTATTTACAACAATGTCGTCACAAGGCACCCCACAAAGGGTCCCACTGATGGTCATTGTTATACTAAAAACCCCAAGGATTGGGATACCTCTCTCTGTAAGACTGATTATAACCATTGGAAAAAAGAAGGGGTCATACAGGTAACAGAAATGGAGGGTGTGTTTGCACCTCAACCATAACTGAGCCGGTTTAGGCTAAACCTGACTCCCCCTTACTCCATCCAACAGGGAGGGAGGAAGGCTCCCTCCCTGATAAACTTAGCCACTCTAACTATAAGCTTTATCAAAAAGGAAAGTTTTAAGCCTAGCCTTAAAAGTAGACAGGGTGTCTGCCTCACGGACTAAAACTGGGAGCCGGTTCAACAGGAGAGGAGCCTGATAACTTAAGGATCTGCCTCCCATTCTACTTCTAGAGACTCTAGGAACCACCAGTAAACCTGCAGTCTGAGAACGAATTGCTCTGTTAGGAACATATGGAACAATCAGATCTCTGATGTATGATGGAGCTAGATCATTAAGGGCTTTATATGTGAGGAGGAGAATTTTAAATTCTATTCTGGATTTAACAGGGAGCCAATGAAGGGAAGCTAAAATAGGAGAAATATCTCTTTTTAATTTTCATCAGAACTCTTGCTGCAGCATTTTGAATCAGCTGAAGGCTTTTAACTGCATTTTGTGGACATCCTGATAGTAAAGAATTACAATAGTCCAGCCTTGAAGTAATAAATGCATGGACTAGTTTTTCAGCGTCACTCCTGGATAGGATATTTCTAATTTTGGCAATGTTCCGGAGATGAAAGAAGGAAATCCTAGAAACCTGTTTAATATGGGATTTAAATGACATGTCCTGGTCAAAAGTAACACCAAGGTTTTTTACTTTATTACCGGAGGTCAATTTAATGCCATACAGGTTAAGCAATTGACTAAGCAGTTTCTTTTTTAAAGACTCTGGTCCAAAGACGACAACTTCTGTCTTGTCTGAATTTAGAAGCAAAATATTTAAAGTCATCCAAGCTTTTATGTCTTCAAGACATGCTTGTAGTCTATCTAACTGGTTGGGTTCATCAGGATTTATGGATAAGTAAAGCTGAATAACATCAACGTAACAGTGAAAATGTATCCTATGCTGCATGATAATTTGACCTATTGGAAGCATATATATAGTAAAGAGAATTGGCCCAAGTACTGAACCCTGTGGTACTCCACAATTAACCCTTGAGTTTAAAGATGATTTATCATTTACATGAACAAACTGGAATCTGTCAGACAGATAAGATTTAAACCAGCCTAGCGCTGTTCCCCTGATCCCTACAGCACATCCCTACCAGCCTTTTTAAGAGAATATTATGGTCGACTGTATCAAATGCAGCACTGAGATCTAACAGAACCAGTACAGACACAAGTCCATTATTGACGAGAAGACAGGGGTCGGGAGAGCCCACTTGCCCGGACGGGACATTTTTCTCTGGATACACGATGGACTCCTGGCAGAAGTGGAGGATTGTGTGTCTGTCGATAATGTCAGTCGAGGATGTGGAAGATGTGTATATAATTGGATGTTTGATATCAGGATTTCTGCTTTTTGGAGTCAGCGGTTACCTGGCATATCGGGAAATTCGGAGAATGTCAGCAGCTGTTCTGGCCATTGTAAGGCTGCCTGGCATGTGTGATGGGATCTTCAGAGCGATCAACACTCAGACTGAGATGTTACGTGAGCTGAATCGCAGACTGGATGTGATCCTTATACAGGATCGCAAGCGGGTTGCGGTTCCTGGACTCAGGGGTGAAATGGTATAAATCTTGGAGAAAGTTGTTCGCTTGGATCTGGCAGAAAGACCAGGAATTTGTCTAGTTGGATTCGCCTTTGAGAAGCACCAGTGAGACTCTCAAAGCTGACGGAAAATTAAGAGTCAGCCTAACCCAAATAATTATTGTTTTTCTGAATCTGGCTCCCCTGCGCGGCCTTGATGGCTGGCTATCTTCAACTTCTCCTGGAAGTTATGTAAACATGACGCTCTGCTCCCTCTGCCCCCTCCCTTCCCTGAGGACACCTGTGGACCTGCTCAGAACTTGGCCGGTTGATGAACATTCCAACGAACCATCAAGGACAATGGCCTCTGTGACAGTGCTTCATGGACTTACTTGCACACACTCACTTGCACACACACACATGCTCAAGATAAACATATGCACCCCTCACACCACCTTCACCGTTCCCAGCATGATGTTGTTTTGTAAACTTGTTGCTTCTTTGTGTTGAGGTTTTTTGCAATCTCAAACTGTATCCTGCTAAGGATAAAGTGTGAAATATATTTTTTTTCCCCCTCTACCTACCTAATGTGGTCTCTTTTCTCATCTAGCAAGGGCAGCGCCTGTGAGCGGGCAGCAAAGCCTCGGTGACCCGTCCCCCCATTTGTCTTGTGTCATGATGTATGTTTGGATGGGTTGTACTGGAATTCTAATTTCCCCTCGGGGATCAATAAAGTACCTTTGAATTGAATTGAATTGAATAAGAATATCATTAGTGACTTTCAGCAGAGCTATTTCAGTGCTATGATGAGCTCTGAAGCCTGACTGAAACTCTTCAAACAGGTAATTGCTGTGTAAATGCTCACACATTTGATTAGCAACTATTTTCTCAAGCATTTTAGATAAGAATGGAAGATTGGATACAGGTCTGTAAGTTATTAAGTCATCTCGATCAAACGAAGGTTTCTTAAGTAAAGGTTTAATTACAGCTAACTTAAAAGCCTGTTGTACATATCCATTTACTAAAGATAGATTAATCATATCTAAAATGGGGCTGGTAATTATGAGGGACCAAAAATGACAAAATGAAAAATAAATATGTAAATAAATAAATACACATATAAATTAATAAATACACATATAAATGTATAAATAAATAAATATTAGAAGAAATAAATACACATATAGATATATAAATAAATAAATATAAGAAGAAATAAATACACATATAAATATATAAATGCATAAATGAATAAATATAAAAATAAATAAATACACATATAAATGTATTTATCTATTTATTCATTTATTTTCTCCTTTTTGTGCATTTATACATGTATGTATTTATTCATTCATTTATTTATAATTTTTTTCATTTATACATTTATTTGGTCACATTCATTTATTTATATTTTTATTTATTTATTCCTATATTTATTTCTGTATTTCTACATTTCCACATTTATTTATTTATGATTTTCTGTCTCCGTATGTTAATGAGGTGGGTGGTTCTAATATTTGTCTTCAGCACCATTGGTTAGAATTGTGTGTATGATCCCAATCCTGTTGCTACTGCCTAGACTACGGTACCGAAGTTCTTTTGGTTGGCACGATGGAGGGTTCTCTTACAGCCATTGCCAATGATTTAAGGTCATTGGCAAATGATATTGACCAAAATGACTACCTCCATTTTTGTTTTGCACAGGTCATGGAGGATTTCAATCAGCTCCAAGCTGAGATGGATGTGGAGGGTGACTGTTTATTGGACAGTTTGGAGGAAGTTGGCCGCCAACTTACTCGGTAAAGTTAGAAAGATATTCACAGATTCGGCTTTTCCGGATCAATAACTCATCAGCGGAACATTGCCTCTAGAAAACCAACACCTCTCTGCAACCACAGCAAGGCACACAGTGAGCTAAAATCGTATTTTCCTCAAAACGAGTCTAACACCACACTGGGAGACTTGCATTGGCCTCTATGCAGAGCTTGCTGCTCCTCAAATGCGCAGGGACCGTCTGCAAATTGCAACACCAGAAAAATATGATGGAGAAATATTCAATAAAGTTGCCAAGGAGAGGTGTATTGTCATTAAAATCATTGTATGTGTATGTGATGTCACGTTTTTCATACTACATTTCTTGGATTGGAAATTAATGCTTAAAAAAAATTGGAATTTTCAAAAGACTATAGCCTAAATAGCCAAATATTCAGTAAAATATGCATAAAATGGTCAATAACTTCACTATAGCCTGTTGTAGTGCCATCAAACTCATAGCACAGATAGAGCACCTCATCTTGAATCTTTTGAATAAACATAACATTGCCTTTATTGATGCAGACTTGCTTATACTGATAATAACTCTGTATTACAACCAAATAATATTAAACTTCTCCTTTACTGTCTGCAGTGTGTCACAATCTGAGATCGGACGCCATTACATGAGCACATAAAAAAGTCTTACAGCTTGTTCATGCAATATGACATAAAATAAAATCACAACGAATAATAAAAATCCTAATATTAAAGAAGCCCTTACAACTGCACACAAAATCCTGTTCACCTGAATACCATTTTCTGTCTTGTTTCTTGCATTATGAGGGAGACTGCAGTTTCCAATGTTGTCTCACTTGCTGAGGATGAAGTAATCATCTTCGGGAGTATGTCAAATATTTTATTTTTAATAGAATCAATTTTATTTAAGAAGAATCCCATAAAGTCATGACTGCTAAGAGCTAAGGGAATGGATGGCTCAACAGAGCTATGACTCTGTGTAAGTTTAGCAACTGTACTAAAGAGAAACCTAGGATTATTCTTGCTCTCTTCTATTAATGATGAGAAATAAGCTGTTCTGGCTTAGCAAAGTATCTTTTTATACAACAGTAGGCTATTTTTCCAGATTAAGTAGGAACCCTCTAGGTGTGTAGAGCGCCATTTTCTCTCCAATTTTCTAACATTGTGCTTTAAAGTACACAGATCTAAATTAAACCAAGGAGCCTGCCTCCTATGGGGCTGCATTGTCTAATGCATCACGCAATGATGAAGAAACACTATGAACAAAAGAATCAATTTGTGAAGGGGCAGAAACAGTATTATTGCCCTCCACTGTGCTTTTCAGTGATAATGAGGAAATTAAAAGTGGAACAGATTCTTTAAAGGTTGTTACAGCATCGTCTGATAATGATCTACTATAATGAAATTTTCTTTCAGGTGTGGAGTACTCGGTTAAATTAAACTCAAAGGTTATTAAGAAATGGTCAGACAGGACAGGGTTATGAAAAAATATTGTTATGTCTTTACACTCAATACCATATGTCAGCACAAGTTCCAGAGAATGAAGACAAAGGTGGGTAGGTTTGTTAATGTTTTGGGCAAAGCCAATTGAGTCTAAGATAGCATTAAACGCTATATTTAGGCTATCACTTTCAGTGTCAACATGAATGTTAAAATCCCCCACTATAATAACTTTATCTGTATTTAACACTAAATCAGATAAAAGGTCTCAAAACTGATCTAAAAATTGAGAGTAAGGGCCTGGTGGACAGTACAAAACAACAAACAGAAGTGGTTTTAGTGCTTTGCAATTTGGATGAGGAAAACTAAGGATTAAATATTCAAAAGAGTTATAGCTATTGATTGGTCTGGGACTAGTCAATAAATCGGACTGAAAGATGGTTGCTACTCCTCCTCCTCGGCCAGTATTTCGAGGAATGTGAAAATTTTAACAATTAGTAGGAGTTGACTCATTTATAGTAACATAATCCTCTTGCTGCAGCCAGGTTTCTGTGAGGCAAAATAAATCAATCTGATTGTCACAAATCAGATCACTAACTAGCAATGTCTTTGAAGAGAGAGATCTTATGTTCAGTAGGCCACATTTAATTGTTTTATTTTTCTTTTCGGTCTGAGTTGTGTTTGTTTTTATCAGATTTTCCTGATTTCCTCCTTTTAGATTATTTTTTAATCTATTCAATTTTGGCCGTGGGCGAGACTCTGTCTTAATAGGGTAATGGGTGGGTAGCAGTACAGAAGCTGCAGAGAGGAGTATTAAACTACGACCCTGCTTCCTGGTCTGAACCCTGGGTTGTCAGAGTTTTGGAGAACTAATAAATTCGGCCAGATTCCTAGAAAGAAGAGCAGCTCCATCCAAAAGTATAAAGTCAGAATTTTTATGAGAGTTCTTACAAAAAAGAGCAGTTCTCAATGATTTGGTTTGGACACCTAAACGGTTCGAACAATTCCATGCTGCACATGTAAGAGGCATTTTGGCTCCAACTTGACTCTATAAGAATGGCAGCGACGTCTGAACGGTAGTCAGCCATAGGGCATGTACGTTTTAATGTCTATGTGTAGAGGGAGACCAAAGAGGGATACCCCCTCCCCACCCCAATCGGCAGTCCACAACCACAATTTTAAAAAATCCAATGTTGAGTGTCTAGTTTATATTTACAGTAAAGTTTCAACAAATGCAGGACTGCTTTTTAGTTGTTTGTTTATTTTTCAATATGGTGCTATGCATTTTAAGGCCAATGCATACACAAATAAGTATCAAGCATAGACATCAAGATGGCATAGGTACAATCAGCTGTTCAGAAAACCATTATTTATGAATGCTAAAACAGAAATAAATAAAAACCTCTCTGAAAGAGCAACACATTGATGTGACAGCCTGTGATAAACACGACAGCCAACATTTTCCTGTTTATATGACAGACAGATGAAGCGAGGTAGCAGATGTGAACACACACTCACCTTAATATTACCTTTCTTTTACAAACAGATAAAAACAGCTTAAGATAAATTCATCTGCCAGAAAACAGGAGAAAACCAGAGGCTTTTTAAATGTGTAAAGTACCTGCATCAAATGACCCAAAGTAAATAGTTTCTTTCATATATATTCACAATTTATCTATTGAATAGAATAAGCTTGTGGATGAAAATTTTGCAAAACTTTTGGCCATAGGACAGGTTCCTGAACAACTATTGTGTGCAATTACAGACATTTCGTTGTGTACATTTCGCAACCAGGTTTTCCCGTCAATAGAGGTATTTGCTCATTCTTCTTGGAAACTATAGCTTAGGCTTTGTCAGATTTGATGTAGAGTGAACATCGGTGAACATCAATTCTCAAGTCATACCTCAAATTCTAAAATTTTAGAATTTGCGAGAAGATTATGTTAGTGATCCAACTCCCATCTAATAGTTTAAATTTTCACATTCCTCAAAATATTGGGCAAAGAGAACGTGTAGCAACCATTTTTCAGTCAGATTTACTGATTAATCCCAAGCTGATTAATAGATACAACTCTTTTCCTCATCCAAATTGCAAAGTACTAAAACCACTTCTGTTTGTTGATTTATGTCATCCACCAGGCCATAACTCTCAGCTTTTAGATCAGTTCTCATATTTCTCATGACAAAGTGTTAAATGCTGAAAAGGTCATTATAGTGGGGGATTTTAACATTCATGTTGAGACTGAAAATGATAGCATAAATGTAGCCTTTAAAAGCTGCAGAAGGTAACTTTAGTAAAAAATGTTTTTTTCATATTCGTTAAAAGTATCACTATGTCCTGACAGTAGAATATAAGACAGATTATATGTGAAAAAAATAAGCTCCTCTGACTCCTCTCAGTGGTCTTACAGCCACTTGCAGAAATACACAGCTCCTGGTCAAAAACAACCAATCAGAGCCAGGAGGCATGTCTTAGTGTTGTCAATCACGCTCATGTAGAAGCTGCTCACGCACACCCCTCCCCCCCGCACAGCGCGTACTGTCATTTAAGATTCACAGTGTGCAGCACCTGTGCTAATAGTAGGGAGTTCTGAGAAAACGGTGGACTTAGCTTAAAGTTTGAACAAGGAGACCGTACAGGTCCCCCCTTGCCCTCTACTGTACTACAGCCCTCCCACCACAGCGGACCCTGCCATGAACGTGCAGGCTAGTAAGCAGGGCCACCTGATGATGGCAGATAAACAGCTATGGCGCATTCAATGGTAGGGATAAAACATCAGCAATATGCTTTACATTCACTATGGTCTGCTCATACTTTGACTACAAAATTGGTCCTCAAATCATTAGCACAGCGCCATGAGCACAGCTGCAGCACACCAGCAATCCTGAACGATGGTATGCGCTGTGCAGTGTACAGGTCCTTCTCAAAATATTAGCATATTGTGATAAAGTTCATTATTTTCCATAATGTCATGATGAAAATTTAACATTCATATATTTTAGATTCATTGCACACTAACTGAAATATTTCAGGTCTTTTATTGTCTTAATACGGATGATTTTGGCATACAGCTCATGAAAACCCAAAATTCCTATCTCACAAAATTAGCATATCATTAAAAGGGTCTCTAAACGAGCTATGAACCTAATCATCTGAATCAACGAGTTAACTCTAAACACCTGCAAAAGATTCCTGAGGCCTTTAAAACTCCCAGCCTGGTTCATTACTCAAAACCCCAATCATGGGTAAGACTGCTGACCTGACTGCTGTCCAGAAGGCCACTATTGACACCCTCAAGCAAGAGGGTAAGACACAGAAAGAAATTTCTGAACAAATAGGCTGTTCCCAGAGTGCTGTATCAAGGCACCTCAGTGGGAAGTCTGTGGGAAGGAAAAAGTGTGGCAGAAAACGCTGCACAATGAGAAGAGGTGACCGGACCCTGAGGAAGATTGTGGAGAAGGGCCGATTCCAGACCTTGGGGGACCTGCGGAACCAGTGGACTGAGTCTGGAGTAGAAACATCCAGAGCCACCGTGCACAGGAGTGTGCAGGAAATGGGCTACAGGTGCCGCATTCCCCAGTCCTGGGCTACAGAGAAGCAGCACTGGACTGTTGCTCAGTGGTCCAAAGTACTTTTTTCGGATGAAAGCAAATTCTGCATGTCATTCGGAAATCAAGGTGCCAGAGTCTGGAGGAAGACTGGGGAGAAGGAAATGCCAAAATGCCAGAAGTCCAGTGTCAAGTACCCACAGTCAGTGATGGTCTGGGGTGCCGTGTCAGCTGCTGGTGTTGGTCCACTGTGTTTTATCAAGGGCAGGGTCAATGCAGCTAGCTATCAGGAGATTTTGGAGCACTTCATGTTTCTATCTGCTGAAAAGCTTTATGGAGATGAAGATTTCATTTTTCAGCACGACCTGGCACCTGCTCACAGTGCCAAAACCACTGGTAAATGGTTTACTGACCATGGTATCACTGTGCTCAATTGGCCTGCCAACTCTCCTGACCTGAACCCCATAGAGAATCTGTGGGATGTTGTGAAGAGAACGTTGAGAGACTCAAGACCCAACACTCTGGATGAGCTAAAGGCCACTATCGAAGCATCCTGGGCCTCCATAAGACCTCAGCAGTGCCACAGGCTGATTGCCTCCATGCCACGCCGCATTGAAGCAGTCATTTCTGCCAAAGGATTCCCGACCAAGTATTGAGTGCATAACTGTACATGATTATTTGAAGGTTGACGTTTTTTGTATTAAAAACACTTTTCTTTTATTGGTCGGATGAAATATGCTAATTTTGTGAGATAGGAATTTTGGGTTTTCATGAGCTGTATGCCAAAATCATCCGTATTAAGACAGTAAAAGACCTGAAATATTTCAGTTAGTGTGCAATGAATCTAAAATATATGAATGTTAAATTTTCATCATGACATTATGGAAAATAATGAACTTTATCACAATATGCTAATATTAATATTTTGAGAAGGACCTGTACTAGAGGCTGACATTTTTTCGGGAGTCCCACGGGTCACGGGATTCCCACGGGAAAACCCGCGGGACGGGAGACAGCATCAGTAAAGATCACGTGATTGGGACGGTACAGGATAAAAAATGAACGGGAGCAGAAGGGAGCGGGAGCTAACCAAAAGGAGGGAAAATAAACTAGGATCAATTGTCTTTGGAAATGTAAAACTGAGACTTTGTTATAAACTTTAAGAAAAAAAAACTTGGATCGACGCCGCCATTGTGTAGTTTTTTTCCAAGAAGCCTATACTATAATGTGAGTCAAACGAACTACACGACCCACATGCCAACAGTGCTTGTAAAATACAACTATGTACATTTTGTTTATTCAACTAAGATAGGCATGGTCTGTTTCCTTGTTTAATATTTTATTATTTCTTCATTATTATTCTTTTTACTTTAACTGGCCTTTACTACAGCTAAAAAGAGGGACCTAACTGGTCCTTCAAAGAAAGAAATTGCCAAAAGACTAAATGAAGAAAACAAAAATGGGAGTGGCACAGGAGTGGGAGTCATTCTGAATGGGAGCGGGATGGGAGTGGGAGTCAATTTACCAGGAGTGGGATGGGACAGGATTTTTTTCGTTATGCTGGCCTGGGATTGGGATGGGACAAGACATTTTTCTGTGGGAGCGGGATGGGACAGGAGAGAAAATCCACTCCCGTGTCACCCTCTAGTATGTACCTGACTGTTTTGAAGCACATTGAGGCAATATGTGTTGTGAATTGGCGCTATATAAATAAACTGAATTGAATTGAATTAATCAAGTCTCCGTATAAATGCACCTGCTCTGTGATAGTCTCAGAGTTCTGTTCAAAGCACAGAGAGCATCATGAAGACCAAGGAACACATAGGCAGGTCTGAGACACTGTTGTGGAGAAGTTTAAAGCCAGATTTGGATACAAAAAGATTTCCCAAGCTTTAAACATCCCAAGGAGCACTGTGCAAGCAATCATATTGAAATGGAAGGAGTATCAGACCACTGCAATCTTACCAAGACCCGACCGTCCCTCTAAACTTTCATCTCGAACAAGGAGAAGACTGATCATAGATGCAGCCAAGAGGCCCATGATCACTCTGGATGAACTGCAGAGATGTACAGCAGAGGTGGGAGAATCTGTCCATAGGACACCAATCAGTCGTACACTGCACAAATCTGGCCTTTATGGAAGACTGGCAAGAAGAAACCCATTTCTCAAAGATATCCATAAAATGTCTCGTTTAAAGTTTGCCACAAGCCACCTGGGAGACACACCACACATGTGGAAGAAGGTGCTCTGGTCAGATGAAACCAAAATCGAACTGTTTGGCCACAATGCAAAACCATATGTTTGGTGTAAAAGCAACACAGCTCATCACCCTGAACACACCATCCCCACTGTCAAACATGGTGGTGGCAGCATCATGGTTTGGGCCTGCTTTTCGTCAGCAGGGACAGGGAAGATGGTCAAAATTGATGGGAAGATGGATGGGGCCAAATACTGGACCATTCTGGAAGAAAACCTGTTGGAGTCTACAAGAGACCTGAGACTGGGACGGAGATTTATCTTCCAACAAGACAATGATCCAAAACATAAAGCCAAATCTACAATGTAATGGTTCACAAATAAACGTATCCAGGTGTTGGAATGGCCAAGTCAAAGTCCAGACCTGAATCCAATTGAGAATCTGTGGAAAGAGCTGAAGACTGCTGTTCACGAACGCTCTCCATCCAAACTCACTGAGCTCGAGCTGTTTTGCAAGAAGAATGGGCAAGAATTTCAGTCTCTCGATCTGCAAAACTGATAGAGGCATACCCCAAGCGACTTGCAGCGGTAATTGCAGCAAAGGGTGGCGCTACAAAGTATTAACGCAAGGTGGCCGAATAATATTGCACGCCGCACTTTTCAGTTTTTTATTTGTTAAAAAAGTTTGACACATCCAACAAATTTCATTCCACTTCACGACTGTGTCCCACTTGTTGTTGATTCTTCACAAAAAATTTGAATTTTATATTTTATGTTTGAAGTCTGAAATGTGGCAAGAGGCTGAAAAGTTCAAGGGGGCTGAGTACTTTCACAAGTCTCCTCCAATAATTAGCTGGTGACAATCCACATTTGGCAACGCTGTTAAGAAGAGATGATAAAAGCCATGTTATCATTATTCAGGGCATATACACTAGCTAAAGTAACTGGTTTATTGTATATTTGTAACAATAACATAATGCACACGGGAGTTGATACTATGAAGGGAATGTATTTTCTTAATAATTATAGCTGCTGCTCTTTTTTTCACTGGAGAATTAGAATGGTACAGAGCCGGGCCGGGGGCAGGGCAAATGACCGGGCCTTTTAATAAAGCTCATCATAACATTATTTGACAACATACACAAACCTTTTACACCTACATTGCTAAAGTCAGTCGGTCTTAGAAAGCTTTTAGAAACCATCACTCAGTCCTGACTGTGGCACCCTTTAATACCCCCATGTAGCCTTGAACGATTTAAAGTACGTTATTCTTTTGGGATGTACTGTGTTCATCTGGATACAACCAGGAGAGGGCCCTCCTTCTCCAAAGGTCGTCAGACATGATAGAGGTCTGGTTGCTTGAAATGTTATCCTCCCTCCCATCCGGGCCCCCTGTAGGCTAGGGCCGGGGGCGTGCCGTCCTCCCAGCTCCCCCTGAAGCCCTGCACCTACCTGTCTGATCTTGATCCCTCAAGTGGGTTTCTTGTTAAAAAAGCGATATCTATTCCCAATTTTCTAAGGTGAGTCATTTCCTCGTTTAATTGCACCATTGAGTCCTTTACAATCCCACAAATTAATTTTTACCAACTTTTGATGTCCGGATGACTGGACATTGTTTCTATTCGTAACGGTTCAATTCAATACATTTTTTTTTTTAAAGTTACACCATTTTGTCTTTATGGACGGTCTCCAGTAAAAATAAAGAAATAGCCATGTAATTGTCGAACTTTGTGCAGAGCTGGTCCCTTTCGCTGCTTACTGATGCCAAGCATTCACATTTTAAACTCTTATTTTATAAAATTGCAAGTATTCACCACCCTTGGCATGTTTTTTGTTGAACCACAATCTGGAATTCAAATGTTGACTCACAATCTGGAATTCAAATGGATTGTTTAAGAGTTTGCACCATTTGTTTTGTAAGGATTATGATTATTGATTAATTAATATTTATCAAGAATTATAATTTAAAATCATAGTTTGGAAAAAAAAATTATTTGATAACCAAAAATCATTACTTACGAATAGAAATCAGAGATGTCCTCTGGTGTTGTGATTATGGGCTCAAAGCTCTTTAATAATAACAATTAGCTATTCATCATTAATAATTGATAAAATATTAACCAAAACCACAAAATGTCACTGTTTATTCAACCGCTTCACTGAAGGTGGGGGAACTTCGACCTTGTTTTGACAGATAAATCACTCTTGCACGAAATAAACACAAACGCTTCTCTTAATTATATATATGAAGATTTATTGAAGCCAAATAATTCTGATATACCATTATTCTGGTCCAAAAATGTTCACCTAACTAACAAGCACTATTGTACACAAAGGGAATAAAAATGACTACCTAACAATAATAATAAAAGAAAAATATATGCGCATTGAGTGTCTATGAAGATCAAACCAGAGGTTTTATGGACAAAATGTGTAATTAGGGTTAAATGGAAAGAGAACTCCTGGTGTGCTGAAGTCTCGATTGCAGCGATCAGCTGTTAAAACGATGGGGCCACACCCCTTTAGCCGTACAGCTGTTTGCCCCAAATCTCGGACAAAGAGTCATAAAACTCTGAGGCGGGAACTCAGTGGAAAAACTCCAGTAATAAAACTGGAACAAAGGAGTGGTCAGACCACGAGGTACAGACCATTGCTTTGAATGAAAACATTTTAAAAGTCCAACTTCTAACTCCTGGCTGATTTGGGATCAGCCGGGCAAAACATGAACACGCACAGTTCAGCAGCGCTTGCACAGCAAATCAAAACACAGCTCAGCGTAAAACACTTCAATCAGTACTGCATGCAACAAGTTAATACCTTGGATTAACTACTGGTGACTCTAAATCACCTTAACAATGCCTCATCCTGCCCAGACTTCTAAATGTACCCATCCAATTTAATATAAAAAGAACGAAATTACTTTGACGTTGATTTATTCTCTCCACCAGTTGAGGATGGGTCACGTCTGAAGAAAAACGAGGGAGGGGGATCACATGTCCGTGATCAACTCAAGAAAAAAAAAAGGTAAACTTTTCATCATGAATCTTCTGACCTTCTTGTATCAGACAGATTTCCAGCTTTCAAGCTCTTCCGGGAATGGCCTTATGGAGCAAATGTTCACCTGCGAGCTTTTATCTCTCCAGATATGCGCCTCCGTTGCATCGTCCCGTGAGACACGCTGGAAAAGACAACGAAACTTTATTCTCTGCGGGTTTTACAATCCCGGGTGACGTCAGAGCTGTGATGTCTGTTGAGCTGTGCATGTTCAACTGTTTGACCAAAATGGATGACAGTTTATAGAACGTGCCTACAACTTTAGAAATTTGTCATTTTTTATTGTGAAGCAAAAAACAAATAAGACAAATAAACTGAAAACTTCAGCATGCATAACAGTTCACTGCCCTTAAAATCAGTGCTTTGCAGAGCCACTTCTTGCGGCAATTACAACTGCAAGTTACTCTGGATAAGTCTCTTTAAGCTTGCTACATCTTAATTCAATTCATTTCATTTCTGTTTATTTATATAGCACCAATTCACAACACATGTCGTCTCAAGGCACTTCACAAAAGTCAGGTACATACATTCCAAATAATCCTAATCATTGAACAGTGCAGTCAGATTCAGTTATTTATTCAAACTGGATAAAACGTTTTTCTGTCTAAGGAAACCCAGCAGATTACATCCAGTCAGTGAATTACAGCATTCCCTCCTCCTGCATGAGCATGAAGAGACAGTGGACAGTCACTAGCGTGACTTTACAGCAATCCCTCATACTGAGCATGCATGTAGCGACCGTGAAGAAGAAAATCGTATCTTACCATTGGGATTTTTGACCATTACTCAAGGCCAAACTGCTCCAGCTCCTTCATATTAGATGGTTTTCACTTCTGTTATCTTCTTGTCTTACCAAATAATCTCAATTAGATTGAGGTCTTGTCTGGGCCATTCCAACACATTTAAATGTTTTCCTTAAAACAGTCAAGTGTTGCTTAAGCAGTATGCTTTGGCTCATTGTACTGCTGGAAGGTGTACCTCTTTCCCAGTGTCAAATCACAAGCAGACGGACACAGTTGAGTGGTGGAGGGGAAAGGAGCTTGAGTTCACATTGTTTGTTTGTACAGACGCTGAACATTAAGTAGTTTAATTAGAGATATATAGTAGGAGCCAAATGCTGAAAAAAGATCCCCACAACATGATGCTGCCACCACCACTGTCCAAGTGGGGATAGTTTTCTTGGAGTCACTGTGGTTTGTGCTGGTTTGTGCCAAACATAGAGTTTCCTTCGTGGCTGATAAGTTTAATTTTAGACTCATCTGACTAGAGCAACTTCCTCCATACATTTGGGGAGTTGCCCAGATGCCATTCGGCAAACACAAAAAGGGCCTTCTTATTTTTAACATAAATTAATGGCTTTTTCTGGCCACTCTTCCATAAAGCCCAGCTCAATATAGTGTACAGCTTATGGTGGTCCTGTGGACAGATACTCCAGTCTCTGCTATGGAACTCTGCAACACCTTCAGGGCTACTGTTGGTCTATTTGCTGCCTCTCCTTGCTGATTCTTTGAGTCTTGGTGGGTGGCCCTCTCTTGGAAGGTTTACTGTGGTACCATGTGCTTTTCATTTGAAGATGATGGATATGGTGGTGCTTTGGGGAACATCAAAGATTTGGATATTTTTTATAGCCCCACCCTGACTTGTACTTCTTAACAAATTTTTCCCTGACTTGTTTGGAACGTTCCTTGGTCTTCATGGTATGATGACTCATGCTCAGGTGTGTTTACACTGACATATCATGTGACACTTAGATTGCACACAAGTGGACTTAATTTCAATAATTATTTGACTTTTGAAGGTAATTGGTAGCACCAGAACTTTGTAGTGGTTTCATAGCAAAGGGGGAAGATATATATGCCTATGCCAATTTTCAGTTTTTCCTTTTTTTTTATTCTTTTGTTTGTACACTACCAGTCAGAGGTTTTACACACACTTTCTCCATTAATGGATTTCTTTATGTTTATGACTATGAACATTGTACGTAGATTCTTACTGAAAACATCAAAACTATGAATGACCACGTGGAATTATGTAGCAAACAAAAAATTGTAAAATAACCTTAAATATGTTTTTTATTTATTTAAGATTCCTTAAAATAGCCGCCCTTTACTGTGATAAGTGAAATATTAACCTTTGGCCATCTCTCAATGAACCTCTGGGAAGCTTTTTCAATTTGGAAAACCAAATGGGTGTAAAGCAGTAATCAAAGCAAACAGGGGCTATTTTAAAGAATCTAAAATATAAAAATTTTAAAAGAGTTAATACACACTTTTTGCTTACTATATCATTCCATGTGTGTTCATTCACAGTTTTGTTGCCTTTGGTGAGAATCTACAATGGTAAAAGTCATGAAAATAAAGAGAATGATTAAGTGAGAAAATGTATCTAAAACATTTGACTGGTAGTATATATTTTACTCATTTCACTTCACCAATTTTGTGCACATCAATCACATAAACTAAGATTAAAAACATTTAAATCACATGGTAGAATGTAACAAAATAGGTAAAAAGCCCTGGGGGTGAATACTTTTGCAAGGACCTGAACAATTTAAAATATATATATCTCAACAAATTTGTAAAAGTTGAGTATTCAAGTCATTACAACTGGAGCATGCTTTAGCATGGCACAAATGAATGAGCATGAGACAGTCTAATGCTATTTAGAGAGATGTGAGGACATGATAAAAGGCAGAAATTCAGCTCACTTTGTAACACAGCCTCAGATCTCATCAATCAAACAGATTTAAAGTCAGTGATAAAGGAGCTAGAGCCTGCAGTATACTAACAAATCAGACAGCATGGATAAATCGCTCTGCTGTATTAAAATCTACCACATTTACTGGTGTGTCTGCAAGTCAACAATTTATAGCTGTATGTGCAAGATTCTGAGTGATAAAATCATAATGCAACAATATTGCATGATTTAGAAAATAAAATCTCAAAGTCAGTGGATGCTAACATTTTTTTAAACTGCAAGTACTACAGAATGTTTTTTGAAAACAAGCAGTTAAATCCCAGTAATATCTAAGCAATTCACTTTAGATGTTAAACTTTCAGTACAAATGAAACATCAAAAACCCTTCAAAGTTAAAGCCTAGGGATTAAATCATTTTATCTGAATAGACAGAATCCATATCTTAAATGTATCACAGTGCTATAAAGGACCCAGATTAAAGCAAGCTTTGAGATGTAAACATGTCATTACTGAACACCCCTATTTCCACAATAAGACTCCACAGGAGCACCATCTAAACTGAAATCTGTTCTGTATTCATTAACAAGAGGCAGAAAAAATCAAAGGTAAGCTTATCTCCATTACCAGCCACATCTGTAGTATTGCAAGCTATTTTTACTTGGAAAAGTATTTCAACAAGGATTTGTTCAAATTAGCTGTATATTTTTCAAGGCAAAATGAAAAAAAGTCAAAGGCAAATAATGTATGCCTGACAAATGAACACAATATTTTTTTTCCAGACAACACATGAACTCAGATTTCTAAGCAACTTGAAGGTACTTGGTAATGCAGTATCAGACAATATCAGAGTTACATTTCTTAATTTGTAATAAACGTGTACATAGCTCTATGACTTTATGACTTTATGGCTCTCCAGGTAAAGAGCCCGGTCCGAACCATGTTCTTGAATATTTGCAGGCCTCCTAAGTCCAAAACAAACTTTTTCAGTGATTTTAATGAGCTTTTATCTGTGATATGTGTTGATTATGACTGTTTAATTATTGGGAGACTTCAACATCCACATGGACAATCCTGGAGACAGAAGTGCAATATATCTATGTGACACTCTTAGAAATTTTGGTTTGACTCAACATGTTAAACAGCAAACACACAAGCAGGGACATATTTTGGACTTGATCATCACTAAGGGTCTAAACATTTCCAAGGTGTCTGTAACTGATGTTGCCCTATCTGACCACTTTTCAGTTATTTTTGAAAGCATCATCTCCAATGGCTCAGTTTGCCAAAGGGACATAAGAAAACGCATCTTTACGGACGGTGCTGTTGAAACCTTTAACCAGATTTACTCTTCTACCTCCACTTTGCCCTGTAACACTGTAGATGAGCTGGTAGACAACTTTCATTCTAAAATCTCGGACATCATTGATTCAATTGCTCCAATTAATGTGAAAGTCGTTTCTGGGAAGAAAATGTCTCTGTGGAGAAGTGCTCCACCAGTCAGAAGTGAAAAAAAGGAGTGTTGAAAAGCTGAACGCAGGTGGCGAAAGACTGGACTCCAGGTTCACTATATTATCTATAAAGAGAGACTATACAGATATAACCTACAACTGAAAAATGCAAGGGAATCTTTCTTTTCTGAGATCATCAGCAAAAACATTAACGATGCTCGTGCATTATTTGCCACGGTCGACAGGTTAACAAACCCTCCTCTAACTATAGCATCTGAACTCCACTCTTCCAGGGCCTGCAATGAATTTGCTAACTTCTTCACTGAAAAAAACCAAAAGATCAGAGGGGCAGTCAGCACATCCACATCAACTCCAGTACCAAAGTTGTCTTCAACTAGAACCGATTTTGACAAAATTTCCCAAATTCACCAAATAAACTACAAAAACTTAGAAGAAATGGTACAGCAACTAAGCTCGTCTTCCTGCTGTCTTGATGTTTTACCCACAGCTTTCCTTAAGAAAGCTTTGCCTGTAATAACATCTGATTTAACACAAATAATAAACACATCCCTTTTGTCAGGTGTTTTCCCACAGGCCCTGGAAACAGCAATTATCAAACCTCTATTGAAAAAGAGCAACTTGGAAAAGCTGCTACTGCAGAACTACAGGCCTATATCAAACCTCCCCTTCATCAGCAAGATTATTGAAAAAGCTGTGTTTCCTAACAATGACCAACCGCTTCGATGTCTTCCAGTGAGGCTTCCTGCTCACCACAGTACAGAGACTGCTCTTGTCAAGGTGTTCAATGACATCCATATAAATGCAGACTGTGGAAGAACCACAGTGCTGGTATTATTGGACCTTAGTGCAGCATTTGACACTGTTGATCACTCCATTTTATTTACCTTTCGGGTACAGCACTCAATTAGTTTAAATCCTACTTGAGGACAGGGACTTTTTTGTGTCAGTAAGTAACTTTAAATCAGAGAGCACAAAAATCACATGTGGCGTTCCCCAATGGTCCTCACTAGAACTAAGAAAGTGGAGCACATCACCCCGGTTCTAAAGTTCCTACACTGGCTCCCTGTAGCTCAGAGAATAGACTTTAAAATACTTCTGTTAGTCTATAAATCACTGAATGGCTTAGCACCAAAATACATTACAGACTTGTTGTCAGTGTATCCACCATCCAGACCTCTCAGGTCTTCTGGCTCAAATCTACTCTGCATACCCAGAACCACAATCAAACATGGAGAAGCAGCTTTTAGTTCTTATGCTCCACTAATCTGGAATAAACTCCCAGAAAACTGTAAATGCGCTGAAACCCAAAGTTGCTTTAAATCAAGATTAAAACCTAATTTGTTTATAGTGGCCTTTGAATGTGTTATCTAAACATTATTAGTTAAGTTTTCAGTCCAATTTTCCTTTCGTTTTCTTATCTATCATTCTATTTTCTTTATTTTTTTTTAATTTCCTCTGTTGTTTGATTTTCTGAATCATTGTAATGTTTTTCCTTATGTACAGCACCTTGAGTGCCTTGTTGCTGAAAAGCGCTATATAAATAAACTTGACTTAACTTGACTTATGACAAACCAAGTGCTGAGCAGGTAACCTTTGAATACTTTCTAAAATTCTATTGCAGCACTAAGAGAGGTCCATTTCATGTCATTTTGAGCACATAGTAATTTTTATATGCTCCATGTTAAGTTCGGGTTTTGATCACACCCAGAAAACACCACCAATTATCAATAACAACTTTAGTCACATCCAGCTCATGACATTTGAATCCTTTTTGGCTCATTTAACACAAACTTGTTTCATCCAAAATAAATAAATAAATAAAACCAAGCCCAGCTCTAGTCTCTTATACGCTACATTTGGCACACAGGGAACCTGCCATAAAGAAATTTGGTCAAGGTAATGTGACTGGATTATGTAAGATAAATCTTACATTTCTTTCATTACAAATATTAATAAATTAAGATCAGCCATTGCATTATTTTTTTAAACGGATAAATAGACTTTAAAGGCACTTTTCTGACACCAAAATCATCTATGTGGCCACACCTAGGTACTACAGTAGAAGATGTCTTGTCTGGAAGTGCATAGTGTGACCTGCTATTGTTCTTAACAGAAACCATATTGTTCCCTTTGCAAAAAAAGACCCTTCTAATAACATGTCTCATCCATGCTTTCTGAGCAATACAGAAAGCATGGATGAGATTTCTTAGAGCAAAAGAGAAGGAACCTCTCCTCAGCCCACCACTACTTGTTACCCTAAGATTCTGAAACAACTGAAATAACTGCTTCAAGATAAGGAAAAACCCAAGGCTAAGAGATAAGGACCAAAGACCGTTCACATGACAAAGACAGAAGATAGTTCTAGCAGTGAATCAGCAGCCAGACCATTCAGGTGACTGTGGATATTGACTGTGAGCATTAAGTTTCTGAGCTAAGATAATTCTATTAACATATACATTAGTGCTGTCACACCCTCACATGTTTTTCTTGTTGTGTCATCTGTTCAAGGGATCTGCCGGCATTCACACCATGTCATCAAATCATGACATGTTATCAAATAAATCAGTACCTGCTTTCTCCAAGCAATTCTCCAACATGTTTATTCACAATAATTAGATGCAGCAGCAAGTGATTTTTTTTTTCTGTTTGAACCAAATGAACGAAAGTTTGTGTATCAGTAGTTCTCTTCCATCCACCACATGTGTAGCATTAGCCTGAAGTGAATTGGGTTTGGTTAAATTACATGATGTTAGAACACTAACTGTGGATGGACTTGCTGAGTTTCAATGTCATCAAATTAACATTCTAATAACATAAACATTAGTGCTGTTACACCCTCCCAATTAATACATGGCCTATCGGTAGAATAATGAGACTTTGAACTGCATCCATTCACTGCTGCTAAGTATAACAAAATGCATACATTGATTACTAACAAAGTATTCTATGAGTAACAAGCCCAAGCACAATTGAAAAGAAAAGAATTACAATTGGTCAGATATGGCCTTCAAGCCACTTGACGCAATACACATTAAAGCCAGTTTATGACATTTCAACCACAACTGGATCATAGAGCACTTGACAGAACCTGATTAATCTGAATGTCTGTGCATGACATTTGCACATTTCTGTGCTTATAGTAATTGTAGCAGACTAGGTTTGCTAGCTCTAAAAAATATATAGGCTGAATACAAGTATGCCTTGTGGAACATTTGCCGTAACTTAAAGCTAATTGTACAGCTCAGATCAGGTCTAGTCTTTGCTGAGCTAAATGTGTAAAAATGGCCCAGAATTGTCCTAAACAAGTCTCCTGTGTATATGTAGCATTTAAAAAACACCCACACATGTAAAGCGTGTGGATTTAAAGGCAAAGATATAAACTCCATTGAATAGTTGACACAAATAGATTTGAACTGGATGACATGTTTTTCAAACATTAGTTTCCATGGCACAACTATGCCATCCAGAGGACACATCGTGAATATGCAATTAATGTTAGACTGAAAAATGCAGCACAAGGCATAATAAACAGATATACACTGTATCTGCCGGTCATTGATTGAATCTATGCTTTTTTTCTTTCTTTTTTTAAAAGAATTGTTGCATTGTGTTATGTGAAAACAATACAGTGTTACATGTGGAAAGCGATTTCATCTTGCATAAAACCATGAAAGGACATCTGAAACATCTGGTACAGTACACCTAAGAGGTCTTGTATCTGTTAGTTAAGTGGAAATTTAAAGTGTAGAATAATGTAATCCAGAGTTTTGGAGAACCAAAACTGCCGCAATTCAATACAACAATTCCTTAATTGGGTCAATGTTTAACAAAAGATTAGAACAAATGCATTATGAAAACATAAGTCAGGGACAAAACATAAAAATATATTTACAGTGTGGTAAAAAAGTATTTGCCCTTCACAGGATTCGTGTATATTTTGCTTTTTGCCACATGTTGTCACAATGATAACCTGAGTAAACACAAAATTCAGTTTTCAAATGATTTCATTAACTAAGGGCAGAAACCTTCCCAAACCAAACAGGCCCTATTGGAAAAATGAATTGCACCCTAAACCTAATAACTGGTTGTGCCACCCTTTATGACAACAATTGCCATCAACCATTGTCTTGAGGACCAGGGTTGAAAAACACTGCCCTAAGGTATGTGGGCTTGAAGTCATGAATTGATGGCCAGATATTCTCCTTCAGGATGTTCCTGTAGAGAGCTGAACTAATTGCTCCACCAGTTTTGGCAAGTTGTCCTAGTCCTGAAGCAGAAAGCAGTGCCTGACCATGATGCCGCGACCTGTATACAAACTGACTGTGGTATCTGGCACTGCTTTCAGATCAATGGATTCAATGGAGTTTAACAACGATCAAACATGTTTGATTGTTAAAGGGATGGGGATCTGTACAGTAAGATATCCTACAATGCATTGCACTACCAGCAGTGGTAAATGGAGAAGGTGAGTGTAATGTATCATTTTATACCATTAATTTGTCACAAAAAGTTGTTTCAGGATGTTTTTAAGAGAGAAAGTAGACTTTAAAACATCATCTGCAATCAGTTCATCAAGAATTTCCCTACATTTAAAATGTGCTCCGGAGTTTTCAGAGCAGCAGAACTCTCTTCTGGCTACAAGCTTTGCGGGCGGTTGGAGTGTGTTTACCCCTGTAACTGCAGGTTGATCTTGGCATGTAACTCTGCCATTTTTCCCCACCCTGCAAAGTTTTTAGTATATGTGGTGAATAACTTCAAGCAGCATGATATAAAATCTATTATTTTACTCTGGAAATTTTTGAAAATCTAAGGTAATGTAGTTATTTTAAAAACTGCTGCCATAGTTTTTCCTTACAATACAAATTTATTTCATATGTCTTTCTAGCAATTCTGGCATATAAATTCATAGAAAGAAAAGTATCAAAAAGAGCACATTCACTTTTCCTTGTGCGTAAAACATTCTCATTTTCCTAAGATTGCCTTTTCATGTCACTTTCACTGTGCAAGCAATCATATTGAAATGGAAGGAGTATCAAACCAATGCAAATCTACCAAGACCCGACCGTCCCTCTAAACTCTCATCTCGAACAAGGAGAAGACTGATCAGAGATGCAGCCAAGAGGCCCATGATCACTCTGGGTGAACTGCAGAGATCTACAGCAGGACAACAATCAGTCGTACATTGCACAAATCTGGCCTTTATGGAAGAGTGGCAAGAAGAAAGCCCTTTCTCAAAGATATCCATAAAAAGTCTCGTTTAAAGTTTGCCACAAGCCACCTAGGAGACACACCAAACATGTGGAAGAAGGTGCTCTGGTCAGATGAAACCAAAATCAAACTGTTTGGCCACAATGCAAAACCATATGTTTGGCGTTAAAGCAACACAGCTCATCACCCTGAACACACCATCCCCACTCTCAAACATGGTGGTGGCAGCATCATGGTTTGGGCCTGCTTTTCATCAGCAGGGACAGGAAGATGGTCAAAATTGATGGGAAGATGGATGGGGCCAAATACAGGACCATTCTGGAAGAAAACCTGTTGGAGTCTGCAAGAGACCTGAGACTGGGACGGAGATTTATCTTCCAACAAGACAATGATTCAAAATATAAAGCCAAATCTACAATGAAATGGTTCACAAATAAACGTATCCAGGTGTTGGAATGGCCAAGTCAAAGTCCAGACCTGAATCCAATCGAGAATCTGTGGAAAGAGCTGAAGACTGCTGTTCACCAACGCTCTCCATCCAACCTCACTGAGCTCGAGCTGTTTTGCAAGAAGAATGGGCAAGAATTTCAGTCTCTCGATGTGCAAAACTGATAGAGACAAACCCCAAGCGACTTGCAGCTGTAATTGCAGCATTGGGTGGCGCTACAAAGTATTAATGCAAGGGGGTGAATAATATTGCACGCCCCACTTTTCAGTTTTTTATTTGTTAAAAAAGTTTGACACATACAATAAATTTCATTCCACTTCACGATTGTGTCCCACTTGTTGATTTTTCACAAAAAATTTGAATTTTATATCTTTATGTTTGAAGCCTGAAATGTGGCAAGAGGTTGATCAGTTCAAGGGGGCCGAGTACTTTCGCAAGGCACTGTATATTTTTTTTTTTTTGCGCTGCTAGATAATTGTATCTTTGTTATCAAACTACAAAAATGGCCAAACGGGGTGAATTGGAATGCTCTTTGATCTGAAGGGGGGCGGGTGTGGGAAATGCCTCAATAGCATTTAAAGAGGCCGCACTAAAACGAGTTGCTATCAGACGTGCCTCAGAACAGGGGCCTGTGGAGCTACAATATCAAGGATTTCAGACCAAAGCATTGCTGTTCCACTTTATATGGATCATAGCCGAATGATCTACATGCGAAAAGGAAAGATTTAAAAGCATGATATGTCCCCTTTAACTTTTCCTGCTCATGGATCCAGTGCAAACTTATGGAATAATGGAAGTAATTAATCAACTGTATAACTCTAAAGCTGGTCATCATCTACTAACTTTTGTATGTCTTATTTGTCTGCTGAACTGGAAGTATAGTACAGTTATTTTCACAAATTCCTTATTTGTCGTTAGAATCAGAATCAGCTTTATTGCCAAGTTTTATACACACAAACAAGGAATTTGACTCAGGTACACTTTGCTGAATAAAAAACAATATATTTTTAAATGTACATCTATACACAATTGACTACAATAGAATGTAGTGTGGGATCAGTCCAAGTATGCATGGTGTTGTTCTGGAACTCTGACGGTCAAGTGTTCATCAAAGAAACAGCCTGTGAGAAGAAACTGTCTCTGTAGCGGCTGGTTTTAGCTGACAGTGCTATCTAGCGACGACCTGAAGGTAAAAGCCTAAACAGCTTGTGTGCAGGGTGTGTGCGGTTTGCATAGCTTTTAGCTGCCCTTTTCCTGACCCTAGACCTGTATAAGTCCTGGATAGAGGGAAGGTCAGCCCAGACAATTCTCTCTGCAGACCTGGTTGTCTGGACCTGTTCTGTTTTTTGGAAGAGCCAAATCACACTGAGATGGACGAGGATAGGACAGACTGAATTATGGTAGTGTAGAAGATGACCAGCAGCTCCTGTGGTAGGTTGTACTTCTTGAGTTGCCTCAGGAAGTACAGTCTCTGCTGGGCCTTCTTCAGTTCCTAGGAACCGGAAGTGGTCCACAGCAGACACAGTGTTGTTGAGGATGGTGAGGTGGGCGTGTGGGGGTGGTGTTCTCCGAAGGTCCACCATCATCTCTGCAGCCTTGAGTGGATTGAGTTTCGGTATCTTAAGTACTGGTGTAGTTCTGACCACACCAGTATCACAGCCGATCCACTTCTTGTCTTTATGCAGACTCATCACTGTCCTGGATCAGTCCAATTACATTGGTGTCATCTGCAAACTTCCGCTTAGGTGCAGTCATATGTGTAGAAGGAGAAGAGGAGTGGGGTTGCCTGCCAGGGGAAGATGCTCCCCAGCCTCACCTGCGGATGCCGGTCTTTCAGAAAACTGGTGATCCACTGACAGGTGGAGGCCAGAACTTTGAGCTGGATGAGTTTCTGGTGGAGGATGTCTGGCTTGATAGTACTGAAGACCAAGTTGAAGTCCACAAACAGGATCCCGTCGTACATCCCTGGGTGGTCGAGGTGTTGCAGGATGAAGTGCAGTCACAAGTTGACTGCATCATCTGCTGACCTGTTTTTCCGGTAGGCAAACTGCAGGGGGTCCAGCAGGGGGCCTGTGATATCCTTCAGGTGCTTCAACAACAGTTGCTCAAAGGATTTCATGACCACAGACGTCAGGGCGACAGGTCTGTAGTCATTTAATTATATGATTGTGGATTTCCTGGGTACTGGGATGATGATGGAGCGTTTGAAGCAGGAGGGAACCTCACACAGCTCCAGTGACTTATTGAAGAGCTCAGTGAAGATGCGTACCAGTTGGTTGGCTCAAGCTCTGAGGCATGATGGGGAGACATTATCCGGTCCTGAGGCCTTCCTTGTTTTAGGCACTGAAAGATCCTATTTACATCTTCTTCTGAGATCCGTAGTGCAGTCAGGGGGTCTGAAGGTAGAGGGTTGGTTGGTGTATGACAAGAATTTGTGTCTGAATGGGATGTGGAGGAGTTGGGATAAGGTGTGAACTGCTGCCTCTCATACCTGCAGTAGAAGCCATTCAACTGATTTGCCAGGCAAGGATTCTGCTCAGGGTTGGTGGAATTGCTCCTGTTGGCAGTCAGCTTTTTCAAACCATTCCAAACAGCAGAAGCATCTCCATGTGAGAAGCATTTATTTAGCTTCTCACTGTAGCTCATCTTCGCTGCTTTAATCTCCTTAGTCAGTTTGTTCCTGGCCTGCTAATATAGGGTGTTAGGAATAACCTTTATTAATATTATTCATAGCTGGTTTTCCCATTTATACCATAGTAATATAAAACATAAGTTCTAATGTCTCCCTTTTGTTAGAATAGGATAAGAATGCTCATAGACACACATTACAAGGATAAATGGCCCAAGGTTTGTCATGAACGACCTGAGGCTGGGGTACTGGGTTTGATAGTGGAGCAGCCGGTATAACTGGTTTGATTAGAAAGCCACGGCACACTTAGATTAAGGATGGACACCTGCTACTACACGACCTACCAGATAGACACCAAAATGGTGACACATAGTCTACTGATAATCACTGAGGGAGGGCACATCCATTGCATTGGAGTGCCAGATATAAAACTACATATGACTCCTTTCGCGGCTCTTCGTCATCCTTTCACAGACGGGGGCGGTCTGAGACTGGAGCCTCAGCGCTGATCTCTGTAATCATTCCTCTGCCTAATTTAGATTAAAGGAGTTAGAAAGTTAGAAACAGTTTGAGAGTTGTTCCTTTTAGAGTCAGTGTTAGAGTGCGTAATCGCTTCTGGGGACCAAGGACCGGAGGAACTCCGAGACGTCTGACCGCCAACAGGGTGCGGTAGCTCGGACAAGGGCCTAGTTTACACTGCTGTGAGCCTCTTTCTTATCCCTGCACATCTGCCTCAGATGAGAAGTGAACCAAGGTTTATTGTTAATGTATGTGCAGCAGGACCTGGTCTGCACACACATGTCCTCACAGAAACACATGTATGATGTCCCCACCTCAGTAAGTTGGTTTAAATCAGTGGCTGAAGTTTCAAAAATAGTCCAATCTGTGCAGTCAAAGCACACCTGTAACAACTGCTTTGACTCATCAGTCCAAACCACAGGTTAGGAAGCTTTTAATTTCTGCCTGTAGGATGGAATGAGTTAGACCAGAGAATGATCAGAAAGTACCAAAGCACCCACCCTGGTGACAGCATGATATGCATCCTTTAAAGTTGTGTAGCAGTGTTTTTATCCCTATTGGGCCACTTAATGTGCTCTCTGTATTTGGGAAGTTCATTTGAGAGGTTTACACTGATAAAGTCCCCAAGAATAATTATGAGAGAATCTGGAAGTTTTTTCTCCATGTCTGTTATCAGCTAAGCCAGTTGTTTCTCAGCATCAGAAGTGGAGCCTTGAGGTGTTATGTAAGCACCAACCAGTACAAACAATGAGATGTTTGTACTGTGAATAAAACGGTTTACAGTTTATGAGAAATTAGCCCAGGTCAGGACTATATGTCTTCTTCAACACTTTGATATCTCTGCAACAACCTTAGTTTATATAAAAGCAGATTCTGCCTCCTTGCTTTTTCCCCGATAAGTCTGTGTTGCGGTCGGCTCTGAACAACTGAAAGCCCAGTATCAGAAGTGCAAAGTCTGGGTTGTTCTCACTCACCCAGGTTTCGGTAAAGCAGAGCGCCATATCTGCTGAGATACAAGTTTTTACAGATAATGAGAAGCAGTTCATCTACCTTGTTAAATGTGGTTAATTTTAGTTAGTTCATTCAATACTTAGTTTAGTCAATACTTGTTTACAATAGTAGGTTTGGTATACGTTTTTTCCTTTCATGAATAAAGTTGTGGTGAAGAGAGAGCTGAGCCGAAAAGCGAAGCTCTCGATTTACAGGTCGGTCTACGTTCCTACCGTCACCTATGGCCATGAACTTTGGGTCATGACCGAAAGAACGAGATCCCGGATACAAGCGGCTGAAATGAGCTTCCTCCGTAGGGTGGCCGGGCACTCCCTTAAAGATAGGGTGAGGAGCTCGGCCATCCGGGAGGGGCTCGGAGTAGAGCCGCTGCTCCTCCACATCGAGAGGAGCCAGTTGAGGTGGCTTGGGCATCTATACCGGATGCCTCCTGGACGCCTTCCTCGGGAGGTGTTCCAGGCACGTCCCACCGGGAGGAGGCCCAGGGGACAACCCAGGACACGCTGGAGGGACTATGTCTCTCGGCTGGCCTGGGAACGCCTTGGGCTCCCCCCGGAGGAGCTGGAGGAGGTGTCTGGGGAGAGGGACGTCTGGGCGTCTCTGCTGAGTCTGCTGCCCCCGCGACCCGGTCCCGGATAAAGCGGAAGACGAGGATTACGAGTACGAGAATAAAGTCATAATTTAAAAATTTAATTTTGTATTTACTCTGGATTTCTTTTTCTGGTATTAAAAATAGTTTGACTACCTGAAGCATTAAAATGAGATTTAAAAAACCAATAAAAACCTTTGGCAAATAATTTTCTCTGCACTGTATTTTCTTTACAAAATGTATTTATAGTTATTTTACTATGTATTTAGTCATTTCAATGCTGCGCACTGCAGCACAAGTCATTGTTCCCTGGTCCAAATCAACTCTCTAATGGGTGAAAACAACCATTTTCTCATCAAATGCATTGCATCATACCTATCTCATTCCCTTTCTGAAACAAACTTTTTGATGGAAAACAAATTATTTTAAAACTTAAATCTGCCTGGAGTATGAATAATTGTGGGCTTATTTTTAAAGGGAAATCATACTACATAGGTGTACTAGATTCATAGAAAAACAATAGCAGTGTGTAGTTCAATTAATGAAGTCATTCATTCTGGGAAGAAACAGGCGTTAATCTGGTGGCCCTTATTTAAGGATGATGAAAGCACATGATGTACATACATTTCTCTCTGAAAACCTAAGAAAAATGAGTCGTTTCAGACATTGTTCTGTAAGAAAAATGGGTCGTTTCAGACATTGTTCTGAAGATGTTAATTGGAGAGGGGGAAACGTAAAAACAGGTGCGTCGTTAGACTTGGGCTTTTGTTTTCTGAATAGCCCCGTACTTTTTGATAGATGAAATTTAGAAGTATTAAAAAGATGCAGCCACAAAATGGTATTAGACTTCACATTTTTATTTGAAAACAATCAGATTTTTTAATTGTGCTCAATATAATCACCTTCCACTCCACCTAACCTGACAATGAGTTAAAAAGAGAAGATAAAAAATACTTATTTGGGGCACCAAGAATCCGCAACTACGTGCAAAGGCAGAGACGGACTGCATTCTGGAGGAGTCCAGAACAGCAGTTCACTCCAGGGCGGTCGACCGGCCTCCTTTATTACCCAAAAGGTTACACTGAGCGCCTCGAACAGGGCTCATTTTGGAGCAACCGCAGCGCAAACAGGAGAGTGGGAGCCTGGTGCTTGTGTGTGTACAGGAACAGATGGAAGCAGAGCGGTATAACCCCGGGCTGAAGATAGCGGTAGGTAAAACCTGAATGCTAACTCAGAATGGACCAATTGTAAGTTACAGCTAATCATTGATTCACCCAGCAAGACTTGAGATGGAGGTTCACTCTAATGAGTATCATCAGGGTCATGATGAGGTTTAGAGAGCAGAGGGACTTTCACCTGAGCTATAGGTAAAGTTTCATGATCTGTCTGTGATAGAAAACAGTAGCAACCTTCTCAGTGAGCTTCTAGCTGGATTTGCAAAATATCTGGTCCTTTACTTCAGTCAAAATAAAAGCGTTTAATCCTAACGTAGCTAAACACAAAAAAAACGTTCTTCAGATCAACACATTGCATCTCATTGCAGCAGCCAGTCTTATAGTCTAGTTCTACATGTAGACAGAAAAAAGTGTTTCTCAATAAACCCGGAAAATGTGCTGATTCTAAACATACAGCTCTGGGTTTAAGATGCAGTATAATTAAGAAATAAATTATAGCAATTAATCACAGGTGGATCGTTAATTAGTTAACTATTATAGTTTTCTGAATTACACATGTAATATTAAATAAACTAAACTAATTAAACAAGAATACGGTTTTACTGAAGGTGAGGCATATGTATACAGTTATTAATAACTGTAATACACTGTCTGGCCAAAAAAAAAGTCGCCACCAAAGAAAAACGGTCACACACTTTCGTTGGACCACTTTTAGCTTTGATTACGGCACGCATTCGCTGTGGCATTGTTTTGATAAGCTTCTGCAATGTCACAAGATTTATTTCCACCCAGTGTTGCATTATTTTTTCACCAAGATCTTGATGATGGTAGAGTCTGACCGCTGTGCAAAGCCTTCTTCAGCACATACCAAAGATTGGGGTTAAGGTCTGGACTCTGTGGTGGCCAATCCATGTGTGAGAATGATGTCTCATGCTCCCTGAATCACTCTTTTACAATTGGAGCCCGATGAATCCTGGCAGTGTCATCTTGGAATATGCCCATGCCATCAGGGAAGAAAAAATCCATTGATGGAATAACCTGGTCATTCAGTATATTCAGGTAGTGAGCTGACCTCATTCTTTGAACTCATACTGTTACTGAACCAAGACCTGACCAACTGCAGCAAACCCAGATTATAGCACTGCCCTGACAGGCTTGTACAGTAGGCACTAGGCATGATGGGTGCATCACTTCACCTGCCTCTCTTCTTACCCTGATGCGCCCATCCCTCTGGAACAGGATAAATCTGGACTCATCAGACCATATGACCTTCTTCCATTGCTCCAGAGTCCAATCTTTATGCTCCCTAGCAAATTGAAGCCTTTTTTCCAGTTAGCCTCACTGATTAGTGGTTTCCTTAAGGCTACACAGCTGTTCAGTCCCAATCCCTTGAACTCCCTTCGCATTGTGCGTCTAGAAATGCTCTTACTTTCACTATTAAACATAGCCTGGAGTTCTACTGTTGTTTTTCTTCGAATTAATTTCACCAAACATTTAAATGATCGCTAATCATGATCATTCAGGATTTTTTCCTGGCCACATTTCTTCCGCGAAGACGATGGGTCCCCACTATCCTTCCAGTTTTTAATAATGCATTGGACAGTTCTTAACCCAATTTTGGTAGTTTTTGCAGTCTCCTTAGATGTTTTCTCTGCTTGATGCGTCCCAATGATTTGACCCTTCTGAAACAGACTGACATCTTTTCCATGACCACGGGATGTGTCTTTGGACATGGTTGTATAAGAAATGAGAAGCAACTCATTGCACCAGTTGGGGTTAAATAATTTGTTGCCAGCTGAGACATAATCACCCATGCAGTAATTATCCTATGGGAGGCTCATACCTATTTGCTTAGTTAAATCCAGGTGGTGACTTTTTTTTGGCCAGGCAGAGTATTAGTACTGATAAGGTCCAGAATGAGGCTCTATGCTATATTTTAAACACCACAACTTAACACCCTTTCCTCTCAAAGGGTTTCATAGTAAAAACTGCACTAATGTCTCACATGCTCAGTGCAGAACAAAAGACTGTGTTGTAAAATGTTTCATTTATTATTTTTGGCAGGCCAAACTTCTTCAAAAAGTGGAATGATGGGCTGAAAAGGTTCATAAAAGAAGGTACAATTTTAATAAAATGTTTCGAAAGCTCTTGGCATAATTAAAATAAATGTGTTTTAGGATTTTACCATTTGACTAAGATTTAAGAAAATCAACTTTATACCACTTTCCTTTTTTGAAATGTAAGAATAAAGAACTTTTCTTTCTACTCTCGGTGGAGGAGGACGCTTTTCTCTGTCTCCCGCAACCTCCCATATCTGCCCTGCTTCAGCTCTGTGTCTTGTCTTCTTATTGGAGCCTCTTTTTGCATATCTTCCAAAATTCTGAGTTATGGATTTGGTCAGCTTGTCTTTCAATGCAATTGATCAAATTTTCTCGACGAGAAGACAGGGTGAAGGAGAGCCCACTTGTCCAGACGGGACATTTTTCTCCGGACACAAGATGGACTCCTGGCAGAAGTGGAGGATTGTGCGTCTGTCGATATTGTCAGTCGAGGATGTCGAAGATGTGTACACAATTGGATGTTTCATAACAGGATTTCTGCTTTTGGAGTTGGCAGTTACCTGGTACATCGAGAAATTTGAAAAATGTCGGCAGCTGTTCTGGCCATTGTAAGGCTGCCTGGCATATATGATGGGATCTGCAGAGCAATCAACACTCAGACTGAGATGTTACGTGAGCTGAATCGCAGACTGGATGTGATCCTTATACAGGATCGCAGGCAGGTTGTGGTTCCTGGACTCAGGGGTGAAATGGGATAAATCTTGGAGAAAGATGTTCACTCACATCTGGCAGAAAGGACCTGGAATTTGGCTGTTTGGATTCGCCTTTGAGAAGCACCAGCGAGACTCTCAAAGCTGACGGAAAATTAAGAGTCAGCCTAACCCAAATAATTGTTGTTTTTCTGAATCTGGCTCCCCTCCATGGCCTTGATGGCTGGCTATCTTCAACTTCTCCTGGATGTAATGTAAACATGACGCTCTGCTCCCTCTGCCCCCTCCCTTCCCTGAGGACATTTGTGGACCTGCCCAGAACTGTGTGGCTGGTTGATGAACGCTCCATCGTACCATCAAGGACAATGGCCTCTGTGACAGTGCTTCACGGACTTACTGTGCACACACTCACATGCATACATATATGCTCAAGATAAACATATACACCCCCTCACACCGCCTTCACCGGATCCCCTGCATGATGTTGTTTCGTATATATGTTGCTTCTTTGTGCTGAGTTTTTTTTTGCAATCTCAAACTGTATCCTGCTAAGGATAAAGTGTAAAATATGATTTTTTTTGTCCCTCTTCTACCTAATGTGGTCTCTTTTCTCATCTACCTAAATGTGTGATTTTATTACTTTTCATAGATTTTCAGATTTCTCAGGATTACCAGCAAAAGCCAAATATTATTAGTATTTGAAAATTTGGACTAAAGCTATTGTTACGCCAATGACCAGAGAATTTTAGATTTCTTAAAAGGATTGTATTACAACTATATCATACCAGTGACAGCCAAACATTATTAGTATTTAAAAAGTTTGGACTAAAACTGTTTTATACCAGTGACCCAGCTTATTTGAATGATGGGATGGGACCACAACTGCCTCATGCCAGCGACCTCAAGGAGTAATATTATAATTTTTCTTCTTACCACAGAGTACTTGAGTTAATTACCTCTATTAGAAAGATTGGATTAGAACCAGCTCTTACCAGTAAACTCCCAAGGATCATTAATGTCATTTGATTTATTTTTCTGCGTTTGATTTTCTGTATCATTGTAGTGTTTTTCCCGTGTACAGTGCTTTGAGTGCCTTGAAAAGCGCTATATAAATAAACTTGACTTGACTATGGAGCCTTAAGAGCCTTAAGAGTGGAACACTTGGATGAGAATGTCACGTTTAGGTAATTTATGTTGATGAAAAAAGAAGCACATTTATCTGGCCTATAGTAAACATCTCTGAGTTTAAGAAAACATTTTGTCAGCAAAAATTCAGATTACGTTTTTCTCTAAATACCTCGAAATGTGTCATTAACTGTTTCAGCAAAATGGTTTTTCATCAGTCCTGAACTGTTTCTCCTTATCCTTTATTCAGCTTCTAACAAAAATATAAATTATTGTTAACTGTTTTTGTTTGATTCACAATAATTTACATTCAGTAAATTAAACTAAAACCAGCCGAGACAGAGAAACGGTACAATATGTCCTATGTTATTTTAACTTTAAATTACTTATAAACTGTCTCATGGATATTTAAACATTTTGGGTTTGGGCTAAAGCCGCAATGTTTTGAGACCCTAAAAATGTCCGTGCATAAAAAGAAGTGCATAAAATGATAGGCTGCTCAGCTTAAATGATCTCCAATGCTTTAAAATGGAAAGCAAAACCAGACAGATGTCAAAGAAAACAAAAGACTATCGTTCAAATGGATCGAAGAAAAGCCTGAATGGCAAAGACTCGGCCAATGATGAGGTCCACGATGATCAAAGAAGGTCTGAAGTTAATGGTGAGTACTGTGACAATTAGAAGACGCGCCGTGTGAAGCTAATCTATCGGCAAGAAGCCCCTACAAAGTCCCACTGTTTAAAAAGACATGCATTGAAGAGGATAAAATTTGCCAAAGAACACATCAACTGGCCTAAAAAGAAATGGAGAAATGTTTTGTGGACTGGTGGAAGTAAGACTGTTCTTTTTGGGTCCAAGGGAGAGTTTGTCAGATGACCCCCAAACTCTAATTTGATGCCACAGTACACTCTGAAGACAGTGAAGCATGGTGATTTAAGAATCATTATATAGGGATGTTTCTCTTACTATGGCGTTATTTAGGACTTGTGGGGTGACATCAAAAATATTGTTTCTGAGGCAAAACCAAGAAATGCAGAGGAATTGTGGAATGTTGTAATATCATCCTGGGCCGGAATATCTGTTCACAGGTGCCAGAAGTTGGTTGACTCCATGTAACACAGATGTGATGCAGTTCTTAGAAACAGTGGTTATACAACCAAACATTAGTTTAGTGGTACACAGGAATGATAAATCCTAAAGATTAGATTCATCATGACTTAAAAGCACTGTTTCAACATTTATTCTGTCTATTTTCCATGTTGCACCACATCATACATTTATTGTATCAGGCAGCCTTACCAATCAGTCAGTGGGTGGTGCAAACAAAGCTCTAGACATGGTGATTGCTCTGTAGTTGAGTTGCTTTGCAGGTTAACCAATCAGAAATTAAGGTCCATTTGACAAGCAATAACAGTTTAAATTATTTGATTATGTTTATGATGGACTGTGGCACAGCAAATCTGAAATAAATGTGTGATTTTACCATATAATGAATTTGCTTATTTTTTTAATTATGATTTATTCTTCGGTCACATACGTATTTACCTAATGGAGCTAAAAATAACACTAGGGTTCAATATTGGTTTGCTGCAGATACAGAATAAAAAACGCACTCATGCTCTTCACTGGGTGCTTTAAAATGAGTAAAGAAAATATAAAAATGCCAATATTTTATAGCAGGGGAATCTGTCGTAAACCATTGCCTTGTGATGTTTTGTTTTTGGCTGAATTGCTTAACATTCATAAGATACAGGGGTTGGACAATGAAACTGAAACGCCTGTCATTTTAGTGTGGGAGGTCGGTTTCATGGCTAAATTGGACCAGCCCGGTAGCCAGTCTTCATTGATTGCACATTGCACCAGTAAGAGCAGAGTGTGAAGGTTCAATTAGCAGGGTAAGAGCACAGTTTTGCTCAAAATATTGAAATGCACATAACATTATGGGTGACATACCAGAGTTCAAAAGAGGACAAATTGTTGGTGCACGTCTTGCTGACGCATCTGTGACCAAGACAGCAAGTCTTTGTGATGTATCAAGAGCCACGGTATCCAGGGTAATGTCAGCATACCACCAAGAAGGACGAACCACATCCAACAGGATTAACTGTGGACGCAAGAGGAAGCTGTCTGAAAGGGATGTTCGGGTGCTAACCCGGATTGTATCCAAAAAACATAAAACCACGGCTGCCCAAATCACGGCAAAATTAAATGTGCACCTCAACTCTCCTGTTTCCACCAGAACTGTCCGTCATGAGCTCCACAGGGTCAATATACACGGCCGGACTGCTATAGCCAAACCTTTGGTCACTCATGCCAATGCCAAACGTCGGTTTCAATGGTGCAAGGAGTGCAAATCTTGGGCTGTGGACAATGTGAAACATGTATTGTTCTCTGATGAGTCCACCTTTACTGTTTTCCCCACATCCGGGAGAGTTACGGTGTGGAGAAGCCCCAAAGAAGCGTACCACCCAGACTGTTGCATGCCCAGAGTGAAGCATGGGGGTGGATCAGTGATGGTTTGGGCTGCCATATAATGGCATTCCCTTGGCCCAATACTTGTGCTAGATGGACTGCCAAGGACTACCGAACCATTCTTGAGACCATGTTCATCCAATGGTTCAAACATTGTATCCTGATGGCAGTGCTGTGTATCAAGATGACAATGCACCAATACACACAGCAAGACTGGTGAAAGATTGGTTTGATGAACATGAAAGTGAAGTTGAACATCTCCCATGGCCTGCACAGTCACTAGAACTAAATATTATTGAGCCACTTTGGGGTGTTTTAGAGGAGCGAGTCAGGAAACGTTTTCCTCCACCAGTATCACGTAGTGACCTGGCCACTATCCTGCAAGAAGAATGGCTGAAAATCCCTCTGACCACTGTGCAGGACTTGTATATGTCATTCTCAAGATGAATTGACGCTGTATTGGCTGCAAAAGGAGGCCCTACACCATACTAATAAATTATTGTGGTCTAAAACCAGGTGTTTCAGTTTCATTGTCCAACCCCTGTATATTTTATTTGATAATGTATGTTTGCGAAAAAAGGAGTTCCTCCAAATTCAGATGTATCTTTATTTCTAACACAATTAACAAACCCTCATAAATTAAACAATGGAATACCTAAATCTACCTTTTAATTATTGATTTCGACATTTAAATATTATTTAAAAATGTTATTGAACTATTTTACAAAAACCTGGTACACTGCATTTAATTAAAAACTATGATATAATGGATTTTTGTAAATGTTATTTAAGCTATAACATAGCCAATATGCATTTTATAACATTATTTAATGGATTGTGGCACTCTAAGCATTCATCAGTAGCCCCTCACCTTTCATTAGGTCTAAAATTAAAGGGCGTCTGCCACCAAGTGGACATCAACAGGAAGTGCAATGTTATATATTGATGAATATCTGTTTCCTTGAAAGTCGTAACTTGTGCATATTTTTGGTGTTGGCTTGCAGTAGGGTGCATTTACATTTAATTTTTTTTTATGATTATCGGTGCACACGGTCCACCTTGAGCAGATAAATAAATAACATTTGAAAACTAGGATGAAACAACAGATATTTATTGAATAATCATAAAAAGATACAAAGCAAAACAAAAACAGCGCTTAACTCGTTCCAAAAATGCCTTGTGAAAACTGCTTTGGTTACGTTCAATCCACTTTGGGTCGTAAAATAAACCAGGTGAAATTAATTAGTCAGTAATTAAGGCAAGTTAATAAAACATCTGTTGGTGAGCCAGAAACCCGGTATATTTGTTGCTATACTATTCAAAACGGGCTTTTTTCATCCAAAAATGTCTAACGACATACCCAAAAAGAAAGGGAAGAGTTCGAGCGAGAAAAAGGCGAAAAGAAAGACTAAAAGGAGAGAGACTTACGCTATGTACATCTATAAAGTCCTGAAACAGGTGGGATAAGTATGGAAGTAAAAGCCTTAGCAGCCTCGGTTTTCTTTTTTCACCGTTTTGAAATATTTCAACAATGTTTTCTTACTTGTGTTCAGGTCCATCCGGATACTGGCATTTCCAGCCGAGCCATGAGCATCATGAACTCCTTCGTGAACGACCTCTTCGAGCGGATCGCCACCGAAGCGTCCCGCCTGGCTCAGTACAACAAGCGCTCCACCATCACCAGCAGAGAGGTGCAGACCGCAGTCAGGCTGCTGCTGCCCGGGGAACTGGCCAAGCACGCTGTGTCCGAGGGCACCAAGGCGGTGACAAAGTACACCAGCTCCAAGTGAAGACTTCAGCTGAAATCTGGCTGATTTTTACAAGGTGATCACTTAAATAAATTCACCGAAAACGGGTTACATGTGTTTGTTTTGTTTTTTTACTTTTTCTTCTTTTTCTTAGGCAACTCAATTTCTGAATATGGGTTTGACGTGTATTCAAACTCTCCACCAGGTGGCGTCAATGTATCTAATAATCTGGCAGAGCTTCCGCCAAAGTAACCATACTCTTTACACCGAAAAACACATTGGAGATTTTTTCAAATGCGAATTGCATACTTGGTAATTCCGGACGGAAGGTGTATAAAATAATTATAACATGGAGCAATTATTGGTACATGTTGCCTTACAGTTTGGTTAGTCTTATTTGGAAAAGATAAGGTCTAATCTCTTCTGAAAATATTTTATACTAATTTACATCAGATTTATAGTGGACATCAATAGTCGTGTTATTTCATGAAAGATGTGTTGGGATACAGAACCCACTAAAGGTTGTATGAGGCCATCGGCAAAGTTTCATGTAGATCCTACTTCACCAGCCACCAACTGCGGCACCTTTTCTATTTTTCCATATTTGTTTTTTAAATATTAATTTGCTTTTTAAATTAGTTCATGTACGTTTTTAATTTAGGCCATTAAACTTGTTTTATACATAACTTATGAGCAAGCCATACATGAAATTGTATGTTTTAATTGCATCCCTCACTCGATGATATTAAAAGGCTCTTTAAAACTCTGTCTATATAGCACCATTCATGAAATTTCTATTCAAGATGGATTGAATTTATATAAAACATGTTTATTCAGTCCAATCATTTTGGCAGATTCAAATTAGCAACATAACTATTCAGTCCTAGTTATAATGCAATGCAATAAAGTTCAGTTATGCCAATTGGTAGGTTTTCTAAGGAATGCCAGCCAATTGCATTGAGTTGACTTGTTGTGGTGTTACAAAATAAAAAGGGTTCAAAGATGTTTTCATCCATCTATTGTCTACACCCACTTATCACAGGGCAAAATACTTTTTCATATTCTCAAATCCTAACTTTTAAGATGAACCTCAAAATTCTGATGTCACTGCAGCTACATGAAATGTATGTTCTATGTAAAAAGTTAAATAAACCTTTCAATACTGCTAAGGCCGCACTGTAGCAGGAAGCTTATAGAGGACACATTTCCTGTGTCACTCATGAGTTTGCTTGGCTTTTGTTATGCATCATCTTATTGTCAAAGTTTCATACATTTTAGTTAATCACATCAAAAGCCTTGGTCACAGTAGATGGTAATTAATTTTCAATTTCTAGTTCATATTTTCATTGTGACTGCAGTCTGTGTCAAAATCCAGTGAAACGGGGAGTTATCTCTGACCTGCTCAGTGGCTCTTAAGTCATGTTACAATGTTTTCTGATGACAGTCAAACATAAAAAGCAGATATGATTTGCTTTAAATTATGACTATTAAAATAACTTTGAAACTCTAAAAGTTTGGTTTGCTGTGTGTACAGCTGCCACACTTGTCAGTTTGTCCTTTGAGAATTCAGGTTCTCTTGGGGCCCCAAGGCCAGTAGGGCCTAAACTTCATTTATACCTTGAGCAGACCCTCCTGTTTGTAGCTTTGTCTTTGTAATTTTAAAGGGTGATCCTTTGCATTTATTTAGTGTGAAGATACTTTTATCCAAAATGAAGGTTTCTCTCACTAATTAAGTGGCTGCAGCTGATCATGTAGCCACAATTTATTTTATTTCTTACAGCCTCCTGATTGCTAACCAAACTATACAAGCTACTTTTTCTAATTGGGGGGGGGCTGTCATCCAGTTAGGGATATTCAATCCTTCCTCTTGTGTTCCTAATCATCAGCTCTTATGAATCTGAAATCAAAGGCAGCACCTGTTTGAAGATGCTCTGAGAGCACAGCAGCACAAACAGGTGAGGAACCGAACAGGTGGCTGAGGTGTTAAAAATCTCAATTGAGTCAGACAAATAAATCCATATAATAATGATTCAAATATAACTGGTTTCTTTTGGAATCTGTCACACTTCAAAAACTACAACTATATGGGAAAAAACTGAAGGATTGCTAAACTTTGCTAGGAGCACATCCAGTTTACAGCTTCAAACTTCAATGTATACATGAGGAATTTTATGTGATTGACCAATAGAAAGTAGTGCATAATTGTGACATAAAAGGAAAAGGATACATGTCTTTTGAAATATTTTACAAATAAAAGTTGTGTGTGTGTGTGTATTTAGCCCCTCTGAGTCACTGTTTATGTTTTAAAACACTATGGGAATCTGACGTTAAATAAAGTATTTGTAATTCCTGCAGTACTGGGTCAAAAATGTATTTTTCCCTTAATCTAATGAAAAATCTCCTTAGTGATTATGCAACTATGAAATTAGTAAAACAATGTATGCTTTTATTTTAAAAATATTTGGTTTAAAATAAGATATTTGCATTTCTTTTTAGGCTCAGCTTCTATGAATCTTCAAGTTGATGTGGAGTTTTCAAAATTGAGAAATCCAGTTCAGTTGTTTAAAATGGTGTCTGTCTGACTGCTTGCAAATGTTATAAACTGCATACTGTGTTAAAAAGAACTACATTTGGAAATAGTGAGCTTTTGAAATTAATCCCTCTAACCTCTATAGTTTATATATATATTTATATATATATACACTGCAAAAGACCATTATTCAGTTAACCTGAATAAAGATGGCATGTTTATGAGGTGACTGAGGGAATAAAGCAGCATTGATTCCCTGTTATGCATTTTAATCAGGTTTTTAAAAGATGAAGGTGAATAGCTACTTGATTACGAGCTAATGACAGCAGCGTTTGCACCGGCTCAATCTGCATAAAATGGAGGAACTGATAAAGGTCTCTCTAATTAGGATGTTGTTTACATCAGGCTTTACATACACCTATTAGACAGCACTTATCAGCATCTGACAAAGCCAGGCTCACTACCATAACGCACTTGGGTGTGACTCCTGCCACTGACTGTTATTGTTGAGATAACCCATTTCAGATGTTTCTCAGTTTTCCACCTAATGACATGAAATCTACTGATGTTATCATGAGGATGATACAGCCTCTGATGGCAGGGACTTTGCCAATGATTATCTTGGCCATTTAGGTTTTGCATCTTGCACCCCTCTCCTGCCCAGCCTAGTTGGTAGTCATCACCGTCTGCTTTAGGCAGGCTGCTATGAACACATTATAGATGGGTGCATTAGTGAGTGATGCAGAGCTTGGGATGGCTTGCCTTGTTTTCATGTGAGAGTGCATCATTAGAAAATGTTCCACTTGGCAGGGAAGCGCGTATTAACTGCAGCCACAATGAAATGAGGTTGTGATAGATGGTTAAAGTTATAAAGGACTATTAAGTTGAAATATGAACCTTTCAATTGTCATGATGAAACAGAGGGTTATTTGCGTGGTGATCAGCGCATTGAGAGACAATTGGAATCTGCACAGGCCCGATGCATTATAGGCGGAGTGGTCCGAGCTGAAAGAATACAGAAAAAGTAATCATGCCTCCATGAGTTCGGAGTTACTGTTCAATTCAATGCTCGATAAATTCATGCAAGTTTTCCACCAACATTTCAAGCATTTAGATGAGATCTGAGAACGATTTACATTGAGTGCATGCTGTGTAGGCCCTGTGGTGGGTGTGTAAAATCAAATTAAACAAACCAGTATTGATTGTTTGTCTGTGAATCTTCTAACAGCATCATGTTCCCAAAGCATATGTTGATGTGTCTGTTAAAATAAGAATAATCATAGATGTAAATCAGAAGCCAGTTCCTCATAATGCCAGCAGCCAATTAAGATTCCTCATTATCTCAAATCTTGTTTCCATGGTGCCCTATGAATTGTTGCAATACCAGAATGCAAACTACTGGCGCCATTTTTGTATCGTTCACTGAATTTGTACTAAAACATGTAAAATTGTAAAATTAATTATACTTTTTCTCATACCTTTTCACATTATAATCCCAAACTTAAATGTATTTATTGGGGATTTATTAGACATTTCAACACTAAGTCATAAATAAGATTGATGTAGAAAGATAATGATACATGATTTTTAGCATTTTTACATATAAAAACTTCAAAGGTTTGGCACGAAAATGCATTAAGTTCTCATTACTCCCCCTGAAATTGGCTTCAGAAGTTATTTATTTAGCAAACTGAGTCCCCCTTTTCATAATAAAATTTTAGTAAAGACACAGTTGTTTTGTGAAGCCTTTGAAGTTTGCTAGATAACATTAGTAAACAAACAGCTTATAAAGACAAAATAACATGTCAGAACTTTGGATGATCCACAGCTTAGGCGGGATACGTTGTTCACTGGACAACTATACGCTACAAATCTGGACTTTATTAAAGAGTGGCAAGAAGAAAGCCACAGGAAGTCATGTTTGCAGTTTGCAACAAGCCATGTAGGGTACACAGCAAACAAGCGGAAGAAAGTGACTTGGTCTTGTAAGAACAAAATTTCACTTTGTGGTGTACATGCAAATGCGTGGAAACTAAAGGTACACACAACCCAGAACTGACCATCCCCACTGTGATACAAGGGGGTGGTGCAGATACTTTTCTTTAGTAGGGACAGACAAGCTACACAGAGGGAAATCCAGGAAGAAAACCTGTTAGTTGCTGCAAAGGACTTAAAGCATGGGGAGAGGTTGACTGTCCAGCAGAACAGCAACCCTAAACATGCAGCCAGACCCACTATTGAGTGATTTAAATCAAAGCAAGTTAAGGTGTAGAAATTGCCAAGTCAGAGTACAGACAAATATGTGGCAATACTTAAAAATTGCTGATCACAGATGCCCTCCTAGTTCAAGCTCAATCTGATTGAGCTTGAACTACTTTGCAGAAAGTAGCAAAAATAATTTAGCCTTTAAATTTGCTAGTTTAGTCAGAGACAAAGTTGAAAATACTTGCAGCGGTAACTGTTGTGAAAGATGATTCTACAAATTGGGGCTGGACACAAAAAAGGGTGTATTTATAACATGGAATTGAAAACAAAAAATCCTTTCCATTCCAATTCACATGCTCTACTTTGTGTTTGTCAAAAAATTGTTTGAGATGATAATAGGACAAAATGTAAAAAAGTTTATACTTTGACTAAAATTTTTACTTTTTCTTGGCACTTCAAAATGCAAATTAATTGCTCCCTTTCCAATACCAACTTACCTAAGAATCCAACATCATCTCATAGCTCCTCACAGAAAAATCATAGGTAAATCATAAAACTAAGAGGCACCTGATGGATAAATGAGTACTTTCATGCTATTATGGTGTTCGACTCCCTTTGGTTGCTCTGACTCCATCTTAAACTAAGAGCAGATCCAATTGCAAACCCATTAGCATTTAATATTACTGTAATTACTGTGTACATTTCATTATGTTCTCAGTATATTAAATGGCTGCTCTGTGTGGTGGGAGGGTTGTAGTTTAATCTCTTCCTGTATTAATGTGTGCCACAGTACTCAAAATAGCATTAAGGGCCTCATAATCAGAGGGAACTAATTGCCTATGATTGCGTAAATGAAGTGGCTGGCTCTTCATCAGAGGCTGCTACTGATGTCCAGCCTCTCACCGCCCTGGGGACAGAAAAGTGGTTGACCACACAGCAGACAAACTTAAAAAAGGCTGTTTCTGATGGGTAATGTGAGGAAACCAAAGATCCAATATGTCCACAGGGGGCAGTGAGGACAGGGGGGCTGCCGTTTTTTTCTTGTCATCAGTTGCCTCCGCTTCACAGAGGAAGAAAAAAAAAAAAAAAAAAGATACAAAACACGAATGCCCACCATATGAGAAATGAATTTATTGAAGTGGCTGTCTTTTTCCCCATTAGTAAGTGTTTAGTTCAGCGTTTTAAATAATTGCGTTACCAGGAATGATATTTAAAATACATTTGGGAGTCAATGAGGCAGGAAAGTGCCTACATGTTTTGCTGATGACACCCGGGCCATTTGGAAGACATCAAAGTAGAGAGGAGGTAGCCCAGATGCATATTATAAACTCATTATGTATATCATTTAAAAGGATGTACTCCAGCCGCAAAAACAATATTCCTAGTCTCTCTCTTTGGTAATGTGTGTTTTCGAAGTTGAAACTCTTACTCGTGTTCTGTTTAATGTGGCATCTATTACCAAACTGTAACATGAAATAAATGACCTTGATTTCTATACAGGAACAGTCATTAAGGTACAGAAGACATGCAGCTATGCCTCTGTGTTTTCAGATGCAAAATAACGTAAAACCCTCTTCAGTTTTCATGTTCTCCACCTGTGGCGCAAACCTTGTTTTCTGTCAGTATCTGCGTAGATTCTACCCACAGAGGGGGATAAACACGTGTATGTTTTAATGCATTGTGGATCAAATATAGCAAAGGGCCATATGAAAACGTGTTAATAAACCTTCAAATAACTCAAAGGTGGTTCTGGGTCACATAAATGAGGCATGAATGCCCGTCCTCAGCATCTACAGAGCTGCTGGGTAGTATTGCTATCACTGGAAAATGGTCATTCATCAGTCAAAAGCGATGTTTATCAGATGCCTAGTGAGTAGGCTTAAGAGGCTTAATTATGCACCGTCCCTCTGTCATCAGAACACTACACGTGGGGCAGAGTGACACAGCGGTTGCCAGTCATTCAGCTTAATGTTCTAATGCAGGGAGCCATGTGGATACACAAAATCCATTAGAGCTTTGATGGAAAAAAACATACTAAACTGAAAAAGACATTTCGCAAACTAGGTCAGAAGGCTTACAAAAAGGGCAATCTGATCTGATCTTCCTGCAACTGTAATGCTAAGAAATATTTAATCAAATGTTTGAGTTAGGCATTACTTTTAAAAAATGTTCACTTGAATCTAACAGTGAATAAGGAGCTAATCATTATTTGTAAATTAGCTTAAGCTCGTTCAGATTGAACAGATGTTATTTGCTTTCCTCTAAACCATTTCATTGTAGCTGTGGGTATGGGCTTAGGCTCATTGTCATGCTGGAAGGTAAACCTTTACCCCATCTCAAGTCTTTGCAACCTCCAACAGTTTTTTGTTTTTTTTTCCAGTAGTGCATTGTATAAAGCTGCATCTATCTACCAGCTTCCCTGTCCTTGCTAAGGAATGCCATTCCCGATGCTGCCACCATGTTCCTCTGTGGGGATGGTGGGTTCAGCGTGATGTGGTGTTTTAGTTTCGCTTCACATGTGGCATTTTTTGCATGTTTGCTAACAATTTATTTTTGTTCAATCTGACCAGAGCACCTATCCAGTTTGTGGCAAACTCCAAACAAGACATCTCATAGCTTTCTTCCTGCCACTCTTTCATAAAGGCCAGATTTGTTAAGTGTATGACATATAGTGGCCCTGTCAACATATAATATCCCCAGAGCTCATTTTGACTGCTTCAATGATTAATGCTTCTTGCACAGCCATTCAGTTTAGGTGGACAGCCATGTCTTGGTAGGTTTTAAGCTGTTCTCCTGCTTTATTTTTTGGATAGATCATGTTTTCTTCTCGAACTTCATTTATGATTTTTCTGCAACAGGTTTTCAGTCATGTGTGTCTTAGAAAACAAACAAAGAAAACTTTGACCTATCGCCCTATAAATGTTTTTTTAGGCATTTGCCTCTTACAGCCTGATAAAAATCCTTCATGGCTCACTGGAAACAAACAAAGTGGTATGAGCAGTGGCATGTGAAACATAAAAATAGCCCAACTTGCAGGGAGGGTCTCCTATCAAAACAACTCTGTGAACCAACCCAGTGTAAAGCCTGCAAGGCAGAAAATGGACAGCAGCCAAAGAGCTCAACAACAAAAACAGATGTAAAGCAGGTCTTTTTGGACAGACTCAAGTACTCCTAAATATCTTTAAAAACACAATATTAGCATGTCTCGAGGCAGCTTTGTCTTCACATCGATGGCTTTGCGTTCTCTTGAACTTGACAAGGACATGCTGGAGAGGCACAAGTACAAGGCACAGATTGCCACCCATCACTTCAGCAGCTTTATGCTGAAGAAGGAGGCATTGGACAGCACACAAAGGAGGTCCACCATTACCCGGCGACCAGCTGTCTGTCAAGATGTGGTCATCCACAATGCTTTATATACAGGAGATGTGGAGGCTTTAAAGCGTTTCTTTCCAAGAGGATCCATGGCGAACCTTGTCATAGAGCCACAGGGAGGGGAGATGCGTTGGGTGGCCCAGGGAAGAGGTAAGAAACATTTGCCTCCAGTTAGATTGATATGACATGACAAAACCATAACTGATAGCTATTCGTTTTCCAGATAATAGCATTCAAAAATGTTGAAATTCTACTCATTATTTGAGCATTTGAACTGACTTTGGTCTACAACATGAAGATAGCCATCCTGACGCTTGTATTGAAACACACACTCATGCTATATTTATAGAAACAAGCCACAAGGCATTATTTATAAACGCAATAATGTTCAACACAAAGTCAGACTCAGCAGTTGTTTTAAATGTCTGCATGTGACACTAGATAATACAATACTTTCATACTACTTAAAAATAGTCTAAGGCATCTTGTTTTTCCATTTTTAAAGTCACATCATGCATGGACTCTAGTGGGTTAATTGAAATAAAGCTGCTTACACAAAATCCATTGGCAATGTCATTGGCTCTCATGCCATTGCATGGCTGAGGTTCACCAGGTCAACCACAGTGTCATGTAACACCTCCCTGAAATAGTCCTGTCTGCACAAACAACCCACATTAGTGCGCTTTACACTAGAAACCAGGCAACTGGCATATGAATACAGAAACATAATTAAGTGGGACATGGCTTATGTGGCACCCAAAATGAAGTGGAAAAAGCCAAAGAAGTATCGTGAAGACGTTATTACCACTGCGAAGGCCACAGGGTGCACCCTCCAGTTCTGGAATTTTCTGCTTGTGGGTGATGCACTGACCATCCTCAGCATTGTGGACGACGATGAGTACAGCTACCTCATTGATGCAATTTATGACACCAGCAATTTAGAAGAGTGGAAGAACTTCAGATTTAACTACAGAGGCCTCAGTAGGTTTTTAAACTCAGTCTTTTATTTTAAGTTCAATCAGAAAGATTTGGCGTCACTGTGATGTGTGCTGCTTTCTAACAATGCTCCTAACTAAAACTCTGAGATAACCTCATGCCCATTATGCTCCTGCTGACAGGACTGTGGTCTCTGACTTATGAGCAAGAGCTGACAACACCACTTCACATCACAGCAGGTAGAGGATTTGCAGACTGCCTGAGCCTCCTGCTTCATCGTGGGGCAAATGTAGACCTGGCTCCGGGAGGCCACACGGCCCTGCACGAGGCCTGTGAAAGCTGCCAGCCAGAGTGCGCCAAATTGCTGCTGATCCATGGAGCGAATGCAAATGCTGTCTCAGAGGATGGGCTTATGCCTCTGCATGTTTGCACGAGTCCTGAATCCCTTGGGTAAGTATGAATGAGTATAATGAAAAAGCATAATGAAATCCTACTTAGCCAATACTTCATGTGTTGAGAGATTGTTTATCTTGCTAGATAGTTGGAGTAACTAATTAGCATTTTAAAATATCACCAATAAATTATTTTTCAGATTTTTTCAGAACGCAAATAATAAATACTTTTTTATGTGAATTTACATCCTGTACAGTTTACCTGAAAATCAAACAAATCTGTTACTGGAAAATGTAATGCATAAAAAAGCTGCAAAAATCTAGACTTCAAAAGAAAGTACAACTTTAAACTATTCTGTTGCACAACCTTTGGGTTCAGTTTCAACATTCAGTCATCTTGAGTTAACACCTGACAATAGATGTTGGTAACTTGATGAATCTAAAATAAAGATCAGATGTCCTAGAAGGATTTTCCTGGCGATTACTAGTTTACATCCTTTAGCCAAAGTAAGAGTTTGCCCAAAGGGTTTCAAAGGATCAAAAATGATCTGGACATTTCTTCAAAATAAATGAAAAGAAAAGGCAGGAGCTGGCTGTGGAGGCTGCCAAGAGGCCAACAGCAACTCCTACGCAGCTGGAGAAATTTCTTGAAAATACTGTCAAAGAAAAAAATAGCCGGGCTTGGTGAAACTGTCCCAAATCGTGGTGGGAGCATGTGGTATAGCCTGATGAAACCACGGTAAAACCTCTGGGGTGCAATTCCAGCATGTTTGTTTGATAAAAGCAACAATAAGCAATGCAAAGAATACCATACCCACAGTTGAACATTGCATTGGCAGCATCATACAGTTAGATCATATTTCCTCAGATGCAGCTTTTTTTTGTCAAGGTAGATTAAATTAGAAAATCTGTCACCCATCAGTTTTGAACCAAAATCTTCAGGCCTCCGCTAAAGGCCAAGCTGAACATAAGGAGGGGTTTCATTTTTTTCAGCCTCACAGTAAGTCCAAGAATAAATCCAAATTAATTTTCTTCTAGTGGAGTCATTCCTTTTTTAAAGTGTTCAAACAGCCAAGATAGAATCGAGAAAAAAAATCAAACAGAAATTAAGGAAATCACATGAAGAGGGTTGTAAAAAGAGATGTCCTTTAAATCTAGAGAACTTTTACTAAGCAGGGTGGCAACATTATCATCCAGTCAAGGTGTTGCATGCTCATCTAACTTGTAAGATTGTTCACTGAGGTACTAGTTTGAAGCAAGGCTCAGGTTATTACAGCTTTATATTTTTTTTACTTATGAAATTAACTTATTGAAACCCAATAGAAACATAACAGATGGTTTTGATGAAGGGCCACTTAGGCTCATCTGCAGTAATAGGACTATTAGTGTATTTCAGATAATTTTAAAGAAAGTTTAAAATCCAGTGGTCCAATTTATCCTGATTTCTGTTATTCTGCCGGCAGATGTGCCAAGTATCTCCTTCAGTATGGTGCCACAATTAACAGTTGCACTCTAGATGAAGATGATGCTCCATTACACGTTGCAGCCAGGAACGGCTTGCAAGACCACGTCGAGCTCTACCTGCGCCATGGAGCATCGGTGGACAACAAGAACAATGAGGGTCTCACACCCCTGAATGCAGCTTGTGCGCACCCTCAGGAGATGAAGGACTTCGGACGTTACTTGAAGGTGTGCCAGATGCTGCTGGATGCGGGTGCTGACGTCCGCACTAAAGATCAGGACAGACACACTCCTTTACATATGGCCTGTAAGAATGCAAATGCAGATGTAGTGGATCTACTGCTTGCAAAGGGGGCCTGTGTTAACATTATGAACTATGGTGGGGAAGCTCCCATGCATAACATCCTGAAGGTGGTGTGCTTCAAGGTCTCCCATCATCCTGAGAGGATTGTCCGTGCTCTCCTCAACAATGGCTCTATTCGTTTCTGGCCTGGTGCTCTCCCTATGGTATGAAGCAGTTACAAGCATTTGAATTAAAATATAATTTAAAAGTTCATTTATTTCAGTAGTTTCATTCAAAAATTAAAGGTCATATATTATAGAGATTAATGTGATTATCTAGTCAAAGTACTTATTTCTGTTTTGATGATAATTGTTTACAGCTGATAAAATCCAGAAATCAGTTTTTAGAACATTTAAATATTATATGAGACCAATTTAAAAGAAGATTTCAACCACAAAAACAAAGTCTTGTTTTATGGCTATGTTATGACCAGTCATGGACTGCTGATTTAACAGTTGTCAGTCATTGGCTCCCTGCACAAGAAGTTAAAGGCCACTGCAAAAGAAGATAGCTTTCCTCAGAGTGCTGAGCAGAACTTGTTACCATCCCACACTATCAAAAGTACCCGAATCTGAAATGCCCAACTGAATATTGAGTGCATATACTGTCCAGTACAAGGACGTTTCAGTGGACTGTCCTTTTTGTATTAAATATCCCTTTCTTAGTCGCCTTTTGTAATGTTAAATTTTTCAGAATTCTGGGTTTTCTTTAGCTGTAAGTCACAATCAATGACATTTTAACAGACATCAGTGGTTAATGTACTTAGCTTGATATTTACAATAATATTCTAATTTATTGAGATGCACCAGTAAAACAACAAAAGTATTACTGAGCACTGCAGTCCAGATTGGTCTTATAGTAAAAGTCATTTTGCACAAATAACCAATACACACATGTAATACCTATACTGGGACTTTTGAAAGTACTACTGCAGTGCATCACAAGAGCACATTCAAATCATCACTATTTCATGCCACAACCCAAAGTGTGGCACTCTCTGCGGGAAACAGACTACAACTATCAGTGAACCCACGTGCACTAGACAAAATGCCTGGTTCCTAATTAGGCAAGTGTTAATAGGAGATTAATTAGCACTAATTGCATAATTTCCAGTTAAACCCCTGGAGGGAAGACCAATCTGTTCATTTCACAAGTGTTTAATTACTTTATTTCTTCAGTTCTACAGTCACAGCTCTCGCTGATGAACTTAAATCATTGCACAAATCCTATTGCTTTGCTTTTAGCTGTATTGTGGACTTTTTTTTAGGTTTTGAAGCACTGCTCAGAATCTCCCCACACCATTGAGGTTCTCCTGAATGCCTACAGCCACCTGAAAGTCACAGACACATGGGTTGAGTCTGTGCCTGAAGACGCATATAAGGCAAGTCGCTTAAATTATTTATTCAAGGAATAAATAACTTAGTAGCACAAAATTTAGTGTTTTTTTTTACACTGTATAATCCCCGTTTAATGCTTGCACACCCAAATTTAAGCATCTGATAATGATTTAAAGCATGACCAAAAATATTCTTCTCAAAGCATTTTGATATATATATATATATATATATATATATGTATATGTATATATATATGTATATATAGATATACATATATATATATATATATGTATATCTATATATATAGATATACAGGGGTTGGACAATAAAACTGAAACACCTGGTTTTAGACCATAATAATTTATTAGTATGGTGTAGGGTCTCCTTTTGCGGTCAATACAGCATCAATTTGTCCTGGGAATGACATATACAAGTCCTGCACAGTGGTCAGAGGGATTTTAAGCCATTCTTCTTGCAGGATAGTGGCCAGGTCACTACGTTTTACTGGTGGAGGAAAACGTTTCCTGACTCGCTCCTCCAAAACACCCCAAAGTGGCTCAATAATATTTAGATCTGGTGACTGTGCAGGCCATGGTAGATGTTCAACTTCACTTTCATGTTCATCAAACCAATCTTTGGGGCTTCTCCACACCATAACTCTCCTGGATGTGGGGAAAACAGTAAAGGTGGACTCATCAGAGAACAATACATGTTTCACATTGTCCACAGCCCAAGATTTGCGCACCTTGCACCATTGAAACCAACGTTTGGCATTGGCATGAGTGACCAAAGGTTTGGCTATAGCAGCCCGGCCGTGTATATTGACCCTGTGGAGCTCCCGATGTACAGTTCTGGTGGAAACAGGAGAGTTGAGGTGCACATTTAATTCTGCCGTGATTTGGGCAGCAAATCAATCCGGGTTAGCACCCGAACATCCCTTTCAGACAGCTTCCTCTTGCGTCCACAGTTAATCCTGTTGGATGTGGTTCATTCTTCTTGGTGGTATGCTGACATTACCGTGGATACGGTGGCTCTTTATACATCACAAAGACTTGCTGTCTTGGTCACAGATGCGCCAGCAAGACGTGCACCAACAGTTTGTCCTCTTTTGAACTTTGGTATGTCACCCATAACGTTGTGTGCATTTCAATATTTTGAGCCAAACTGTGCTCTTACCCTGCTAATTGAACCTTCACACTCTGCTCTTACTGGTGCAATGTGCAATCAATGAAGACTGGCTACCAGGCTGGTCCAATTTAGCCATGAAACCTCCCACACTAAAATGACAGGTGTTTCAGTTTCATTGTCCAACCCCTGTATATGTGTACAGTACAGACTAAAAGTTTGGACACACCTTCTCATTCAAAGAGTTATGTTTATTTTCATGACTATGAATATTGTAGCTTCACACTGAAGGCATCAAGACTATGAATTAACACATGTGGAATTATATACTGAACAAAAAAGTGTGAAACAACTGAAAATATGTCTTATATTCTAGGTTCTTCAAAGTAGCCACCTATTGCTTTGATTACTGCTCCGCACACTCTTGGCATTCTGTTGATGAGTTTCAAGAGGTAATCACCTGAAATGGTTTTCACTTCACATGTGTGCCCTGTCAGGTTTAATAAGTTGGATTTCAAGCCTTATAAATGGAGTTGGGACCATCAGTTGTGTTGTGCAGGAGGTGGATACAGTACACAGCTGGTAGTCCTACTGAATAGACTGTTAGAATCTGTATTATGGCAAGAAAAAAGCAGCTAAGTAAAGAAAAACGAGTGGCCATCATTACTTTAAGAAATGAAGGTCAGTCAGTCCGAACAATTGGGAAAACTTTGAAAGTGTCCCCAAGTGCAGTTGCAAAAGCCATCAAGCGCTACAAAGAAACTGGCTCACACGAAGACCACCCCAGGAAAGGAAGACCAAGAGTCACCTCTGCTGCGGATGATAAGTTCATCCGAGTCACCAGCCTCAGAAATCGCAGGTTAACAGCAGCTCAGATTAGAGAACAGGTCAATGCCGCACAGAGTTCTAACAGCAGACACATCTCTAGAACAACTGTTAAGAGGAGACTGTGTGAATCAGGCCTTTGTGGTAAAATAGCTGCTAGGAAACCACTGCTGAGGACAGACAACAAGCAGAAGAGACTTGTTTGGGCTAAAGGACACAAGGAATGGACATTAGACCAGTGGAAATCTATGCTTTGGTCTGATGAGTCCAAGTTTGAGATCTTTGGTTCCAACCACCGTGTCTTTGTGTGGCGCAGAAGAGGTGAACGGATGGACTCTACATGCCTGGTTCCCACTGTGAAGCATGGAGGAGGAGGTGTGATGGTGTGGGGGTGCTTTGCTGGTGACACTGTTGGGGATTTATTCAAAATTGAAGGCATACTGAACCAGCATGGCTACCACAGCATCTTGCAGCGGCAGGCTATTCCATCCGGTTTGCGTTTAGTTGGACCATCATTTATTTTTCAACAACACAATGACCCCAAACACACCTCCAGGCTGTGTAAGGGCTATTTGACCAAGAAGGAGAGTGATGGGGTGCTGCGCCAGATGACCTGGCCTCCACAGTCACCGGACCTGAACCCAATCGAGATGGTTTGGGGTGAGCTGGACCGCAGAGTGAAGGCAAAAGGGCCAACAAGTGCTAATCATCTCTGGGAACTCCTTCAAGACTTGTAGCACTTGATGGTTTTTGCGACTGCACTTGGGAACACTTTCGGACTGACTGACAGGGCACACCTATGAAGTGAAAACCATTTCAGGTGACTACCTCTTGAAGCTCATCAACCGAATGCCAAGAGTGTGTGGAGCAGTAATCAAAGCAATAGGTGGCTACTTTGAAGAACCTAGAATATAAGACATATTCTCAGTTGTTTCACACTTTGTTGTTCAGAATATAGTTCCACATGTGTGTGTATATATATATATATATATATATATATATATATATATATATATAATTAATTCAATCCAAATATAGAGTTTGAAGTTAATTGTACTGTATATACTCTATAGCTTATTATTGAAAAATTACAATTCTTAGATTTTGGGTGATGATATTTAGTTTATCATGTTTTCATACAACCTTAATTTGAAGTTGGACATTCAGAAAATAAACGTAGCCATTGTAATTTGTTTTAATCTGTGTTTTCATACATCTAGGAGCACAAAGACTTCTTTGAGTCCATCTTCTCCTTAGCAATGACTCCTCGTTCCCTGCAGCACTTGGCGCGGTGCAAACTGAGGAGCTTCATGGAGGGCCGAGTACACAAAGTGGTCCCAAAGCTTGATCTGCCCACCTTCATTAAAGACTACCTGCTCCTGGAGTGTAGAGGATATGTACACTGAACGCATGTTGTTGTGTTATTGTGAGTCCACTTGTGGGTGCAGCTAGTTGGTTTTCTGTTTAAATTTTAAATAACGTTTTATTGACTCGTGACTAGTTAATAATAAGGGCTTGTTCTGGAGGAAGCAGCTGCTGCTTGTTTTTTGCAATCACTTTAGATCCAGATCAACTGCTTCAGCACACTGATTGCTATTTTTAGACCACAAGAGGGAGCTATAGACTAGAACTAATCAAGCAGGAGATGGATTTGTGATTATTTGTTAATTGACATATATATATATATATATATATATACATTTTTGCATTTACAGCTAAAAAAAAAAAATAATATTTGCATAATTACTGTTTCTGACAGAAATGTTGTGATTGGGGAACTTCTGTCAAAATTAGGTTCCAGATAATAAAATTATTCCATAATGACCAATGAAACTGCCCATTTGATTGAAGTAATATATTTGTATATGCTATCCAATTTTTTTGTTGTGTGTTATTGTGTTTTTCCTGCCTTAACATTGTCTTCGTGTTAATGGTCATTTTCTCTGAGGCAAAATAATATTTTTGCAAAAGAATTAAACAAATTTTTAGGTTTAGAAAATATTATGCTAACTGCAAAAGAACATCAAATACGCATTATTACTTTGCATTATTACTATTTCTGAAGCTGAGTGCATTACTTATTGTTTTCATGCTCTTTGTTATCTTTGTTAGCACTTGGCTCGCTCGATCGGTCGGTCGGACAACCGACCGATCGAGCGAGCCAAGTGCTAACAAAGATAACAAAGAGCATGAAAACAATAAGTAATGCACTCAGCTGTAATGGCTTCTATGCACGCTTATTGCACAAGACTCCACTGCAGAAGAAAAAGCTTTCTGAAGCTTATTTAAAGTTTGTGTGACAAAATTTAGACAAGCTACTCAAACACTGGCAGAATACCATCTGGTCAGATAAGTCCAAAGCTAAGTTCTTTGGATGGCATTGCATACACCATGTTTGGAGGAAAAACGGTTCTGCACATCCACTTATGATCACAATCCCAAAAGTGAAGCTTTCAGATCGGAACATCATGATATGGGCTGTCTTACAGCATATGGTGCTGACATACAGGTCCTTCTCAAAATATTAGCATATTGTGATAAAGTTCATTATTTTCCATAATGTCATGATGAAAATTTAACAATCATATATTTTAGATTCATTGCACACTAACTGAAATATTTCAGGTATTTTATTGTCTTAATACGGATGATTTTGGCATACAGCTCATGAAAACCCAAAATTCCTATCTCACAAAATTAGCATATCATTAAAAGGGTCTCTAAACGAGCTATGAACCTAATCATCTGAATCAACGAGTTAACTCTAAACACCTGCAAAAGATTCCTGAGGCCTTTAAAACTCCCAGCCTGGTTCATCACTCAAAACCCCAATCATGGGTAAGACTGCCGACCTGACTGCTGTCCAGAAGGCCACTATTGACACCCTCAAGCAAGAGGGTAAGACACAGAAATAAATTTCTGAACAAATAGGCTGTTCCCAGAGTGCTGTATCAAGGCACCTCAGTGGGAAGTCTGTGGGAAGGAAAAAGTGTGGCAAAAAACGCTGCACAACGAGAAGAGGTGACCGGACCCTGAGGAAGATTGTGGAGAATGGCCAATTCCAGACCTTGGGGGACCTGCGGAAGCAGTGGACTGAGTCTGGAGTAGAAACATCCAGAGCCACCGTGCACAGGCGTGTGCAGGAAATGGGCAACAGGTGCCGCATTCCCCAGGTCAAGCCACTTTTGAACCAGAAACAGCGGCAGAAGCGCCTGACCTGGGCTACAGAGAAGCAGCACTGGACTGTTGCTCAGTGGTCCAAAGTACTTTTTTCGGATGAAAGCAAATTCTGCATGTCATTCGGAAATCAAGGTGCCAGAGTCTGGAGGAAGATTGGGGAGAAGGAAATGCCAAAATGCCAGAAGTCCAGTGTCAAGTACCCACAGTCAGTGATGGTCTGGGGTGCCGTGTCAGCTGCTGGTGTTGGTCCACTGTGTTTTATCAAGGGCAGGGTCAATGCAGCTAGCTATCAGGAGATTTTGGAGCACTTCATGCTTCCATCTGCTGAAAAGCTTTATGGAGATGAAGATTTCATTTTTCAGCACGACCTGGCACCTGCTCACAGTGCCAAAACCACTGGTAAATGATTTACTGACCATGGTATCAATGTGCTCAATTGGCCTGCCAACTCTCCTGACCTGAACCCCATCGAGAATCTGTGGGATATTGTGAAGAGAAGGTTGAGAGACTCAAGACCCAACACTCTGGATGAGCTAAAGGCCGCTATCGAAGCATCCTGGGCCTCCATAAGACCTCATCAGTGCCACAGGCTGATTGCCTCCATGCCACGCCGCATTGAAGCAGTCATTTCTGCAAAAGGATTCCCGACCAAGTATTGAGTGCATAACTGTACATGATTATTTGAAGGTTGACGTTTTTTGTATTAAAAACACTTTTCTTTTATTGGTCGGATGAAATATGCTAATTTTGTGAGATAGGAATTTTGGGTTTTCATGAGCTGTATGCCAAAATCATCCGTATTAAGACAATAAAAGACCTGAAATATTTCACTTAGTGTGCAATGAATCTAAAATATATGAATGTTAAATTTTCATCATGACATTATGGAAAATAATGAACTTTATCACAATATGCTAATATTTTGAGAAGGACCTGTACTTTATTTAAATGAATCAAGGATGAATGGACAAATATACCAGGATATTCTTTAAAACAATCTGAAGATAAAACAGGCGTGGATGTCAGAACAATACAATTATCCCAAACACAGAGTGAAGGAAACGTTTCATCGGTTTCAGAGAAAGAAAGTGAAATTGTTAGAATGGCCCAGTCAATTGCCTGACTTATATCTAACTAAAAATCTATGGAAAGATTTTCAATTATTCCTTTTCAAAAGTTCAAAAAGTTATTTCAATGTTCAGAGAGCATAGAAATAAGCCCTAGAACTTTTAATGTTTTAAGACAATTTGTGATGAGAAATTGGTCTAAACCACAACTGAGTGATAAATGTGACTGGTTTCTCCATACAGGAGACATTTTTTGTTTTTCTTACTAAGAAACACTTTCCCACAAAGTATTTAATACATTTCTGAAGGTGTGTTCAATGCTTATTTCTCGTGTCATTTATTTGTTGACTAATTTGCTTCAATTCCTTTGTAAATTTAGATTACTTGTTTTGTTGCTAACATGTGGTATGGATTTTTTGTCAGAACTGAAATATTAAAAATAAATGCACTGAGAAAAAAGTTGATGTGTTCAATACTTATTTTACCTGCTGGATATACATCACAGAGTGTGAACAGATGCAGAACTTTTTAATCACTGTCTGACATTAATTCAGTAATTCAGAGTAAATTTTCCCTTTTTTTGGTCAGTTAGGAGTACCAAAACTATTTATGTTTGCTGAATGCCAGAATAAGAAAGATAGATTTAGTGACTTTTTAAAGCTTTCTTCAAATTCTGAAATTTTATTACATTTCCTTGATAGAACTGCCTTTAAACTGTATGACTTGAGGCAAAGATTGTGGGTATCTTTCCACAAGCATCTCACAATAGCCATGTTTGTTTGTGCTGACACACCTCTTTTCAGATCTGCCCACAACCTTTCAATGGGACTGGGCTTTGTAATAGCCACTCGAAAACATTGACTTTGTTGCACTGAAGCCAGTTAACGAATTTGGTGGTATGTTTATAGTTTCTGACCATTTAAAAAAACTAATTTTGGCCCAAACCTTTAAATTCCTGACTGATGTATTGCAATTTTACTTTAATACATAAAGTTCATGATATTCTTACCCGTATGATGCCATCTATTTTTGTGAAGTGTATTAATCCTTCCTGCAGCAAAACACCCACACCACATGATGCTGACACCACTGTGCTTCTCAGTAGGGATGATGTTCCCAGGTTTGCAGGTTTCCCACTTCTTCCTCCAGACGTAACAATAACCAATATGGCCAGACACTTAAATTATTGTTTTATTTCTGAGTTGCCGTTTATGTTGATTTTGGACCCATGGCTTCTTCCACTCTTAGTGGCCTTTCAGACAGATATTTAACTTGTTTTACTGTGGTTATTGACACATTTTTACCCTCAGCCAGCATGTTCACAATGCCTTTGATTTTGTTCTGGGTTTGATATGCATATATCACACCAAAACACATTCATCTCTGGGACACGATACCTTGGACATTCCCGTATTCCCGTAAACTTGCATATAACTGTTTGAACAGGTGAACTTGGCACCATCAGGCATCTTGTAATTGTATCCACAAATGAACAAGAATAATAGAGGTCCACAATTCTCTTCCTGAGATCTTGCCATGAGTGTGTTTGAGGTGTTGCCTAAAATTACATTCACGTGTTGGCCTCTAAGTTACTCAAATGTTGTGATTTAACAATGAAACATTTAATTAGAATTGTACCCAGCAATTAGATCATCATTTGGGCTTTACCAAATTGATTGAAGGAATCCTAATCTTAGTGTATGCACACTTCTGATGTTAAAGACAGCAAGAACAACTTATCAAAAATAATGTTTCTCTCATAAGTCTGGCATTTTGCAAAATTAAATCATTTTGCTAATTCTAACTGGCCTAAAACAGAGTTTAATCTGAATATAAATAAGTAAAAATTAATTTAAAAGTGATTAGGAGGGGTTTTTCCAAAGGTTTTCCAAACCGGATGATAACAAGCAGTTATAGAATTTCCCTTTCATTTTCAATAATTTTATTGAAATAAATATTCCTATTAAGCCATTTTTGACCATAAATAATATTTTGATGTCTCCTTATTTAATAAAAATTGGAAGTGGTTATTTAAATAAAATAAAATAAAAAAAAGTCGCTCATTTTTGTGCACATTAGATTAGTTATAGCAAAATAACCAGAGGGAAAAAAATAAAGATAAGGTGCTTCGCAAATGGTTTCAGTAGATCAAGGAGAGGTACTGCTGAAGTCACTTGCAATTATAAGAATTAGCCTGGCCTGGCCCTTAGTAGCTAATCAGAGTCGGTGCTGATATGTTTATGTCCTTATGCAATCAGACGACCAGTTGGAGAGCCCGGGTACCCAGGACTCAATAGGGCTAATCATCATCAGCTTCCATTGCCATTTAAAGCGTGAGATGATCTGCGATTGAACCCGTGCTTAAAGCAAAGACAAGAGGGATTTTTTTTTCTTTCATCCGTATTGTGTATCTCTTTTGGGGACGAATGACTCCAGAAACACCAGAAAAGCGCAAATGAAAATGTCTACATTGTTTAGTTTTTGAAAAGAACATTAAAGTTCTCATCATATTCACTTCAAATAACCCTGGTTTGACTTTGGCCAGTGTGCCCCCGCGTCCACGCCGCAGTTGACCTCGCATAAGTGTCTTTTATATTGATCTAATTCCGCACAGAGCATCTCTCTCCGGGGAACAATTGTTGCAGCGGCACTTCTTTCTCTCTTGAAGCCGAGCACATTGTTTTTTTTTAAGAGAAACATCTGCCTCTCCACCCTACTGCCTCTCGATGCCCCAATCTTCCCAACAAAAAGCCCGCGTTGTTTTTACGCTGTCCCTTGCATCCAGAGTAATTACTTATCATCAATCAAAATTAATAATAGCTGATTGGGTTGGTGTGGTCAACGATTATAGAAGGGGAAGGGCTGGAGCAGTCTCTCACACCGTTTCGCAGTCAATGGTGAACCTGGCAAATAAAGAAGAAGAAAAAAAGTGGTGTGGTGGTGGTTGGGGGGGGGTGGGGGGGGGGGGCCCAAAGGGGGTGCGGCTCGTCTATTTGGTCTCCACTGGGAAACTACCGCTTCTCTAGACGGCCAAAAAGTCAGAGGCTGAATAAGGAAATGAAGCGTAATTTGAGGAAGATGGATGAGTCCCCAGGGAAACACCCCCCAACCCCCCTTTTCATTCCTCTTGTATTGCAGATGATAACCAATGCGCTCTCGTCCCCTCTTTCTGCGCGCACTCACACGGTGCGCATCGGAGAGGGCTTGGGAAGGAGGAGTCGCAGAGAGGAGGGGGACAGGGTAGATAGAAAGATAGAGAGAGCGTGTGTTTATGTCTCAGTGTGTAACGAATAAGAGGGTGGAAAGGTGGCGCCTCGGCCCCGGCTGACAGACGGGTAAAACCAGCGCAGAGATCAGGAGAAACAGGGATGATAACACACCAGCAGAGGATCTACTTTCACTTCACTCTGTGTTTAGACTGAAAGTTTTGCCCGTCGCGGAGGAGAGGACATTTACTGTCAAGTTCCCCCCCTTAACAAAGAAAAAAAAAAAAAAGATGCAGAGACCGGGCGGCCAAGGGACGGCGTTTTCCATCGACTCCTTGATTGGAACCCCTCAGCCCAGACCGGGACACCTTCTTTACACGGGCTACCCCATGTTCATGCCCTACAGACCTCTGGTTATCCCGCAAGCTTTATCCCACTCCCCTCTCTCCTCTGGCATACCTCCCCTTGCGCCGCTGGCTTCCTTCGCGGGACGGCTCACCAACACTTTCTGCGCCAGCTTGGGACAGGGGGTTCCGTCGATGGTGGCACTCACCACGACCATGCCGAGCTTCTCGGACCCTCCTGACAGCTTCTACCCGCCGCAGGAGCTGCCCGGTCCGCGTTTAAGCGCAGCAGAACCCGGATCGAGGAGGCAGGAAAGTCCGCACTCTGACGAGCTGCACAGCAGGGACAAGGGTTCCGAGCTGCTGAACTTTTCTGAAACTTTTCAAACAATATCAGGTGAGCTGGAACCTTGTTTTTCATCGTATGCCATCGTGTTTAAAACCAGTCTGCGTAAAACTTACCAATGTGCGTAAAACGCGACGAAGAAACAATAATGAGTTAATCTGAACATATAAATGCACACATAAAACTCTTACATTCATTTATTTTTTTTGTTAAAGATCTGGGTCAAATCTCTGTCTGAACTTCCTATAGGGATAATTCTGATCATTGTATGCGCAATAAAACGTGAAACTAAAAATAAATAAAAACAAATACATATGCAATTACATGTTAATTAGGCACATTATAAACATATTTTAGGCCATTTTCGAAGAGGCAAAATGTTATTCATTGGATGAACTCACGTGGAATTTTGCATTTTTATGTTTTAATTATCTCTGAAATGAACCAAACTAAAATTAACAAATCAATTTTAATCTGCCAGTGTCATTGGAGTATTAATATTTTTAATTATTATTTTTTATGTAACTGGGTATGAATTGGACCGATTTGTCTCAAAATCTGCATTGAAGTGGCATTTACTGTGAATTGGCCCTAGACACAAATGAACTGAATTGAAATGAATTAAACTAGACAGTTGTACTGATTCAGTATTGGTTTAATTTTCTTTTTTACTTTATTGATTGTAGAAAGTAACAATATTCATATCGTGTAGCGAGAGACAGCAAAAGTATTAAACAATAATAAAAAAGTTATAACGACAGAAAAAAGAAAGAACCTTCACACATGGGCAACTCTGTTATTGCAGAAGAAGTTTTCATGTTTTTTTTAGTGCTGCATAGATGTGTGGATGGTGGCTACACATATACAAACAGAGACAACTGGAACATATGTCCAAAATAATTACTGATAAAGGAGAATAAAAGCAGGATTAATAACAGATTAGCACTCCTAATAGCAATAAATTCCAATTCCTATTTTAAACGGTTTCATTTTGCAGTTTTATGGCTTTATTACCTACAAATCAAAAACAAGCTGATTCAACTTGTAACTAGGAACTTTATAAATATTAATATTTTTGTTTGTTTTGTTTCTATTTCAGGTGAGACCAAACTGTACAGTTCAGACGAAGAGAAGCTGGACCTAAAATCAGCGGACGCAGCTTGCAGCGACAGGGAGGACAGCTCCGCGGACAGCGAGAACGAAAGTTTTTCGGACGGGAACAACTGCGGCGGCCTGTCCCAGAAGGGCAAGCTGAAAGGCGGCTCGCAGGAGGCGTCCCTCCCGAGCGGCGGCTCGGCGGGGAAGAGCCGCAGGAGACGAACAGCTTTCACCAGCGAGCAGCTGCTGGAACTGGAAAAGGAGTTTCACTGTAAAAAGTACCTCTCTCTGACCGAGCGCTCGCAGATCGCACATGCGCTCAAGCTGAGCGAGGTGCAAGTGAAGATCTGGTTTCAGAACCGAAGGGCCAAGTGGAAACGGATCAAGGCCGGCAACGTCAACAACCGCTCGGGAGAGCCGGTGAGGAACCCCAAAATCGTCGTTCCCATCCCGGTGCACGTCAACAGGTTCGCCGTGAGGAGTCAGCATCAACAGATAGAGCAAGGAACCAGACCGTGAACTCTTGTCTTCTCTCAGCATTCACTTGTGATCATAACAGACTCTTTGAGTGACTATGTTGCGCTGATTTGTTTGAACGCATGAAGAAGAAAAAGGATGATTCAGTTATTTTGTCTGAGAGGAGAGGCTGGGGTGAGGGTCTGCCCTCAATCAGATAAATGGTACATTTTTATTTATTGTCATGTGAATATGTAAATAGAAAAAGGGTACAAACTGGCTCTAAGAGATGTGATTGTAAATATTTTCTAAGTATTTATATGTAGGGCCCGAAACGTTCTGTTGATTCTGTGCATGTCCTCATTTGGTGGGAAAAAGAAAATCCCGGATATTTTTGTTTTTTTTTTGTTTTGTGTTTCGTACAATTTGCTGACCACATTTGCATGTTTAACCGGAGACGTTTTAGATCCTTTTGGCAGGTGCAGGAAACACCTTGGAGATTTATTGGTGGGGACAACAAAAAAAAAAAAAAAACATTGTTAAGGAGGAAATAATAATAATAATAATAATAAATAATAAGGGACAACTGTAAAGTATAATTGATCTAATAAATTGCTTTATACAAATTACTGGAATCCAGATTGAATCACTTTTATCTACAAAATAGATTTACGATGTGAGCTATTTACTTTATGGTTAAAAAAGTTATTTAAAAAATTTAAATGTGGCCTGCAATGTATAGGTAAACAAAACGACTGCCAAAAGAATTATTCCTATGATTATTACTATCAATTATTATATATTTTTTGCGAAATTGCTACTTAGTTTCCTGGTTGTCCAAATGGTCTCAAATCTGATTTTGTATTCTACACAGACTTAAGCATGACAGGCTTAAAAGCACAGATTTTTCAATGTTTGTTTTTTGCAAAAATCACATAGTAAATTTTTAATCTTCTACAAATTCAAATGATTTTTTTTTGTGAGGCATAATCACCTGAAAGGTAGATGAGTGTCTTTTTAAACAGCTGCAGTGATTGATTTCTCTGTAGGAGGCCATGTTGGTGGACTGATGGATCCTCAATAGGGAAGAACGCATCCAGCACACTGATGAACTTCTCCATCAGTTACAGATGCACACACAGCAACAGCACCTATATCTAAATTTAAAGCAATGTTTGTTGTAGAATGTCTCCAAAAGTGAATTTTAAGCACAACAAGAGGTTCAAATTGCCATTTAAATCCCATTGTGAACACAAATTTGTTATTTTAAGATGATGCCTCATTTTTAATGCAGCTGTTTCATAAAGATTTGATTTGCACTGAGATGTTCAGATGTGAAGGTGCTTATCAGAATACACAAATGTAGAGGAAAAAATGCATGGAGTTTTAAGTACCACAAAAGATCTTGTATTGCATTAAAATAAACAAGAAAAGAAAACCTTTAAACATAAGACCTATGCCTGTCATTGTGGTATAATGGTTACATTTTTCCTCTACATGTTTCAAAACATGGAGGAAAAGGTTTTAGCAACAATCTGTTGCTAAAAACATGTGACCATACCTTATTACAGGAAGTGGAAAAAATAGCTGTTTACCAAAACTTCGAGTTTATCTGACATTTTTCCAGAAAAGTCTCAGGTTGCAGCAGTCCAAAAAATTAAAGCATTTTCTAACTTTTCACTGCGCCGTTCTAAGTATGATCACGAGGCAGTTTTTAAAAAATGTTTTATCAAAGATAATTTTAAAGGTATTGTCTCCGTTTTAAATGAGTAAGGAATGCATATTTCCTGTTCCAGCCTCATGAGGCTGGCCATCCTAAAATATAACGTGAACTCAGAGCATAAACAGGCCTTCCATGAACTGGGTAAAGCTTATTTCACCGTCCACCTCATACATCAAGACTGTGACACTTGGATGGGGATTCAAGGAGTGATGAGCGAGTGGGAAGTTTTATTATGGTACAAGGGCTGACTAATATAGACGATCAATTCCACGACAATGTGCCAGAGTGCAGCTGCTATTTCAGTTGCCATGAGCTGCATGCTGGAGGTGATGATGAGGAGCAGCAAGAAAGCTCACCCTTTGACTTCAGGTTGGTCATTATCAAGGTCCTGTGAGGAAAAGAGGCTGCGTTTAAAAGTTTCTTTGCTCCTCCCTGTTAAATTAATTATGTTGATACTTTTAGAGTTGTAATAAGCTATTCATTTAAAGCTGGAGAAGGGGCTACTTGAATCTCAAATTGAAATATCATCTCCTTCCTCATGTAACTATTTCCTCATCCCCACCTGCAGAGAGAGTGAGAGGACGGCAAAGGACCTCATTACTGGCCGGCGGAGTTGGCGTTGAGTGCTCGATGTCGACAGGAGGCCTGACTTCTTAAGAGGGTCCAGGCGGTTGTGGATACAGTGATGTATGGGCAGATGCATCAAATCGCACAAGATAAACAAGCGATGAGTTTCATCAGGGCCATCATAGCTTTAATTTGGCTGCCTAATGAGTCAGATCTAGTGGCGGAGATAAGAGTTGTCAGAGGCCTGGCTCTAATGAATTTCTTGCCACTTGTAATCAAGGTTGCCTGTCTGAGGGGGGATGATTAATGGAACCCTGGAGGATTCCCTCGGCCCTCAGCCTTCATTACATCTAATGCATTCTCAGGCAAATTAACAGCAAAATACGGGCAAAAGCCAACAGGAAAAGAGTGGAAAATGAAAAAAGAAAGGGAGAATGGAAGGAAGGTGGTAAGAGCTGGGTGTTTTTATAAGACAAAGGAGTTTAACAGGGATGTGATGAGGAAGATAGCGAGGGGAAGAAGTCAGGTTGGCAGAGATGGACTGAAATGTGCAAATGAGTGAGATTGTATCCAGATTAGTAAAGAGGCATGGGTTAAAATGAGTCAGAAAGGGCAGAGTCTAACATAAATGCAGTAGCCAGACATTATAAAGCTGACACTGATAATTGCAAAAGTATTAAAACCTGCCAGCTTAGTTGCCCAAAAACCACTTAACATTCCCAGGAATGGTTGATAAATGTAGAGAATGCAAACAACAGCACTGTGAAACATATTTCACTTCTTACAGATTTCTATCCTCTTTGTTTTTTGTCGCACTTAAATGTTTTAGATCATCAAATTCTATCAGCCAAAAAAAAAGAGTAAATAGTATGATTACTGTCAGAGCTTTACAATCAAGAAATCACTTAAATAAAACCTCCCCGAAAACATGAAGAAAAGACTTTAAAAAGCAACACACCATTCCCCAGATTAAACAAATTCAACTGCAGATAATAAACAAATTGACATCAAAAAAGCATTTCTTATGTTTTGTTACACTTTGTGACTCCAGCGAATCACTGTGAGAGCCACATGTGGAGAAAACAGAACAGAGGTGAACCTTCACAGGAGTCATCAGTTTGCCAAAAAAGTGCATTGATGACTCATTTAGAAGGTCACAAAAGAACCCAGAACAACATCTTAAGCACTACAGGCCGCACTTGCCTCAGTTAAGTCAAGATTCAACAATAAGAAAAGCTACAGGGATTAATAATGACATAATGACATGGGAGAGTTCCAAGGTCAAAACCCTGTAGCATAAAACCTATTCTAAAATGCAATTTATTTAAAAGATTTATTATGGGCGCACTAATTAACTATCAAACTATTTATACTAAATGCAAAACAGGGAAAACAATCAAACTTGATAAAAAAAAAAATGGCTTGTGTTGCTTTTGAGTGGTCGTCTTAACTGGAAACGGGTCCCCTAATCACATTCTGCTACAACCTTGGGCCGGCTCTGGATGGACAGAGGTCCAAGTCTGCAAGGATCAAGAAGAGAATATGAGCTTTTTTCTAGTTGTGTTCTGTTTGTTCCAAAGCTCATGAAACAATGCAATGCAGCAGCTGACCTTTAATTCAGCAGCGAGGTAAAAGTTTTTTTTTTAGGAATCTAAATAAATCAACAACAAATACCATGTCTTTAAAGTAGTTTTTCCTTTTTTTGTTTGTAAAACAACACTTTCAAAAAAATTTGGAGTGTCATTGTTCTGTTTGGCATCTAAACCAGACATCCAGATTTAAACCTTGGCCTAACCCCGATCTTTGGATGTCCATTTATCTGTAGGTTCTCTAGTACCCATAACCTCAAATGACCAATGAGTTGGTCAAAAACTCAAGTTCTGACAAAAGAAATCATCTAAATTAACAGTGAACTAATTTTAAAAATATAAATTAGGATCTAAGGAGGAATAAAGTTCAGACATACTCAAGCTTCTTTTATCCATACCTATCCAAAACTGGAAAATGCTCATATTAAATTACAGACTTATACAGGCAGCATAGAAAGTCGAGGTTAATGTGGCAAACAAAAAGCAACAGTAAAATATTTACAAACATGTACGAACAGCCAAGGTTGAAAACCTTCTTGATGCAACATGGACTGAGCATGTCATTAACAGGCTGTTAAAGTGGCCAGTTGCAAAGCAGCTTGGAGGTGTTATGGAAATATGGATTTAATGTTTGCAAATATGGTCTCATCAGGTCTTTGTGTACCCATCCATCAGCCTCAGACCCACCTCTGCAATCTCTGAGGCAATTTGTCTGAGAAGAGGTGGGCGGCAGAGAGCCCTCCTCACTGTTTAGCGGGGCCCTGATGAAATATCAAAACACACAGCAGCACGAGTGAGAGCGTGCTCCAGACTCGCCACGACAAATAGAAGTAGTAAGAGTCTGTCATGATAGGAGGCATGGTCAAAAATGAGTTTACAAACATTTCACAAAGCTTGAATTATGCAAACGGTAAATGTGGGCAAGACCTTTAAATGTGGACCTTTTAGGACTTTCATTTTTAAATCCTAACTATCATAAAATTAATAGCATATAAATAATAATTAACTCTTGATTTTGTTCAGTTGTGACAGCCACACATACAAGTGTTTAAGTTTTTATTTAGCCTAAAAACAGTTGTTTCTACTTAACAATTTATGCATAATTAGAACTCTTATATAACGTTACCAAATGATGTTCTCATTGACTATATGGAAAAGTAAATTTATTTATTTGAGTGAAACAAACACAACCAGAATTAAAGACAGAGAGAAAACCAATGAACTTGTTACAGTCTGTTGTTTAATTGTACATTATGTGTCATTAGTATAGCTAATTAGAAACGGTCAGTGCTAAACGTGGGAGAAGAGCAAAGAACTTTCAGACAAATACAGGTGGATTTAAAAAAATCTATTACATTTTAAAACTGGAACTCATATTTTATAAATTCATTATACAGTGTAATAAAGCTCAGTTTCTCACAAAGTCAGACAATATAAGACTAATAATTTATATTTATTTTATATTAGCCTAGGGAAGTAAGTCCATGTCCTGCACAATTTATACACTGTACTTGATGGGGGCACCTTTTGCATGAATGACTGCATCAATGCGGTGTGGCATGGAGGCAATCACCCTGTGACTCTTCCGAGGTGTTAAGGAACCTCAGGTTGCTAATAGTGACCTTCAGCTTGTCTGCATTGCTGGATCTGGTGTCTCTTGTATTCTCCTCTTGGCGATATTCTAGATGAGATTATCTGTTGAATTTAGGTGAGTCCCTGTGACGAACTGATGGTATGTCCAGGGTGTACCCCACCTCTCACCCAATGACTGCTGCAGATAGGCACCAAGCACCCTGAGACAAGTATGTATAGACAATGTGTAAATAGATGGATTTAGGTCTGACCAGTCTGCTGTTCTGACAAGCACAGTGATACAATGGTCATCAAAGAAAGTTTTAGCACTTTTGGCAGTGTGGGAAGGTACTGTAAAATGAATTCAGCATTCCCATAGAGCTTGTTAGCATAGAGAAGCATGAAGTGCTCTGACATTCCCTGGTAGATGGCTGTGCTAATTTTGGATCAACACAGTGGACCAACACCAGCATGGTTTCCCCAATCATTACTTATCATGAAAACTTAACACGGGACCTAAAGCAACTTGGATTCTGTGCCTCTCTTCTTTTCCTCCAGATTCTGGGACTTAAAATCAAATGTAAAACTTACTTTAATCTATAAAGAAGACTCTGGAACAGTAAGTAACAGTCCAGTTCTTTTTTCCTTAGCATCTAAGATACCTCTGACATTGTCTCCGGTTCAAGAGTGGCTCAGTACAAGGAATGAAACAATTGCAGTACATGTCCTGGATACGTCTGTGTGTGGTGGCTCTTATAACACCGACTCCAGCCACGGTCATTAGCATGCCAAACTCCCTCAAACTCTTAAATAGGCTTTTTTTCACTGTCCTCTCAAGGCTGCAGTTACCTGTTTGCATGTGTTACTTTTTTGACCAGACTTTTTCCTTCAACTGTACTTTTTATTGATATGCTTGGATACAGCCCTCTGTTGACAGTTAGCTTCTTTAGCAATGACCTTTAGTAGCTCACCATCTCTGTGGACTGTCTGCAGGACTACTGTCAAATCAGTAGGCTTCCCAATGATTGTGTAGGCCACAGCTTTTCTGTATTAAAAACCTCTATGGTTCTATGTAATATTCAAATTTTTCTGAGACATTACAGTTTAGGTTTTTATTAGCTCTAAGCTGAAATCATCAAAATGAACAGAAATAAACAGTTGAAGTATAGCAATTAGTGTGTACTTTATCAGTATAATATATACATTTCCTTTTTTTATATCACATTACTTAAGCAAATAAACTTTTCTGTTACATTCTAATTTACTTAGATGCACCTGTACAATTTAATCTTTAACTGAGTCTAAAGATGCTGATTGAGGAAATGTAGGCAGGACTCCATGGTGTCAGGCTAGCATCGAGGCAGGAAGAGGCTAAACTAAAGAGACGAGCAGGTGATAAAAGGCAAACAAAGCCGATCAACAGAGAGAGGAAGAGGATGAAGATGTGATGAGATTAGCAGGAAATAAGGAGTGGATTAGTGGGAGCTCGACTTCCCTGAACACTGGGATCTTTGGGTTTTCCCTAAGGTGTTATGGTGCCTGACACTAAGCTTGGCTCTTTATCTTAATCCCCTTTCAGCAACTCTTGGGTGTCCAACAGGAAGGAAGTGTGGAGGTTACATTATGTGGCCTAAGACAGGCTTGGGTCAGCTGTTTCACACATGAAGTGTGACCAAATAACATATAGGAGAAAGACATGAAATAGGAGATATTAACACATTTACTGTATATATAAGTCTCACATTATGTCTAGGTTGTCTGCAAGTAAAGGTCCAGTCAAAGGTTTACATACACTCCTGGATGTAAACTTTTGACTGGAAAAGTTACATTCATGAGTGTATGTAACTCATGGATGTAACTTTTCCAGTCTAGTCCAGTTTAATACAAGTTCCAAATTTTAAAGATTGTTCTGTCTTGGTGAAATAATACAACCACCACCATTATTTTTTAAACACAAGAATTTAGTGCACAAGTTTGAATTTATGGTAAATCTTATCAAATCCAAACAGAACCAAAGTTATACAAGCAGGCTCAAATATATACATACACACCAATATTACACATTTTTTAAATGTTATTTAGCAAGTTGCAGAGAGCCATAAGTAAGGTTGTGGTATACTTATGGCTGAATATTTGACCTCTCTTGGCAGAAAGGGTGGATGATGTTTGAATTGGTTGGTTGGTTTGATGGCTCTGAAGCTGGCTCTTAAGCACATATAGTCTATAAATCACTAAAAGCTTCCTTTATGTATTCCAAAACCAGTTCTGATGTGTATTTTGGATCATTGTCCCGTTGAAACTGTCCATGTTTGAGTAGTTTGAATCCAAATGCAAAAAGGCAAGAAAGCTAGCAGAATGAAGGTGAAAGAGTTGAATGACAAAATGACTCACAAACCAACAAGAACTGGGAAGCTGCATGGAAGAAATAGACATGGACAAACAGACAATGGTGAACAGGCAAAAGTAATGGAAAGCAGAGAGACTTTTAACTACTGGGAGAGTTGATGAGTTGCATAAGAATCAGGTGTAACTAATCAGGGGAATGCGGTACAGCTGGAGGAGAAAAAGAACAGAGAAACTGAGAGTAGGGGACTGATAAACAGAAATAAAACCAGAGGGAGCTGAACCAAAAACATCAAATGTCTATTAATAAAGAACTAACACTAAAATAAGAGCCTGAACTAGATACACATATGGAGCAGAGCACAAAAAGGTAAGAAGAAATCCAACACAAAGAAATTAACTGATATGGAAAAGCCTTAATGATAATAACCCCAAAGACAAAAGCTACTGAAAACAAAAAAACATAAAACCCCACAGATCATGATAGGAACATATGTATCCAGTTTTTAACCATACAGCTTTTGGACTGAAGATGAAAAATGTTGGTCCTTCCAATTTGTGCAATGCACCATTATTACTAGCAGCAAACAAACCCTCAGCATCATCTTGCCACCACACTGCGTGACCCTTGGTGGCGTTTTTCTGGGTATGAAAGTGACTGTGACTCCTTCCAACATTATTTTTGTCACATAAGCAAAACTGTTTTCTAGTCTTACCATAAAACTCTTCTATGAGGGCAGCTGTAAACTTCAGTTCATGCTTGAATGTGATGGTTTTGGAGAGTTGGCCTATTTCTTTGTCAGGCCCCTGTTAAATCCATAAAGATATGAACCTGGTTTTACTGTGGACAGTGACAACAGTGTTCCAGATCTACTGGTTCAAGATAAGCTTTACCATTGCCTGTCCTGGGGCAGTTCCTGGACATCCTAACAAATTTAATTTCATTTAAGAGTAACAGTTAGGCTCTGATCTATGGTTGATACTTGGACAGAATTGATTGTTCTAACAGGACAATGATCTGAAACTACTTTTGGAAGAATAACTTTAAGCTTCCTGAACTATTTCTCCAAAGTACTGACCTTAGCCTTTGAAAATTTGTATACTTTCTTTACTTTAAAGGTCAGATAAATAAATAAATAAATAAAGGTCAGATAAATGGGAGTAAACCGATTTAGATTTGCTTTTTTTCCTGTTCTACTTAAAAGAGTGCTCAAATATCCAGCCAGAATTTGTCCAGAAGCTTGTTTAATGGGTACAGAATGCATGTAGTTGCAACTTCCCAAGGGACATATAAATTAGTGCAGGTGTACAAAAACAAACTATTTTATTTGCATTCTTAAAACCTGGAATCAGTATGAAACCCATTTTTATGTTGTGTATGTAAAACTTTTGTTTCTTTAAACTTTGCAAAAAAAAAGAGCACATGGAGAATAAACAAACAAGACAAACACTAGAAAAATTAGTCAATTTCCCCAAATTTTGGGAAGACTACAATGTTTTATTTGAGAGTTTATTAATAGGTCAAGAGTCAGCCAAGCATCCAAGCATACAACATGTTACTCTTTAGCCTTTACTTTGTTTCACGTTCTGAACGTAAAAGGAAATACAATAGGAAAAACAAAAACACAAAAAAAGATATTTACATACTGCATTATAAATATGTCCAATGTACATCATTATACACAAGTACCAAAGATGGTCGGTTATGTTGAGACCCAAACAGAGGGACCTTAAAAGAATATGTTCAAACAGAAGCAAAAAACAACTTATGGATCAAGATGACCAAAACCAGTTTAGTTTGCTCCAGGAGGAGCTTTCCTTTAGATAAAAGCACTAAGCTAATATGTACACTTCATATTGTTTGTTTAGGTTCCAACAGGCAGGTTTCTAGTGTTTTCTCTATGTAAATAAGGATTCAGGGTAATTGCTGTACACATAGAGCTCATCTGTCATCCCACTGAACCACGAAAAAGTCTCAGTGAAATGTGGTGGTCAAGTAACGATCAGAAATAAGGCTTATATCACAGTACAGTACGAGTTGATAATCTTAACAAAAATCAGGTGGACTTTTGACGTCTTGAAGGAATCGTTTGGCATTTTTTGGGGGAAATGTGCTTTTTTAGCATCATGATAAAATTCTTATGTGTGTGTAAACAGATCAAGAGAGTATGGAGTCACAAGATGTACCTAGTAGTATTTAAATAACTAATGGAGCATCTAGTTACTGTAAACTGCAAAAAGTACCCAAACCTCTAGCCAAGCCACATGTATGAACTTAGCTGTTAAACATGTATATAAACAGGAGAACGTCTTTCTCAACCAATGGGAAAGCTAGAATAGGTGGACTGAATTTAGCACTGCAAGGACAAAATTAAACCATAAACCTTTTGTTTATTGTATTGAAAATGTCTAAGAGCACACATAAATCTTATATTAAGCTCCATTTTCAGGTTTTAGAAAGTGAACAATATGATGGAAGTCTTAATCACAGGTGATGTCATCTATCCCAGCAGTTCTACTAGGCATGGGTTGGTTACCAGTCTCAAGGTATATCAAACCACCAGGATTTAGTCCCTTTATTGAGAGGTTTTAAACAAAAGCTATCATGCTACAGATGTTGCTTTAAAGGTTTTGTGATGCCCCGAAGCCATGTTATTTGTACTCAAGGTCATAACATGAAAATCTCACACCAGCCCATACTTGTGTTCTACATATGCTGTTCAAGTTCACACCTCTACAAAAACAGTTGCTTAATTTAAAGAAAGACATTTCAGGGAAAGATAATTTTCCATCAATTCTTTGCAAACTAACAGTACTAAAGCAATGTTCAACTGAATGCCAATATTAAGAGGGTTTAATGTGTCAGCAGGTCACCTCCAGTGACATCAAAGGTATCAGTTAACTATTCTTTGTTGCTAACTTCATCTTCTTGTTACCTCTAACATGGCTGTTGTGGTGAATTTGATGTATGATTAGATGTATATGTTTCTGAGAGAAGAGCGACAGGAGAAGTGTTTCATCTCAAAGTTTTGCTCTATTCTGTCTTGATTAATTTTTTTTTTCTACCCAAATCAGCTTTAAGCAAGGAAACCGCACATTTACAGAAAATCTCAAATTATTCATTCCTCAGTTTTACAAGCATTCTCTTTTAACCCGAAATAAATTTAATGTTGGCCAGGAAAACAGGAAAACTGTAAAGCTTAAGCATTAATATAAGTATTGCAGATAAGGTACCTTGTAGTTATCAGCCCTGTAAACAAACATGTTGCCTTTGTAAACCAATAAAAAAAGGATGCATGAAAACCCTTAGGAACTTGCAAACCAGATAAACAACAGGTGAAAATATCTGTAGAATACTGCACAGTTGTATAAAAGAAAATGTTGCTCTATGAACTTCCTTCCAATTTTAATCCTGTTTATTGCCCTTTAATCAATCACATAAATGTGTTTTTCTGTCTCCCAGCTTTTACACTCACATGATGTGAGGTTTGGAAATGCTAAAGAAAAATGATAGGGGAAATATTTTTGTATTTTGACTAAAAGTCTGAGTAAGCTCAAATGGTTCTCAGAAAGGAATAAGGCAAAGGGAACATAAACTACTTTTTACAGATATCTGTACAATAGAACCCAGTTATGTTCCCAAATCTTGACTTTATGTTTATGACTTCTCTGCAGAAATGCCCCTGATGCAGATGTTCACACACAAAGACACACACACACACAAGGTACCACATATGTATTTCACAGCAACAATAGCAGATATGATCTCGAGTACCACTCTTACATCTTACATCAGCCACAGGACGTACATAGTTCTCCCAGAATCGTACGGTGTTAAAATGAGTGAATCTGTAAAGCAATTACCAACACAATCTACTCAGTCTTAAAAAAATAACAATAATTCTAACAAAGAGATCATAATGGTAGAAGTTCACAGTTTCAATCAAACCTTTGAATTTTTGATTGAAGAGGCACACGCACAAAGCAGTGCGGCTTAATAGTCCTAAACATCATGGCCCTTAATTCCTTTATAGTCATGGACACGTTTAGTAAATGATTGTGCCATAGAAAATGACTCACTCTCATCCAATAGGAATTCTGCAATCAGCTCTTTCTGTGATGATCCAAATCCATTTCCCTTTCAATTAAGTGTCGAAATCATTTGGCCTCTTTAACCATAATTGCTTTGCTTTTGTATATGATAGCTGTGTTGAAGACATATATCACTGTGAAAGCTGTAACAGCCACTGTTATGAAAGATAAAGTTTCTCCCTGCATCAATGTTTTCTCACTTGCATAAACCTTTTTTTTTTTTGCTGTTCTGCGTTTTGATGCTTAAGCTTAAACATTTGAAGGAATTTTCTGACTAACGCTAGTAATACTCAGTTTACATTGCAAAAAGGGGGGGGGGGGGGGGGGGGGGGGGGACACTTAATAGGAAATGTATGGGCATTAAGGATATGGGTTCTGTATGGTAGATATGAATGCAGAAGGAAGTCATTTGTTTGGTTGAGGCTTCAAAAACATAAATCTTAAAGCTGATCATGATAATTTCAGACCAAGACTGAAAAAAGTTAGGAGGAAATAAAATAAATAAAAAATATATATATAAAAACATTGTACAATGTCCTAATGGGCAGCGCAGTGGAATATCCCCAGTATATTCATCACTCCTGAGATCTCTCCATTGGTAATGACTCTGGGTTACACAGTGTAAAACAGAGGAAGTACAACAAGTACACACGGTGGGGTTTGGGTGTATTTTTTCTTTAGTTGTTGTCTGCAACTATCTTCTCTCTGGCTTCTACATGATGCTGATGCTGCGGTTGAGCTCACACTGGGCATTGTTGTTGTTGATGTTGGGGTTGCGAAGGCTCACATTGGACGTGGGGACAGAGCTCAGGCTACTGGAATCATTGGGGCAGCCGTGTTGCACCAGGATGTCGGCGCACTCTTGGCTCCCAGCTCGCTTGGCGTAGGACAGCGGTGTTTGGCCACGAGCATCTCGGCTTTTCACATCCACACCATACTGTGACAGAAAATAAAACACGAGTCATATTTAAGAAAGTATTTTATTATTTATACATAACCCTGAGTTTTAATCTAACCTCAATATTCAAATTTGTGTTTTCTCTAAATTGCTACAAGGATTTCAGGCCTCTTTCTGGTCAACCTCAATACCTGAGTCAATTATTTTAGTTAAGCCAGTCCACAAGGGCCCCGCAGGTCCTACTGCAGTCATTGGAGTCGAGTCCAAATGTTATGATTTTGTAGTACCCTGTTCTTACCACCCTAAAAAAATGTTAGATAGAAAAACTGCAGACTAATAATATACCCTTGTACACACAGCTGACCAAACATATAGTATCAACAAAACCATAATTAATATGGCCCTGTATTTGAATTGTACTTTCATCAATCAGCAAGTTCTCAAATGATAATGTGATGCAACCGCAAAAACGTATGGCACATCAGTATCTTTCATTGACAATTAGAAAGCATCAATTGCTGCAGACAGCTCAAATTGGTTGTAATCGCATTTTAATTTCATTTATGCATTTATGTGTAAAGCAGAGTTATTTTACAATCTGCTTCATGTCTTCATGTCTTTTGGTTCCTTGCAAAAGTAAATAAATCCATTAAACGTTTTTTACATTTTGTCCCATTATAACAACTAATTTTAATGCATTATTGTGAAGCACAAGCAAACGTTTTTCACATTTAAAATCTGTAAAGCGTGGCATGTACTGGTTTTCAGCGCCTTTTACTCTGACACCCAAAATAAAATCCAAGGCATCCATTTGGCTGTCACTTAGTTGCCAAATTGAGCACACCTCTGCGTATTTAACCTCAGTATAAATCCAGCTGTTCTCTGAAGGCCTCAGATATTTGTTAGAAAACATTAGTGAACAAACAGCATCTTGAAGACCAAAGCTGCAAGATGTTAGGCAAACTTCTCATTACTATTTTTTGCTTAATATTGCAATGATGATTTTGCTGGTGATTAACCCACATTTTCCTCAGTGCTCTCTTTCTTTTTAGCCATCATTATCTTCCCACCAGTCTCCCTAGTAAAATCTAAATCAGGTGTGGGCATAAAAGACAGTAAATGTTCAACCAAACAGCCAAACATATTGTTGGCAAGCAGAATTTTAATACGCGGCACCTAAAATACTATAGTCAACCAAAAATTACATACAAGCAACATGCATTGATAATGTGATGATGATTGAAATTCCATTTATTCTGCTGCTCTTATCAGAATCTTATCACATGGGTCAGCGATAAAGTTGAGGTTTGGTTATAAAACTAATTCTCAAGCTCTGAAAATAAATCCATTAACTGACAATAAGAGTACGTCACATTAGAGGCGCAAGGGGCTCATGGTAAAATATAGCTCAGGTGGGAGAATCTGCTGACAGTACAAACGTTAGTTGTGTACTCCACAAATTAGTGGTAAGAAAAAAGTAATTGTTGAAAGAATATCATAAGATTTAGGAGTCTGCCAGAAGCCATGGACGGGTCACAGCAAAAATGTGGAAGAATCTGGTCAGATAAAACCAAAACCGCACTCTTTGGCCTGCGTGCAAAGCACTATGTGTGGGGGAAAAAAACTAACGCTGCACGTCACTCTGAATTGCTTGCCTCTGTTAAACATATTTTGGGCAGGATCATGCTGTGGGGATACTTTTTTCAGCAGGTCAGAGTTAATAAGGGAATGAATGGAAGAACATGCAGGACAATACTGGAAGAAAACTTGTTAGAGGTTGCAAAACACGACCGAAGTGGACATTCTTGTTCCAGCAGGACCCTAAACATAAAACCAGAGTAACGATGGAATGGTTGACTCTATCCTTATACATCCCTGACCCTATCCTTCCAATCTGAGTGAACATGAGATATTTTCTAAAGAAGAATGTAACATTTTTAGCCCGCAGCAGAAAGTGCTTCTGCAAAGTAAGAATTAAAGGGGGCCGGCCAGAAACGCAACCCAAATCATATGTGACATTCTTTCACTTCACAATTATGCACTGAATTAGGCTTATCAATAAAATCCTAATAAAACGCATCATAAATTTTTTAAATGAGACAAAATGTGAAAACAATTTTTACTTAAGTGTCAGAGTTACCTTTTATTTGTATCATACATGCAATGTGCATACTTTGCCTTAAGTGACAGGACTCTTAACTATATGGTACTTACAATTTATATATTACAGATATTATTTTATGGCAAATTGTATTTTTTTGTTTTAAGCATATTTTTAAATATTAATATTATATATTTTTGATTCTTTTTGAAGGGTTGCTGGTAAATTGAAGACATCAGCGATTAATCTGATTAGACAGTTAACATTTTTAACTGTCCTTGTGTGAAAGTTTTGACTGAATTAGAGCTTATTTTGGTAGACAGTCATCAAAACCATGAAGTGTGAATTACATATTTTGAAATGAAAATATGCATGTGCTGCTATTTCTGGCACTAAGACTGAAAACAAATCAAGCATAGCTTTCCTGAACAATAGCAGCAATAACAAAGTTAATGAACATTTCCAAAAACAAATTAAGATACTAGTCAAATTCTCAGGTTCTTGCGTAGACTTAAGATTGAACATTGCACTGTTGAAGCACACTAACTGCTTGAAGATTAGAGAGGTACTGTAAATTTACTGGAGTAAGCAAAACAATGTTCTTTAAAAAATGAGTCATGTATTGTTCTACCAATTCACTGATCTTGTTGGCCTGCTTTTGTACTAATGCAAACTGGTACCTACCAATAAAAAAAAGCACATCCGGAGAGGTTACTCTAAAGGTCAACCCAAAGCCAACAAAGGCTGGACACTGCCCTCCCCTCGAAGCTGAGTTGAGCCCACTTACCCAGATGAGTAGCTGCGTGATGACAACGTTGGCCATGGCACACGAGAGGTGCAGTGCGGTCCGTCCATCTCCATCCCCGTAAGTCTCATTGACCTCCTCCTTGGTGCCATGGGCCAGCAGTAGCACCACCAGCCTCAGGTCGTCCTCCACCACTGCCCGGAGCAACTGTTGCCCCAGAGGAACATCCGACTGTGGCAGCCCGACCAGGAACAGCTTCTGCTCATACTTGGCTCGGATCCAGCGCTCCTTCTCCTCCCTGGAGAGAAAGGTTAGCAGGGTTTTAAGGTCAGGCAGAGTGAAACACATGCTGGACATGCAATCAGCTATTTCACACCTCGGCTACAGAAGTTCCAAAATTATTTAGAGCCTATGATTTAAAGGCAAAGTCATGTACAAAATGAAGTCTGGGGACACACAGGGGAAACATTACAGTAATTGGCCTTTGAGACTCACTTAAGTATTGTGACATTTCTAAATTATTAGGGCACAGCAAAGTGATTTCACTATCGCAGCCGACCACACTGGGAAATAATACAGTGAGATCGGATTGAGAGATCAGAGAATGCCAAAGGGTGTGATGCTTTGGGCAGTATTCCAGTTTCTACTGATTATGGCCGTCAGGATAAAACGCTAGAGCTCGTCCAGCTTTCTAAAGGTTACACATCTTGAACAGCATGTCTGCTGTGGACAATACAGGAAGACGGGGGACATATTTTTATCAGCACTGTCGGCTGTCAGTCTGAACCTGTGGATCTCTTCTACAAAAGAAGCAGTATGTCTCTGAGCCATATGCTCCCTTGGGGTAGCTGGGCTCTGAGTCAGATCGATGGGGCTGAATGGCAGCCAGAAAGAGACAGTTGGATGTGGGACTCCTTCACTCCAGCCTGCAAAGGAGAATGGAGATGGAGGGAAGGCTTCGTCTCTATCAACAGGCAGAATTCTATCTTTTGCTTTCCATCTTGACCCCCAACATCATTCTTCACCCACATAAAAACTGTCCAAATCATAAGGAAAAAAATCAATATCAATAAGTGAATGACTGAGCATGCCCAGTGTGGTGTTAACCTGGTGACCCTGTCAGTTGGTGTGATAAGGGAAGCAGAAAGAGGCTGTTGTTTGGGTCTGCGGGTGAGTGACAGAAAGGAGAAGGTTTGTGTGAATCAGTTCAAGCACCAACGCTGGCTGGAGTGACAAGGCTCTCCTGGGACTCTTTATCAACGGGCCAGGCTTAGCGGCATGTACAACCTGACAGTCTCTCTCAATTCAATTGTGTTTCAACATAATAAAGGTGAAAATGAACCTAGCTTGATATTACCAAAATCATAAATTACAAGCACTATGTGATAAGCCAACACTTTGAAGTTTAATGAAAATAACACTTGGTTTTCATTATGTTTTACAAATAAAAACTGCAGCACGCATTTGTGCTCAGCATTCCTGAGCTCCTCTACTTTGCAGAACCAACTCAGGATCAGTCAAAATGGATGGAGAGCATCTCTTAATGTTGATTTTCAAATCTTTCCACAGATTCTCAATTTAATTTAGGTCTAAATTTTCACTTGGGCTATTCTAACACATAAATGTGCTTTGATCTAAACCAGGGTGTCCAAAGTGTGGCCCGGGAGCCATCTACGGCCTCACGAGCACAGGCTATTGATGGAGATTTTCTGTTTCGATTAGAGCAAAGCTCTTACTGACAACAATGAACTACAAGCACTGCAACATTTTCTGAAAAAAATCTAAATGGAGATAAATAACCATAAAAAATAAATAAAGTATGGTGTTAGCCTCATAGCATATTAAATGACTGACAATTATGCTATGAGGGTAACGATAATATAATTTGATTAAAAACCGTTATATTACACACCATTTCCTTTTGTTTGGCTGTGAACCCCATTTGGTACTTTTGACTCCTATTATATATTCTGACTTCAATCAAACCAGAATAACTAAATAGCCTACTGCTGGTATGTTATTTGTTGAAGTACCGCAATTCCTGTTACTTTTCTTTAAAATATCCAGATTCCGAATATTAAAAGAAAATTTGTCAAAATCAACCTTTGTCAAAGCAGGTAGGAATTGACTCATGGTTGGTACAAATCATTCTGAGGCAAACAGAACTTCTTTTCATACCCAACAAAGTCAGGAAAAATGGAGCTGACCATCACTACAAGGGCACAAAATGGTTGGTCAGCCAAGACACAGAAAAAAAGCTAAATATCAAATCAAAACAAAATGGATTTCCTCTCTCAGAATTCATCATAACTACATATGATCCAAATATATTTCTTATGGTCTGGGTAACACTGGCCCTAATATCTAAAGCCAATTTTCAACCACTTCAGCCACTGTTAAGATAATAATTAGAAATGGACCAATCAGAATTTTATGGCCACTTTCTGAGGTTTTGCTAACCTTTTGATGCTAACTGGTGGGTTTTGGTTTCTCACTAAGAAATTTTATATAAGATGATGTATGAATAGCATTCACATATTTATGTGTAGCCTTCCTGCCGAACGGTCATTAGTTATTTACTTTAAAATGATGTCACACCACATGTGAGAGAGTGTGGTTGCTGTAAAAGAAGGTTTTACATTTGCTGTATTTTAAATCAAAGACAAAATAATAATGGAGTTGAGGTTTTTCTTTAGCATCTTTTAGCACTAGCAATTAGCCCAGTTAGCATTGCTACCATTAAGAAAAGCTCAGTCCCCATTTCTGTTCCCTGGAAATTCTGCCAGCATTTTCAAATACATGTTTTGTGAAGAGCAAAGGATAAAAGTTCAAAAGCATAAAAAAGACTAACTTTGCTGTAATCTGTTTAGCCCTCTGGTTATCTAAAGGTCTCCCTCTGATTAGACTGGATTAACCATGTCTTGACATATCTCGACATGTCATAGAAATTGCAGTTTCCCTTAAATAGCTATCCCTTAAATCTCTGTCCCTTTTCAGATTTATTAAACACTTACCGATGCTAAAAATAGCTAACTTTGAGCCTTATTCCCTCAATAACAGCTTTCCTACCAAAGAGTGGTGTTTTATTATGGTGCATTCACCATGAGAAAAAGATCAGATTTTTTGAGTTTCCAACCAGCCCGTCACCAGTGAGGGGCTTATCAGCCTAAAAATCATCAGATTCTGGTCAACAAATGATGATTTCTTAGTTTTTCTCTAGTATTGAATATCATTACTTATCCCCTTTTATCTGCTGGATGTACAACAGGAGACAGCCGAAAAAACTGCAAAACGCATCTACTATCTGATTCATATGTCAGCTGTCAAGCTCATGTAACAAAAACATGTGTGCAGCAGCCATAGGCCTGCCTTCCTAAATACAGCAGTAGAAGAAAAGATTGAAGACCAAATATTTATCACTACCCAAGAAAAATTTTATTAAGTGCAAAAACTACAACCAAAGGATCATAAAGCAACTTAAATCACACTTCAAAATGGTTTTAAACCTGTGGCACCTACAGGGAAATTGTTGCATTTTTGTTTGGACCTCAAAAGAAAATGTGGTAGAAAAGGTTCTTCAGCCCATCACACTAAAACCAAGCCTTTTCTTGCAGAAGAAAGTATTATTCAGAACTACAATACATCCCTAATAGCGGGCAATTGCAGTTGCTCAGAGTTTTATGGTGTAAGACCTCCATCAATACCAACTTAGTCATTATGTGCAGACAAGCCTGTTAGCAAATCAATTGGCCTGAGAGTCAGTGGACTGCTCGGAACAGGAAGGGGCTGCCTGCCCACCACTCTTATTTCTTTGTAAACAAGTTTGTTTTACAAATTCAGGACAGTCTGAAAACTGCACATAGGTCTCAGGATATCTACAACTTTTTCAGAATCTAAGTATGGTTACAAACAAGTAGGTTTGATGAGTGCAGTTTGTTTTCGAAAAGTCGACCATGAATAACACGCTGAATCTGAAGAGCCCAGTGAATTGATATGAGCTAAATGAGGCATAACGTTAGCACCAAGATGTGAAACAAAAAGGCAGAGAAAAGCCATTAAGAAGACGTCAACATCTCAGAAAGGAGCCTGGAGGACACTTTGTTAGCCTTCGCAACAAAATCAGCCCCAAAGACCTGCAGAAAAAAGGCCTCATTCACAACTGATGCTGAGCTTTAAATTCAACAAATTCACAGTCCTTTCTAGAAAGTCAATCCCAATAAAGAAGCAGGAGGGAGAGAAGCAAAAGTAAGTAAAAATTCCCTAGCTTCAGCCACTTGAAAGGAAAGGACGTGAAAGAAAGTAAAATGGTAATCCCGCCTCTGTCTTTTGTTTGGAACAGAGCAACAATCCAAACAGAGGTAGGGTTTAGACAGTCAGAGGGGAACTGAGACTCTTGAAAAGGACACCTCCTCACCACAGGAGGAAGAAAAATAAAATCAGCAGATTTAGCATGTCAAAGTGCTAGGACAAAGTAGGAGGGGAGGCGGAGAGGGGAAAGGAGAGTGAATTTACACAGCATGGGGGGATATTCAGGAAATTGAACTGATGGCTAGTCCTACATATACAACACACAGGTTTTTAAGCTAATAGGCACCAATTTCCACACCCAGCCCTGAGCACATACTTGTTCTAAATTTCTCTGTTACTTGGGGGATAGAGGGGGCTTCAAGTTCCTAATAAAACACTTGTCCTCTTCTCTTTTAACTACTAGCAAACCTTATTCACCACAAACCTCCTCCATCTTTCGGTAATCTCGCAGCATAAACATATCGTTTAACTTTCATTCACTTTGATGTGTATGAAATTCTGGGCAAACATCAAAAACACTCCTTGAGTTTAAAGTGGAAATGAGGTTCCTGTCCTGAGCTGGTGTCTCCTTTCATTTGCCTATGCAGAGGCTGCAGGGCTAAAGACAGCCTTAACAGTAAAGAAAAGGCCTCTTTTATAATTCTATTAGAGCTCTGTCCCTCCAGCTCTCAGCTGAGCAATGCATTCTGACCCTGACTTAATTAAGTGGCAAATGGCAGAATGATTCTCCTAAACCCAGCCCACGGAGTCAAGAACACATGACTGGACTCAAATAAAGAGGAACAAACAAGGATAATTAGTCAAGCCTGAAAGACAAAGATGAACAGAAATTTATAGGAAGGGAAAATAAACTAAGATGGGGGAGGAGGATGCCATGAAATGACCAATCTGAGTGCCTGCAATAAAGGTGCATTGGTCCATAAGAAGAGGAGGATGTCCGTCCCAGTACTCGCCCATCTTTCAAGTCCTTCTCAACTATCAAAGCTTCTCTAGCTCCTCCTACTTCTTCACGAGGTTCCACATTCACTGTGAATACATCAAATAAATGCATTGAAAGGAGAAGAAATGGTGTTGGTGGTGGAAGGAGTGATGGGGTGAGGGGGGGACTGGGGTTGGACCAGCTTGAACAGACTTTGCAGTGGGGGTGGAGGACTTCTATAGAACTGATTCCCATGCAGCCAGCAGCTCCACTCGCACAGACCGCGGGGAGGGAAGAGCAGAGTGAAGAAGAGCAATAGAAAGACAAGGAGGGAGGGTGAGAGGGGAATGACAGAGATTGAGAAAAAAAGTACAGACAACAGAAGGAAAAAGCTGGGCCCCAAAGCATCAAAGGTTGCTAAGGGCGAGAAATGAAGGAGCAACACAGTAAATGCTTCACTAAGAGTGCTAAATAAGGCCTCCCATGGTCCAGCGGGTTACTGTGCTTCTCTATGCTCTGAGAATACCAGTTCCAAAAGAATGAAGACAAATATTTTTACAACTCCAATCGATACTTCTTTTCTGTCTCTCTTCCATGGTGCAGCCTGAACAGATGACCAGAACTCAAAAGGTTTGTTGAGCTCTATAGAACTGCCAGTGGGAGAGCATCTGGGCACCAAAAGGCAGGCAGAGGGATGAGCTGAATATATTGTGACATTAATGAGGTTGTCAGACCCCTCATGATAGAGTGGCTCTGTTTTTGTGCCAGCAAGACTAACACTCTTAAACGTTCATGCTGTTAACCCCTGCTGAACCCTTGCCTCACGTTCAAAGCTGAGAGGACGATAACACATGGCCTGCTTAAGTGTGAGGACTGCTTCTTGTAGTCCTCGACACATAAAGTAACTGATTTAGATTCCTTTGTCTTAATGTTATTTGTATTTATTTTTTATTTTAATTTCCAATCATTACTGAGAATACAAACACCATCCACTTTATTAGTAACACCTTGCTGGTATCAGTTTGAACCACTTTTGCTTTCAGAACTGCCCTATTTATGTGTGACATTAATTCAACAAGGTGTTAGAAACGTTCCTAAGTGGATTTGGTCCATATTGAGATGATAGAATAACACAGTATGTTTAGTTTTGTCCATGATGTCAATCTCCTGTTCCAACACATCCCTTAAGTGCTCTATTGGATTAAGATCTGGTGACTGTGGAGGCCATTGGAGTACAGAGAATTCACTGTCATGTTCAGGAAAGCAGTTTGAGATGATCTAAACTTCCTGGCATGATGCATTATTCTGTTCGAAGTATCCATCAGAAGATGGGTACACTGTGGTCATAGAGAGATGGGCATGGTCAGCAAAAATACTTAGGTAGCCTAAGACATTTAAAAATGAACTGGTACTAAGCAACCCAAAGTGTGCCAAGAAAACATCCCCCACACTGTTTTTCCAGTCAGTTATCGTCCAATTTTATTGAACCTGTGTGAATTATAGATTCAGTTTCCTGTTTGGAGCTGGTAAGAGTGGCACCTTTTTTCATAATATTCTGTGTAAACTCTCGAAATAGTTATGCAGGACAGTGTATAAGCAGTTTCTGAAGTACTCAGACCAGCCTGTCTGGCAACAACAACAACCACAATACATTCAATAAGCCACTTAAATTACCCTTTTTTCCCCCATTCCCATGTTCAGTTTAAATCCAGCAACTCGTCTTCACCACGTCTAGATGCTTAAATCCACGGTGTTGCTGCCATGTGATTCACTGACTCACTATTTGAGTGAGCAAGCAATTGAATAGATGGACCTTATAAGGTAGCTGGGGAGTGTAAATTGCATGGCTCAGCATGGCCATGTTATGATAGAATAGTCCTTTCCATCCACCTGGCCCTGAGATACAGTGGCATATTGGCAATTAGCAACCAAGGTGCTGCTTCTCCCACACAGGGATAATTACTGACCTGTGGCTTTCATTTAGAAAGAGAAAGTAGACAGAGGACATAGAGGACCCGGTCATTCATTTGTCTTAATTAATTAGTCTTCCTTCACCACAGCTCCTGGCAAGGCTGGCTACTCTAAAAGGTCCTTCAGAGACCTGGTGCTCTTGCATATGTACCATGTGAACAGCCTGGAAGCTCTGCCCCATGATCTGGGGGCTAAAGTGAAGGGTAGAAGCCAATGTAGACAACTCTTGCAGACCTTTTTGTGGTGACAGGATTTACTTTGCAAACAGCTCAATAGGACAATGGAAGAGCCAGAGCAGAACGGGTTAAAGCAGGCAGAGGGACCAGGTTTGGAGAGGTTAGTGGTGTGATTCATTTTTATTACCACGCAGCCCCTGCAGGCGGCAGGAGTGGCAAATTATTTCTGAAACAAAGTGGAGGGCTCTCATCAGAGCTATTACCCGCCCGTGGCCGAAGGCAGCACAGAGCCCACAGAGGGTGACAGTGAGAGGCCCCCCATCAATGAGGGATAGCCGTCTACATCCGTCCACGCTCCAGGATATCCCCCTCCCCAAATGAGAACTGAGTGTCTGTGCATCTGTGTGTGTTTCATTGGGTGCTTGAGAAAGATAGAGGTAAAGCTAAGTGTTGAACTACTCCAACGATGTCCATCAAAATAATAATGCAGTATTGTTTTTGTCACAAACCTGCAAAGCAATTAGAGTTGACATGCAAAACACAATGACTACCAGGTGCTAATTAAAGAAACATCTCCCAGCAATAATATGCTGACTTCAGAGATGAGCAAAGACTGAGAGCTCCAACAAGTTCATCATTCCAGATCCTGCTGAAGCCTTGCCAGGTGTAACTTCTTCCGAACTGACCCTACCTTATAATAAGGCATTATTGCTGGATGGACTGCAAGTTGCAATTCCTTTAAAAAATAATTAATCAGAAAGTGTTTATTTATTAATTTAGGACACTAGGGGAAACATTTGTGTTGCCTGGTTGTAAAAAAAAAAGTGCTACCTTCTGGGTTTGGGTTTATTTAAAAACACTATAATAAAGAAGATGATTATTTCTGATAAGTGGCGTAATTGTTTTGCGAAGCGCCATCTAGTTCCTTTTAGCATGTGAATTAATCTGGTGGACTTGTGGAGATATTAGGGTGAGTGTTTTAAACCTGATACACTGTATTGATGCTTGAGACTCTTATACCCAAGTAAAAAAGGAAGTAGTCCTTGAATAGGACAAAGTCAGAGAATAAATACTTCTCACCTGGCTGGCTAAGAACTCTATAACAAGACGAATCCCCCAATTTTAAATAGTTTTGGGTAGCAGTGTTTTGGGTATCCAGTTAAAAAAAACTCTGACTAAGTGAAATTCAAGATACATCCCATAATTTGTAAGCTTTCTTTTTTTTATGGAGGCTAGCCTTTAGCTGCAGACAAAACTTTAGAGCTTCCTATCGGTAATAATGTAATGTGTTTTTAGTAAGTCTGGACTAAATTTGATAGATTTGACAAGACAGACAAGATATGAAAAGGAATATGGAAATACTGCAACTTTTTACCAGTTAACTGCTAACAACACTACAGATAGTGTCTGCTTCAGTGCTTCCTATTGCTGTTAGTCTAAAGGAGTGTGTCTGCATTTGATTATCTTTAGTTTAAAAGATAGTCAAAAGATAATCAAAGACACAGTTGTCACAAAGACACAGTCACAAACCTGTGAACTGCATAATTCTAATTATTTTTATAAAACTTCATTCTTTTTTTTGAAAACCCCAAATACTGAGCATTTTCAAGGCTTTTTGCATTAGATGCACTTTTGAACTAGACATGAATAAAAACTACAGTATATGTACCAGTCAAAGCTATACTGGAAATTCTGCACTGATCTGTTACAGATCCTTTAAAACATAGTTTAGGATTTGGGAAACCTTTACTCTATTTGCAAAAGCCATAAAACAATGGATTCTAAGTTTTCCCTAAAATATTGCATACATCTTTTCTCATCTGGTCTTCCTATGTCTCGGTATGGGTTTCTGTATAGTAACACCTATAATAAAAATATTTTGAACAAAAAACTTTAAAACTATACTTTATCAGTAAAATGTTAGAGCATTCATTACAGCATGTAGAGCATTTATAAGAGTTTCTTTACCAAATATAAATGTCAACACCTTATTGAGACGAATTTTCAGAATATGCCTGTTCAATACCACATATATTTGAAAGAAAAAAGTCAAAATATATATTTTTTATAGTTGTGTTACTTTTGTTATGCCATAGTATTGACATGAAACACTGCTGCCCTGTCGGCGCATCTTCAGTGGCATACTGACATCATTTCTTATCTCAGTCTTGAAAAGACTTACTGTTGTATTCAGAATTAAAGTAAAAATGTTAAACTAGATCTGGGGTCATTTTTAAAGGATTAGCCAAGTCGGATAATCATTTAAGTCGAGTAGGCACATCCAACTCAGTATTTTAACCCCTTTCTTATAGATTTTGTTTTCCTTCCTTTAGTGCAGAAACACTGTAACACATCCTGCTCAGCGCAGTGATTGGGACTAGCCGAAAAAGGTGTCTTAACTGTCTTGGATGAGTCAAATAGGTTATGTATGTATACATTTATGAAGTAATATCATGCATATTTGCTACCAATGCTGTATTTTTTATACAGATCTTTTCTCTTCATTGGTATGGGGTATTATATATATTTTTTTGTATATCAAAAAGTAATTACTCATATTTTTGGAGGAAAAAAAACATGCAACCATGCAAAAAGAGAAAGATTGAATGTGAGCCAGAAATATTTAAATCTGCTGAAGGCAAACCATAATATGAATAGTAGGTTTAAAAAAGTTGCCCCAGTTAAAAATAATACAATTGTTTGCAATTTATTAAAACAGGTGATCAGTTCATTTCAACACATATACGTACAAAAGCATTTACACAACCTCCCCTCGTGATGCCTGCAGTCATTCTAACGTTCAACTGTAATTTTGATGCTGTGCTGATCTGCGTATAACAAATTTACATACTGAGTTCCTATGATCTTGAATTTCATAATGCAAACCAATGTTGTGGATGAACACCTTTAAGTTAAATCTCAAAAATGCAAGAGGTAAAACTGGTCTTGCAGGAGACATTCAATCAGACCCCAAGTTGATATTCAGGTAGTTACTGAATCGTTTAGATTAGGTGTCACTAATGTTTAGTGAGAGTCAGCAGCCATACAAAGCCGGTCTATGTGTCATCACAAAGCTGCTATGTGTCACCAGTTTGACACAATTAAAATCCTCTTATGTGGTGAACTGCGGTTAAAAAAAAGCACAGGAATGGGGAAAAAGCAATCACTTGGAATGTATTCATGCTACTTGATATATACCTGATTTTATGAGGAAGAAAACCATCAACTTCTCACTAACCAATGGCGATGTAGGATATTTAAAGTGATATTCTTGGTCCAAAGATTAGTTACCCTGCAAATGAGATTTATTGTTTGACAGCAAAAGCTAATGGAGACGTCGCTGCGGGACAGGATCAGATTTTTTTAGACAGTGAAGAACCTTCCTGCCCACGGCGACGTTGAACTGACAGTAGTAGGGAGAGGAATCAACATCAATAATCTTTCATCAAGTCCACAGTTCAACTTTTCAACATAGAAAGCACTTGATAAACAACTGTAGGCCATCATTTAAGTCTGAACTGGCCAGAAAGTGGATGAAAAATTCAAGTTGTTTGTTAGCAAACTACAAATGAAACATCACTTTAAGTGTATATTTTTTCTATGTACAAATAGGCCAGGTGTCACCAGCAGAGGCTCTGGATTTAAGATTTAAGATACTGCTTGAACTTTCAGGCCTATGTGGAAAATTTCAGCATCAAAGCATATGCCCCTGACTCAAAAAAGTACATGCTATCGATTGATGCAGTTACAAACAGTTCTTAGATTGATGCATTTGTTAAAATATTAGGGCTGCACAATATAGGGAAATTACATTAATGCGATAGTATTGCTGAAAGCTGTCATGACAATCCTGATTTCACCAACACAAAATTTCCTGACCTTTTTCTTTTCTTCTCCGTTATTACAATTACCCACCATTTTCTGCAATATACATATGGGAAGTTTGAGACCATTCAACAGGCTAAATGTATTATTGTCATTCAGAATGTGAATGCATAGCATTTGAAATATAATGTCTAATATAATGTCTAATTAAATACAGGTTAAATATTTGCATTAACAAAAGATCGACTTTGCTTTCAGGCAGTTTACATATCAGTAAGTACTACAACATTAGTTTGGCTGATTTAGGACCTGTAGTGTCACTAGGGCCGCATAATACCGGCTCAAATCAATGAATAGCATATATAAAAAAAGAAGCAGTGAAGAAAGAATAACCCTCAAAGTAAGAACAATTAAAGAGCTTTATTTATTGCCATCATTTTGCTTTGTTGTTCTGTTAGCCAAATACCTGCCTGTCAGTGGTGCTGTGTTTTCTTTGTTATTCATTGAAGCTATAGTCATGGTAAAAACATAGTACACCCTATTAAGTCTAAAGTTTAAATTCTTAACCAGTCTGTTTTTTACAAGGTTCTTATTTAAAACTAATCTTAATTATATAGAAACACACAACTAATTCCACCATGTTATTTTATAAACGAAGATGAAACCAATATGGATGATTTTGTAAAACAGCTAACTACGCTCTAAAAACTCTACATACATACAAGGTCAATACAACGCAAGAATTTAAAAGGAGGTGTACTTTTTTTTACCATCACTGTAAATACTTTTGAGCCAGAAGGAAAAGCAGGTATTACAATTTCCAGGTCTTTTCCTTTAAGTATGTTGTAAATATGCTCTGAGGTAGCGGATTTCCTGGTAATGTTTATATGTACGTTAATAATAGAAAAACAAAACAAAACCTACATTTAAATTTGAATAATTTTATTCAGAATTGTGTACAGGACAGAATAAAATCTGTGTAAAAATCTTAAGATCCTGCATCCTCTAATTGTCTGATCCAATATGGTCACTACATTCTGATATCATCACATGCAAAGTCAATTAATGAAATTCAAATTTTTCTAAACTTCGATTTTTCTCATTTACAGTATCTCTCCATCTCTCACTACTTTTATGCTGCAACATGTTTTGAAAACCTGTCTAAATAATTATTTTTTGGAAAAAATAATCGAGGTTTAAAAAATGTGATGGTGATTACCTTTTTGTAGATTTGACATGTAATGGTTTTCCATGGTGTGTGAATTTAATTAAAATTGGGTCCTGGAGAATTCGTTCCCAGGGGCCTGAGCTTTGAAGCCCAGCGACTCCTGAGAGTGTTTCTCGGTTTTTGAGCTGATCAAGGGAAAATTGGCTGATTCCAATTTCTGGTCGATTGATTGGTGCACAGTATCAATAGTATCTCTAATATCAACACCATATAAAAACAAAAACATATAAAAAAAGGACAAAAACAAACTACATATCTTGATTAATACAATGTCTGTTCAATCCAAATATATATGAGAACTGAATCTTGCTTGCAGATAAACCTAACAAAATACAACCAAATCAACTACTATGTTAAAAAAGGACATTGTGTCTTTCTGCTGCTGTACTTGCACCACTGCAAGCGATTGCATTAAAAAAAACAACCCTTTTCCTCTTTTTCACTTTTCTTAAAGTTAAAAAGATCAAATGCCACCAGCGAGACCCTGCAGACAATCTGTGCTACGACAGACAGAGTGATGACCCAGGTCTGCGTGATGGATATGTGACAGTGTGGTTCGGGACCTGGGGGCCTGGCTGTTGGGGTGGGGTTTTGCCATCATGGTGTGCTTAATTACCTGCACCGCCACACAACAGGCCATTAGTCAGACTGGGACGATGGGTCTCAACAGTCAACAATAGATTAAAATCCTCCTACCAGATCTGAGTACCTTAGAGGAAGGGAAACTGTGGACAGGGATATATTAAGAAGCAGTAAAGCCTCTGGTTAAGTTGCAAAAATAGAATAAACTGTCTTTGCTAATTATAATAAGAAATGTCCATGCTTTTATTTGCAATCAAACATAGCTGGTGTTTGCTCAGCAAGTAGACGTATTTTTGAAAACTTCCCTTGATTAGCGACAATCGTGACATTTATCAGATAACTGCAAAACAATTCCTTTTATAATTTTTTATTTTCAAGCTGCAGAAATGGACAGACAGACAGAACACTGTGGGAGATATGTGCAGAGATATGATAGCAGTGAAAGTGATAAGTGTGTATGAGAAGAACTAAAGCTCAAGACATAAAATAATGTGTTTTTGACTCAGTGGGCTGATATTTATGGCCCCCTGGTGATTCTTATGGAGCATTTGGTGGTGTGAACTGCCTCAGCTGAAATGTGGGTAGCTAATAAATGGCAGCTAATGGAGAGAAGACTCTTCTGCCTTCTCCTCCTATAATCTCTGCACACTTCATTAAGCATCACCTTTATTTGCAGAATCGTGCTAACCTGGTGCTGTCGCTCCCTGGCTTTGTGTATCCCTCCAGACAGCCCTCCCATACGCTGTTGGCCATCGCGTTGCCGATCGCTGTCATCACCATGCTGAGCTCCACCGGCCAGTCGTCCAGGTCCAGAGACCGCACGCGAGACAGGTGGGTGCCCAGGTTCCTGTGCATGCCCGAGCACTCGATGCACATGACAGCGCCCAGGTTCAAACTGGCCCAATCTGGGTCTGCAGGATAGAAAAATCTGAAATGTTTAGAACGGTACAGAAAGAGTAAGAATTTTTAAATGAGAGCATCTATGATTCATTTATTAGATGAGTTCATAAAGCCTTGGACTCCAAGCCAGGATACAGTTCTTGCAAAGTTAAGTGAATACAGGCTTCTGCATTTTTAGTAGGGAAACTGTTTTAAATGACTGCTTAAATGAAAGTATAGTGCATTTTCACACACAGCAAAAACAAAAACCCAAAAAAAACCAAGTTTTATATACCACACATTGCAAACTGTTGGGTCAGTTCTTTGACCTAACCGGTGGGTACATGCTGTTGGGACAGAAGTTAGGTACATTAAACCAAATGGGAGGTCAACAGCTGTAACCCAGTTTGTTCTGACTAAAAGGAGCCTTGTCATTTTGCAGACTGTCATTTTGAAATACACAACAACCTGATCAGACTTCACTGAACCTCCTCCAGAAGATGAAAGAAGAAATGGTAAAATGCTGAAATTATGCTGTATAATAATCCTGAAGTCAGTGGGTTGTGTTAAGGATTTTAGTACACACTAGTGAACATTAGTCCTTCACCTACTAAGCAGTTAGCACAGGCTAGCAGTAGCTATGTTCAACATTCAGGTCTGTATGAATTTTGTTTTCCAAAATAAATTGTCAATAAAAGTCGTTTTAGACATTATGTTTGTGTGGCTTTTGCCTGTTCTCTGCAGGTACTCTGACTTCCTCCCACAACCCAAAAATGCAATTTATGCAATTTAGTTTGACTGGGCACTCAAAATCACCTAGTTATATCAAAGTTTACACATACATGATTGTATTTTGCCCTGTGATATAGGTGTATCCTGAACATTGCCCAGTATACGTTGGCGATAGGCATACACCTCTCAACCCAAGAGGGTTGAGTGGGTTAAGAAAATGGATGGATCATTCATTTGAACAAACTTATTACTAAGCACTTCAGGTTATGGTTTTAATCTTTTCAACATGCTCTTTGGTAGCCTTAGTGCTAGGCATTAGTCATTTTATAAAATTTTTTATTAAAAACCTAGCCCAGTTGGCTGGATCTAATCCACAATCCTGTTAACCCTGTTACATTAAACCCTAATGTGTTAAAATAACCCAAGCCTGGATCAGTCCATATTTAAGCCAGGACTGGATTAGCAAAAATAACCTAAGTTGGACTGTTTTACATTCATCAGTTTTTGCTAGTTGTTACTGCCTTACTTTATTAAAGCCGTGAAATAAATAACAACTCTTCTATTAGAGTGAAGATGCACAGCTTAAACTGTTAGCCTCTTTGTTAATATGTACTAAAATGCTGTTAATGACAAATCTACCTTTTAGGGAAAATTGTAGAGCATCTGCCTAGCAACCAATTTTGCACAGATAAAAGTCAGTACAGTAAAAATATAAACATTGACACAATCAAACAGAATTTTTAGGAAAACCTTTGAAAAGAATATTAGCAAACTTTTATCTTTATTTAATATGCATAATAGAAGTTATTTTTAACAATATTTTTATTAGACACCTATAAGACAAAAACGTAATCAACCTAATGAATCTTTTAAAGTTGTAATTATTGTTGGCCAAAGACTTAATGTTCATCATATGCCTAGAAACTTAATTTGGCCCTAACTTTAGCCATCTTCCTAAAGGTAAATTCTAATGATGAATTATGTTTTAGTGTGTATATTTTATTTAATTAAAAAACACAAGTTTCCAAAATTGATGTAGCTTTTCTATAGCAGATGCACCTATAGCTTCTAGGAAAACGTAAGAAATTTGTTTTTATTCTTTATTTTGACTATAACTACATTGGAATGTTTGTGTAATACAGAATCTTCTCATTAATATCATTACAGTAGTTTGTAGATATGCAGAGTTATACTCACTGGGTGCATCACAGTCGACACAGAAGCTGTTCCCCCTCACATTCCGTATGGACTGAATGGCCATTGCATCACTTTGGCTGCCTAACCGAGACTGTGAAAATTAAGAAGAAAATAAGTCAACAGGAACTAATTGTTCCAGTGTGGGGTAAAAGAAGGCAAACAATTACAGTTGGACTCAGGTTGTGGACAGAATCTTCAAAGGCTCAAGAGTGTAAAACAGAGAGAACATGAATATGAAAATGAGGTTGTGTCTCCCCCAGTATGCTGACACAAGCCGTGTTCTATCTCTGATGTCTGTCAGATCTAATAAGATATCCCCCACACTGCGGCGCACCTGTCTGACAACCTCCCACATGTCATAGCTTGAAGCTGGTGAGGTGGGAAGGAGCGCAAGGTTGGAAGAAGAGGAAAGAGAGGCATGTAAATGAAGCAGAAGAAGAGTAGGATGACAGTACTTAGATCCTGTGCAGTTCTTCTTGTTGCTCCTTATGTTTCATGACCTACTGTACCTTGTTCTTGATGCTCTCACAGGACTGCAGGCTGGCAAAGATCTGGCTCTCTACTGCTTGGACCCATAGCTCCCTCTCCTCATATGTAGATGCTTCGAAGTTCCATGTCTGACCCGTCAGTGACACAATAATGAACTCGAAGGAATCTTCTTGCTCTGAAAAATAGCAAATAAAAAACCAAACTATGAATTATAGCTTAATCTACGATGTAGAAACTATATTATTGCTTTTTATATTTCAACTGCACATATATTTGCGATTTTTGGATCAGCGCATTTAGGCTCATTAAGGGATAATCAACACCTGGCACCCCACTGAATCTTCACATTGCAAACTGAAGCCATATGCATGTCAGCTCATTATAAGAAAGGCACTCATTCATTCATAAATCTGTAATGGAACAGACTTTGGCATAACATTCATGTGATGTGTTTCTTATTACTGTGCTAATTCTGTCAATGTGATTGGATTGGACTGAATTGAATATATACTTTTGTACATACATTGGATCTGCTTGTTTTGTAATGTGCCTTGAGGTGATTCTGTTATGAATCACCATGTATTTAAGCAAAGGTTTTGTAGGAATGAAGTCATGGGTAATAAGAAAATAGTATAAATTCATCAAAAAATGTCCTATTTAACCCCAGCAGACTAGCAGACACGTCTAAGAAAGGATTAAATAAACAGTGAGAAAATGTGCATGAATGGGTGAACAAGTTTGGGGATTTATCAATTTGGACAAGAGAATAAGAACTGCTCAAATCCTATGCCAGGTCTCAGATTGTGTACACAAGGTTAAATGTAGCCTAGCAGTACAGCAAAGGAAACCAAACTGTGTCAGAGAAATATAAGTTCATACTGATTTATGTAGAATCATAAGGAGCTTTTAATTCAATTATCTTTTCCAAGGCATCCCAGTATGGAGTTATGTCAAAATCTAGAACCACATTTAATTGCTCCAAAGCCATAATGGTGTAGATGTTCACCAACCTGGGGTTTTAGGACACTGGGACCTTTTAACGGGAGATTGGGAATGGATGCATTCGAACATGAGAAATGGTGTTTGAGAAAGTGGCTGATATTTATTTTTAGCCTGTGCAGTTTTACACAGTATTGCACTGGACAGTGGGGTTTAATGTGGTCCTCTGCCAACACATGAACTGCTAGATGAATATCTACTTGCTCAGAAGCTGGGTTTGGCCAGTTTACACACAGATTTAATAATCACATGTTTCAGTTGTCCTAGAATCATTTCTATGTCCAAACTGAGCTTCCAATTAATTATCTGCTATAAGCAAACCTACCAGGATATCTTGGGATTCTTCTTCTCTCCTATTATTCTTCATTTTGTTTATTTAAGCCCACTTCATCCCATGGTTCCTTTCTGTGTGACTAAGATTTATGAAAATGTCACCTGATGTTTTCTGTGAGGAGTTCTGACACAACATATGTTCCAACACATGCTGTTCAGCAGCAATTCATTAACTCCGTACAGTACAATGTGACTCGTGTAACGTCTCTTGTCTCTGCACATGCTTGAGCTCATTGCCAAATGATTTGTAATTACCTAATTATGTCTATGCAAATAGTATTCTCATTTGCATAAACCACGTTTGGAGGACTGGAGGCAAACGCACACAAGAGGTACGTGTTTTCCTCTGCAGCTTTTATGCACTTTGTCAACATCATATTTCTGCTGATTTGCTACTTGAATGCTTTGTTTTTAACGGTCAAACTGTTGACTGAATTAATTAATAAAAGTACATAAAAAGTTGCAATACTGCAAATTACTCTAATATTATAATAATATACTCTGACATTAAATTAGCAGTGAATGACTAATAAAATGTCTGCAATAACATGGTGTGGTGGTGTTAGACCAATCATCTGATTTAAGATATTATATTTACAATCAATTTACCCTCCTTGCTGTGTGACACAGTCCTTTGCTGCTTAATGACAGATGTGCGATGGATGCCACTAATGTTGCAATCTCCGTGCTGCAGTAGAAGGGCCATTTCTTCAGGACTAAAGCAATAATGCAATTAGCTTGACACCAACTTCAATTATCTGATTTAGTTTGTGGTATTGACTCCAGGTCACAGAGAATCAATAAAGACTTAAAGCCTCTTTATTTAGACTTACAGCACAAAAAGTGTGTGAGCATCTGTGTGTATGTGACATTTTAAAAAACTGATTTTAATGGAAGGTTTTAACAAAATCAAATGGATTAACTTTAAGGCATTTTAAAGTCAAAAAACACGAGAATAGCAGGGAATAACACAGAAGCAAAAATAAACAAAAAGATTAATTGTGATACACATAATCGAATTTCATTTTCTTCTTGTCTAATATACCTTCAGGTACAATAACTAATGCATTTGATTAGAATTTGTGATTCTAAATGTTGTTGTATTTGTGTTCTCACTGCTGTGAAAACCTGAACAAAGCTAATTATTCTGTTGGCTGCCCAGGCAATAAATTGGAGGCATTAAAACACTTTCATTATGGAGATTAAAAAAGAAATGGATGGCTGGGTTCTTAAACTGATGTGTGTACAAGGAAACACAAATCCTGTACTTTATGTATAGTAATATACATTACATATAATATACATTAAAAACATAATACAAAACAGCAGAGAAAACATACAGGACCAGATATGACTAGACGTGGGTGGGTGTCTGCTGAGGAGGTACATCTTGGTTTTGAAAAATCAGTGTCCCATTTTCACTTGATTCCTACTGTATAAATGCCTTTTAAATGAAAAGTCAGGGAAAGTTCCCTCCAGCTCTACGAACCAGAGCAGAGTTGTGGCTTATAGATAGCAATTACAGTATACCACATCTGTGCACCACCGCTACAAAACGTAATTACTTCAGAAATGTCATAGCAATAATAAAATAATGTTACTTTATCTGATGCTACGTTATGAAAATGATCTGTCAGCACTAATAAAGATTAAGTGGTTGAAACTGAATTTTTCAGCTAATTAGATCACTGGGGGGCACTCACTGTGCACAGGGAATCAAACTTTCAGCCCAAGATGGTAAGGCAAGTATTATGTCTGGAAACTGGAAACAAAAACAAAAAAACAAGTAATAGGGGCTTGTAATAAATAATGCACATAGTTTATAGAAGCAACAGGGTTGGATGTGAGAAAGCTCTCATATGAACTGTCTCACTCTTCATTTGTGTCATTGTATCAAAATCAAAAGCTTTTGGCAGTACAAATCTTAGTCACTTGTTGGTTTTAAAATAAAATCAGTTAGATCAAGTTATGCAGTTCTATATTTTCATTTAATCTGCTTTAAAGGTACAACATAGTGACATTTGCAGACCATTAGAATCCCATATGGACCAGTTCCTGCATGTAACAAGAATGTGTGCTCAGGAATACATGTGTTGTAATCAAATTTAGTTCAACACAGTAACAAAACTGAATAATCCTGTCCATAGTTAACGTGTAATTTCAGCAGCTGTTGATATTACAAACAGTCTAAGCATGAAAAATTTGTCAATGTTATTGCTGCTATTTCACAAGGACTTGCAATCATAAGCTAGCAAAGGGGTCTGATTACTCAGTTGCAGTTAGCATGAGCATAGCCAAGGAACAATAACCTTATTGCCATAACATAAACATTAACCTCCTGACCACAACTACATGATCCAGTGATCAACAAGTTGTTGCCAATTAGCAATAGATTAACACAGTTGTCAGTGGGAGGACAAGTAGGAACATGCTTTAAAGTCAGTAAAAGCACAAAGTGTGAAGAATGAGCAAAATATATGTTCTTTCCTAATTAACTTGGCATTAAAATAGAAGTTACGGCATAATTCCCACAGAGTTGCAAAGGAGAGGAGCAGGTTCTGATACACATCTCTGTCCAACCATCACATGGATCATGCAATTTTTCACCAACATCTCAGCTGTGTATATTCATCTTCTCCTTGACTGCTTGTTGCTGTAAAACAACTGCATTGTAACAGGCAAAGTATCTCTTTAAGACACAAGATGACTTTAATTTCCATTAAATATTTGCAGTTGGATAGAGCATATCGAATTAAGTAGATAACATCAAACCATGTCAGAGAGCATGCATTTCTAGGGTTTATTACTTATTTACCACTTTTACTTCTTACACAAATTTCTAAAGAGTTATATGGATATTTTTAAGGCACTATATTTATCTCAATTACTTTTTTGTACATAAACTTAACAAATAAAACCTAATACTCCTAAATAAATATCTTTGAAGTATTGTTTAGATGGGCAACAAAGTCATATTTCAGTGAAACAACACCTTACTTCAAAATGGTTCAAATTATTTATTTAGATATTAAATGATTATTGATGGATTAAGACCTGAGGAGTAAACCAGACTTGGTACTTTTGAAGAAAAACAGAATACTGAAAGATTATTTCAAAAATAATATTTTTACTTTAAGCATTTTGTTTAACTTTGTTGTAGACACAGGATCAACTTAACAAACTTATCAAATTAACTTGATCAAATTATGCTTTAAAATGTTACCCAAGAAGTTCTTTGTCTTAACTGCATTTCAGTCAAATGCAAGAGAAAGTACTTTGGAACAAAAGTTTTATTGAGTACAGACAAACGCACTTCTGTTAATTCCCCTCCTGTCGCTGCGCACAGGCGGGTAACTGGCTAATGAGATCTACTACACTTTTCCCTTGGTTACAGAAAAAACAAATTCAGCTGTATAAAAATATTTCCAGTTGCAAAAACATGCACAGTCATAAAGTAGAAGCAAAAAAATATTATTAAGATAGTACTGACTGCAGTTCTGGCTACCTGAGCAGACAACACAGGTAGCCATACGTTCATGTATCCAAATCCAAATATCAATAAATAAATGTTTTATATACCATTGAATAAATCGACAAAAGCAACAACATGAATGATTGATTTTTATTTTTTTTTAAAGCAATTTGATCATATGAGCAATTTTTGTTTTAAATTGGTCTGTACATTTATTTTATACTGGCACTTAACTACTTTGTTGTAATGGAGATGTTACATACAGGTAAAGCTGTATCTCTCCAATCACTGAATGACTGTGGGTAAAGATATTTGTTTGACCCACAAAACTGACCGTAACCTGAAAGAGCAGCAGCTGACCTGAGGATGTTGATTCCTCTTCTACGTTGCAAGTGCAGCAGATGCACCTCAGAGGGCTCTTGGACCAGATTAGCACCTCAGGGCTGTGGTGCTGAGCCCAGCTGTGTTGTCTATAAGGCAAACTCCATCAGGCATCTACTCTGTCTAAGCCTCTCAAAGCCCTCTGGAGATCGGTTTGACAAACCCTCAGAAAGGACTCAGCTGACAGCTCTTCACCTTGAGGACTCCATGTTTGATCCATTTGTCCGAATGCTCGGTCGGAAACGGCAACAAGGTGCAGAGGAACACAAGGTGAGTTATAGGTTTTTTTTCAGCGCATTGTGTTGCGCCGTATGCATGCGTCAGGCAGTCACTTAAAGAAGTGCTCGCCGTTCCCCGTGAATTAACGAGCAGTTGGGAAGAACAGGCCAAGGCGGTGCCATCTGTAAATGTCACAGGCACTGCTTGCTCATTTTACACATCATTAAAGCCAATATTCCTAACCTGTATCAGAGCAATCAGGAGCAGGCCATTACTGCGACAGGGGCCCCGGGGGAACCACGACCAAACTCAGAGAGGAAAGAGCAGTGAGAAAGAGAGAGATTGAGCACGCGTTCTATCTGTCTGACACACATACACACACACCCCTGCACACTTTCACATGCATGCTCAAACAAGCAAAGAACTAACTTCCAACAATGAACAAACACATGAAATCAGCACCGGTATTGCTGTACTAATAGCTAATGCATTAGCAACAGCGAAGAACGAAAACAGGGCCAATTATACAAGTATCTGTGGGCAGTGTGTATAGACCCCAAATGAGAATCTTGTTATTCCTTTCTCTTCATACTGTGGTGCTCAGAAAGCTAAGCCATTACAAGTGGAGGCTCCAGGGACAGCTTTGGGAAATGAGAGTGAGTCTGGGAGTGACAAAACAAAGTATTGAGATAAACACCCACCATTAGCACAGGCAGTTAAACCTCCATTTCCTAATCCTCAGCTGGACTCCAGAGGATATTAACCCTCAGTTTACTAAGGTGCAGGACAATAGGATGTTCAATGTAAACTAAACACCTCAACTAATAGCTTCTTTCTCTTCTGACTTAAAACCTAGAGTTCTTATAAAATTCCTTAAAGGAAGTAAAGAAAGGTACATTAAACCTGTGAGCAAGCTGTCCAATAAGAGTTTTACTAATAAATTTTCAATCTTGCACAAATCCAATCTTTGTCCATTTATTGATCACCCCATTGTGAGCCCTACCTGGTCGCAATGAAAACGACACTCTTCCGTGTAGAGGCAGTCATTCAGTGGAGAAAACTCCAAGTTAGCCATTTTCCATGTCAGTGAGGTGTTTAAAACTGAAGTCAGTAAATGCACAGACGTAAGAATCTATTGTAAAGGAAACTATGTTTCTACATGTCGAGACATCTCTGTGGTTCATTCAGACCATGAGTGAGAGCATGGCTTTCAGCATATAACAGGAAGGCTGCTTTAAAGACAACTGTAAAACTGTAAACTGTAAAGCTTTTGATCAAAGGTTACAAAAAACAAGGATAGGAATTTGACCGACAAATTCTGATTGGTAGATTAAATTAAATATTACTAAAGGGTCAAAAGTCTGAACTGAAGGCAGGCCTGCAAAGTGGTTAGACTAGTTTCTTCAGGGCTAGGCTGTTTATCCTAAAATAAATATGGGTGTATTACACCTTTATTACCAACAATGTCATTGTAAGTCAGATTCTGGAAAAGCATTTGTGTAAGCACACATCAATAAAGCCTTGAGGGCCACATCTGTTCCATTCTGTATGATTCCTTATGGGGAACAGCAGCACCTTAAAAACAAAGCTCATATTACTCTTTACCAGCATTGGTGTTGGGCACAATACGTGCATGTATTCGTATTTGTAAATGTGATCCAACATTACAGGACCCGTTACAAGCGTCACTCTCTCTCAAACAGCCAGAATTAGTTTGCGCCCAGTGAGCGGCGGTAAAAAACCATAAAAAATGAACGCAAGCTACAAGATGAAGAAGCAGCAGCAACAGCAACAGTAGCACTAGCAGCACAGTAGTTGGGTAAACCGCTTAACAGCAGCGTGACTTTGAGCAGCAGGAGTAATAAACCCAAAAAATAAGAAGACAGACGGCAGCTGGAACCACTTAATGGCAGCGTGACTTTAGGCAGCCGGAGTATTTTGTCAAAAAGTCAAGTTGGCTTCAAGAGGAGTTGCAAAAAAATGTTTAACACAAGTAATTTCATAAAACATCTAAAAAATGCCATGACGCCGACACCAAGCAGTTTGCTAATGGTGGTGGGAAACAGCAAAAACCAAAATGCAGCAAACGCAGAAAAAAATTCAGACCTGCTGAAATAGCACATTCTACATGTTACGGTCTCTCGTTGAACAGAAGAGGACCCTTGGAATATACAGATCTGAACACGAGCCTCTAGATAATCTCAACACTCACCAGTGGGCACTTTCAGAAAAAAAACAATTGCTGTTCCGGCTCCGTTGGAAGAGCTAGAGTGAATAGTAAGCTATGCCATTGGTGTCGGTTGCCAACACTGCTGTAACCATGATCCTATAGAAAGAAACTAATCATGGTATCAAAACAATGAAATCGACCTTTCTTGCAGCTGTAAAGATTTGCTTCACTGATGCAGTGAAAAGCCGTCTCTACTGCATCTCAGATGTACTGGATCAAAGATAAAACTCTGTTTTGGTCTGCTTAGCATTTCAGAGAATATGATCAAAATAATTCATTATGATTCTTAAGCTTTTATTTAGTACTTGAATTGGTACTTGGTATCAGCAAGTAATAAAATGTAAATACTTGAAAATGTAAAATCTGGTATTGGTGCATACCTATTACTCCTGTGCTTTGACTGCAGTGCATACAACTAATGTACTAAAGTCCAATTTTAAGCTAACATTATTTAAAAACCTATGAGTGCTCAATATGCTTAACTGTCACAAATTAGAGCAGCCTAGAGTCACAAAGAAGACAAGTTTATCAGTTATAATCAAATTTACTAGAAGGAATTTGCTCATCATTACTTGTTGCAGACATTTGGCCTTCTATACAGAACAGATTTATACCTTTAAATATGAAGTCTGAGAACCATTTTACAACCAAATGAGGTCCGTTTTATTTTACAGCTACCTGAAAATCATCACCTTTAAACAATGCTTTCTAACTTTTTAACTTTCACACTAATATATAACTAAATATATTTTTCATAAGATTAGGTCCAGCAGATAAAATTTCCCAAATTCTGGGATATTGCTTAAAATTGACTCTTACTGCTAAATTGTGTGCATATTTACTTTTGCCGTTCTTAAAAGTATTTAAAATATCTGGAAAATCTGTTTAACAACTAAGTTACTTTGGCAAAAAAATGTCCCACTGTGGTTCATCTTCGGTGTTCTTTACTTTTTTGTATCAAGGCTTTTTATATAAAAAATAACAATATAATAATGAAATACAAAACTGTTATGTATTTCAATAGTTTTCTTGCTGACTTTGTATTAATTTCATCAAGTTATTTTTCATGATTTGCACTATTTACTGTTGTCCAGTTCTCCAACTTCTCTCATTAGGATTCTTTGCGCATCGTCCTGTAGACAACTAAATTGGGTGCCTCATAGCTGAAGGACCGAGCTCAATCTCAGTGATGACTTTTTAAACTCCAGAGCTGAAGAAGATTGAAGTTACACACCAACTGTGTGCTCTTCAGATTCAAGATCAAATAAAAAAAGCTTAAAATTGACCTTGCAGCCCCAGCTCTGTTTTGTGTCCTTAACAAATTGGCATCTCTCCCCAAAGGAATGGTGACTGATCTATATATTAAACTATATGCACATGTAAAAGAGCACAACTCAGACCAACAATGATGCATAAACTTACAATATGCTTCTCTGAACAATCAGGCACATTCAATTTAACCTACATATTACCTTGATTTTATTTGGAAAATAATGATTTACTTTGAGAGTACACTTTGTCTAAACAATAAATATATCCACATTTACTTAAAACTACACTGTCTGAAGGCAATTATTTAGGTTTTTGCAGTTGACATAGCAAATGAGATTACTCAAATGTTCAAAGTGATCAGACAACTTAAAAAAATCATTAAAACTAGCGAGTGTGTCTTAGAATGGTTAATTGACCCTTTTTCATCTAAGTCAACTGCATAAGAAAATAGAACTCTTATATTTTAAGAGTGTTGGCTAACCTCATAATAAAAGATCTAAAAGCTAATGTAAAAAAAAAATTCACACTCATGTCAATGAGAAAAGGTGAAGATGCTCATCGATTTGAGTTTCAGCTATTTTTATACCATTTTAAATAATAAGCTCAACTTGACTGCGATGTCTGTGATTTTAATGAATTAAATGCATTTTTCAGTGCATAAATTGGATTTTTAGCAAAGTGACTTAAGACTATATTTGTAGTGAATCTCTTCATAACTAAACTAAATTTAATTAAATCAATTGGTATTTCAGAAAATGAAAGTACTGCATTACTATTGAACTTAATTATCTACTTAACTGCCTGACACCCTCTGCTTAAACCGGGTGTTAGGCAATTTGCTTCAGTTGTGGCTGAGATAACCCTTAGGCTGTGGTCCAAATACAATCTCTAACTTAAATTTATTTACATTTAAAAAAATTTAATATATCAATTTGAATGGCGTATGTAAATGAATATATTATGGCAAGCTCTAATGCATATTCAACTGTTATCCCTAAAGGATTATTAGATATAGAGTTATGCTTAGTTATAATCTTTTTACCTGAAGTAATCTTAATATTTTGGGATGTCCCAGCCAGAATGTGGACTTGAATCTGATAGAGAATATGTGAACTGGGGTAAAAACTAAGGCAATGGCAAATTGGCCTTCCAGCCTCAAAGACTTGTGGCTCATCGCAAAAGAGGAAAGGTGAGAAATACCAACAAAAATATACAAACAATAAGGTTTTTATTGCTTTAGTGCTTTTCCATTGATCCCTGAGGATATCGTCATGATCCCAAGGTGTTTTATTTTTTTGTTGTGTGTGTATTTGAATTATTTCTTTGTTGTTTATTTTGTTCCTTATGTCTTCCTTTCTTAAACGTATTTCTCTGTGACCATTATTGTTGGGTGTTTTCCTTTTTAGTTCATCCTTTTGTGGTCTAGTGGTCCATTTTACATATACCTTTTTCTCCTTGATTTGTAGAGTCCTTGTTTATTGAAAATAATAAATAATATCTTTGTTAATTAGTCTCACACTAATAGCTGCTCTGCCTTCCCTCTGCCACAGCTGATCCACATCTTCTGATTGTTCTGCTGGTTGACATTCTTCCACACCTGCCTTAGTATTTAAGTTCCTGATTTCTCTTTGCTCGTCGCTGGTTTCTTCAGTTTATTCTGCTCTGGATTTCAGTACCCTGGCCATTCATCACCTATTTATTCTGCCAGCTGTTCCATGACCATGATTCTGCCTGTGACTACTGTTCTAAGTTTCTTTTGATTCGTTAAAATATAATTTTTTCCACTACTACGCCCTGCACTTCAACCACATCATGACAGAAATAACTGATTTATGACATGCCATCTTTTGATCAAATGTAATTAAAACGCATAAATACATTTTTTCACAAATGATACCTCTTGTACATTGTTTTATTATCTTTTGAAAGATGCCTCTTATTTGTAATCAGAAATAAACTTCTTAATTGACTGGAAATCATTTTTAATTTAAATTGGTCCTAATAAGTATTACAATATACAGTACATGGCATTCACAACTACTTTTACCTCAGATATGGCTACTCAAATCACTTTATGACTTTGATTTTAAAACTATGAACATCTTCCTGTTGTTGCACCCGCCTCCTTTAGATGACACATCTGTGGAATGCTGTTGAGCCTCCAGACGTTTCCTATTTTAACTGTGGAAACTGCATCAGTGTTACAAATAATACTTTAATCCGACCTACTAGAAAAGAAATGTCACAAATAATTTGGGATTCTGATTTAACAATGTAAGATTCATGAAATCATAATTTGAAAATTTAAATAACTATAGTAAAACCGGTTCCTTTTAAACAATGTAATGTGTTATTTTTTTATTCAACACAAAAACTAAACTTAATGCGAGTTAATTTACTTTAAACGTGATATCCCAGGACTTAAACATAAAGGCATTCAGACCCATCATTAGCTCTTGTTGTCTCTCTTATTCCTGTGACCTTAGCAAGAATAAATAACATCCTTCATAAAAACTTGAAACATCAGGAGCCTTTCATCACAATTTGCTTCCATTAAATCACTTCCATCTTTGATTCACACTAAACCCAACAAAACAATGAGCATTTGATGGTCTTTTTTTTTTTTTTTCAAAAAAAGAGAAATACATTAATGATGCTCTCTGACAGTCTGCATTAATCAGAAGGGCTCCCCCTGAACACAAGTCTTTATCGGCCATCGATTTTCCAGTGGGTTTATGGCGAGCGACACACGGAGAGAGTTCGTCGCCAGGCGGCTGCTGGGAAACACATTACGGGGCTGTCAGTTGTCTCGCCATGCATCCTGCATCATTCTTTAAGCACATGAGAAGTTCATTACAGCACACAGCTCTGACAGTGCATAGGATATTAGGGACTGAGTCCCTTGCACACACTCCTGATAAAAGTTTAGCACACTGTCCAGAAGAGACTTAATCTATATATGGCTTTACTTACAAACATTAGTTAATGGCTATTTGAAAGATCTGTTTTTTGTTCTGTAAATGAGAAAAATAAATTATAGGATGCAGGGGTTTAACAAGATCTTGTTGAACAAGATTTTACATCATTAAAGACCTCTACAGGGGTTGGACAATGAAACTGAAACACCTGTCATTTTAGTGTGGGAGGTTTCATGGCTAAATTGGACCAGCCTGGTAGCCAGTCTTCATTGATTGCACATTGCACCAATAAGAGCAGAGTGTGAAGGTTCAATTAGCAGGGTAAGAGCACAGTTTTGCTCAAAATATTGAAATGCACACAATATTATGGGTGACATACCAGAATTCAAAAGACGACAAATTGTTGGTGCACGTCTTGCTGGCGCATCTGTGACCAAGACAGCAAGTCTTTGTGATGTATCAAGAGCCACGGTATCCAGGGTAATGTCAGCATACCACCAAGAAGGACGACCCACATCCAACAGGATTAACTGTGGACGCAAGAGGAAGCTGTCTGAAAGGGATGTTCGGGTGCTAACCCGGATTGTATCCAAAAAACATAAAACCACGGCTGCCCAAATCACGGCAGAATTAAATGTGCACCTCAACTCTCCTGTTTCCACCAGAACTGTACATCGGGAGCTCCACAGGGTCAATATACACGGCCGGGCTGCTATAGCGAAACCTTTGGTCACTCATGCCAATGCCAAACGTTGGTTTCAATGGTGCAAGGAGTGCAAATCTTGGGCTGTGGACAATGTGAAACACGTATTGTTCTCTGATGAGTCCACCTTTACCATTTTCCCCACATCCGGGAGAGTTACGATGTGGAGAAGCCCCAAAGAAGCGTACCACCCAGACTGTTGCATGCCCAGAGTGAAGCATGGATCAGTGATGGTTTGGGCTGCCATATCATGGCATTCCCTTGGCCCAATTCTTGTGCTAGATGGGCGCATCACTGCCAAGGACTACTGAACCATTCTTGAGGACCATGTGCATCCAATGGTTCAAACATTGTATCCTGAAGGCGGTGCCGTGTATCAGGATGACAATGCACCAATACACACAGCAAGACTGGTGAAAATTGGTTTGATGAACATGAAAGTGAAGTTGAACATCTCCCATGGCTTGCACACTCACCAGATCTAAATATTATTGAGCCACTTTGGGGTGTTTTGGAGGAGCGAGTCAGGAAACGTTTTCCTCCACCAGTATCACGTAGTGACCTGGCCACTATCCTGCAAGAAGAATGGCTTAAAATCCCTCTGACCAGGACTTGTATATGTCATTCCCAAGACGAATTGACGCTGTATTGGCCGCAAAAGGAGGCCCTACAACATACTAATAAATTATTGTGGTCTAAAACCAGGTGTTTCAGTTTCATTGTCCAACCCCTGTATATGCTGTATCAAAGACAAGTCTCTTTCACAAAGTGCTATATAGATGCTGCCAGCATGAGACTTCATCTGATTTGGCATTTGCAAATAGTGCCAGATATAAAGGTGAGTGATTTAAGCATGACACGCTGTACCATTGTTTGAAACTCATATTTTGAAATAATTCAAGAAGTAAACCAGCTAAACCCACAGTTATACCATCATGCACAGCTGTCGCAAGAGAATTTGTAGGGAACGTAACGTCCCTTTTGCCTTTATAACCTTACTCAAGGTGTACTCTTACAGTGCTTTCATTCTAAACCTTTGAAACGCTTTGTACCGTGCCAGAGTGTGGTTTCTGGAGTGGATCACGTCGGTGTAAACCCATCCCGGATCCTAAAACAGACCAGAGAAACCTGGCACGGGTACAACTGCCAGTCTCTGCGTGGTTTATACGGACCCTGGAGCAGTTCACTTGCAGTGTGAGTGCATGCTTGGCCAGTGTACCAAAAGCTGAAAGAGAGGATATAATGTAAGAGCAGTGCATCTGAGTAGAAGAAGAGCGCGAATTCGAAGACCAAAGAGTTTGAAAATGTTTTGTGGGGCTACTTGGAGTAGTAATGAGGTGCAGGCGCACAACTAAATTTGAACACGAAAGTAGCAACAGAAACCGCGATGAGAGCTTTTTTCTTCTCGATCAGCGCAATAATGCTTCTGCGCACTGTGGACAAGCTGAAGATGATTTAGGCTCAATTGGGAGACATTGACATAGAGAACATTACAATAGTTGAGTCTGGATCGATTAAAAGCATGAATGGCCTTCTCCAGGTCAGGATGATTGAAAAAAGGCTTAACCTTGGCCAAAAGGCACATCTGAAAAAAGCTTGTCCTGGCCACAGATTCAATTAGATTTTTAAATGTAAAATAGATTTTTTAATGTACAATTCTTATCAAATTAAGTTTTTAACCCTGTTCATTAGATTAAATGTCAAAGCAAGACATCTGTAGTGGCGTTGCGGCAAATAAAATAAAATCAATTTTCCTTTATTTAAAAACCCAAAATTCTGACCCAACCAGTGTTTGACAGCAGTAATGCAATGCAATGGAGAATGGAGACTATTACTACAACCTGGCTTCAGAGACAAGTCGATCTGTAGATCATCTGCATAGCACTGAAGGGATAACTGGTACTGAGTTACAATAGCTCTATTGGCAACATATAAAGTGAAAATAGAAGGGGGCCAAGAATGGAACCTTGTGGGACCCCACATGAAAGAAGACCACTAGAAGAGGTACAATTGTTAATTTGTCAGGTAGGAAGTGAACCACTTAAGTGCTGTGTCACAGATACTGACAGTGTTTCAGTTGTGACAAAGGAACTCAATGATACACTCTGCAGTAAGGTCCAACAAAACCAGAACCACAGGGGACTTTTGATCAACAGACATAAATATATCATTATGTACTTTTAATAAAGCAATATCTTTACTATGACCTGCTCTAAAGCAAGACTGATTTTTTTTTTCAAAGATGCCATTACCCTTTAAAAAGAGTTGAATAAAACAATTTTTTTAAAACCTTGGAAAGATAAATTAGAATTGCATCTAAAATTAGATAAAAACGAGGGATCAAGGTGAGGTTTTTTTTAAGATGGGAACTAACAACAGCATATTTAAAACCAATTGGCATGGTTCCTCAGCTAAGACAAGATGACATTTGTTGTAAAATTGGTGCTAAATAAATAAACTGGATTGAATATACTTAATTGAATTGAATCTGAATCAAACTATCGTTCAAAAATGCAAAAAAATTTTTTGTCACATTGTTCAGTTAAACAGCCTCTTTATGAGATGTATGAGAAAGTGTTAGTGGTTGGAGTTTTCTCTGGCTGCTAAAGCATATAGTGGTGCAACAATGCCCTTCCCTCACATTGAGTGCACACTGCCTGACAGCTGGCTGAAAGAAGGTTGCTACACTTTTCATTAACAAGACATACAAATTCAGCTGCTTTGAAATATACAAAGTTTTAAAACTCCCAGTATTACTTTATAAAGAGCAGAATTACAAAAACAGATAATATTCTACAAAACAAGGCTCTTTTAAACTAATCAAGTATTTAGTAAGTGCTTATTAAATACTTTAAGTCTGTGTATCAGAAGAAAATAAAAACTAATACATTTCACAGATGGAATTATTACAACTGTAATGATTATATATTAACATCAGTAGAAATAATTATTGCTATTTTATGACAATTAAAAGCAATTAGATCATAAATAAATTTTTACCACATTTTTATTTGTAAATGTGTGCAAGTACTGTTAATCTGTTGCACCATGGGACAGAGAGAATCTCATACCAACCCATGCCTTTCTGAGAATATATCTAGATAACATCCCTTTTGCCGTCCTGGAGCAGACTCTAAGTACCGGCAGTGGTACATTTGGAAATGATGCAGCGACAGTTTCTCCAGGCTCCCTAGTACATCTCAGAAGTCCCATGCTGACCAAAATGATATCTCACCTTAAAACGCTCGTGTTGTTTTGATTTATGATGCTTCACAACTACTAAAATTCAATTTCAGCCTGCAGTGCATGCCTCTGATTGCCCTGTAAATGAGATAAACTGATAGCAATTTATTCAAGGATTCCACCTCTCCTCTTTTTTTATTCCTTGCCTACTCTCTCTCTCTCCTATTCTTTTAACAGGACATGCAGCTCATACCCTTAGAATTGGGTGAATCCAATATTTAAGCGATATGTCTGAATTGCGGAGCGTTCAGCTGAACAGACATGCTGATGCTAATAGAAAACCTTGCAGAGAAGAATACGATAGATAGAAAACAATGTGCATGTTTGATGATGTGAGAAACATTCGGAATCTGCCTCCTCTGGTCTGATTGCTCTAAAGCTTCCTCCTCAAAAAGTCCAGGAGTAAACAGAAAAACCGATGAGGTTTGAGGATGTTTGGTAATGCCAGCTGTCACTCAGCTAAAAATGTGTATGTGCCATGAGATATGCATTAATAGCTAAGTAATGTCAAATATATCTCATTTAAGAATGCTGTGAGTTGCAAGCTGATTCTGTACATACAAACAGCTACAGCTCATGACATACTGTCAAAATATAAATGATGATGCCAAATCGTGAATATTAAAGTATTTGGCCCAGTATGACTACTGAAACAGAGGTTGATATCACCACATAAGACTTTAGTAGCACCACTTATCTCACACCACTTATCACGGTGATGCTGATGATGTTCCCTCTGTACAACAATGTGGTCAACAGACCCATTCAGACTTTAAAGAGGAGCTGTCAGAGACAAGGATAAAAAAGTATAATGATTATAAATGCTAAGCCCCATTTAGAAGGCGTCAATGCCATTGTTGTTGTTATCCAGCATATCAATCTTGTTGATTGATCATCCCGCTCGGGTGACATCAGTTTTATGGCCTCTGAAATGCGTCTCAGTGTTTTCACAATGCCATCCAATTAGGGTGCTCCATTCATCATTGGGCTGAGGAATCATTATTAATTGGGTGGAGAGCCGTCTGCCACTCCCCTGCTGAGGACAGCCACATTCACTATTCATGCAACGGTAAAATAAATTGGGGCTGCGCAGGGGGCCGCGTACAGACACAAAACTATACACCTTTATGTTCATCATACACACATAAAGTCAGAATCTTAATTGTTATGTGGTCTTTTTTAATAACAACAGGTTGTTTTTTTTATTCAGAAGTGTGATGATCACAGGAGTGCATCTCTTAGAGGTTCTATCCAGTGGTTTATTTTTTCAATAGCAGTTATACACAAACAAAAACACAACTGGTTAATGAAGTGTGAGTTTCTACTGCCTAAATTGCACAACATACAAAATGCACTGACGAAAAAAAAATTAAAATTCTGCTCTGTGTGTATTTAGGTTGATGATGTCACAAGATGAACATGGAAAAGCTAATCAGCTGTTGCTAATAAACGCAACACGTTTGACAAATGTCTGCAGATTTTAAGGCATTTGTGTCCCATTCCAGTCTGTACTGGTCCTCTGCCAAAACTGTTTTTGTGTGTTTTATTGTTGCCAAATGTTCTGTAAATTCATGCTGTATTCTCACTTTTGACAAAAGGTTTGCTGCTGCCATACACAGCATATGTAAACACCTTTGAAGGAGGAGTTTGATTGAAAACAAGCAATTTTGATCAGCCTTATAGCCTGCCTGATGTCAATAGCCTTAGGTGCATGTGACTTGAAATAAAATAATAAAACAAACAGAAAAACTGACCATGACATGCTCTGTAGGTGAAAAAATTATATTAAAAGTGAGTTTAACTGTCAGTCAGTCAGTCAGTCATTTTCTACCGCTTATTCCATAGTGGGTTGCGGGGGAGCTGGTGTCTATCTCCAGCAGTCTATGGGCAAGAGGCAGGGTACACCCTGGACAGGTCGCCAATCCATCGCAGGGCAACACACAAACAACCACGCACACACTCATTCATACACCTAAGGGCAATTTAGAGAGAACAATTAACCTAACAGGCAGGTCTTTGGACTGTGAGTTTAACTGATTTTACAAAAAAGTCTAGCTAGGAGCTTCATGCAAAATGACAACATGTATACAAAGTCTAGTTTATAAGGTTGTAATGTGCTGACAGAAAAATAAGTTTAGGTAATTAAGAGGAAGCATAATGACAACGTATATTGCTTAGCTCAGATCTGACCTATCTTTGGACATATAATAAGAAACAACCAGTAATAGCAAAGTTGGGCTGTTGTGTTTTAAAGGAAAGGAAGATCCAGTGAAGAAGCAATTTAAATATGTGTGCCAAATTTGCATTGGTGAATGTGCATGCTCAAATTTTCTTGTTTTCTATTGCACTAAGAAAATCACCTTATTTTTTCTAATTAGCTTTGTAGGTGTTTACAGTTCAGAAAACAAACAGTAAAGCAATGTCTTTTTTCATACCATCATTGCCCGCCGATACGCCATCTGGCTTTGTGACGCCTGTGCTCTTTTTCCGCCTGTGTTTTTTGCGGTTAGCGTGCGGAGAGGGAGGTGGCTCAAGTTTAGGACTGGTGGCGCTGCCCATGCTGGAACTCGCAGGATCGCTCATCCCATTGGCTGAAAGAAGCAAAACTTAATTAGTAAAAATAATGCATGTTTTCTATTTTCTGTCCAGGAACATTTCGGGCTAATGGCTGATTATTAAAAAAAAATCTAAGAACACTGAGGTTTGAAACATCATTAATACTATAACGTTGAAAAAGGTTCATGCATGAACTGTAAACATATCCAATCTGTCATCCTCAAGATAAAAAAAAAAAAAAAGTAATTCACCAAAATTCCTCTGTAAATGCATTTGATAAAATAATGATGAATTGCATCAGTTTTGGTTTAAAATTAAACAAGCATTCAGTAAAATGTCTTCTAATTGATTTGTAGCATCATGCTTGCTCTGAGAGGACTGTTTTTGTAAGCGTGAATGCACAAGTTGCTAAAATCCTAGTTTCTGAACGAGCTTAATAAGTTATGGTGAGTCTTAAATGTGAGACACATACAGTATGTACATGCTAAATTTAATTATCTACATTTAGGCGTTACAAAAAATCTTAAATATAACCTGATTTTTAATCATAGGTTTAATGTCTTAAATTTATATTCCCCCTTTCTTCTTCCACTGATTCTTTTTTCCATTTTGTTTTTTTTTAATTTAATGACAGCAGTCATTTATTCCATGTATTGTAATTCTGGCTAATGAATTAGGGTGTTATTGTGCTGTGAAAAAAACTATAACGCTCATGAAGTTATCACCCACATTAAAATGTACCCACAAACAAGTGAAAGAAATCTTGTAAAATTGGCCTATTGAAATAACTCCAAATGTTATGGTTACCTTATCTACTATGAGCTCCTTTAGGAGAGTACATATTTAATGAGGTCTGGCTTGAAGAAGTGTATTTAAGTGCCATCAAAAACATTACTTTGTAAAAGGCGCTAAGGTTAGGTAACCTATGAGCAAAAGCAACTGACTTACATGTGACACAAAAAATAGGCCTAGGTAATTTCTCAAAGCTAAAATGTACTTAGTTACTAAATGAGTTTAGTTATTGAGTGAGTAAAGCTATGATAGTAGCTTAAAATTATTGTTTGTAACATATGTTGGTCATATATTTCATTCATAATGGTCTAAAAATGGTTCTTAAACAGTTTAAATCTACGGATCCCATACACAAAATCCTTAACATTTAAGGTTTTTCAAACACTGGCTTAGAGAAAATGGCTATAATTAACTTAATGCAGACGGTAAATATGCCTCCAGCTTCTTACATTTCTTGCTCCCTACCAACCTGCAAAGGAGAGTCCAGTGTAGAGATGTATCGATCTGAATTTTGTAGAAGATTTTCATTTCTTGGTGTTTCTAAGGCTTTTATCCTGATTTTGCACAACTACAATTTCTCTTAAGAACTATATACCAACAAAATATCTAAGAATAGCAGCCAATATACTTGTTGTACCCTTTCTGTCTTTAATTATGTGTATGACTAGTTAATGCTAAGCATAAGAGAGCGCAGTGGCTGTTTAATAGAGTTTTACTATTCATCCATCATTTTCTGCTTATTCCAGATCAGGTTGTGGGGGAAACAGGTGCAGGAGGAAAACCCAGACATTCCTCTCACCTGGTGACAACATCCAGTAAATTCTGGGGAATCCCAATGCGTTCCCAGGCCAGAAGTTATATATAGCCCATCCACTAAGGTCTGGTTCTACCCCAGGGTCTTTTCACAGTAGGACAAGCCGAAAAAACCTCCAAAGTGAGGTGCACAAAGGGTATCCTGATTAGATGCCCAAACCAGCTAAACTGAGCAGCTATTAAATAGCTTCTTACATCTCTGTTCTTTCTTTGGCACTTTACTGATACTGAAAATACCCAACTTGGAGGCTTCTTCATTCAGTAACGGCATCCAAACTTATAGCATTAAACAATTAGAAAACTAACTGATTTTTATGACTGACTGGTCTGAGAGAAAAGTGTTCAGAAATGGCAATAGATCTATGATATACATCAGCTATAGAGAAGGTACAAGAGTAGAATATAAGGGTGCTGGTTAAGTCTTGGCTGGACATACACTATGGAAAAGATGTGCATGGATTCTTAACACTGAGAATTAAAAAGAGCTTAAATTAAAACTCCCTGAATCTTGTAGGCAGATGTGTAATATACAAATAATGTCACTACGCAAGGGAGTGGCTCAGAAAGAAACTTCAATTTTAGATGTTTTGAAGGACATGCATGGGGCTGTGAACGAATGGTTACCTGAATCAGCCTTTGGCAAAGCTCACTATATGACTGAGAATGACAGGGGGCTAAGAGCTGGCTTGGTTTCTTGTAAGTGATTTTGTAAATGTGATATTAACCTGTGCTACCGTCGGGCAGAGGGACAGGAGGGATGGGAAGATAGCAGTGGCTTGTCAGCTTGCCATCTTTCTGATTTCCTGACATTTGACATCACTTTCCCTTCTTTCCCCCTCCAGATACCATTAAGAATTTGAGAGAGCGGGGACCACAGGCCTGGGGGAAGAGGGGGGGAGGGCCGGTAGATGCACCCCATATTGCTCTCTTCTTACCACCCTGTGTGGTGCTGGCAGCATCCTCCATTGTCTCCCATCAAAAGCTCATTGTAGTGTAGCAAACTCCATTCATTTCCCTGCGCACCGTCCCAGCCTCCAGGGTTGGAGTGCAGGAGGACAAGGGGCTCAGGGATTATTGCTGCTTTTGTTGCCAGTTGCACATGCTGTAATATCCACCACTGTGCCATTAGCCAGTGTACAACATTAGGACTAATTCGGTCATTACCTTTAGGGAGATGAGGCCGTCTTGGAGGAGTAAGCTGGGCTCAGCAGGGGGCTGAAGATGCTTACATGAGGCGGGGGAGCTCAGAAGGCTGGGGGGACACTGTTTGAGGCTCAAATACAGAGGATAACACCTGAGACACATCATTATGCCTGTGCTCAACATGGAAATTAATCTTCATAAGCTGACATACAAACAAAAATGAAAATATAGGTTTTAATTGTTTATTTTTACTTTTTGAACCACAAAAGTCATAGTTTAGCATACATAATGTTGTTTTTGGTAAAAACCATGTTGATTATGTGCCATCATATAAAAAAAATAAATAAATAAAATGCTGCTTTCGCTGGAGCACATACATTGAGCTCTCTGGTGCTTTGAATGGCAGCGCGCAGCCACACATGTAGCAGCCCTTCGTTGGGGCGTCTGTTTCAATTTCCCTGCTCCCTTACAACAGCCCCCCTGAGACAAGTCATTAGCTGGCTCAGACAGCTGGGGGCACAGGGGTCCTCCGTGTGCATACCGCACCCCCTCCTCCTCCCTTTCCATACTGACTTCTGTCCCGCCAGCACAGCTCCGTATGGCGGGTGGAAGACATGAGCTCCAACGTGTCTCTGAAGTGACACCCAGCATTTGTTTAATGTCGCTTGAGGTTAAAGGGGAGGGATGCCCCTCAGGGGGCCCCAACCGTGTCATAAACACCTCTAATTATCAATTTCTGGGCCCTAATGTAGTGGAAAATGACCCTGGTTCTTTTGATTCTGCACCTGAAACTTGCTCCTGAATCTGTAACACAAAGGTAGAGGTGCAGAGGAAACAATACAAAACTGAGCAGCAACAGGGAAGCATCTGAAACCTAATGGATACATATGAACAGCTTTCTATAAGTGGTTTTAACCCCTAAACTATGCCTAGCTGTTAAATAAAATTTGTTAAGATGAGAATTATGAAGTTGAAACTAATCTGACTGAGAAAGCCTAGAAATCACAGTGGCATTATTAGCTGGCTGTTAGTGTGTATAAGGGCGATCAGGACCAAGCTGGGTAATGAGCTGCACTGGGGATCAGGAGACTCTTTACCACTCAGCTACAATCACCTGGGCAGCAGAATAGGTACGAGGCTAACCTGTGATTACAGTGCATTACACTCCCACCATGTAGATGACAGCTTAAACGTGCTTCAGGATGAAGGCTGAGACAAAGAGAGCACTGCGAGCAGCTTCCTGCCTTTTTCAGAGTCACACTGGGAGAGAGAGAAAAATAAAAAGAGAGAGAACAGCGGTGGGGAGGTGTGTGTGTGTGTGTGTGTGTGTGTGTGTGTGTGTGTGTGTGTGTTGGGAGGGGTTGTTGAAGGAAGGAGGGAGTTATTTCATTTTTATACAAGAGGTTCAAGGTAAGGACTGCCATGATTCCCCCAGGCCCCTTGACACAGCAGCCCTGCCTGTCCTCAATCAAAGCCAACGGCTGCAATTAATGGCAAAAATTAGAAACAATCACCGCCTCCCCCTTATTATCCTCAATTAGAGCATACTAATCAAGGCCTGATCCCGCTCTGCTGCTCTCTCCAAACTAAATGTCAAACTTCATTACAACCTGGCTTAGAAATCAAACGCCCCACACGCTATCACCCTCACATCAGGAAGCCAACGTATAAAATAAAGCTCTGTTGAAACAGGCAATCTGTGCGTTAAGGAGCTGAATTGAAAAGTTATTATGTTGTTCATGAACTGCAAAAAGAATTTAAAATGATAGATTCAGCTAAATGGTGTGGACACTGAGCAATTCCAAGAAAATCCATTTCTTGGTGTGCTAAGACATAATAAGTTGGAAATATATAAAACAGTGTTTAAGAAAGAAACATTTGAGTATTGGGTAAACAAAACATTCCGGAGCACAATTCACTCCTAATTTTTTACTACTCAGTTATTTTACCGTATTTGAATGATAATGCAGAGATTTGGGGCAATACTTACAAATGTTTATTGTTGACATTATCTATATTGCAAACAAGAGTGTCAAAGACAATCATTTTTTTTATTCATACACATCCACTATTCTTTAAAAATTTAAATACAAAGGCAAAGAGAACTACTTTCCAGAAAGCTTTCTAAAAGTAAAAGAGTGGGATTTAAGTAGGGAATTAAAGCTAAAACATCTTGCTTTCAACACCAGAAACCTTTCCCATTTGTGGATCAAAGCCATGAAACACTTCAAAAATATGTTAAAGTAATAAGAATGACATTAATTGATTGACTATATACTATATATGCAAATGTATAAATACATGCATTTATGAATGTGTATGTTATGGATACAAACAGTAGGGGTGTGTGTTTGTATAGGTGTGTATGTATGTGTCTGCATGTATCTTGGTAAATATCAATGGTTCTGTTGGCATGTCACCTTGGTTTTGGCTATATACCAAATTTATAAAGAAGGAAAAAAACAGAAAGTGATGACTATTGACCAGGGCCTGCAATGAATTTGCTAACTTCTTTACTGAGGAAATTCAAAACATTACAAAGGTGGTCTGGACATCAATTTTAAGTCCAGTGTCAGTTTCAACAAAATGACACAATTCTACAAAATCAACTACAAAAGCTTATGAGAAACTATACATCAACTAGGCTCCTCCTCCTGCTGTCTCAATATTTTATGTACAGCTTTCTTTAAGAACGTTTTGCTTGTAATAGTGTTTGTGATTAAAATAAGAAACTTGTTGCTTTTGTCAGGTGTTTATTATTAATTATCAAAACGCCATTGAAAAAGAATAGTCTGGACAAGTTGTTATTGGAAAATTACAGGCCAATCTCAAATCACCCATTTATCAGTAAGGTTATAACCCCGAGTTTCAACAGTAAAATACCTTCTTTACATTGACTAGCTGCTTTGACGTCTTCCAGTCAGGTTTCCATGCTCACCAAAGTACTGAGACTGTCCTTTTCAAGGTGTTCAAAGACATCTGCATTTGGTATTATTGGACCTCAGTGCAGCAATTGACACTGTCGGTCATGGTATATTACTGGCGCGACTGGATAACTGGGTTGGTCTTTCTAGTAGAGTACTTTTGGACCAAAGGAGGAGCAATCAAGAGTCGGCATGCAACTTTAGTTACAACAGCAAGAATCAAATCAGGCCTGAAATCTGGGTGTAGTGATGGACCTGAACCTTCAGAGGCACATACAGACAATCACTGAGTCGGCCCTTCTATCACCTTTTCCAGGATGAAAGGAGTAATGTTCCAGCAGGATCTTGAATAACTAATTTGTGCATTTATCTTTAATTGATTACTGCAACTGTGTCTTCACAGATCTGCCTAAAAAGCCAATCAGAAAGCAGCAGCTGATCCAGAACGCTGCTGTCCATGTCCTCATTAGAACTAAGAAAGTAGAAGTCCCTATACTGGCTTTCTGTAGCTCAGAGAATAGATTTTAAAATACTTTTGCTATTTTATAAATCACTGAATGGCTAAGCACCAAAATACATCAAAGATTTTTTTGCTGTCATATCAACCATCCACTTAGGTCTACTCTAGTCTACTCTACATTCTCAGAACCAGAACCAAACATGGAGAAGCAGCATTCAGTTCTTGTGCCCCAATAATCTGGAACAATCTTCCAGAAAACTGCAAAAATACTAAAACTCTATGTTCGCTTAAATCAAGGTTAAAAACCCATTTGATTAGAGCTGCCTTTGATTGTTCAGTTTAAACTTTAACTGAAACATTAATTTCAGTCTGTATTCCAACCTTTTTTGTCTGACTTTTATTACGCCAATGCAAAGTACTTTATGTTTTCTTTTCTTTTTATATGTTTTAATCATGTAAAGCTCCTTGATTTGTCTTTTTGCTGAAATGTGCTATACAAATAAACTTGTCTTGCCTAATAATATTAAGTGGTGGAGTAGTGATTAAGGAAGTCTATACTTCTACTTTTTTCCTGATTTCTTAGTTGTTAAATCCAAAAATGTGGGAAACCAGTGAAAAATACTGACTGAAATCGATAAATGAAATATTTCTTTACATTTTAGAGATGCACCAATAAGGCATTTCCTGGTCAATACTGATTATCCCTGAGCTCCTACTTGGCAATTCAGATAATTTTCCTGATGTCAATCACACAAAAGAACCAATGTGTGCTGTGGATTCTTTGATAAAGTTAGTGGTTCTGAATCAACCATAAAATGAAGGAATTACAAGCTAATGCCCCAAATTGCCCCATTATTAAATGCAAAAGAATGCATGAAAGTACATCCATTAAGTTTATTTATTCATAGCCTAAAAAATGGTGGGTGTGCTGAAAAAAAATGTTTTTTTCTGGTTTTTGACCTGTCGATCATATATTTATATTTATATTTATATTTATTTTTACGCACACTCTTGGCATTCTGTTGATGAGCTTCAAGAGGTAGTCACCTGAAATGGTTTTCACTTCACAGGTGTGCCCTGTCAGGTTTAATAAGTGGGATTTCAAGCCTTATAAATGGGGTTGGGACCATCAGTTGTGTTGTGCAAAAGGTGGATACAGTACACAGCTGATAGTCCTACTGAATAGACTGTTAGAATTTGTATTATGGCAAGAAAAAAGCAGCAAAGTAAAGAAAAACGAGTGGCCATCATTACTTTAAGAAATGAAGGTCAGTCAGTCCGAACAATTGGGAAAACTTTGAAAGTGTCCCCAAGTTCAGTCGCAAAAACCATCAAGCGCTACAAAGAAACTGGCTCACATGAGGACCGCCCCAGGAAAGGAAGACCAAGAGTCACCTCTGCTGTGGACAATAAGTTCATCCGAGTCACAAGCCTCAGACATCGCAGGTTAACAGCAGCTCAGATTAGAGAACAGGTCAATGCCACACAGAGTTCTAGCAGCAGACACATCTCTAGAACAACTGTTAAGAGGAGACTGTGTGAATCAGGTCTTCATGGTAAAATAGCTGATAGGAAACCACTGCTGAGGACTGGCAACAAGAAGAAGAGACTTGTTTGGGCTAAAGAACACAAGGAATGGACATTAGACCAGTGGAAATCTGTGCTTTGGTCTGACAAGTGTGAGATCTTTGGTTCCAACCACCGTGTCTTTGTGTGGCGCAGACGAGGTGAACGGATGGACTCTACATGCATGGTACTCACCGTGAAGTATGGAGGAGGAGGTGTGATGGTGTGGGGGTGCTTTGCTGGTGACACTGTTGGGGATTTATTCAAAATTGAAGGCATAGTGAACCAACAGGACAATGACCCCAAACACACCTCCTGGCTGTGTAAGGGCTATTTGACCAAGAAGGAGAGTGATGGGCTGCTGCGCCAGATTACCTGGCCTCCACAGTCACCGGACCTGAACCCAATCGAGATGGTTTGGGGTGAGCTGGACCACAGAGTGAGGGCAAAAGGGCCAACAAGTGCTAAGCATCTCTGGGAACTCGTTCAAGACTGTTGGAAAACCATTTCAGGTCACTACCTCTTGAAGCTCATCAACAGAATGCCAAGAGTGTGCGGAGCAGTAATCAAAGCAAAAGGTGGCTACTTTGAAGAACCTAGAATATAAGACATATTTTCAGTTGTTTCACACTTTTTTGTTCAGTATATAATTCCACGTGTTAATTCATAGTTTTGATGCCTTCAGTGTGAAGCTACAATATTCATAGTCATGAAAATAAAAAAAATTCTTTGAATGAGAAGGTGTGTCCAAACTTTTGGTCTGTACTGTATATTATTCAAAATTATCACAGTGTGAGAATCTGATGCTGGCCCATGCCTGATAGACGTCAACTTTGAGGTTATTCTATAATTAAAAAAAATCTTGTACAACCACACTCTAGAATAATTTCAGCAGTTTTTAATTTTTTGAGGTGAACATAACTTTACCCACTCCTTGACCCTAACTTTAGTAACTGTCATCAGCAATCCTATAACAATGCTCAGATGACTGAACGGTGAGTGTTTAATCCAAGCTCGAGAGATTGAGGCATACGACAGAGAGCAGCATCTAAACAAGCTTTCGGCGCATTAAGAATGGGCATGCTTATGAGTAGAAGCAATAAAAAAAATTGGGCTAGGATTTAATCAAAAAAGCGGTGCTCAATATTCAAGAGATGCTCCAACCCCTGCCTCTGCTTTTGCATCAGTAGGTTTACAAATGAGAGTCCTCTTTAAGTAATATGGAAATGGTTACCTGGCTAAAATGCATTCATTCTCCTTTGAATCATCAATCTGCTGTTTTTGCATCACATTTTAGGTTATAACCTGCAACCTTCGCCAAGGATAATGGAGTGATTGGGCTTGGTTCAAGTCAATTCTAATGGCAAAACAGGAGTACCCTCTCACAGTGGAACACCCTCTATTGATTATTGAAGACGCATTAGGATGAAAGATAAGAGGGTTGCATTTCAATCACGTTTTCTGATAGTCAGTCACATTTCACACTACAGGTGCTCTCAGCTGCCTTAACCCAAACTGGAAATAAAAAAGGGCATATATGGTTTTAGGCCCCAAAGATTTCCCCCTCATTGTATAAAAGTCTTGAACTGTCTTTACTGACTATCCACTGATTACAGCAACACTTCTACTCCTATACCATAATCTGTCATTTGGCACGTTTCCGCTATTGTTTTCAGCTCATTTGCCTCATTCAAGCTCATTTGTGGTTACCTTAAAAGTAGCTTGAAAATAATTGAAGAAAAATAGAATAATGGAGCAAATTGTGAATCTGATTTAGTAGAAGTCTGGCTGCTGGTTAATGAGCTATGTTAATAGTTAGGGGCTTTTCAGTTTAATAAATATGGAAAAGAGAAAAATTTCACTGTCACTTATTTCCACTGCGTAATGTTTAGGAAGTCCTATTTGTATTGTGCAGTTTGGCTTCTTTATTTGCAAACATTCAACCAAGAAGCTGTTTTTATTTCTTTCACAGATACAAGTACGCTTTGTGAAAGAAAGCCCACGTACAAACAGCCAACACACACTCATGCTCATTTATTTGAGGACCCCACGAATCTAAGTAATTCTGCTTTGGGCATGGTGCTGATGGGAGTTGGGGGGGTGTGATGGAAGTGCCTGCGTCCAGGCAGAATTGATCGTTCGGCAGCTCCAAATGATAGTCAGGCTTGTCTGCGGAACCACGAGGGCCATGCAGTTGGACTCCAGCAGCGCTCGTAAAGTGCGCTCTTTAAACTGCCGGGGCCCCTGGGAGCCCATGGGGAGGAGGGGAGCCGCTGCCGCGCTAATGAGAACTACCAGAGTGCAAACATGCATGGAAATGACTGTTATTCTGTTGATGTGCATTTAAGTGCTTTTTTACTGCCAACCACAAAGAGAGGGAAATAACTGGTGATGAATGGTACTCTCGAAAAGCATTCATTTTCCTCTTCGGAAGAAAGGAGACAAAAACAGAGGAGGGGGGGGCATGTGGAGACAGGGAGTAAGATGGAAGGTAAAGACAGGATGGGTTATGTTGGGGGGGGCGTCATATATGGTGAATATATTATCTTACTACAAGCAAGCACACTGACAAGGCGGCAGTAAGCCGGGATGCATCGATGGCAGAAAGTTAACCTTCACTGTTCCCCTCCTCCAAGCAAGCTGCTTCTGTCAAAGAGCAGCAGCCAAAAAGGTCACAGCGATCACAGCCCTGATCACACAATCATGAAAATTAGCCTTGTTTCATCTACATAAAAAAAACTGGTAGAAAAATGGCAGTTCGATTATACTGCTGCTCTTTAGATCCTTTCTGTTTTTTTTATTTTTGGCCTTGCAACAAAGATGGGAACTTGAATCTGTGACTTAGATCAAGTTGCTCCTACATCGCAAAAGCAAAGACTTTAGACTTCAATTAGACTTGTGCTCTAAAGACTCGAGACTCTACTCAGACTTGAGTGCAGTAAGGAAATGATTCACAATGTCCCCTCTGATTTACTGCAGTGAATGTAACAGGATTGTCACGAAACAAAAATTTCAAACCCGATACTGATACAAGATTAAACATTACATACTTGATACTTTTGTTGTTACTGCGGTAAAAATAAAAGCATAGGATTCTTTAAAAAAAAGGTAAAAACAGCATTATCACTAACAATATGGCAATATTGTTATTGGCCTAATTGGTGAAAAAACAATAAATTGTAAGCAGCTAATTAAGATATATAAAGAAAGATTTTTGTATGCAACAATTTTTTAGACTATCTGTGATGTCCTACAAACCTTGGATACAGTTAAACAAGTTTTTGGAAACGAGGTTCCATCACATTGTTCACAGGGATCAGGTCCAGATAAACGTATCAATCAACAGTTCTATTAGATGATCAAATTAAGTTGGCAGGCTAGGTTGCCATGGTTTCTAACTACTTTCTGCTCAACTGAGGTTCAGGCTGCATTTTTAGAAAACAAAAAAAAAAACAACAAATGAAACTGTTTCAAGGTAAAATTAACTTAGCTTGTTAAATTAGCATTCTTTTATTAATGATGAAATGCGCAGCAGGTTTTTTTCTCCCGAACACACATTAACGTTCTTCACTTTAATAGCAACTAACCACTGTACACATGGCTCAGTCACTTTCTAATTTCAGTGGACCATATCTTCAAGCTTAAAGCTGATATTAACAACTTCTACAGCTTTATTTCACACCAGCACTGTGTTAGGTTTGCTAATGCTTGCACCTTCGTTACGAGGGTGTGACCTAAGCGTGTTGTGATTTATGTTGTCTGGAATGTTTCATACTTGACTGTTGAAGATGTGGAAACTTCACTGAACTTTTAGGAATGCTCACAAAAATCAGAATTTTTGCAAGGTTTGTTGTGCTGCTTGGCTTTGTAGCTACCTCTCTGTATCACATTGCAAAAGGGCTTATCAACATCCTTTGACTTTTCCTATTCATCTTTGTCAAACAATACTAATACTAAAAAAAAAAAAAAAACGCTTTTGTACATTACACTTTTAACTAAAGAGGTTGACATAGCCTCTTCTCCAGACATATTTGCTATGTTATGGGAGTTTCAATCTGCAGCAACAGCTCACTGTTATGATTGTCACATCTTTCAAGTGAGCTGGACAGAGGAAGAGGGGAGTGTCTGTATGCTGCTATGCAAAGTTTTGAGCCAACTTGGAGATATTAAAAGGGCTCTCTTTGTATGCATTTTGACACATAGGTGCATCTTACAATTTTGTTTTTTATTTTAACATCAAAATATAGGTTTTCACAACCTTAGTATAAAATTGACTGATTGTTATGGTAACATTTAAGAGAGTACGTATTGTTTCTCTTTCATGTCTGTGTTAACTGAAGCCTTCCAATTTCACATGTTTTTATTAAATGCCACCATTAAGAAAACATTCAGAACAAGTAAGTGACAGACCACAGCTCTGATTGAGATTCACACATTTTTCTGTTCAAGGGTGTGTTTGATTTGGATAGTTTGGATAGTTTGTGGGCCGTGGGATATATTATCTGTTCATGGAAACTGTGGAAACATAATAACGACCACACAGCTTACTCTCAAACTGAACCGAGAGTTAAATGAATTTGGGTGCTTTCAAAACAAAATACTGTGAACTTACTTTCAACATGTCACTGTTAACACAAAGAAACTACCAGTTTATTAAAAGCACTTCCTGTTTGTTTTATTCATATTTCTACAATTGTTTTTGCTTTTAACATAAATGCATACTTCTATTTATACATTTTTAAAATAAGAAAAAAAACAGTTCTTAGAGATTGAATTAAATGTTAAAGATGTTAAACATTGCTGTTTTAGATTAGGCTTAAGGATAAGGATAATTTTAGGCAGACTATATGGCATTTATCTAATGTAATTAGAGACTTGAGACATGACTTGAGGTTGCTCCTCAAAGACTTGGAAAAAATCACTTGTCAACCTCTATGCTTTGGAGTTATATTTATCTAATTTTTACAGGAATGTGGGGTGCTTACGGGCTCCGCTGCTCGTACTGGTGTTGATGGCTTCATTCCACTGGTCAGCACTGGACACAGAGAAGGAGCGCTGGTGCATGCAGTCTTTACTGCCCCCCAATGCCGACCCGCCCGCCTGTAGGGAAATGCTGCTGTTGGAGTGAGTTGCACCTGTAAAGAAAGTGACAAGGGCAAGAAAATGAGTCCAATTTCTTTGGTACTGGCCCATCTATGTTTTGCTAATTGGATTTTCTCACCAGAAACCAGCATAATAAAACTTAGCAAAGTGCCCGTTTCACTCCACACTTCACTCGCACTCTCCGCACATAAGCGGAGAGTGCGGTAAATTTAATTTAAAAGTTACTTTCATGTTCATAACTAATTTATATCTTATATTTATATGTTTTCTATGTTCTTGCTGATCTTTTTTGGTTTTGTGGTAAAAACAAAAACTATCTACACGGTCTGTGAATTCTTCAGTAATTGTTTCGTCTCATTAAAAAACAGTCAAAATGGTTTTGTTTTAAAATACAAAATATTAAGGTGAAATATGAGCATTGTTTTCGTTTGTGTGGTCAAAAACATTAACACACATTTAACATTTGATTCAATAAAGATAATGACAAAATAACATCACCAGCAAAAAGAAATGAAAAATTGTCCATGTTTTGAATATTCTGATACAGTTTTCTAAGAACACCTTATTACCAAAACATACACAGAATGGTCCTCTTAGTTTGTTTCTAATTTGAGGGAAAACAATCTAGCTAAAGTAATTGAAACATTCAAACAGCCTGTAATGAAATGATATTATGCAGTTGGTAATTGTTTTTTGTAGTTTAAGCTGCACTGTAGCAACATGGCCACCTTTTTTTTTTTATACACATATTTCTATCACGCCACCACCCCTCCTCCCCTTGCACAGACACAGACACACAGAACCCTTCTCCCGCCGCCTCTGCCTCTAATTAGCCCTTAATTAACAAGATACACTCTGAACGCTAATTATCTTGCTTCATCCCTCTGACTGCCACATCGATCTCCACCGGCGTCAGCGGGCGTTTCCTCCCTAACTTCCAATCAGGCGAGCCACAGACGCCTGGCTCTCTTTACTAATTCATGGGCAAGGCTGCGCTGTGTGGGGTCCTTTCCCTCAATATGTGAACAGTTGCTGCCGCACACCCCAACTACACAGAGAAATTCACTGGTGTGCATCAAGGCAGTTAGTGCATTCAGATCGACCGTGGCATTGTGCTATTTCATACAATAACCATTCCACATTTATTTTGATACAGAAAATCAGTGTTTCCTAAATATATTTTCTGTTTAATAAATATGCATGACTGAAGTTCATGCATGCAACAAAGCTGGACTGCAAAAACAAATCAATTTTCTAAAGGTGATAGAAAATGAAAACGGTAAACATTTTCAAGGTTTTGTTTTGGGAAACAATAAACTTCCCAGATTTTCCTCCACAATGCTCCTCTTATCTTACAGGTATCACACATCAAACCCCTTGTATCCACTAATTGCAAGACAATATCAGTTTTTGATTGAGGTGACGATAACAGAAAATATACTCTGTGGCTCGTGTGTAAAGTAAACTAAGCGGCACGGGTGCTTGTTAGGGTAATATGTCCTACTCATTATCTAGAGTAATAAGTGTATCAAATTCACATAATCATGTCTAATTAGTATCAGTAATTATCTTGTTGGGCCCAGGAATATTAATCTTCAGGTCCCAGAGGGGAGGGAGCAGAATCGCAGCAAGAATGGGAGACAGAGCGAGGGAATCATGCTGAGGAGCACTGACTAAATTAGCATCCTGAAATCAGAGCAGAGGAAGAGGAAGGGGGGGTTAGAGGGAGGACTCGAATAGGAAGAATAAAAAGAGAAGTCTGAAACTTTGTTTTTAAAAAGTATGGATGAATAACAAATAAAACAAGCCTTTTTTTTTTACCTGTTCTTATCCTTATTTTGCACAAAATGCATAAAAAAATATGGCTTTTTCAACTTCAGCAACATGAATTTCTTGCCAGACCTGCTAAAGAAATATATTACTTTTGATTGTAAACTAAGCAATTTGCCCAGTATTTAAGACTCACAAGTTTTAATGAAAAACGCAAAGTAAAGTTGGATTCTTTTTTTATTAAAACAAAAAGAGACAAAAACCATTAGATAACTGCAGAGCAACTTCGACTGATACTTAAAATTCAACAATCATGTCTAATTGTCAAATTGGATGCTAATGATTAATGAATTATACATGGCTGTATCCATTAGTCCCCAGAGACCACTCCTGCATAAAAGGGAGGATAATGTAATTACAGCACAGAAATAATCAGCTTGGGGCATTAAACGAGAACTACATGCACACAGGGCTCCATCCAGGTCTGAGTGAAGTGCACTTTCCACCAACAACAATGACCAGGATCAAACTGAGGTCTAAGGGATATGACTTCATACTGACGCGATTATGTCAGCAGTTGTTACAGTTATCGCCGTGATAAATATAAATATTGTACTACTTTCTAAAGCTTTAGATTCAATTTTTATGAATGAACTAAACTTATTGGAAACTGTGTCCCGTCAAAGCTTGTTTCATATAGTAATAAAAACATACTGATGCCATTCCAGACATTGATGGCTCAAATTCTGAACAGTTTGGTAAAGTAACAACTATTAATAATAACATTAATATTTCCTAACACAGACCGCATTCTATTTTTAATTCGTATAAAATATTTTCTTTTCTAAACACACAAATAGTCAAAGATCAATGCAAAATGGAAAAGTTGTATGTTTGAAATTAAGTACACCCTTGCTGCTTTTTAGGATACTGCTAATTAAATGCACTATCAAACGTTGTAAAGTGTATTGCTGCAATACAAAAATATTGGTCTGCAGTTATAGGACTTAAAATGCAAGTTGGCAGCATTTTTTATGTACTGGCTGAAATCAATGTAATCCTTGTGCTTTTGACAGCAGAATAACAGTGTTACAGTTTATATCATTTGCTCTTTTTGTCAGAGCTCAAAGATTATGCAGAATTTAAAAAAATTTGACTTTCCTAAAAATAAGTTTGCATAATAAATCCCAAAATACTTTTAGGTTGTATGTTAATAATATGGCAACAAAGTTGTTCTTACAAATGATGCACACATTTGAGTCATTTTCTGCAAACACTAATGAACTCTTTAAAGTGCAAAATCCCACTGTGGACTATATTGTCATGCATATAAAGAGATAACAAAAGCCATATAGTGTCTACTGCAGGCTATCCGGGGCTGGGGTGTTAAGTGGAGGCGATGGATTAGCGGGGAGCAGCTATGCCTTGCTTCTCATTTCTCTTTAGGCCGGGCCGTCAGTGGGCTGATGAGCCGTGACGAGGCCTGACCTCTCCGTGGAGTTGTTGCCATTATGTACAAGTAGTGAGATAATGAAGCATTCATGCTAATGTGGGCTGGGCAACACATCATCTGCAGCGGTGTAATCCACCGCCATCATCACGACCAGTGGCCGCATGCCCCCAACCCCCTCCACTTCCCATTCTGCTGCGGCAGCTAGTCCCACCACAAGCCACTTAAACATTTGTGTTCACAGTTATGCATTTAACACTAAAAACAAGGCGCCAACGAAAAAATTACTTTAACCCTTATGTGTGTTTCTGGTACTAGGGACCTACTTATATTAAGAAAGCAGGTTGCAACTAAATCAGCAACAACAATGGTTTCAAACAACTGGTATGTACACACCTAGCAGTACTTCTTAGGGGTTTAACAACATTTCCTTGGAACAAAATATCACAATATCAAATGTCATGATATTAAAATGGATACCACGTTTCAAAGAGCTACCTGGTTACGTTCAGCATCTGACTTCACCCGTTGAAATGATAACGTATATATTATAATGAGCCCAAGATGTGAGGTAAGGGCTTTAAATTTGACACTCTGTGGTACCTATGTCTAATAGTGAGTTTCTTTGTCCCTGGAAGTCACCTTTTAAGGTTCCCAGTCAGAAATACAACAAGACAAACCCCCGAAGTTGGAATTCGGACTGGGAACATCGAAGGTCGCCAAGCAGCCCCAGGTTCGCTATCCAATATGGCTGCCACACATTTAAAACATAGTGAAAGTTGTAGGTATAAACAATCAACACAACAATCCCAGATCTGAGATCTGACTTTAAACACAAAATTAAGTAGTTCTTGAATTGCCCCGTTCTGTTGACAGAGTTGACTAATAAACACTTCTCATTAGGTGGGCTTGCAATTGTGTTCTACCAAAGGAAGAAAGAAGCCTCTATCACTTTTAAATCTCAACTTACTCTATCGTGTTGCATTGAATTTAACTATATCGTATTTAGTTGGATTGAAACATACTGAATCAAAATGGATCATAGTTGGTTGGGCTGAAATGTATCATATCAAATTAGAGTTTGCTGCTTGTATATTTTTTATGTTTCAAATCATTGCCAAATCTCCAATGACTAGAGATAAACAACTCTACTTATTGACACTTTAAAACACATATTTGTGATTTGTAAAGTGTTTATTTGCAAAAAAAGGGAATTACACAAACAGTTTCCTCAGTTTTCTCCAAAATATTGCTCAAAATCTTGCCTTGTTATTCTGAACCTAATATAGACATTATTTTGTCTTGTCAGCTGGGTGTCTCATTTCAAGCCTAGCTAACACTTCTGCACTGCACGTCTGACTCCTGTTAAAACAACGAATCTGTTAAATGTAAAAAATTTGAATGATAACAGAATGCATTATTAACTGATACCTTTACTAATTTAACAGTAAAAGGAAACATTTTATGTAAAAACAAAAAACTATTCTGCTGTAATCTGCTCAGCAGCGGTCTGTTTAGGCACTTTATGAAGCAGAGACAGACTGTGAAGCAGAGTCAGGAGACGTTAAAATACAGGAGGTGAGCATCTCTTTCTCTCTCCCACAAGATTGATTAGAACTGACTGGGACCATTAATACTTTGATACAGTGTATCTGTCGCCGGTGACACGACAGCACGTGTGTTAACAGCGAGGACCATATTTAAGATGGTTCCGCTCAGCACCCAGCAGAGGAATTAAACCTGGCCGCTCCAGCAAACTCGCAGGCGCATGCGTTCTCAAATTTACTCTGTGTCTTCTCAACCTTTCCTCTTCATCTTTCCATCTCTGCCATCCACTCCGCCCCTCCCGCTCTCTGTCACTATCCTTCTTCTTCCAGTGATTATAAAGGTCTTTAGATCTAAGGCATGAATGAATTACCAAAGGCAAAGACAAGGCTTGTGATTTAGACGCTGTGAATGAAAAATTACCCCTTTGTTCCCTTCATCAATTGCATGTCTAATGAAATCAAAATCCTGATCGCATAATCAGAAGAGGGTCCTCCACACAGAGACAGACCTGACGTGATTTGTAACCTTTCTTTTCCTAAATGGAGATTAAGGCAAATCTCCCTCACATTGTTTCCTGCTGCAGAAATTGATAGTCTTTCCAAAGAAATTAACATAGTTGGGTTGAAAAAAAAGAACATAAAAAAGTGAGCAGACAAATCCTAGTTGATACTGTATCCCCTTGTCCGGCCGGCTTTCCATGATTCTCTTTAATCTAGAGCTCAAGGTAAGCAGGTTGTGGGATTAAACAACCTTTATCCAAAGTCCGAGCTCTGTAAACTCCTAAATCTTTCTGCTTTTGACTGATTAACCCACCAAGAAGAGGCAGCATTAGTTCATGTTTAACCGTAACCTTCCTGGTGAGATCTTGCCCAATGACCTGTATTTGGGTCTGAACCAAACCTCAGCAGGTTAGCTTTACCCTGACTGATGGAAACACTCCCAATTTCACAACTGATGAGGGAGCTCACCTCCCTCCGGGAATCGCTTCCCTAATTAGTATTAATTACTCTTAATTCTAGCTGTACATCCAATCTCTGCTTTCCCTTCTATACGCTTGACGGAAAGCCAGCAGACTCTGGTGTTTCAGCACAAACCAAGATGACATATGACCAGGTCAGTGTCACAATAACTAAAGAAAGATGTCTTTTTTTGTGATTTCATTTCTTAAACATGAGCATAATGCTTAAATATGCTTTAATTCCCTTTTCAGTAATCAAGAGAATTAATAGATATGTCATATGTGGTCATTAAGCCATCTTTCAGCATAGTGGTATTATAGCTAATTTGCATCAATGCAGATAATTAACCTGTTGGGAGCCATTTTTATGATGTATCACAGAATAAAGTAAGTTCAGTAATAAAACACTAATTGGATTACCATTAGTGATTGTATATGTGATTTATTTGAGGCAGCGACTGAAAGAGATCATAGGTCCACCTTAATATGCCATGTTGTTAAGGTTTTTTTAAGAACAGCTAAACACCAGTTTGACACGTAATTTAAAGTTTCAGCGTGTGGCATGTCCGGGATCTGTCAGCAGAATCAGCGTACTTATTTAATGCAAGTTCCAAAGTACAAATTATAGGTTTTTATAATTTTTTTTATCAACTACAGTACAGCACAGTCTCTATCATAGGTATTTAACATATTTAATGGATAAATACACGTTAAGGATAACACCCTTCATAACTATAATCATATAATATAGTTAATGACAATTGCAAAATCAGTAAAGTGACCATTTGGCACAAGGTGAGAGGGTTCTGGAAGAGCTTCCATCTTTTCACAATGAAAGATGGTAAACGGACTGCACTCTATAGGTTGCATTCACCCATCCACCCTCTTAAATGTGGATACATTCATACAACACAGGGTCAGTAAGGAACTCAGGATCTAGTCTGGTAGGGTGTTGGATTCAAACCCACGACCTCATGATTGCAAGACAACTCCAACTGAGCAGAAAGCCCCACCAGCATTTCAAACGGGGATGGCGGACTGATTTTTAAAACGTAAAAAAAGAAAACAAGTTTGAATACTTTTGTGCAACCGTCGTTTTGATAAGCAACATGTTTTCTTTCACAGTCAGCAGGTGGTAAAGTGCTTCTAATGCTAAAATAAGAAGACAGAAATGCAGCAAGGTGTTGTTTCTGCTACCAGGTTTCCATAGTTTTCAAAACTAATCAAATCACTGACAGTGACTTTGAATGGTATTTTTGGGTTACAAATATTTTTAAAAATAAAAATATTTTCTAAGTATAAAAGTCAAATTGGTGGCATGTAAGAGGTTCGCATGTTTGGACATTTTCACCAAGTCCCCAATTTCTGGAAGTTCTGAGTCCAAAGTTTGTGCTTCATACTGTTTTACAATTTATTTAGCTGTCAAAAACATTGCTTTTAAACACATGATAAAAGCATTGCAGCCACGTTATTACATTGTTCCCACTGGTCAGCATTTTAGCCAGCAAACTATAAAAGCACGTACATGCTACTAGGGCTGCATGATATTGGGAAAACATTCAATATGCCATAATATTGGTGAATGTGAAATAAACAAATAAGTTTAAAGTTTTAATGTCTTGCTTCTTTAAGTTCATAGCAAAAATAAAACTCACTATTTCCCTCTTAACAAGGTTTTATTAAAAAAGTTGTTTCTGGATATTTGCTATTTTGGCCTTTAAAAACCTAGAAGTAGTTTCTTTATCGCATTATCACCTTACCACCTCTTTGCCTTTTTAAAACATTGTGTGTTGTATTAAACAACTAGACTCACTAAAATAAATTACAGGCATAGAGTCTGAATGCAGGCTGCCTAAAAAATGACACTTTTTGCAGTCGAAGCACCATATTGTGAACATTGATAATGTGATAACGATACATTTGTGCAGACCTACATGCTACAAGTGTCCACAACCTGTTTAAAACATCTGTTTCTGCCCTTACTGAGGATGGCAAAAGCAACCTGAATCTGAAAGAACAGACTTGATCAAGTACAGTCCATGTTATAAATGTGCACTTTATTCTGTTTTTATGTTTTAGTTTACTTTAAAATGGAGGAACAAACCAAACCATGATTTTTGCATGATGATATACTACTTTTGTTATCATTGACCAGTGATGCAAGTTGGAGAAAGACACCTGTCTTGTGTTTTATTTCCACAGGTATGTATCTATGAAACATTTGCAAAAACCATTATCTATCTTTTTATTTATTTATCACCAGATCGTTTTTTTTTTTTACTGAGGCCACAGAATTAATCCTCTAAAATCTGTATTCTCCCCTGATGAATCCATTCAAGTTGGAAAATATAAAATACTGCCTCTGATATTAACTGCCAAATAAACTCAGTTATATACAAAGGTTTGACAAGCAGACTTGTAATGCAGCAGGGACTCTAACCTGTGTTTCCTATGCCAAGCTGCAGGGCGCTGCGGTCCTTTGTTAGTCCATTGGTTTTGGGACTAGCACTGGGCACCACAGTGGTCACTGCTCTGGGAGGTCGCTTCCCTGGCACCTTCACAGTTGTCCTCAGCAAATCAATCTCCTTTCCATGCACATTCTGCATGTAGTCCTATGGACATGAAAAAAACAAAAACATGACAGAAATAAGCAAATATATTCTTCAATGAGATACCTGATTACACACAGTGGACCACCTAGAAGAATCCAAGAATTAGGGAAGAAAAACAAATTAAAAGACTATTCAGTTTCCATCCCCATTATTCACAACCCACCTTAGACCCTTCAGTAAGGCTGTGTGATGGTGAAAAAAATGATTGTAAAGCCATTATACATCACCTGTGCCCACGCTGTTCCTCTAAATAGCAAGATGTTGGGCTTAATGAATGCAGACTGTCTCGTGCTTTTTTTCCAATTTGCCCATTTGATTTGGTTTAAAGTGACTACTTCCCAAATGTGGGAAGCCAAGGTGAAAATCATCAGGCTCAGCAGAAAAAAAATCCCAGATAGAGGCGAGCTCGGCCTTTGCTGTCCCCCCAACGGCTTCTCTGCTTTATTACCGTGTCATAAAGCACTCATTTCTTTCCCAAGCCTCCTCGCTAATTACCCAGTGAGCGCTCTCATTTCATTTTATTGCTGGAATTAACAGCCAGATCGAAGCGTGCAAAGCTATTAAGATGTGTGATTAAGCCACATTCAATTAGTTTCTACAAACAATTTAATTGATGTAGCAGATAGAATTAACAGAAGGTGATTGTGTAGATGGCTTGGCTGACTGCGAAATTAAAGGTTCCCCTCTTCCACTCTGGATGCCTCCCTCCTTTCTCCCTTTTCCTACTCCTTCTCTGCTCCGTTGCTCAGAATGAGTTGGAGCTGTTCCCCTGTTAATGTAACTGTCTGCCTTATTTCACCTTCTCCTGTAAGTCAACAGATTCATAGATTCATAGATTGCCCCGATGACCCGTAATAGCTGTAATGATCAAGAGATAGCCTGTTCAGTCAATTACATACATCAGCACTGCTACGCTTTAACTGCCTGTAAATTAAACCACTAACACACTGTCAGAGGAACAAGGCCACACACACGGTTCACGTCTAACTGCTGGACTGGTTTTTGAAGTTTGGGCTGTCTCATTAGATGCAAAATGCTGCCTGTATCTTTCCTTTGATGGGCACAAATGGTCTAAACAATTCAATCCCGGGACTGGAGGAATCACAGGTTGATGGGAGGGGGGATCATCTCTAAACGCAGCACAGGGCTCCTAAACTGTCTGCTGCCAGCCAGCCGAGTGTTTAAGAGGTATTAGCGGCCCAGCGGGATTCTGACAAAGATGGATGTGGGAGGCTGGTCAGGCTCTGCTGCCATGCAGTGAGAACCATTATAAATAAAAGCCAGCGTGGAGTCCGGGCGAGGCATGTCTCCATTAGCCAGTAACATAGATGGGCAGCACAGGGAAAGCTAAGCTGACCGCAAAACATACCCTGTTTTTTAATGCTAAGTTTAAAATCAGCAGGTTATCAAACGTAGCTGCTTTATACAATGCCTTGGCCAAAGTCTTCAGATCCTTTGAATATCTCCACATTATGCCGCATTACAAAACTTCTACGTATTGCACTATTATGTATCTATGTTGAACACAAAGTAGTGCAAAATCGTGAAGGCAAGTGATGGTTTTCAAAAAATTTCAAATAAAAATTTGAAAGGTATAGCATGCCTTTGTATTCATCTCCTTTGAGCCAATTATTGATAGAACCACCTTTCACTGCAACTACAGCTGGGAGTCTTTTGGGGTGTGTCTCTGCCAGCTTTGCACATTTAGATACCAAAATATTTCCTGTTCTTCTTTGTAAAAATAACTTAAGAGACAGTTTTCGACTCTTGCCACAAACTCTTAACCAGATTTAGGTTTGGACTGAGCCGTTCTAAAATAAGAATATGCTTTGTTCTGAGCTATTTCATTGTAGCTCTGGCTGTATGTTTGGGCTAATTGTCCCGCTGGAAGGTGAACTTCCAACCCAGTCTCAAGTCGTCTGGAGCCTAAAACATATTTTTCTCCAGGACTGCTCTGGATTCAGCTCCATCCATCTGCGCATTGCCTCTGACCAGTTTTGCTGTTTTGGGTGAAGAAAAACATTCCCACAGCATTGTGTGCTGTCCCAGGTGGGGATGGTCCATTCAGAGTAATATACAGCTTTAGTTTTCCACCACAACGTGTTTTGCCTGATTAACGGCATCCTTGCCCAGTCTGTCAGTTTGTGTAGACGATCATGTCCTGGTGGTCAAATTACTAATCAGTAGAACTCTGCAGGCAGTTTGTTGCATTTGATTTTATTTAAGGGTATTAGAGTAAAGTGAGCTAAATACATATACACGTCATACTTTTCTGATTTTTATTTGTAAACAAATACTCAAAACAATGCAGCATTTTCATTGCACTTCACTACTATGTATGTATCTAAGTAGTGTTGCTCTGTCACATAAAATCCCCATAAAATACGTTGAAGTTTGTGGCTGAATGACAAACTGTGAAAAGGATCAAAGGGTATGATCACTTTTGCAAGGCACTCTAAATTGTGCATATAGCTGTAATCCATTCCAGTATTATAGTAATAAATGTGCCAACAAGGTTGATAAAGTCCCAAAGCAGCACATGAAGACACAGCATAGCAACACAACCATAATACGCACTGAAAAAGGAAAAGCAGAAAGGAAGGAGGGAAGGAGTTAAAAACTCACATGTAAACTGGGGTGGTAAGTGAGGACGCCATTATCGCACAGCGTGACATATTTCTTTTTCCACTCCTTGTTGAGGGATTTGCCACTTCGCTTCAGAAGAATTCCCTGTAAGAGAGAGCGCACCACAGTGAGCATATGCTCTTCTAAAAGCAGCATGGTTGATGATATCAGCCATTATGGATGTTAAATACCATAAAACTGTTTTATTATTGTGGTTACAGATTTGCTATGAGGCTTATGTGAAGAATTATCTTTGTTGGCAAAGCCAGAAAAAGTAAAATGGTAGTTTAATAGGCTAATTGGAAGCAACGGTATTCCCAAATGTACAAATAGTAGTAAATAATCACCTATTTGTTCCTATTCCGGTACAGTCTGATGGACAAACGTATATCTGATTAGTTCAGATATACGTTTGCTTAAACATTATGACATTTTGACCTTGCCAAGTTTTATTGGCTCAAAGACAATTCAAAAAGAGAGACAATCCAATTCGCCAGACCGCCTCCCTTCATTCATACACATTACACGTTGAACTCTAGAAGACCCCAAAATCCTGGGATTAGAGAGTGTGATCTCCCCTCTTCAAAGCCCACTCACCCCTTATTCTTTTCTACTTTATCTTTTGGGGGGCTTTTAGAGCCTTGGATGGTTTCCTTATCTGCAGAATAAATCCACTGGTAAACAATGGAGTTCCTCTGCAGGAGGTGACCAAACGCTGCTGAGTGCAAGGGCCAGGAGGCTCTCCGGGGTTAAATTGTGAGGAGGGGCCTGCTTAATTAGGGGATTAGGGGGACAGTGTTTGTGCTTTTACAGCCCTTCCCCATGTGAGTGTGTCTCTGTGTGAGCTAAAAATGAGGTGTGTGTGTGTGTGTGTGTTTGTGTGTGTTGGGGGGGGGGGGGTGGTTAATGTTTTGTTTCTGCTAGTCAGTTCCATGCTACAGCCTTTAATCCTGATTAACACATCAGGAAGAGTTGACCCTCGGCGACCTGGGCACCTGGCTGTTTGCCGACAATCATTTTAATCCAAACCCTGACTCACACATGAGGGGGAGGCAAGTTCTGACAACTGGTCTGTGTGCTGGAACCAAAGAGTGCAGACTTCAGGCCCTTTCAGTGTTTCTGCTTTAGGTGCAATGGACATTTCTATTTTTATCCTAAGAATATTTTAGAAGAAATACTGCTGAAGAACTGCAAACTAGACTTATTTCATATAACTGTTTTGGAGCATATAAACTTTGAAGTCTTTGTAAAATAGTTGTAAACTCAACAACATTTTAACAAAGAAGAAGTAAACGAACAGTCACCAAAGGTTTTTTAGGTTGGGATGATTGTGGCCTTTTTCAGATGGGAAAAAAATATTATGAATATAATAAAATATTATTATGTGTCTTTTGGCCATGTTACCAATGTGCAAGCTGAAACAGTTGGTTACAGATATCTGCAATCTTATATTAGATTTTTTTTGTACAGTATAACCTATATATAATGTAATAAAAACAATAAATCACATCAATATAACCTAAAGCCTAACCCCTCTGCATGAACTAATTTAAAAAACAATTGCAAAAATGTTCCTTGTGTTATTTAAAATGGCTTCTGTAACGTTTTTTTTTTAAATTTGTATATATCAGTTATTCCAAATATTAATTTCAAAGAAATGCCTAACAAACCTTGTTGGGAACATGATCAATAAGGTAGTACTTCAAATACAAATGTAAAATATTCATACAACACAGGCAAGTATTTCTATTTGTTATGATAAAAATGTCCATTAAAAAAAAACTAAAATAAAAAATTTGCAGCAGTAGTGTTATTTTGTGCTACATTAATATGTGTAATTTGTGAACAGTGATACAGTTAAATTTGTACAAATCTGTTTTCCTGTGAAAAGAAATGTATCCATTTACACTTTTAACACCTCTTAGAATGACACATTATTTTGTACATCATTGTAATTATGTTTAAGTATCCGGTGGCTGTGGTTAACCGTGTCATAACTACTGATACTTTGGGGATTTTATAGGAAGAAATATGATGTCCTCTTGATCAATAAGTTGCTGACTGCTGAAGCTCTTCTACACTCAATCAATAAAAGAGCAGCAAACACTTTTTAAATGGCTCTCTAATCATACAGGGTAAATGATCCAGTGAAATGGCTTCTGGCAAATTCATAATGCATGTTTTACAAGCAAATATGTTGCTCATCTTGTGTCCTTACTGAGGCATACACAAATCTATACATGCAATCAGACTGAAGCTTTATATTATTTGTCAGAGCTGCGATATGGATTGATAAAGAGGTAAGAGAAATGTGTGAAAATCAACTTTTTGTATTTTTTATAAGGAATACAGTTGTGTTTAAAAACTAAACAAAGTTAATTTATTTCAGTAAATCAGTTCAAAAACTGAAACTAGTACATATTCATTTAACAGAGTGATGTTTTTTAAGTGTATATTTCTGTATGTGTTGTCACCATTTTATGAACTACACAATTATTGGGAAAATTGCTGACTAATTTGCTGGCCTGTCCAAAATAGTCATTGACATCCTCCACAAGAAGGATAAGCTAGCTATTCAGAGTGCTGCACCCAAGCATATTAATGGAAAGTTGTGTGGAAGGAAAAAATACACAAATAACCAAGGCCTGAACCAGGGAAAATGTCAGAAGCATCTTAAATGACGATGATGAACTGAAGGCTGCTATTAAAGCAACCTGGGCTTCCTTTATATTCCAGCAGAGCCATAGGCTGATTGCTTCTATGCCACACTGGACTGATGCAGTGATTAAGGCAAATGAGGCATGAATAGATTTTATTTTTAATGGTCCTAAATTTCTGTATTAAAAATGTTGTTTATTGGTCTAATGTAATATTCAGATTTTTTTTATAAGTATATTAAGTATATTACACTGTGTGTAATGAATCTATATGCTCTTCACTTTTTGAATTGAATTATTGAAATAAATTAACTTTTTTAATTAAATTGTTGTTTACTGAGATGCACCTGTGATATAAGAATTTATTTATTTATTTATTATGGCTTGATGGTTTGTTGCAATAGATTAAAAACAGTGATTTTGGGAAATACAGTATCCGTTATTTTGACTTTAAATAGATATATGCACGCCTAGTGTACTTCCTCTTTAAACTTACACATACTAACACAAAACATGCGTGTGTTCACAAGCCTGTAGGGCATGTCCTAAACAGGCTAAGCAACAGATGCGCTCTCTGTGTCCACACAACTGTCATATCTACCCAGAAGAGTCAGCGTCATCCTCTCCATTTTGGACAAGCAGAAGAAATGCTTTGTTCTGCCATCGAGGCTAACTGATAGGCTGGCTCTTTGTGACATATCAGGAGAGAAGGGGGAGGAAATAAGTGTGTGTTGGGTAGTATAAAAAGGGGTCTGTGAGCAAGAAGGCAACTGATGGAGGCTCCTCTGCAGTGACTGCATGTTATCCTTGCCCACTTTTTATAGACTGGAAGGAGGAGTAGAGGGGTGGGCTGACAGGGTAAGAAGGCACTGGCAATTAAGCCCACATTGATGCTTTGATCTTCCTGATGGTATATTTGATCGTTCTGCTGATCAGACTGGCGCCAAACTGTTCACCATCACCAACAAAGAAAAAAATAAACACTTTATACATAAAGAAGTTGAGAGAGGAGTTGCCATGTCATTATGTAGTTGCCACGACAAAACGTGCAATGTATGGAAATAAGTTTTGGAATATGCATTGAGAACATATTGAGTAAATAATACAAAGAAGTGCAATCAGTTTAACCTGAAAACTAAATTCAGAGGTAAACTGACCTGATCTACCAAAAGGTGAGTTTTACCAATACTGGATTGAAATTTAAAGTTTGCAAAGTGTGCACCAATGAAGTATTCCCCGTCGTGGCTCCTTTGTGAGATAATTTCCACATTTTTAAAGCAGAACAAGTGGAACAGTGATTTAAAGCTTTACTTTATTACAAAAGAAATGTAACACTTTTTCTGCATCTTCAAGCATCACAAGATGTTTTATGTATGATGAGAAAAATTTACAGTCACCACAGATTTGCCATCGAAAGGATTTAGTATCTATGATAAATACAAAGGGATGTTTCTGATTGAACGCGGCAGCTTTGAAAGCCTCAACCTGATATTATTTCTGCTGGAAAGAAGCCTTGGCAATTTTCTTTCAAAGGGAATGAGGAGGTCTGGCTTAAAAGGAGAAGGACATTATCCTCTATCATCTGCAAGTAAAGAGGATAATACAAGGCTACTGACCCACTTTGAAAGGCCCTCATATAATCACGAGTGATTACTAATCAATGTGTCCTTTACCTCTACTCAGGTAACTGGTGTATACCTTCACTAATGATTCAAACAATGTTCAGTACTGCACATGAAAACCCATTACAAAAAATACAATAAGAGATTTATTAAGAGAAACTAATTAATGAAATAAAATTAATAAAATGGAAGGAAACAAAAAATCCATTTACTTCAAACTTCCTTGATAGACGATGAAAAAATACTGTTTTTCTATAAAACATTTGAGTTTACGTCATGTCATGTAGCAACGGATTTTTAGAGAAAGGAAAAATATTGTGTTTTTGTCTTTTTTAATGATCTAGTTGCACATTACAGCTATCTAGTCTGATTATATGTCCATGATTGATCTATGCTGCAGTATTAGTTTCTACTAAATTAGAAGCAACCAAATAAAATATATTCTATTGGATAAATATGATTTTTTAAATAATTACTATTAACAGTTTAAATTAAATTTGCAATAACTGAAAGCAAAGTTTAATTACAAGTTTTAGAGATTTACACATTTGTAAATCTCTAAAAACTGGATGGAACTTACAGAAAGAGAAATATGCAGAATTTCTCAAACTAAACATGTGAGATTATGCTAGTAAACTTACATGTAGGTAGACAATGGGAACTAAATATAAATAAACTAAGAGTGATTTTTAAGCGAATAAATCTTATAAGCGTCTCTATGCACAACTATATAATTTATACAAACAGGAGATACTGTATCATCATCTTGTTTGTTATTCTATGTCGCCATCTAGTGGCTTAATAGACAGCCTTACAACTGTACCAGGTAAACACATAAATATAGAGAAAACTATTAAGAGGGAGAAATCAGTTGTGTTCAGTTGTGATTCTAGAGAGCAGATAAAAAGGTATCACTTTGTGTAGCAATTGTTTGCCCATTTATTAAAACATTTTTAGAGCAAAGAAAAATGTCTTTAAAATCTCTTTTCCAGACAAGTATGACGGTCCGATCGGATTATATTGGTGTGAACAAATAATGTGTTTGTGGAATATTATTTTTCACTACAATCAAAAAGCAATTAAGGCAAAACAATTATTTGGCAAATTAGATGGATCTAAAATGGAATTAAGACAAAAGTGTTCAGTTCACTCAACTATAATATTCCCTATAGGCATTTCATTTGAAATCTACCAGTCCATACATTCACATCTAACATGCGTTCACTGATCAAAATCAATAATCAATTGAACAAAAACACAGTATAAGTAAGACAATAAATAGTTAAAAATAGTTTCAGTTAAAATAGCTAATTATTTATAATCCATTTTTTTGTTTCATAATTTTAATTATATTTTGGTCATTAACAATTTTAGCAAGTATTAAAATAGCTATTTGCTGTGACAATATTTTTCAATTTTCTCCTTTTCATTACCATTTAACATTTTAAAATTTTGTTTTTATATTAAGCTCCAGTGTTTCCTCCCTAAACCACATAATCATGTTTTCTCAGTTTCTCATCCTGTAAAATATGTTTTATTTATTATCTATCTGATCTTTTTTGTCTTGTGTTAGTTGCTTGTTCGCATTTTGATCATTTCTAGTGTTTTTTTTATGTTGATCTGTCTGTTTTTAACCTCTGTAAAGCCCTTTGTTTTACGCTTCTCTATATGAAAGGTGCTCAACAAATAAAGCTTGATTGATTGCTTGATTGTCACAATTAAATATACAGTTTAAATACCACATTTACTGTTTATGTGGCTACAAGTTAAATAAAAATAATGGTGCTTTTAAACACTAAACAAGCTTTTGATTTTAATTATAGTAATAAGTTTTCTAATTTAATCTAAAATTCTGTAAATAAAAATATGAATTTGTGTGAAATATGTAAATTAAGAGCAATAAATATTTATAATAAATGAATTCATTGTGGTTTTAGCAAATAAATCTTGAAACGTGCAAAAACGTTATAATTTATACAAACTGGACAAATTTAACTCAAGAAGTTTTTGCTTTAGCCGGAGTTCATTACAATATTTGTTATTCTGTGTCGCCATCTAGTGGCTGTAGCAACACATACCTAGATGTTGATCATTCAATCATCACAACGCAAACTTAAAATAGTTTCTCAGCTTCTGCTGAGACAAACAAGGTTTCATACTTACCAAGGGGTTTATGGGAAATGAAGTCAAAAGACCAGTAAAACTGCTCACCTGTTTGATAGGTATGGCCCTCCCACTGCCTATGCTGTCTGTTTTACTGTCAACGCTCTTTGCCTGCTCACTGCCTTTCCGTGACTGCAAGAGAACAAGAGAGTCAGTCAGAAAGTGAGGCGACGCACTGAATACAAGGCAGACTGGGAGCCGTAGGATGTGGGGAGGTGGGTGCAGTTTTTGCTTGTTGGGAGTGTGTGTGGGTGACACAGATAGACTGTGGGTCAGAGGGCGGGAAAGGTGAGGTGAGGGAGCATGTTTCTTTTCTTTTTTTTTTTTTTTGCACTTTTGTGGTATTTGTGGGGAAACTCAGCGTTGCAAAAATAAAAAGTCTCAAAAAGAAGCTCCAAAAGAACACACAAGCAGACCAGCAGAACATACAGCAGGAACACCAACGTGCAAGTAAAAAAATAATATAATAATAAGAGACCAAAACAAGACCACACTTGACACATCTCAAGACAGAGGAGACAACCAAACATTGAGTCATGACTCAGCCCTGAAACCATTCGTGGATCCTTTCCTTTTGATTCACACCATGAGTGGGCCCTTAGTGGACCTGCAGACCCACTCCCGTGTTATCCTGAGAAGACTCATTCATAAGGGCTTTGGTACAATAAACATGTTTATATATATATATATATATATATATATATGTATATATATCAAGGAGAGAAGGGAAAATTGTTATTATAAATTAAGGCTTTGATGCAAGAAGTTCCTCCAACCTGCAAAATCTATTAAGACAGAAATAATTTAGCATATTGACACAATTGATTTCAGAGTTTGTAAATGTAAAAAATGATGGTAGAGCCTGTTGATGGGAAAAGGGTGGTTAATAAGAGGTTATCATATAGGAAAATCAACAACTTTATCATTTTATTCCAACCCCAACACAAATAGAGAGATGAGGTACAGTTAGGGACAAACATGATGAGTGTGTATGGTCTCACTCAAAACATGAGAGATGTCCAGTCATCAATGGAGAAGAGGTAGAATCTGAGTTCAAGTAAACCAACTGACGTTCAAAATGTTTTTTCCAACATTTTATTTTTTTTTTTGTTTATGATGACTTGTTTTTAGCTTCTATACAGACACCATACAAAGCAAGTCACAAATTCACTTCAAAATATTCAACAGATTGAGCCAAACATTGCAGTTCCCACAAAATATAAGATGGACAATAAAAGGCATTGTTTCATATATTCCTTATACGTATGTTCCTTTTTATAGAGTAGCATTGTAAATAAAATACAATACAAGATATACAGCATTCTATATTTTTCATCAAATCCCTTCTTCATGATAGAAAAGCGATTATGTGAGAGTTCATAATCTCTGTACCAAACCGAAACCCAGAAAATGAAAAAAAAAAAAAAAGGAAGGTGCAAAAAAATATATCTTCAAAAAAAAAGGGAAAAAACAGCATGACGTTTAACTACATTCATACAAGTCGGTGCAACTCAGTTTCATTTGTTAGCAATAGTATAATTTCTTTGTAAAACACCCCGCAATCCTGACAGACTGTGCTAACTTTTATGAAGGCCTTCATAAAATGTTCCCCCAAACTTCTCTAATCTAAAAAATACCTCTGCATGATCATACATTTACACCACATTTTTCCATTGAGTTCAATACTTCAATATGCCCTGGGAAAACATGAACGAATGAAATAGAAACAGAACAAACAAAAGAAGAACAAAAGAGAAAGAAAAAAATAAAAACAACAACTTGGCACCTCTAGTCCTTGAGTCCACGTTTATGGAACAAAGGCCATGTGATGTCATGTAAGGAAAAGCTTGTGTCCTTTTGGTGGCTGAATAACAGTTCCAAGAGTGACTTGACTGTACAGTGTGTTTATTGTATGGCATATGTCTGAATGAGAGCAAAAAGGCGGAGCGGGTCAAAAAACGTGGACGGGGCATTTCCAGAAGAGTCCCTACAGTCTGTCTCACTTGGAGATATTTGACAGACTACTTTTAAAGCGCACTCAGAAACTCCACTGGACTTGATTTTTAGGCGCCTTTTTGACGCAAAGTCCTACGGGTTTCCACGAGCATTACCCTAAATGTGTTAAAGCACTTAGGGTAAAGCATCAACAAGCTGCAAGTCCTCACCCAATAATTTCCTCTCTATCAGGTTTGGCAAAGCAGGGGGACTCTTTATTTTTACCCATCATGCTCTTCTAATTCGGAAGGAGTTGGAAAGCCCTTTTTGTTGAAGAAAGGTTGGAAACAGAAGCACAAATCTGCAAATATTAAAAAACAGCGTCAAATGGTTATTTTTTGTTATTTTTGTTTATGTTTGGTCTTATACGTGAAGATCCAGCAACAAATTAAAGAACGGAAATATGAAATGGGGCAACACCGAGTGGCAAACTTTAATAAATAATTTTGAATGAATGGTGCAGGAATGGAGTTAAGTATAAAAAATGGCGTCATATTTATTTAAATTCCTAACAGTGTGCTTTTCAACACTAAAAAGACGGACAGTCTGAAGACCACAGCAGACCACAGACAGGTTGACAAAAAACAGAGTTTTGAGTTATTGACTATGGAAGCACTAGGAAAGAATATGTACTGCACTGACACCTAGTGACCGAGGGCAGTTATGGTCAAAGGATTGGCTTGAAATGGTTTATGGCTTGTGAAATTGATTTGTGAGGGCGGCAGTGAGAAGACAAAGTGAAAAGATCTTCTGATGTGATGGTTTGAGTCTTAATTACTTACTTTAAACACTCAAAAAGTTATAGAATTGAAAAGGAGGGCCTTTTTTGAATGGGAGCCAATTTCAGGTGGACATATTGTACTCTCAGATATAATTAACTTCATTAAAACAAACATCATCACATTTGGGTTTTGATATTTCAAGAGTCCCAATGCCAGTGCCACAGAAGAGTCACTCTTCATGTCTGGTTAATAAAAGAACTGGACTTTCAATTTAATGACTGTATAAGCTTATCTACCAATGGCTTTAAGGCATACTTTGTATCTTTAATTGCTTAAACTTCAAACCTCTATCATCGTCAGGTCAAGAATAATTGGTATTCTGCAGTCTTGTAGCATATGGAGATAATGTTTTGTGTTTTTTATTGGTCAAAGCTAAGAAAGTGATATCCTTGACACTTTTGTGTTGATGAAACCTTTTCTCTTTGTGTTATTTTGTGAAATGCCAGAATGTTTTCACACTTCAAGTCTTCCATCTCCTGAACCCATCTCAATCTTCCAGTGCCACTGAAGAAATGTCGACAATGCCCTCGGTAACGTTCCGTCCTCCTCCTTCCTTCCCTCACCCTCCCTCCTCCCACCCTTGCCTCGCAGCTCCTCAGAAGGTCATGAGCTGAAACTCCCGCTCGGCCTGCCATTCGGGCACCCACACTGGGTAGGTGGCGTGCTTCGGCATCTCCATGACGCGGACGGGGAGAGGCTCATTTCTCTGGTGGACATGGTTAGTCACTACCTAGCAGGGGGGGAAGGGAGACAACAAGGGGAGCTAGCACCAGCCTGTACTGCTCGGAGGCCGCAAAAACCTGCGGCTCCCAAAGCAGCTGGGGTGAAAGGATCAAGACAGAAGTAGAGATAGAGACGGGAGGGGTGAGATAGATAGGGAGGCTAAAGATGGAGTTAGTCACAAAGAGAAAGGAGAGAGAGTGTACGCCAGGAGGCAGAGGTGAGGAAAAGTGTTGATGTCCAAAAAGAATTTGCAAGAAGGTTAAATCTCACTTAGCCTGATCTTTTTCTCATAACGCTCTCAAAGTTGTGCAGAAGAACACAAATAAACATTATAGGACCTACGATGAATGTTAGATGGCACTTTCAGCTCTTAGATATTTTCTGCACAGTAGATTGAAGTGATTCAAGGATTTCTGTCTTCTGCAGACCTTCTTGATTTAGCAGAAAAGAAAAGATCCGGCTATGCAAGATTGGACAAGAGTTTGCAGAAGAAAGAAAGAAACAAAGAAAGAAAGAAAAAAAGAAAGAAAGAAAAAAAGAAAGAAAGAAACAAAGAAACAAAGAAACAAAGAAAGAAAGAAAGAAACAAAGAAAGAAACAAAGAAAGAAACAAAGAAAGAAACAAAGAAAGAAAAAAAGAAAGAAAGAAAGAAAGAGGGCAGAGGCTAAAAGAAGCTTAGGAAAGCCAAGGAAACTGTAGTGGTTAGTGCACACATATGCTACAGGTTAGAGCAAAGGGCAAATACAACAGGACATGGGGTAAATAGCAAGCAGACAGGGATCGGGAGACTGGTGTCATGGTAAATCTTGGCGATTAGAATCAATCGGGGTCAGGATTCGTGAGCCATCCAAATTGAGCTTTTCTGTCTGAAGGTGGGCAGTTGGAAGTTTTGGATTTATCCCATTAGCAATGTGTAGAATAGGTTGACTTCAATACATAGTTTAGCTTGGAGTGGTAGGATAGGTGCTAAAGAAAATAGCAAAACAAAAATTAAAGGGGCAGTTCAACAATTAAGACAATGTAAATAGCCCATATTGGTGAGATGACAAAACTTAATCTACTCACTACATCCAATTAGAAAAGAAAATAAGTACATGAATTGATGTTTATTTCCACAGTGATTATCTTTGATATTTGCTTCAAAGTTGAGTTTTTTGGCCCATTTTGGGGGTCTTATATGAAGTCTTTTTCTCCTTAGCCCATTGTTCAGTTTCAACAAGAGGCTGTCTTTGCCTGACTCGTAGGCAGCAGCGCTGGCTTTGAATGCATTTTGAGCAACCTGTCTCCCTCTGGTGGAATAAAAGAAAAACAAAATGTGTGCTTGGCGCCGTGCCCTCTAGTAGTGTGAGTGGGTGTTGCTTTGCATCAGCTGTCGCATACTTACTGTGAAAATATTGGAGCGCCGCTTCGACTGCTTGCGGATAGGCGTGGGCGTGTTGGAGGCAGCGATGGTCTCAATGCGCATCTCCCGCTGACTTATGCTGGGGGTGGAGGGAACAGAGGAGGAGTAGTCGCTGAACGCGCCCCCGCCGTTGGCTGCCTGTTGGGAGCGAGAGAGATTAGGAGGAACCGGCAGCATCAGAAGAGATCAGGGAGGAAAAGAGAGAGAGATCGTAAAGAAAAGGGAATGAAAGAAGGTCAGTTTGGGACAATGTGATAGCAACATCTGTTCAGACACCTAAAAATAAGCAATCATGAGTAGAAGGTTAGATTAAATATTTGTATTATCACATACTGTATAGAATATGTATGTCAGCCTGGTGTGGGCTTACCTGGTTAATGTGAACAGAGGGGATGGATGCAGCTGGCACTGATGAGTGACTCGGTGAGTTAGGGAGAGATTTGCATGGCCCAATAGAAAGCTGTTGCTTTTTCCTCATGGCCACAACCTTTTGGGCAACTGGTGGAGCAAAAAAAAAAAAACAAAAAACACTCAGTAACACCTTGTTGACGTGTGATACAGCATGGGCATGAAAATTATACTGAGTATGTGTTCTGGTATATTGTTGTTGCACTACTCTTGAGACAATTTCACTGAAAAATACACAGGAAATAAAAATCACAGATGAGTTATATTAAGAGATTTGCCACGTCTTATAGCTTAGAGATATAACTTCTCTAAGGTTCAGTTGGTTCTTAGGTTCACAATATCATCCCAATAAATGTTTCTGGGTTCAAATCCTGACAATGGCCTTTCTACACATTTGTAAGGACATACGTGTTAGTTTGTTTGGTCTCCCCAAATTTGTGCATGATTATTTGTCTTGTTTGTCTCCCTGATGGACTGGTGAGCAATCCATCAGCTACCAGCCATCCACAGCACTGGAAGGATTAAGCTTGAATAAAAAATGAATGAATGGATTCCAGATGTTTTTGATAGTGCGCTGTAAAAAAACGTTTTCTGGCCAGCATGTAACCTTTAGCAAAATATCTGATTAACCTGCCTGCATCTTCTCTTGTAATTTCACCACGAGTAAAATAAATATAACATCTGAATACAATATCACACTTAGCAGATTTTAGATAGATTTTAGAAAACAATCTTGTAGAAAGACATGAAATGTTTACAACTGGTGCAGGTCACCTGAATGCACAGCAACATATGTTTTGCCAATAAAACCTTATCTGGTAAACCAAATATGGGTTGTCAGTGGGTGTTTATAGACTTTAGAGAGATTTTATCAAGAAGTAGGTCATAAGCAGAATGTCCATAGCTGTTGCTATAAACCTAAATCATTTCTCTATAAAGGGCAAGAAAAGATAAAAACAATATTGAAATACACCAAAAATCTTAAAAATAAGTAATACACAAAATGATAAAGTGAGAACTAAGAAAGTTGGTTATTCATTCATTCTCTTTGATCCAGGCCTATTTACCCACATTTTCTTGTAAGCTTCAGAAACATTGACATATTGTAGAAACCAACTATCTCATGTAAGGACGTTTGACATTGTAATGCGTAAATCAAAAAAAGAAACACATTTTTCTCTTTGAAGTGGACAATCTCAACATCCCACATTTCTTAGCACTCAATGATTGTTTGTTTTAGTCAGGAAGTAAAGAACGGTGTCTATTTCCAGAAAAAGTGGCCTGATGTTGGCCAAATGAGGCAATGGTAACCATGTGAACATCTCAACTTGCTCTGTAGCATGTGAAAGCCCGTATTTAATTCACAGCACACATTACTGGGAGGGTTGGAGAAGAGGAGAAAAGGAGGCAATGTTCATGGCTGCGTGACATGAATTAGCATTGAAGGAAGGAAAGAGATGATCTGAAGCTGCATCGACAGCTGGGACCACAACGCCCCACTGCCTGCTGTAGCTTCGCAAAATACACATAGAAGGCAACATTTATACAAAGTGACTTCGCCAGACACCAGGCACTTGTTTAATTACTTCAAATTGGAATTCAGGGGGCAATTAAGGCTGGGAGAGAAGACGGCACGGCTGTGAAATGCAAAAATGAATCAACAACCACCGAAAAGCACAGTGAACGTCAAGCTACACCTTCAGATGTTTTCAGAGGATGGCAGACTTTTAAAGGAGCGGCAGATTTAGAAAAAAATGTGCCTTCGCTGAGGTAGCTAAGTTTCCAAACAAGAGTCTTATTATTTTGGGAGACATTCAGAGATTCAAGATTATTCATGAGACATTTATAAATAATTCAGAATTGCCTGACTTAACACAATATCACATTTGTTTTGAATGTTTTGATTCCATAATTATTAATCGCAGTGCTGGCAATAGTTTTAAACTAGCCAGCAGGTAAACCATACCAAAATATCCGGTAACCTGCCTGCAACCACTTCTGTGGCTTAACCATTAGTGAAAGATAACTGCACTACTGCATATATTAAAACATCACATTGTCCAGAAAGGAAATGATTAATATACAAACTAAAAGATAACTGGACCCAGTATAGAGCCCTGTCAGACACAGTTGGAGAAACACTATTTAAATAGTGATAAATAAGATTTACCTGGAATCAAAACACGATTTAATCTTATGAGTAGAAATGTAAAATGCTACAAAGAAGAAGAACATTACATTTTTCTCATTAAGCAAAAATAGGCCACACATTTGTAAACATCCACAAAGGTCCTCTTGCTGATTACCGCTTAATTCTGTTCAAATATTCAGTTGGATTCTTGGAACTACTAGTCACATTTAAGAGCTTATTTTAGAATGCCATGCATCATTGATGAATGGTCTGCAGAAAAATGTTGTCTAATGAAACCTGAAAGCTGAGGTAAATACATTCTCAAGGTCGAGGATCACTTTGTAAAATGTTTTGTCTGAACAAAAGGTCATCATTCTTACAGCATAATCGTAACCTCATGAAGATTTACTATCAATATTAATCATTTTTTCAGGTTGAATTCTCAGCCCTATAATATGTCACTATGTCCTGTAGTGTCATACAATATGACACTACAGGACTTGCAATTTAGCCACTAATATCCTGACTGGAAGACAACCGCTCCACTACCTGAACCACAACTGTCCCAGATCAGATATTATGTCTCAGAAATGGCCTTTGATCGAAAATGATTTATTTTCATAATTTTTGCCCAATTTGAACACTTGACAAGGAGGCGAACAAGGTGCAAACCATCAACAAAAACCAAGCTGAATTCTTAAAATGGTATACAGCAAGCCAATGTTTTCAGTTTGGTTTCATCAGTTGTAAAATGGGTGATTATTGAAACTATCCAGTTACAGGTATTTTTTTTATTTTTATTGAAAGATATTCCATGAACTCTATAACAAAAATTAGTTCTGATGTAGTCAATTGTTTAAGAAATGATAAATTTTCAGCATTGTGATTAATTACAATAAATACCCTCTAAGTACTATAGATAAGGGTCCAACAGAGAAAAACATACACCATTATTTTATAGAAATCACTATGAGCTTCATCAGAAAAGCTACTTGGAGGTCCCTGCATTTTATTTTACTGGTTGTTATCATATACATTCTGAAACCTCTCTTTTAATTCAACGACTAGAAAATCAAAGATCCTTTCTATAATATGGTGCAAAGAAGAGAAGATTTGAAAATATGAATACATTCATTACCCCTTTATTTGGTCCCACTGACTCCCACAATATCTATTTTTGATACATTGTAATACTCACATATTACAATTTACACAATTACTATTTTCCCTTGAATATCTAATAAAAATAAAACTTTCCACCTTCAAAATAATGGGAAAAAACCTGCTGTGTTGGGATTGATATAAACGTTATGTTAATGTGGTTGAAAATGTATTTTGTCTGTGTGTATGTGTGTATATGAAATTCAGGTAACTGAGCGCAAAACACATGTTGTGACATCAAGGGCATATAAATATAAAAGCTTTAAACCAAATTCATAAAAAACACTTTATATATAGTTACGCTTGAAGTTCCTTAAAGGTTTTATTGCATTGAAATTGAAAAAAAAACAACTACATTTTTATTACACTTTTATGAGAGAGACCATTTTGGAAACCTAGTCAAGACTGTATCGACATCATGCCAAAGGTTCTACTTTGCAACCCTTTTTTGAAAATATTACATATTTTGCATTTTTTCCCATTGGAAAAAAAAAATCAGGGGTTCCTCTAATGAGAGGACTTAAAACATAAAAAGTGGCAAAAAGATGGCTAGCGTGGCTAGATCTTAATTAAAACGATAATACTTTGTTCAAATATTCCCTCTTACCATCCTGGAAGACTCTCTCCACATTCAGGCCATAAGTGGAGCAGGTCTCGTAGTATGTGCAGCGCTTCAGGTCGTTAGACAGCTTTCTGGCCCGAGAGTCATCAATCACTCTGGGGTTGGCTGCACTGATTGCATCTAACAAAGAAAAAACATCCAGAGAAAGACATCAAGGCAAGTGTTAGTAACTAGAGCAGAAACATACTTTCTAGAAAGTCATATTGTTTATATTACATTGTAATATAAAATGTGTGTGTATGTATATTAGATGTAAAGCAAACACCTTGTGTTCCAACGAGGACCATGGGCACCTCAGCTGTGTTTCTGTAGCTGGATAGGCGCAAGAAGTAATTGTAGACTGTCTGAAAGCTGATCTCATCCTCCAGGCTGAAGACGAAAACCACTGCATCCACCCAGGCAGCAAACTGAGGACAGGGCAGAGACCAAGCACTGTGGTGTGAGCCACTTCTCTGTCAGTGTCTCACGTACACACAGTCTAAACTTCAAACGTTTTCACAACAATTATTTGCACGGGGTCTACTTATTTAATTTCCCTTTGGGATTAATAAAGTATTTTTGAATTGAATTGAATTGAATTATGAAACAAATATGTCTGTTTTAATACAATGTGTATTTTTTGGGTGTTGCAGCATTATCGAAATTTTAAACTCTTAGTGCAATGAGAAGTGACTTATATAAAAATTAAAAACATGTTGATGCAAGCTTAAAAAAAACTTAGGAACTTTTCATTAGATTGATTTTGTCTTTTCTTTTTACCCCATGCTTAATTGTTTAAGATCATCAAACAAATTTTATTATCATATAAAGATAACCAGAGTAAACAGAGTTTGTCTGACAACAGGAAGTAGGCGAAAGATATCAAAAGGCAATGCATCGTATGCCGACCTAAAGAAATTCAACAGCAGATGAGAAACAAAGTGACATTTATCACTCTGGAAAAGCCATTTCTACAGCAAAAATGGCATCCATCAAAGAGTTCCACATCCAGAACAAACCTACAAACAACATGGTGCACTAATACAGTCAAACATTGTGGTGGTAGTGTGACAAAAAGCACAAAGGATGAGAAAACACAAAGACAACTGATAGAGACTGATTGCTTAATTACAGGACTGCCAGTTCTGACTTTATCTTGTTAGTGCACTTCATAAACACATACAGAAGGTGGCAGTATTGTACCAGCCATTAATTTGTGCAATGGCATGGATTAAACGCCACTGCAAAGCTACATGTTTTCTGTGTTCCCATTATAATACTAATGTAGCAAACGTTTTATCATATTTACTCATAATAACTGCATAGTTTATGACTGCACAGTAAAGACATATTTTCTATAAAGATGAGGAACACTGTCTGCTCTGCAGACAATATTAAGCAGAGTATTAGAAGCAGTAACCATAAAATAACGTCGTCTCCATGAATTTACTTCATTTAGCCTTTACATTTGCCAAGATTTCTCCAGTGGCACATCAAGGCTTGGAGTCACAATTCAGAGTGGGAACATGATGGAGGCCTTTAATTATTCCACTAATTATACAGGGAGCTAACAACTGAGCCAAACTCATTTATTCCTTTATCTTATGGTGCGTAACACAAGTGAAAATCAGAGATTTTTCTGAAAAGGTAACAGTAGCTGCTGAAAAAAATGAAATAAAACACATTTTATGATGTTTTACAGGTTGTTGGTTTGATAATTTAAAACTTATGGACTCATTGGGACCTTCAAAGCAGCAGAAATTGTTCTGTGTACTTAGATTTGGCCCTCAAGACAATCTTGTCTCTGAGATCTACAGGCAGTGCATTTGACTTCATGCTTGGTGTTTGGGCCTTATACAGACAGACGTGTGCCTTTCCTAACCATGTCCAATCAGCTGAAATTACCACAGGTGGACTCCATTTAAGCTGTAGAAACATCTGAAGAATGATCAGTGGAAACAGTTTGCAGCTCAGCTCAATTCTGAACTTCATGGCAAAGGCTGTGAATACTTACGTAAAAGTGATTTCTTAGTTTTCTATTTGTAATACATTTGCAACAATCTCAAACAAACTTCTTTGACATTGTCATAATCAGTTATTGTGTGCAGAATTGACAGGAAAGTGATTAATTTGATACCATTTGGAATAAGGCTGTAACATAACTAAGTGTCGAAAAGTGCAGCGCTATGAATACTTTCCAGATGCACTGTATCAAAACTCACCCACAATTCCACCTCTTCTTTGAGTATTCCCATCTTTCTGCTGTAACCACTTTCATTGAAGCAGTTGCATGGTGTCCTTTGCCTATTAAGACTCATTCCTCTGTTCAGACCATTACTCTAACAATAAAGCAAAATGTCATTTGTTTTCATTTTGCCTAATAGGACTCTTGCACCGCCATCATGCAATATGTCAGGACAATTTAGTTTAGTTTAGCTAGCAACAGTTAGCGTACAAAGTGTGCAATATTCTTAGAGATTCATATCAAGCAGCTTTTCTCTAAAAATTGCTCAACTAGCGCAGCGGTGCCACAGGGGTAAAGCGTGCTATCCATGTAAGGATGCTACAGTCCTCGACGCAGCTGTCTCGGGTTCGAGTCCCGGCCCGTTGACCTTTTCGGCATGTCTTCCCGTCTCTCTCTCTCTCCACCCCATTTACTGTTGCTCAACTTACAAAAGAAAGGCCACTAATGCCACAAATAAATCACACACAAGAAAATAAGAATAATAATCTCTCCCTGACTTTAAAACATTTCTGGGACTTCAAATTACTGATGAGATGATACTGATACCTTAATCTGACCATTTTGTGAATATATGCCTTCTAGTCTTGACTTAAATTCCAGATTTTGTTCCTAGTAAGGCTTTTTGCCAACTAAATGTAAATTACCAACTAATGTAAAATTATAGTCATTCCTTTTAGACACGTGTCTGCAGTTTGTAAATCAGATTAAAATCCTTTCTGGTGCAAATCTGAAACAAGCAAGAAATGGCAAAAACACCAATGTAGACCATTAAAACAGTGATTAAACTTCAATATTTTAGGTGGGTGCCATCATAATGACCACATTTGGTTTTTGAATCATCTAAGCCAAACATCACTGTTAATTTGAAACACTTAAGCAATATCACTGGTGGTTTTTCCACTACATTTTTAATGATAAATGATTTTGAATATTTTTGATAAATCTAATATGACTGAGCCTGTTCGTTGGGAGCATAAAATTATTTGCATGTGGCTGCTTGATGAGTATTGTTTTGGTACAGTAAACTCAGGGTGCTGCCACAATACTCCAAAACATCTTATAAGGGATATCACGGTCTGTCTCAACCAGTTTGTGTCTGCATGACAGCTCTCAGACAGTTTCTGTTCAAAAAGCGTTGAAGCTTTAGAGCTAAAGGATGTTTTCAAGGATCTTCTCTTCTACCTGTAGTTCTGGAGGCCCTCCTTCATCTCTGATGAGAAGCAGGTAGCTCTGTCCATCCACCACGATTTCCTTCTTGAATCGTCCGCCTGAGGAAGAAATGTTACTGAGATTATGTTTGAAATGAATAACTATCAGGCCATTAAAATAAGAAAACAATGTTGCTAATACATTTGACACAACAACTACAGATGTAAAATAACCTTTAGTTAAACTACCATTTTTAGTCAATTCAGTTTTTTTTAAATAGCGCCTATTTACAACATTACATTGATATTTTTATTAATATGCATCCCTCAAAATAAAATGTTTATTAAAAAATTTATTAATTTCAATTCATATAATTATGAAAACATAGCCTGACATGTTCATAGAGGTTTGTTGTACTTTTGTTTTGTTTAAACCTTCAGTATGCGGTGTTGTCTGGATCATATCCTGACAGGAAACCGGGTCCCTCTGGAGCCAATTATGTAGGGGAGAAATTGCCATTAAGCATGTCTAATATATAGCTGCTGAAGCGACCTGCTCTTTGCCACTGTTACTGCACTGCCATAAGTCAGAGAAAGGCCAAACCTTCACTTCAAAAGCCTCGTCAGGCTGCACAACTTCACTGGATTAGCCAAACTTTAATCAAGAAAACGTACTGCTCTGCCACAAAACCTCAGAAATGAAATATTCTGAAATAAAACCCATCCAGAAACATACACATTAGACTGAACTGGTGCTTATGTAAGAAAATGTCCAGAGTATTGTAGAGCAGATTTGAGTTGCTCTGCCCGTTTTCTAATTCCTTTTCTGATGAGATTTTTCTTGCCGATAGCAAGCCCCACTGAAGATAAAGAAGAGACCAATGGGAGATCCACGAAGTAAATTAGATTTTGCATATCATTTGGTTTAAGATCCTGCAGAGATTAAAAACATTCAAATGAGAAAGTTGGGGGGCTAGAGATGTCCCAAGGAGTGAAAACGGTGCCTTATGAATACCAAAAACGAAATAGACTGAAAGCAATTTGACAGTATTGAATAATGCAAAGCTTTGAAAAAGCTTCTGTAATAGTCATGAAATCCCTAAAAAGTCCCTACAATAAATCCAGAAGACAGCACAAACACACAGAATGAAAAGCATCTTTTGGAATTTCATCTTTAAAATGATCAGAGGACCATGTTGGGGTATTTTGCAGTTCAACCAACCTATTAAGAACTAAAGGTCACAGTGAGGAAGGGCCATAAAGTAGCCAGAGGCTATAATTTTACAATAGGTGGACAGTATTTCCTGTGTCAGCAAGCAATAGATATCCACTTGAGTCTTGATTCCTGTTAAGTCCACTTTAGCCCACCGGGCAAAGAAAGGATTCTCCTTGCTGCTTTCAACGACACAAGCAATGCTTGGATGCTGGTTGTGTAATAAAGAGAGAGAGAGAGAGAGAAAGAGAGAGAGAGAGAGAGAGAGAGAGAGAGAGAGATTGATGCCACAGCAGCAAGCTTTTCCACTTGTTCTTTATTTATTTTCCTGAAGTCACACAGCTCCTTTGCTTCCACAAAGAACTAAAAGACTATGGATATCGATGTTTGATCCTTGTTTGAGGGGGTGAGGCGGGACGCAGAGAGCCAAAGATTTGACACAGCCCAGACTTTTCTGGACTTTTGTCAGCATTGATCTGCATACGCCAGATAAGATTATAAATATCTCAGAAACGAGTTATGTGATGAAAGCATCCGGCTCCAGTGAAAACAGGAAAGAAATTTGGATGTAAAAATTCTCATTGCATAATCACCCAGAATGCTTGTTTCAATTTTGAGCCGAACAAATAAAATGCATCCAAGAAGAAATCTTGATGCACTTTTCTCTGTGATGAAAGTACATGAGTTACACAAATTTGCATTTGAGTACAGCAATCACATTAAAACAGGTGACTACATAGAGAAATGGCCCTGTTGGTGAGCATGGTTAGCACGCAGCAAGCATGATCTGCTTTACACAGAGGCTCAGACCTTGACGCTCAGCCACAATCCGATGGCGCGCCATCCTGTGTTGCCATGGCAACACACCCCGGTACCTTTTTTCAGATATCATAGTAAAAGCCCAGGAACAAATCAGTGAAGAAACAGCTACAAAAGCCTCTTCCTCTTTGCCTCTGATGCTTCTTAGTGTGAATACGGTGAACTGCAGTAAAGTGGATGCAAAAAAGTACATATGAGGCAGCTGCTGCTAATGAAACAGATATGTTATATTAGTAAACAAAACCAGGACACGAAGACAGGAACTGACATTTTTCCTTGATTACAACAACAACCCTCACTTTGCAGCATTTCTGCCATTGATTTCTCAAGGACTAATTAAGCTATGAGGATTTATTTCCCTTTTCTTTTCTCCCTTGGTGCAGAGAAATGCCAGAAACTAATTATGTGCTTCAAGTCTCATCCACACTATAGTTACACTAAAATGAAACATTGCAAAAAATAAAAAATTAAAAAAAACCCTCTCAAAGATCATCAGTTAACTCTCGGTGTGCCAGGATCTTTGTGGATTTTTAAAGGACGGACCTTTCAGGACAGCAGGCAGCATTCTGGTTATGATTTGTCCTTGTAGACAGACCTTGGAAAATCTGGTTTATGATTTATTATAATAATGTAAATGATCATTTACAGCCTCAGAAAAATTATACGTATTTAATTTGAATTTCCCTAATTTTACCATAATTGGAAATCTGCTTTGTCTTTATATCTCCACTTTGAATAAAAGATAAATCCAAAACCAAATATTCATACATAAAGTAAGCAGCAAGAACAAGAATCCAATTTAATGTAAGTAACCTCATTTACACCCAATGTGGTTATATGTTCATATTCAGTGATGCTGAGTACCAGCATGTTCCGCTTTATTCTTCTGGAAAACAAGGACAGGAAATGTCTTCCTGTGCACATCAACTTCATTGGATTTTAAACTCAGAATGCTAAGCGACTACTAACCGGTGCTATGTCTACTAATAAAGCGCTAAATATAAAAGTTGTTGACAATACAACAACAAAAATACATATAAACATAATTGTGAGAACTTAGTTTTAATTCAACAAACAGAATGTAACAAACACTGTCCAATAACAAAGGAAAGAAAAGGGAACATGCTCTGGTTTCATCACTTCAACATTCTCGTTTTGATTTTCAGAGCACCCCATGGATAAGGTCCAGCTTACAACGCTTTCACATCTCTGTGTGCCTGACAGGTTCTGAAGGTCCTTTGTAATTGGACACTGCTTGACCGAGGAGACAGAGCTTATGCTAACGTTGCATTCAGACTCCAGAATTTGTCTTGTTTTCAGTTTTATTGCAAAACACTTGTGATTTTTATCTAAAAAAGTGCTAAAAATGTTTTACTTAATTAGTAAAGGTAGTACTTTTGAATCCAGCAGAAAATTACATTACATTATAATGTAATTGCATTATAATATTATCTATGCTCATGCATGTCTCTAACCTTTATATGATGTTTAGTAAACTTAAACCATGTATCAAAGAAGATGTTGGTTGATGTGTTTAGACACCAAACAATCAAGAGTTTTCAGTTTTAATATGTTTATTGGAAATGGAAAAGTGTTTGTTATTTGTAGGTATTTGACCTGTGGATCACCAGTCAGGGCTGCACGGTGACACATATGTTAGCACTGTTGTTTTGCAGCGAAAAGGTCCTGGATCCGGACCTTTCTGCATGAAGTCTACACGTTTGTGCATGCATGGATTCTCTCCGGTTGCTCCTGCTTTCTCCCACACACCAAAACCATGAATGACAAGTCACTCTAAACAACCCTTAGGCCTGGGTGTGTGTGTGTATGGTTGTTTTTGTCAGATAGGGTAAAGAAAATAGACGCCTGAATGGATTACATGGGTAGAGTCGATCAAGGGAAATTGGCAGATTTCAAGACTGAGTGAGTGAATTGTGCATTTAAGCATAGTGTTACTACTTTGTGCAGCCATCATTGTAACTACCGTACATATTTTTATCACTGGCAGGAACAGTGATACAGGCCCCCACCATGGTTTAATAAAAGAGACACTCTTATATCACATAACAGAAATAGTATTGTTAATAAACAGGATTATTTTGATTTTAACTTAAATGTTCTGTTTTGATTTCATTGATCCCTAAAGATCTTTGTTTCGCCTTATATTGTTATGAAAACCTCTCTAGAAGAACGTGAAATAAGACTTAAATAATCACAACATAACACTCACTCACACCTGACCAAAAACTCCAAACTTTAATTTTCACAATCAACTTAGTTGGTAATAATGCACAGTCACAAACGTTTTTCATTCAGTTATGCAATATCTGGGTAATTTTCTATTATAAATTAATTTTAGAAATAAAATGTCTCATTTTTAGCTCAAACTATTTGTCCTTGATCAGATTTTTGGTTTTAAGTATTAAAATATTATAAAATGGTTAGTCATACATAATGATAATGAAGAACATTTAAATAGACAATAGCAACAGCAACTGTAAACCAACTATATCTAATAGGAATCTCATATTTTGTTTCTTCCTCTGTGTAAACAATCTGCCGACCCTCATCATCTTCAACAAACTCCTACCTTCAGGAGACTCCTCCTGCACATATGTGCCCGTCAAGTATCGATGCACCAGGGCAGACTTCCCACTGGACAGATTTCCCACAATGCCCTGAAATAACCAAAACAAAATCACCATAATTATTAGCAGTATGGCACATAAAAAAAGAATATCAATATTGCACATTACATAAATTCAACACAACACTGACCAATAGAAAATAAATCCAACAAAAGATCATTTTACTTTTGAAGCTTGTAACCTTTCTCTGAAACAATATAGGTTGCCGACAAGCAACATTCTTTTTTTCAAAGGTTTCTCTAAAAGCTTTGGCCTATAACATTTTCAACATGATTTTTGTTGGCAGCAGCTTCACTGTGACGGTCCATCTAATAAACTACTGCATGTTGAAGACATGCAGTAATTTTTCTATTTACACTCTGTGCAAAGACAAAAAGTAGAAAAAAACAATTGCAGAAGAGAATTTCCATTTCACTACATATATTTACAATAAAATTTGACTCAAAACTAAAAAATCTTAAATACAAGATATTTGAGTTTTGTTATATCAGAAAACATTTATTTTTATGTGACAAATTTCTAAAATACCTCTGTATAAAATGTGTTTCACTGCTCAGAATATTGTAACTATGAAACAAAAGGCAATAACTTAGTTCCAATTAAAAACTACACTGCAAAAAAGGAAAATCTTACCAAGTATATTTTTCTAACTTTTAGTCAAAACCTCTTATCACACTTAATATAAGTCAAAACCATCTAAAGAGATACATTTAAGTGAGATATAACAACTTGTTTTGAGTGAAAAAGTCTTGAAAACTCTTGTTTTGAGTAATTTCTTAAATGAAACAAGTTTTCCTGTGAGGTTTGTAAAACAAAGTCTTGTTTCAAGAAAACAAATGAACTTGAATTAAGACAAATATGCTTTATGGTACTAATCAACAACGATATCAACAACATGCCCAACTCATTACAAAATATTCTATAAGTGTAGCCATTTTTAATACATTTCTGTCAAACCAAACATTCAAGTGATTTGGAAAAAAGACAGCTAAAATAATATTTCATTCTCTGTTCTGTTGCACTCTGGACAGATTCCAGCATATTATTCCAAAGGTAGTGAGCACAAATACTGTTCTATACTACAGTAATTGGCAATGCTCTAAAACATAGTTTGGTCCAAATACTCAAACTCACCACTGAGTCAAGACTGACATTTGATGATATCTGTGAGGTCATATTTCACTGCAATGTAATTGCTATTATTAAAATTCACATAAGAGTATAGTGTATAATCAATACGCTTGTCTGCATCCATGACAACATTGGCTTGAGCAAGGGAGGGAAAAATACTAAGATGAAAACAGGTTGGAGAAAGGTTATAATGCTGCGAATGCATTTCTTAATGCTAGTCAGGAATGCACACTTAAAGGTAATTTGTCTTAAAATGCAATGTTCAAATCTTAATTTAAGTTGGTTTTGGACCTGGATTTAGAGCATTGCCATAATTATGAAAATAAGAATGAGTTACACAAATTTTAAAACAAGAGGATGACATTCAAGCTGAAAACAAAGGTGCTACCTTTGAGGGGAATGACACTACTTTTGGGCATCACAAGCTTATCATGAGACGCAAAAGCTCACAATTGTAGTAAAATACTGCTCAGAATGAGTTTTTGTGGCTAGTTTCAAGATTCTCTATACCTTGTGAGGCTTTAATGCAATGTCTTATTTCTAGAAATCTTGTCAAGTTAATTTTCACTTGTTCCATTGGCAGATTTTGTGCCTTATTTCAAGTCAAAAAATCTCATTTAAATTTTTTTTACTTATTTTTGAAGTGGCATTTTTCCAGTGTAAATGTTATGCTGCTTTTTAGTTCCTCGGTTACATGCAGCAATGCTAACATGATAGTTTCAAAAACACACCATTTATTTATCATACTGAACCTTTTTTAAAAACTACTTTTTTATAGTAGGTGAAGTTTACATTATCTGTGGGTTTCTTTGGGATGTTATAGTCCCACCTGCTTTAAACCTTTCCTTGCTCTGCTGGGCTTGTGTAGCGCATTATGTTGCAGCTTTCAACAGTGAGATATCTTCTCTCTAACAGTGAAATACTAACATTATTTGTCACATCTACAGCTGCACAATATACTGAATCACCATTTTCATTGCAATATCAATGTATTCAATTTTGCAATCACAGGACTGCTTGGATGCAATAATTGGCAGTCTATAAAATTGCTGGTGCCATGCATTAAAAACCTGCCTGCAAGTAATTTATTTGGCCACTTTGATACACTTTCATTGATCTTCATGCGCACACCTGGAAGATCCTGGTCATCAAGATCATGACACTTAGGTAGTTTGTTGGGGATATTGTGGTGAAAATAAACAGTCATCAAAATTCAACAATGATATCACAATGTAGTCTTTTCCTAATATTATGAAGGCATGTTTAAAACCATTTTTAGATAATTATATATATATTAATATTAAAAACAGTGACTTATAAAACCAGTTTCAAATGACCTTGTTAAATTAAAAATCTTCTAAATGTGGTGGGATATAATATAACTATTTACTCTAACTCAAAGTCAAGATATCAGATATTGCATATGAAAAGATTTTATCATTGTACCAGCTAGTTAACTGGGAGATCTTACACATAGCAGTGCAATTAATTTTCTCACAATAAGTTCCATGTTCTGTCTTAGAACCTTAAACAAGCGGTAAAAATAATACATACATCAAGAGACTTTTTTAAGCTTGGTTGGAAACTCAAGAATCTGATCTTTTTGTAATCAGCATTCATCATAGTAAGTGCCATCAGGTCCAACTGACAACAACACTCTTCAGTGTAGATAGTGTTACTGAGGTTAGTTAGCCGTTTACTGTCCCCATTAAAATGAACTCAGAACATAAACATAGATTTATCAAGCAATTTAAAGAGGCAGAAAATAAAGTATTGATTTTCTGTAACATATCAAGACATGTATGGAAGACGGCCATGCGAGAGAGCTAGACTTATAGCAGATAACAGAAAGGCTGAACAGAAACCATCAAAGTGGTCTGCGTTTTTCTGAATTAGATTTTTGGAAATCTCCAATGTTAGAATCTATTCTACTCTATAGCGAATAAACTTGGAAAGTGCTGTTTTACTATTGCTAATTGCTCTAAAGATGCTTCAGTAATGCAGGAGGCAGAAAACGTCTGACAGCTGCATCCCTAATAAGACATAAAGCCTAAACTCATATTATGTTTTATATCACATTCTTGTTCTAACACTGGGTAAACTGTATTTAATTGAATAAACCTAAAAGTTCTCTGCAGGGTTGCAGTCCCACTTAAAAGTTTCAATCTGCTTCAAGAACAGCAGTTAACGTAAAATACATTAACAGAAACAAAAGTAAATTTAACACAGTTTGTTTCTTTATTAAGGGCAGGAGAGGCTCGGTTGCAATCACTCCTCTGCTTTCACTCCCTGGAGTCTACACCAGACCTCACTGTAATGCCTTCAGGGTGAAACGTGGTACAAGGTAGGCTGATGATGCCTGCATGTCTGGGAAGAACAAAGGCTGTATCACACCTCGTCTCCTCCCTCTTTTCCTCTACCCGCCACCTTCCTCTTCTTCGTCAGATCATTAGTGGGAGTTAAAGTCAGGTATGGCTCTAATTATAGACAAGTTTCATGCAAGACAAAATATCTATTTGGAGCCAATCCAAGGTGCTGCTCCTTAAAATTGAAAAAAAGTGTTAAAGATATCTGGAGTTGTCCTAAGTAGAAAAAAACAATAAATTAGATATCAGCCTGTAAAAGTTTGAGGCTGTGTACAGTAAAAGCCATGAGTCAGCAAAAAAAAAGGAAAGACTTAGTGTGCCAGTGATCCAACGTTCCTGCTGTTTTTTAACTGCTCAGCTTTGTAACCTGCTGTTATATAGGCTTTTATTAAAACAAAAAGCTACATCAGCGGTACTCGACTACCAACTTTTACTCTTCTTTGGAGGTGTTCCACTCTTATCTGGGAACAATTTCAAGTGCAGAGTTGATCAAAAGCTGGAAACAAAGTAGGGCTTTACCACAAGAGCAGATGTATTGATTGATACTGGTCTGTTCAGTTATTTCTGCAAATATTTGTTTTGTTTAGTGTAATTAGAAGAAATCTAATTAGAAGAAATTGGCTGGTGACTAAAATCTGTTGATTTTCAGGTTCTTCGACCCTGACATGGACCCCTAAAAAAATCTTTTTCCAATCATGAACGCATCATTATTGAGTGAAAACAACAACACTTGTGCTTATGTAACAACACTTGTTGTTATGATGGAAAATGTTAGCTATTATCAGTTTCAGTGAGTTTATGAGTGACCTCAGTGGAAGCACAGTGACTTAAGAAGCTATTTAAAAGGAAACAACATTTTCTTAATGGCAATTTCAGGCTGCAAGAAATTAAGAGAGGGCAAGACTTTCAGCAGATAACAGGAAGGCTACAAAGGTTTTTTTAACCTTTGAAGCCTCCATCTGCTATCTCTAACCTAACATGTTAAATCTGGAAATGAAGGCAGCCTTTTGGAAATCTCTGGGATTTTTTTCACCAAATTGGTTCCCACACTAAATTGCTGCTGGTACACCAGTTCTTTGTTTGCACTTCTGAACACTCTGCCCTTGATAAACTTGATTTTTCTTAGCATCAACTAAGACCTGGGCCAGAGGAAAATACCAATTTCATCTGAACCTAATGGGGTCATGAAGACCAGCAGCCACCAGAAATGTTGCAAGCACCATGTTTAATAATGTGGAATTAGCTCCATTTTCGATCTGCCTAATTTTCAGACAAAAAAGTAAAAATGTTAATTAGCATTAGAATCAACACCATCTCAAGGCCCCTTATCTTTACACTGTATATTTTGACATTACCAGGAGGTCTTTTGTTATCACCACATGGTGGCAGTAAATCATTCTCTAAATGTTGTGTTACTATACTGTTTTCCAGCACTGATTAGGATTTTGAAGCAATAAAAAAAATGCTTTTTGTTTAATAAACAATAATATAAAGGATGAAAGTAAAAGCTGTACTGCATACATAGGGAAAACTAATAGGATTTATATAGTAAACTGTCTCACTGGACTTTGATCCTCCACAAAACCCCTGAATAAAACAAAAATCAAAGATGGGACCTGAGAGCTTGGCTCTCAGGTTGTGGAAAAGCAAACTTTATAGAACCAGTTAAAAACTGGCTCAAGCACCAGCTTTTGTTAGGAACTGGAACAACTTTGGTGGAAAAGCCCTATCAGAAGCACATTTCAGAAAGCTAGCTCAAGTGTGTAATTTAGCAATTACAGATGGTCTATATATCCATCTAGCTGGGCATTTAAAGCAACAACTGTGCAGAGTGTCTTTTGATGAACATTAAAAATATTCTATAGATGACTGGCTCTGAGACATAACAGATTATTGGAAATTAACTATGTGTTGGTTCCTCAACAGCAGCTGAACAAAACCAAAATGGTTCAACTGATGCTACCGTTTTAGAGAGGTTCAGAGAAGGTCTTGTCTGTTTGGGTATATGATGGTACTTCTTTGGGAAAGAAACTATAGGATTTTTAAGGATTTATATTTTCTAGGAATATACACAGAGACTATTGTTTACTGGTACTAATGCTATCTGGGATAATTACTAATATAAAATGCCAAAGACAGCGGAAAATATTAACGCTGTAATAATGTTGTCCTTTATTTTAAAATAATAAAACTTCTCTCTCACAAACATGTTGTTATGTCACCTCTGTTTCTTCTATAGATAATTAATGATCGCTCAAGGCAGGAGGGCAAGAAAAATTTTCTAAATGCTCTTCTTATTTTCTTATTTTCTCTAAATCTGTATTGGCAGGTCAAAGCTTTAAAAACACGGTGATTGGAGATCTGAAAATTCTGCCTAGTATAACTAAGTATGTTGGATCTGACCGTACATTTTTCCATTTGGCTGAAATGATTGGCAAACCTCTTTTCAACATGACCTTGTTGCTGACAACTTAATTTTAACCTTCACAAACAGTTGAACAAAGTCCCAATTAACACCTCAGATTCATAAAGTAAAACAGTCACATTTGAAGTCAGCACAGCAAGTTTGCCTTTCAGGTCACGGATGTGAATTTTTATTCAGCTAAAGCCTTTCTGGTTTTCAAAAAGACACAGCAGCAATTTAACCACACAGAGATCCGCTGGTACAATACAGGAGTGCAGCTTTAGAGGGCATTAGACCATAAGAGGATGCTGGTTGTGCATTTGGCAGTAGCTGTGCCTGTGTGCTCCACTGGCGGGTGGGATCAGACCCAAGATGTGTCACCAGTCTAGCCCAAAACTGTCACTCATCTCACTTCCTGCTGCAAGCCACCTTGCATCTCCATGCCAACACATCTCATTAAAAGAAAAAAAAGAAATCACCAACTCGCAGAAAAGTCCAGCCAATTTTCTCAAATGTGCCTTCTCGTGTGAAATGCAAAACAAGCATTACATGAACATGACATGCTTTTTCGATGACATTTTCAATCTGTCAGTATGATGAAACCGTTGAAGGAGAATCAACAGCTGGGCTGCTATAAATAATAAGAAAACAAAAAGGCTACTCACCACTTTCAGCTCTGGAACTGATCGACTCAATGTCCATTCCTGGCTGTTGACGAATGAGTCTGCAAACAAAACAACAAAAAAATTGAATTAATAACTCACATAACTGTAGTTTACACCTTGATATTGAAGTTCGCACAAAGTTTCATGATTGATACGGCAGCCTCCATACCCTGTAGATAAGACAAAGCTTATCTACAGTCAGGTCAGGACATTTTGTCCAACACAGTGATCAGTTATACACATTTTCTTTAAACACAAAGGCTGAATGTTATGTCAGTTTATGTTATTTTCCCTTGCAGACAAACCAGACACATTACTCAGAATTGAATGTACTGATTGATCAGTAGAGCAATAATAAATTCTACTTACTGATGTAAAATTGTTAGACATTGTCTGAAAAGTAGCATTTTCTATTAAATTTCCCTTTCAGTTCTTTTTGCCAAGACCTGCAGCAGTGGTAAACTACAGCAGCAGGTAACATTTAATGAAGATGGGCCTACCAATAGGTGCGTATCACCACAGCTTCACATTATCGATGTTAGTACAAAGTTAGATCCGAAGACGTTAAAGCTCTGGAACCTTACTTTAGAAAATTAAACAATGCAAAAACAGTACTTTTATTTTGACAAGTCTGTGTGAGCGTTATTTTGAAAGACAAAAACACAATCCCTTTTATGTCACTGATATAGAAACATTAGTAATGTGGAATTCGTACTCGTCTTCCGCTTTATCCGGGACAGGGTTGCAGGGGCAGTAGACTCAGCAGAGACGCCCAGACGTCCCTCTCCCCAGACACCTCCTCCAGCTCCTCCGGGGGGAGCCCGAGGCGTTCCAGGCCAGCCGAGAAACATAGTCCCTCCAGCGTTTCCTGGGCCATCCCCTAGGCCCCCTCCCGGTGGGACGTGCCTGGAAGGTGTCCAGGAGGCATCCGGTATAGATGCCCGAGCCACCTCAACTGGCTCCTCTCGATGTGGAGGAGCAGTGGCTCTACTCCGAGCCCCTCCCGGATGGCTGAGCTCCTCACCCTATTTCTAAGGGAGTACCCGCCCACCCTACAGAGGAAGCTCATTTCAGCCGCTTGTATCCGGGATCTCGTTCTTTGGGCCACGACCCAAAGTTCATGGCCATAGGTGAGGGTAGAAACATAGACCGACCGGTAAATCGAGAGCTTCGCTTTTCGACTCAGCTCTCTCTTCACCACAATGGACCGGCACAGTGCCCCCATTACCGCGGCAGCCGCACCAATCCGTCAGTCGATCTCCCGCTCCATTCTTCCCTCACTCGTGAACAAGACCCTGGGATACTTAAACTCCTCCACTTGAGACAGGAACTCCTCTCCAACCTGAAGAGGACAAGCCACCCTTTTCCGGTCGAGAACCATGGCCTCGGACTTGGAGGAACTGATCTTCATCCCAGCCACTTCACACTCGGCTGCGAACCGCCCCAGTGCATGCTGTAGGTCTTGGCTAGAGGGGGCAGCAGGACCACATCATCCGCAAAAAGAAGAGACGAAATCCACTAGTCCCCAAACCAGACCCCCTCCGGCCCTTGGCTGCGTCTAGAAATCCTGTCCATAAAAGTTATGAACAGGACCGGTGACAAAGCCCTGCCAGAGTCCAACATAATGTGGAATTATTTTTTTTTAAATAATCATTGCTCTATGAAAATAGATTATATGTAATTTGAAGGTCCAAATTAGTTCCTTGTCAGTTACTGGTTTAATTGGGAATTTGAAACCAGCTCTTATAATAATCCAACATAATTTAACATAAGACTAAATCTGTCATTTTGAAGAGTGTCCATAAGCTCAGGCCTCTCAGACTGGATTGGTTCCTGGTCCTACACACCAGAATATAATGGCTAAATGTAGCGAAGCTCTGCAAATTATTTGTGTAAGGTGTGTTGAAGCAGAGACACGTCTAGAAGATGCAGGAACATAGTCCTCGAGGACTTGAGTTTGAGACCCCTGTATTAGCTTTATTTTGAAATTCCAAATTATTACTTGTTGATCACAGCTGTAGGCGCATCAGTGCTGACTGGGATTTGTATTTATTACATGGAATGTAAATAATAAACTGACATCCTCACGTCAACCTTTGCTTCAATATCTATTTTTAAGCTTTGGCGTATAGCCGTTTTCCCTTGAATGACATTATTTTGCTGTTGTAGAGGCCTAGCAGAGTTAAATTTGTTTTTACAAAGCCCAGGAGGGCAAAAAGTATATGTCTTTGAGGCCTGATTATCAGGGCCTGCCACAGAAGTGCATTACTTATGGAGTTATTTAAAGAGCAGGGGCTAAAAACAGATCATCAACAGCAAATCTAGATACTGAAACAGTATTATGTGGAAGCATGAGGACAAGTTGATTGTTTTTGACTGAGAGTACAAAAAAAACAATCATCGTTAGAGAATGATGGGGCTTCATGATAAGAAGAACAGCAACTAGTGGCACTCCCATACCACAATCAGGTAAGTTGGAGCTGTTTTGAAATGTATTTGAATAAAAAGAAAATCTGACAAAACAGAAAACCGTCCAGAAGGTATTGTGAAACATAGTTTGCACAATACACAGACCTTGGCTAAATATGTTTTTTTTTTTTCCAATATGGATTAAACGTAGCTTTTAAAAAAACAGCAGTTATCAGGCTTGACTGGACCTGTTTGAATTACCAGTTTCATTTGGAAAGTAGATGACAATACAAAATGAACAGCAGGGGAGATTACCATGAAGAACAATAGAAACTGTTAGCACTAAAAACACAAATGACAACTCCACAAACCTGTTTCCCACAAATATAGACTATGTGCCATAACAACAATTAAAACAAAGACTATCCTCCTAGTTTGGATGATGATGTTCTCACCATCTAAAGCCCCCCTAGGAAGCTGCTATCTCCAATACAGGAACCCAGACGCTACGTCTCCAGGGCAACAGAGCTTGACCACCCCCTCTCTTTTCCACATGTCTAAACCATAACAATTAAAGTACTCATCCACCATCATTACTGTAAGGCTTTGTTGCAGCAACAGTGATTTCCTTTTGTACCCCAGGTGATGATAACATTAGAGGAATGATGGAAGAAACTATACGCTAAGCCCTGCTGCTACAAGGAACCTCTTCATTTTCTCTGCAGAAATCATGACATATGTGTGAATGACTCATAAACCAAACAGATCAACAATTGTTTTTATCTACTAAAATTATCCCCTGCTAAAATAATTACTTATTTCTGACCTCCGCTTAGCCTCAAGGTGCTTTTCAATATCTTACTTGTTGTGGGAAAGGGAAGGAGTGCCTCCCGAATACAACGGATTTTCACCAAGCATTGTGCACAGCAGACTAGTCTTTAGACGGCCCACCTCCCACTAAGCCCTGTCAGCGTGGGTTTGACATGTCGTAACATGAGCGAAGTCTGCTGAGGAGCAGGTAGCTCAATGTAGGTCACCGCGGACTGATCAGATAAGGCTGTTGCCTCGTTTTCTTGCATTTCCTGTCCTTTGATAAGTCCCTTGAGTTAAACAAGCAGCAATTAGAGACACATCGCCATGTGTCCAATTTTGTTTGACACCACTTGAACCTTTTCACATTACGTCACGTTACAACCACCAACTGCAGGAGGTAGATCAACAAAGAACAACATTTTTATAAACTAAAATCTGAACAGGTGACACCCATATGTATTCAGTCCCATTTACTATGACAGCACCAAATAAAATCCAGTCCCACCAATTGCTCCTGGAGGTCACCCATTTAAAAGAGCTCATCTGTGTTTAATTTAATCTCACTATAAATTCAGTTGTTCTGTGAAGGCCTTACAGGTTTGTTAGAGGACCCTAGTGAACAAACAGCATGAAGACCAAAGTACACACCAGACAGGTCATGGAGAATGTTGTGGAGAAATTTAAAGCAGGGTTAGATTGTAAAACAACATCACAAGCTTTGACTGTTTTATGGAGCACTGTTCAATCAATCATCCCAAGATGGAGCGAGTACGGTACAACTGCAAACCTACCCAGAAACAACTGACAGGCTGGGCTAGAACTGCATTAATCAGACGAGCAGCAAAATGGTCCATGGTAGCTCTGGAGGACTGGCAGAGATTCACAGCTTAGGTGGAAGGATTCGTTGATAGGACAACTATTAGTCATGACTCCACAAATCATTGCTTTGTGGAAAAAAGGCAAGAGGAAAGCTATTGTTTAAAGAAAGCCATTACAAATCCAGTTTGCAGTTTACCAAAAGCCATGTTGGGGACATAGCAAACATGTAGAAGATAAGACAAAAATTTTACTTTTTGGATTACATGCAAAAGGCTATGTATGGCAGAAAACTGACATTGGACATCACCTCAAATGCATTATTTTCATTGCAACACATATTAGTAGCAGCATCATGATGGGTGGGATTGGGGGGTTTGGGGGGAGGGACTTTTTCTTAAGCAGGGAAGATGGATAGAGCAACTCTAAACACAGAGCTATTGTGGAAGAAAACCTGTTAGAAGCTGCAAATGATCATGGACTGGGGACAGAGGTTCTAACAGGACAATGACTATAAAGTTACAGTTAGAGCTACAATAGAGTGGTTTAGATCAAGGTGTATTCATGTAATGTGACTAAATGCAATTACAAATCTATAGAAAAATTTGAAAATTGATGTTCACACATTTTCTAATTAATATGACTGAGGAATATGTATTTTTCAAAGAAGAATAGTCCAGAATTTCAGTCCCCAAATCTGCAAAGATGATAGAGACATACCTCAAAAGACCTGCAACTGTATTTGGACCTAAGTGTAGAGATGGGTACCGAATTCGGTGCTTTTACAGGTACCGACCGAATTCCGTCGGTATTCCAGAGTACTGATTCACGTAAAATCAAACGGTACCATGTTTCGGTACCCAAACGCATCATTGTGACACTGAGGGAGTGGAAGAGTAGGCGATTTTCCATGCCGGACAGGAACACAGCATTGCACGCACAAGAGCATAATGACGTCAGTGGCAGCTGCTACAGTCAACAAACCATGGCTGATAGAAAGCACCTGAAAGTATGGCTCCACAACTTACAGTACAAACAGCTGGATGTTGTTTTGATATATTCGTTAAAGTTTATATATTGAGAAATAAATACGATAAATTGAAAGATTTAGAGATTTTAGTAATAAATAAATTAACATTTATCACCACATAAACATACACAAAAGTACCAAAAACTTGTACAGCGCATCGGTACCATATCGGTTCAAATGTGAAAGGTACCCATCCCTAAATGTGTGTCGTATATACATTTGTATATACAACACACTTTTGAGATACTTACTTAAAAAATCTGAAAATCAACCATTACTTTCCGTTCCCTTTATAATTATGCACTTATTTGACGTGGTCTACATAGAATCCCAATGAATACATTGAGGTTTTTGGTTTTAATGAGATAAGATGTGTAAAGATTTTATACTTTACTTTTGCAAGGCACATTTTTGCACTTCCAATGTCAAAGAAAACAAACAACCAAAGGCCATTTTTTTATATAACTATTTAGCTTTTAAAGAAAAAAAATGGCACTTTCAAACTCAGTTAAATGTTGTAACACCAACAAAACTATTCTCCTTACTGTTCCCAAATCAACATTTAATTATTTAAAAGACACAAAAAACTGGAAGAAAATTGTACCTTTACCAAATAAAAAAAAAAAGACAAGGACACCACCAATTATTTTTTCTCCACCGTAAAAATCTTTGAGGAATTCATCAGATACTTCCTAGGCAGGCAGCTATATCATTGAGGAGAGATACAGTACAATTACTACAGTCCCCCACTAAAAGAAAGAGCACTAATTGAATCCATGTGCTCTTTGTTACATAATCCTTGAAATATGATCATCCCTACATTACTGTGTCTCAGAACGCCAAGGGAAACAGATATTCCCATCATTTCTGATGCCAACAGAAGACACCATTTTCTTTGTCTTTCTGACAGGAAAACTATGTTGCCTGCGTTTGACTAACAGGAAATGTCCTCAAAGTCTGAGCTCTGAACCACAGTTGTTCCAAAACATCTTCCATTTCAAAAGGGTAGATAATTTAGCAGCAAATCTGTGCAAATGCTTGTTATGAGTTTGTGTGTGTATTTCTTTTTACTGTGGGCCATAAGTGGGTTTTGGAATGAGAGAGGACAGCTCTGAGGTCTACACTTTTACTCTGACTTTCCAACCATGCCTTTCCAACATTAGAAATTACAGGCAGAGAATTCATCGTGCAAACTACTTCAATCATTTGCCAACCTCACAACCAACCTACGTTCCACGTCTGGCTTCTTTTATCATGGTGTCCTGTCCAAAATTGGCCTGTAGCATCTTTTTTCTCTGTACTGGTTTCCAAAAACACACATTCACTCACAAAACAACCAAGGAACGTTCTCATCTCCTGGGATGTATTACCAAAACTCAACCTGTAATTTGTTTTTCAAGGGGGCCACAGATAAGCAGTAAACACAATTAGAACAGAATGAGATATAAGTCTTTATGCACTTCCAGTCTTGTGCAGTCTGGAGCGCCTACTCTACTTAAAAGCTCATTAAGCCCTTTGCAGACACGGATCAGTAACTTCTGTGAAAATACACAGATCATCCCATGTCAGACGGCATTCACATGAGACTGGCAAGTTGCATTTCTAGTTGAAAACTTGAAGGAGTAGTTTCAGGTATTTGTAAATGACAGAATCCATCAGATGTTACAAGTGCAACAAAGAAAGCTGCAATTAATCAAAATCAATACGAAACTATTCAAGTCTTCTAAACTTTGCAGAAATACAGTGCCTCGCAAAAGTCTTCATAACCCTGGAATCATTTGTCACTTTAAAACCATAAAACTGCTTTTGTTCAGCAGAGACAGGGAAGCTGATGAGGAAGATGGATAGAATAAATACAGAACAATTCTGGAAGAAACCCTGAAAGCTGCAAAAAGGCTTGAATTGAGGAAAAGGTTTGCAACAACCCTAAAGATGCAGCCAGAACAACAACAGAGTATTTTTGATCTGAGCATTTTTACGTGTTAGAGTGGCTCAGTCCAAGTCCAAATATAAATCTAACTTGATTAAGATTTGAGGAGTTTATAGAGGCACTTCATCTAATTTGACCGAGCTTGACCTATTTTGAAAAGAATAAATGGGCAAAAGCTCTAACTGCAGTCACAGGTGGTTCTACAAATTATTGACTCAGGGAGACTGGACATAAATGCATGCCACACTTTTCAGATTTTTTATTTGTAACACAATTATTAAAAACTATGCATCAGTTTCCTCCCACTTCACAAAAATACACTACTATGTTAGTCAATAAAATTAAAACAAAACAGATTGAGGTTCATGCTTGTAATGTAACAAAATGTGAACCTAAACGTTAAATAGTTTTCAGATTTCTCACTGAAACTGTTTCAGAACAGAAGGATCCAGCTCTTCTAGCAAACCAAAGTCACAAAGAACAAAATGTACCATAGCAGAGATTTGCAGGGACAGATGCTGAAAGACAAGTTACAGCCAACTGGCAGATTTCTCCTCTTTGCATATTTTATGTGATTTTTCAACATTTTACAGACTCTTATAGCTCCTGCAGCAGGTTAAGGAGCATTATAACTGTATTAATGTTTTAATTCAGAGCATAATTAGGTACCCACTGCATTATTTATTTTTTTATTTTTTTATTTGTAGACTTGGGAGCAGGCAGACAGAAACAAAAAGCAAGAAAAAGTTAAAACATGAATTACTGTTGGCAGGAATTTACAGGGAGTGATATCAAATGAGACAGTAAAAAAGAAGCAGAGGGAATTCCATCCTCATGAATAACTTATGTCAGATTAAAGAAAAGCATACATGGATCTACACAAAGTCAAGGGGAAATTTCAAAGTGTTCTAAAGTCAGTATGAGTTTGAACAAATGTGTATCACAATTCCTGGTAGGGTTTTATTTCATATATTGCAACCTTTAATAGATATGTGCACTGCAGATTGTGTCAGCCACTCGAAGACCCCTGTGGAGACCACCTTTCTCAATGCACGGTCTAATGATCACTCCTGGGTTAGCAGGCACCACAGAGTGGCTTTGTTCATCCACAGGTGAGGGAGGGGGGGGGACACCTCAAACTCCTCGCTCACCTAAAGTCCCTTCCCCCAAAACCTCACCGTGTGTATTTGTTCAGTTCAGTCGAACTGGGCTTCAACTTTCTGGATTTAATTTAAGAACAAGCACTTAGGCAGGTAGCGACAGGCTCCGAGTCCCACCCAAGGCATTGAACACAGAGCTTTGCTGAGGTTGATCGGCACACCTACATTCCTGATGCCTTACTGAGGCTGTGGTGGAATAAATGGACAAACACAGATTGACAATCCTCCAGACAAGTAGGTATCCATGGTAACATGTCACGGGAGAAAACAAACAAAGGAGTTCAACAACGTCAGGGCACTTGAAGTACTCTGGAAAACTTGAAAAATATAGCTTCAGTTTTTTACATAGTGAGGGTTTAACGCCGGATATGTGATACCTCACATCAAGGAAGTTCATTATTGACGTCATAGTCTAATCTGGTCTCCAGAAAAAGGTGCAAAGTAGGAGTCGATGCACAGAAAGCAACAACTCTTAACAAATTGCAGCCATTCATTCAGAAGGTTACAAATATTTGCCTCTTTTCCGGCTGCTCTTTCAGACAACTGGACAAACACACTCTACTGTCAGAGTTAACCTTTAAACACTGTGCTTAAGTTGTTTTCTCCTCTCCCCATCATTATTGCATGTAAGCCCTCCCAATATAGCTCTGTGAGACTGCCAAATGCATCCTCATTACTGCTACTGACTGCTTTAATGCGACTTCTTTAAGCCGTGATTCTGACAAGAGTGTTATCAGGAGATAGCGCATTACACCACCCAGCTGCCTCACTCCAAAAAATAAGTATGTATGCGTTCAGGTTTCATTTCACATTACTTACTCATACTTACTTACCTACTCATTTACCTAACAACAAAGATCATCTATAGGCAATAAGTCATTACTGTATAAGTGCATACAAACAGGAGGACTACCCATGAAAAACTATGGAGAGAGAAGACAGAATTTCAAGAGAACTCTGCAGCACACTCCATCCAAACTTAAAATTATCCACATGTTTCTAATCTGCTTGTCCACTCTGGGGGGTCTCTTTGGAGAAGATGATGGGCTATGAATGGAGAATGGAGCTGTAAAAGAACCTCAGTACTCAGACTTACCTTGACCTTTGTGGTAATTTGTGCCTGCCAGTGTCTCTATGGTGATTGGCTGTGCCTTATTATTCCCAGGATTGGGATACTGGCCACTGTCTTTGTTCTGGGGCGGTTGGGATTCACATTTGTTTGGCTGGTCTTTCCTCCTGAAATGGCTGGCTATGAGCTGCCATAAGCTTTGTTCTTCCTGCACTGTTTTGGAAGATTTTGTAGGACACAGGGGTACTTCTAGTACCTTGGCCTTCCCCCTGCTGTGGTACTGAATGTACTGCATGCCTCCATCGTCTGTGGGTTCACATGAAGCTGGAAGTGCTTTTCCTGTGAGATATGAGAATGGCTGTGGAGGCGTTGTTGTCTCCTCTGCAGAACCTTTAATTTGAGAGAACTCCCCCTCAGACCCTAGATCGATTTTCTCACGTGACCGATTCCTCCTGATTCGCAAACTGAAGCTCCGCCTTAGAGAGGTCAGCGTAGTTTTCGAAGCATCAGATTTGTTGGATTTTAGGAAAGATGTGGTATCTTTGTCCGCGTCTTTGTCCTTACTCACATCTTGAGGTGTTTTGCCAAACAATTTCCAACGAAAGCCACCTCTGAAAAATCCTCCATCGTTGCCTGTGCGGTTACAGTTCCTCTGACTATCAATTTCATTATCAGAGCCTCTCTTTCGAAGTTCCAATACCGTCATACTAAGAGGCCTAGGCTTCCAGCTTCTTTGTCGGGACCGAAGAGGCACATCTGCGGACCCTGATGAGTACTGAGACAATGTACGGTTGAGGCCATCCACTGCCCTCAGTTCAGCCTTCTTGCTTCGGAGCTGCTGGGTCTTTTGTAAAACTTCTTCCCTTTTGAAGAGCTGCTGGGCCAGGGGTTCTGACAGCATGCAAACACTCCTTGGCCTTCCAAGCAGTCTTTCTTGATTGGGCTGAGAATCTTTTTGCTGCTCAACTGGGCTACCATACATACTCGTCACTCTCCTGCTGAGCAGGTCTTCATTCTGTTTGGGCCTCCATAACATGGCCCGCGGCAAAGAGTTGTGCTCTTTAATGGTGGCATGACCCCCTCGGACCGGTCTCTCAACGCGGATGGTGACGGAGCATGGCAGTAAACTCTGAATATGCTGCTTCTGGGTATCTGTCTGAACTCTTAGCTCTGCCACATCTAAATTGCGTTTTGAGTTCTTGGAGGGTTGTTTCAAAAACCTGTCAGTCTTAATTTTTTCATCCACCGCCTCCTCCACAATTACTTCTGCTTTTCGGCTTCCAGGTCTGCTTGTGCCGCTCAGGGAAGGCCACCTGATGATCTCCTGTCGTGCCCTGCCCGGCCTCGGGCTGTTCTCCATTGGCACAAGATTCATTAGCTCTCCCTTTAGGTGGGTATCCTCCACCAAGTTATTAGTGAACCATCCCATTTTGGCCTCAGACGATGCTGCATCTTTCTTTGTTTCTTTCAGGTTCAGTTGGTAGACAGTTATCCCCTCCTGATTTTGACCATCGATGGCATTTCTTGGGGTCACATCCACGGTTCCACTGCTAAGGAATAGCATTACCCTTGAATCAAACAGATGCACGCATATTTCTTCATTCACACACTAAAAGAAAGCCTGGCCACTCTGCCTGGGAGCTGAGAGTCAGCTCATAAAGTCCTTCATTTGAAGTCTAAATTCCTATGCCAGGCATAATCCTTCACCTCTGACTTGGGAAAAAAAACTTCAAACAAGTTAGTGCAAAGCCTCACTGTCACCTGCATCCCCTGGTTCTTTTACTAAGCAGACTCCCACAGGCTTTTTACTCTCCAACGCTTGTACCAGTCCTATGTAAAGGATTGCCCAAAAGAAAAACAAGTTCTTCAAGCAAGACGTATTTGGAGCAGATAAAAAAGAAACTTGAATCATCCTCCTGTGTTCTTCATCCCTCTTTGTTTGCTAGGATTACGAACGGTGAGCTATGCTTGCAGTTGGTGCAGACAAACCCCTTAATCTCTGAGTTCTTGCCATGCAGAGCATGAGGGAGTGTGTCTTTGTTTGAACTTTCAGCTGCCTTCCAACCCCTGGGACAGACGGAAAACAAGGAGTGGATCCCAGGGGCATTGAACACGCCTTCTTTCTTTCTCCAGAGCTGGCAGAAACCCCCGGAGACAAAAACAAGATAAAAGTGAGCAAGAGTATGAGAGAAGTATGAGCTGCTGTAATCATACAACACTTCGCAACAAAAACACATGAACACTTTTTGTTCTTCTAGCCAATGGCAAAGCACAATAAAGAGGATGCATGTTTGTGTTTAATGGAAAAAGAGGCAATGTAGTGTGGAAAACCATCAGATACTTTCAGATGTGTGTGTATTTAACCATCCATACATGATCTGTTGAAAAAGATAATAACATACATATGCTGCTTAGGCTGTTCACACCTAACTTTAATAATTTCGATAGGATTTTACTTCTTCTGAATTTATGAGAACATGTTCACTAAAACCAGCCGCCACAGAGACAGTTTCTTCCCCCAGGCTGTTTCTCTGTTGAACATTCAATAGAGTACAAAACAACAGCATACAGATGTTGCAAATGCACCTTTTATTAGATATGTGTATATTGTACATTGTAAATATGTATATTCTGTAATACAAAAACAAAACCAAAGAGCAAAGTGTACCGGAGTCAAATTCCTTGTTTGTATGTACGAACTTGGCAATAAAGCTGATTCTGATGTGCTGGTAACATGGACTATCCATAAAACCACACGGCATGCTTCAGGTGCCTCTGACTGCAGCCTACATTTAGTGGGAGAGCTTAAGGTTAATTCCAAGACTGGATGACAGCTATTTATGGTGAGAAAATTGTATTCTTTTTAAAGCACCATTGGTTACTGTGCAGGAAGTGGTACTGAAAGGCAATATATAAATGATGATCTCTGCATCTCAACGTGACTGCTTTTTAATTTACTGTCTTCAATGAAGCAGTTGGAAGACTGCACTACTTAAATCAACTGGCAATGGAATTAACCAGCATTTGAATTTATTGCTCTATTTACCTTATTTTGTCAAAGGTGTTCTTCATTTGGTATGTATGAGGCTGTGTGTAACAAAGATAACTGACAGATTAATTAAACCAGGTTAACCCTAACCTGCACAACTGCTGTAATTACTGCATGGATTGAGCTGGAACAGTGCCCTCTTGTGGTCAATTAGGAAACAGTTCTACTAATACAGGAGGGTATGACCTCTAATAACAGAACTTAAATTAACGGCTTATCAGAGTGAAAATGACCAAGACAAATAAACTGATCATTTAGGGTGGCCATCACTGTCAAACCTATTGTGAAAAAACCTCACCCTTAACCCCAAGTTAGTTGTTCTTAAACTTTTGATAAAAATTACCACCTCAGTAAATGCTCATTTTTGTAGTACCTCTCTCTTCAGAGACTTTTACTACAGCACGGTAGTACAACAATGCTTGGACTTTTAAGTCTGTTATAGTATGTGTTCTTATATTACAAAAACAAACAAAAAAGAAAGGTATGTCCTTATTTATTGATACTGCATGGCTGTTTGAAAAACGCAGTTTATTATGTGTTCCATTTTTACTTAAAAGTTGACATTTGCAAATTTGAAGTTAGAAAAGTTCCTCAAGGTCAGAAGTCAAAGCTAGAAAGTGTGAGGTTTCTACTAGTTTGTCTTTGAATCTCTGAACTACAGTTGCTTAGGGTTTTAAAGTGTGAAAACCTCCGCCCTCAGATGTCAGAAAAAATAATCTTTACCTTGATAAACATTTTCAAAAAGTTTCAGAATAATTCTTGGGTAAAAAAAACAAAAACTGAGAAAAGAAAAAAAATCAAACAAAAGCAAATTCAAAAGGTAAACCATTGATTAAAAAAAAAAAAAAAAACAGCAAATGTGGCTTTATTCTGCCTCATTTGGCAGAGCAAAACCAATTAGTTTACCCAGAGAAACAGTTGTCAGTCTGAAACAAAGGATCTTTTATCTGCTTAAGTTCCAGCCAGAGGTTTGGTGAACTCCCTTTCGCTTCTATTTCAAAAAACATTTTAGATCAACAAACCAATAATGTTAAATTTTTGGTATGTATGGGCTAAACAAAGACATCTCAACATGCGCAAATGTTACCTGTCTGCATTATGTAATGCTACTTTCCGCATTAGACTGCCATTAATTAATATTGTCAATCATTAATTAATCTTTCAGGATGAAAGATAAAATTTAGAGAAACACGTTGTTATTAGCTTGTATTGCTAACAGAAGTTAGCTGGCCACTGAACATGACAATTAGCAAATCCAAATTTCTAATTGATTTTAAAGGTAAATGAACCACAGTATAAGTAGCTTCCTGGTTCAGTCTCCTCCACTACATTGCAGTTAATGTCTGTATTTATCTTGCAAATAATTCATATCGTAATTTATTCTGAGTACCACTAAACGCAGCCCAAGTACCTGCAGTGGCACTTGTACCACAGTTAGAGAACCATGGCTTTAAGTCAAAGTTGTAGCTCAAGTGCTGCAATTATTTTAAAAAAGCTATCTACCTAAAAAGATCCTTTCATACCATTTACAGCTTAGTTAGAATGAAAACAAAACCATTTTAGGAATTCTCCAGGAAATTTTTTACAAACATTCCAATCAACAGACTTGTGCGAGCTCAAGAACATTCTTCTTGTGAAAGATAGTTTTATCAGGAAGTTAGATCTCATACTCATCTAACAGCTCACTTATGCCACATTTTACCTGTGTCTATGAGGCCGAGGTTAGGAATAAACTGGGTGTCATCATGAAGCAAACAGTGCTTTTCTCTCCACTGGACTGGTCGAGTTCGCCTCCGACCCCCATTCCAAAACAGCATAGTTAGTTCATGATATCCAGAAAGGAATCAAAATGAAGCCATTTTACTAAAGCTTCTCCTCCTGGGTTTTTGGAATCTTTGCTGCTGACTGCTTCTGCAGATATAATTTCCAGCTGATCCGTTCTCAGCTCCAGCTTGTTTGTCCTTAGTTGAACTTGTTCAGTTCGCTATGACCAAAAATACATACTTTTTGTCATTTGCATCATACCGTGGTTGTGATGGCTCTTCCATGGTAAACCAGTTTCCAGCAGAAGCCTGAGCAGTTACTGGAGCGTCTGAGGAAGTGACCCAAAGAGGTCATGTGCTGTGATTCACTTGAAGTTTTTTTTGTTTTGTAAATCGTAATGCAGGTGTTGGCTATCAGCAAGAAATACAGTCAGGATTACGTTTAATCCACAATCTTGGAGTCTTTGTTGCTGTGATCTTCTCCTGTTCAGGGACAGTCTGGATCGGGTATGTCCAGGGATTTCGAACACAGCTTCCCTTGTTTACCTCTGTTTTCCTTCCACCCAAAGCTTAAAGTGTCTCTTTCTTGTAACCTAATCCAGAAGCCTGCTGGGTAAAATTCTTTAGGAAAAACTGGATTGGTATGTTTAGGATCTCTTTGTCTAAATACCTGCCTGATTACATTGTGTTTTAGGCCATTTATGTCCACTGTGTGCATCATTGTAACACCCCAAAAAAAAAACATTAGCATATGAATATTTTAGCAACATAAGTTCTCCATGATCTTACTCCATTCTTTCCAACAAAGCAGACAAAGTAAAACCTGGTGAGCGTGCTTCTTTGAAAAAATTGCATCATTTTGTTCTCTTTGTGATATAAGCAAACATGAAAATATGGACATTTGTATTACTAAAATAGCTCTAACATGTCCTGATGAACTATTACAGACATTAATACACTCATAAATAGCTAATCCAAAGCCAAATCCCCAAATATAAGATTCAGTTTTTAAGGAATATCGGAAAACACTAAAATAGAAGGCAGAGGATGTGAATTTGTACATAGACTTATTACAATAAGGTGTTTGATTCTGTCAAATTTTATCCTTTAACTAAAAAGATAAGCAATAAACAATTTGTCATGCATTTCAACAGTATCTAAACTTTCAGATATCACTGCCACTTACATAAAGCTCCTGAAGAAATTACTGACACCTCTGAGGAATTATTCTCAATAGATTACATTAAAGGCTTGATTGAAATCCTGTCAGCTCTTCATCATTTTTTCTATTCCTGTGAACAACATTAGCATTATTTCACAAAGTAATATCACAAGTACTTTTATTTTAGAAATGGTGAGAATTGTTATGCTGACAAAGGAAAATACATTTCAGCATCTGAACCTCTGTAAAATTTGAAGCATTGTGGTGGTAGCACCATTGTTTGGGCCTTTTTCTTTCTTTAAGCTTGCTTGTTGAAGATTGATCCATCAGCTGAACCTTAGGAGTAAGGGCGTCATGTAACAACCCAAAACACAGGTTTTTTACTATGGAGAGGTTAATAAATATCATTCCCAGCTTTAATCACAACTTTCATAAAGGTTAAGAATTGTCATTAGAAGGAAAACAATAAATTCAGCATAAAAATATAAAAGCCGTCATTATGATGGCAACATAATGGCTTGGGCCTCTTTTTTCATTTTTAGGTAGTTTGTCTTTTGCAAGTTATTTAAAGCATGTTAACAGGGGAGGTTGGTTAGATTATAAAACAATGCAATCTAGATCTGAAGAAAAATGTCTGAGAAAATGTTGTAAGTATGGAGTAAGCAAGGTCATGCAACTAAACAACAACCAAAAGCATAGAAGATGAAAAAAGATGGAGTTCAAAATTTAAAAACTGCCAAACAATATACCCAGCTTTACTCTCACTATGGTTGAGAAGCACAGTTACCTTCTTATGAAGCCATAGGTAACATGATGGCAGTATGGTTGTATGGGTTTTGTTTTTTGCTTGCTTAATTAAGCATGCTCCCTGTGGAAGCTTGTGCCAGTTTATGAAACAGTGCACTCCAGAAGCAAATTTCGAAGGAAAATGTTTAAGGAATTGTCCATGAGCTGATATTGTCGAGCACAATGGCCATGTAACTCACCACAAATATGAGTTACAGAAATATCAACAAGACAATGAAGTTAAATAAAACAAAAAACGCAAAACTATTCCCACCTTTAATCTCATCGTACAAAGGTTAAAAATGGCCATGTTGAAAAAGCAAAACAGAACATTTCAGCATAAAAACCTCAGAAAATATATAGGGAAACATAGTGGTGGTAGTATCTTAATCTAATCTTTGGGCCTCTTTTTTTCCTTTGTTTTTCCGCTTGCTATTTTAAAGTAGTTTGACAGAAGCAGCTCGTTGTATCTGGTAAAATGATGATAAAATGTTTGATTGGTCCATGAAGCAGAATTTAAGAGTGCAGTGTTCATGTAACTTAACAACAACCTAAAATACAGATGCCAAGAAATATCTAAAGATAATAAAAGGTTTTTTGTTTTTTTTTTAAACTGTCAAAAAATATTCCCAGCAATAATCCAAAAGAAGACAACAGTACTATATTGATTGAACTACCAAGGGACAACATGGAAAAAATTGTTATAGTTGTAGCTGTTGCTTTTGTTCTCAGGAATTTCACTCAGTTTTAAAACTGTCTTCGTCTTCTACTTCTAGGACTTTACATTAAATCAGTTGATATTCCATTAGTTTGGAACCTGCAGTATTACAGTAACACTGAAAATTAAATAACCTCATTTTAAACTGCAGCCTACTGTAATAGGCACAGAGTAATTCAGAGGTTCAATGGGAAAAGTTTCACCACTGCATCAATTACCTTCAGGGCTTAGGCAATTTCAGGGGGTGTGATATTTCCTGAATAATTATTAGGGGGAAGCAGGGAATAGATATTTCTCAACAGCAGACTAAACAGAATGACAGCCAGGCTGCACTACGGTGTTTATATGGGGACACAGACACTATGAGCAACAAACGATAGTGTTGTCTGGCAGATTGCATGATGGGTCCAAGCCACACGAGTAAAGCTTGCTAACCCGCTGTCAGTATCAGAACATGAGTCAGTCTGAGGAAGACAGCCATGCACATATGTGCGCTCTTTCATAAAAACGGCCAGGTCGGAAGCTGATATGAGAGGGAAGGTGGCTCCTTGCTGTGCAATGCTGTGCAACTGTATAGCTACCTGATAAACAAATGCTGCTGAGCCTGACCGCTTTGTTTTGAAGGTGATGGAGACTTCAATCCCAAATAAACAACTACAGCATGATGTGTGAAGGTGTTATCTGTTTCCAAAAAACAAGTACAGTACATAGCTTCTACATTATTCAGTATTTGGTGATGGATATGAAAGACAAATTAGTGCCAATGCTTGTGACAGTGACTCACTTGGTTTAATGAGAAAACTGTTCATGGTTTTTCAGAGGTACTGGTGTCAGGCTTTAAATATAGCGCAGTGTGAACATGTGAATGTGGAGAATTCAAAAGGAGAGCCAAAATGGAGAAAAAGAAGACCTCATTCACATAAATACACCTTCAGTGACAAGGTGTCTGATGTCACTGAACAGATTCATAAACTGTGATTAGCGTCACTGGAGACCAGACTCATGAGCTTAGATGCTAATCAGCCTCTTTGTAAGTTTTTATGTTTTTAATAGTTATTTTCATATTTTTATTATTTTTAATGGTTACAAAAATGCAGTTTTTCAGTAGCTCCACTCTTGTTGGACAAACGTAGGCAAAATGTTGACAGTACGTTAATAGAATGATCAAAAAGCATGCTAAGACATAACATAGGTTAACAAAATCCCATTTTTATTCACTAAACATCTATTTTTTTAACCACTACAACTCTCAAACAACTGATCAAGCCATGTGTTACAGTAGAGCACGAGCATCAGAGTTTGCAAATATGAAAGGAGTTTTGTTTTAAACAGAGACAGTTCAAGCTTTGAAAAAAATAATAATAATAATGCTGTTTTAACTTTTGATGAGTTCAATTTGTCTCAAAAGTCCGAACTCTGATCTAGAAATGAGGTCTCGTCCAGGTTGAGTTAACTCTAGTAACAACCCAAATGAGATCTGCTAAACTTATTTTTCTCGATTTAATGCATTCCAACACTGAAAACGGTTGAAAACAGATTATAGAGTATTATTATGGCAACAGGATTCATGTGATACAAACCATCAGAAGTGCAAATGAAGATTTGATTCCTGCAATTTGTTACATTTTATATGTGCGGCAGCCATATTGGATTCTTCAGGGTGGATCGGGAACTTTGGACTTTCAAAGTTCAAATTCTGACTTAAAACTCAAGTAGAAACAAAAATGCAACAAAACAGATTTATTAGTTTTCTTAAATGGGGAAGATATGATTAAATCCATTCTTACTCCCACAATTGTTTTGGTAAAAACTATTAGACATTAAAAACATAAAAGATTACTAATGCTTGGTTTATTAACTTTTCCCCAAAAAACAATTAATCACTTAAACAGTTTAAACTGAAGGATCAGCATCAGAGTATGTTATAAATAATGTTACTTTATTCTGGATTAAGAAATTATTTGAAAAAACAAATACGGCTTGCAATGACATTCTGAATGTTTTACCAATATCCAATCTCTAATGCCTTCAACATAATTTAAACAATAGTGTCATTGTCGGTAATAAACATACAACAAAACTGTTGTAACAATATTTAATATAAGGAAGATATAATCAAATTCATTCCTAGTTAAAATAAATATTTCAAAATCTTGTCTTCATTTCTTTTTAAAGGTTAAACATATAGTAGATGGTGCCATCCAGTGTTAAAGATGCATAATGCAGTGAAGTACAAGCTCTCAACTCCCCATACTATGGTTTGTTTCTTCATGTAACATAACATAAATAGCTGACAAACATAAAAGGTTCCACTATAAAACTAGCGACAAGTCAATGTGTGTTGATCTTATAGGTCTAGAACCCAAAGAGGAGAACCATGTTAATAACTGGATTTCATATAATCATACTGATGCTTGTATTGCTCCTAGATGTATTTTAGAATTTCTTCTAGTTAGTCTCAAGCAACAAAACCATGTAAGTATGAACAAGATTTTTTCAATTAAACCAAACCCATTTATATGTTGAGAATGGTATCAAACCATCATCACTTGGCTGTGTATCAAACAGAACGATGAGGATGTACTGAAAAGTCTTCTAATTTCTCCTCTCCCTTCATTTCCCCCTCGATGACTTGGAAACCCATAATAGCAAAACACCTTGAAGCGTGTTTCAGTTGTAAAATGTGCACGGAGGAGAAATGGTGACCTTTCTGCAACTAGCAGGATAACGCGTAAAGCAATAATATTACATTGTAGCTGAGTGCAAAACAAATGAATGAGCTGTTTCAAGAATACACATCTGACAAGGAGATTAGGTTGATGAAATACAGTGATATTCTGCAGCCGCACCATTGTACTGGCATTTGATGCAGCTCTTCCCCAAGGAACAGTAAACCGACGTGTTCAACACGATGCCAGTCAAGGAACATTTCCTCATGCCTCCTAACTTGACCACAACTAAAATGTCTCTTATTCGATTCGTTCATTCACTTCACATCTAGGAGGGACTGAGTCAAACGGGAAAAGAAGGAGGATGTAAACACTGAGGAATAGGAGGTAGAGTAGGACACCTTCTACCCACATCAGTGGGAGTGATGGCATCTATTTAAGGGGTGGAAAACCTCCAGAGCACGTAAAACCAAGGAACTTCCTGTCTAATTTTCTGTGAATTCATAATGTAGACAAACTAATGGTGGAAACCTTCAGTTTGTGTAATTATTTTGGAAAATAAAATAAAAAGAATAACCTAAGTATATATATTTAAACTAAATCCACATTTCATGACCGTACCATTGTAGTATCAGCTCTAAATAAATTACAAAAACACTCACCAGCCATTTTATGAGGCACAGTTGGTCAGTTGCTTGTTAACACAGATGGGGAAAAATCCCATCAAATGTCAGCAACTGAATGAATTTAGGCATTGAAAACAACTTGCTGAAGTTCAAAAGAGGGGATTTACATGGCAAGGTTGTTGGTGCGTTTCAGTGTTTCAGAAACCTCTGTGTACAGATAACAGTCCAAAACAGAGAAAACATCCAGTCAGCGGCAGCTATGTGAGCAAAAAAGCCTGGTTGACCCAAGAGGTCGGCGGTGAATAAGTAAACTGGATTGAGATGATAGAAAGGCAATAGTAGCTCAAACAACTACTTGTTCTCACAAAGTTATGCAGAATATGATCCCAGAGTTTGGTATAAACACAATGAAAGCATAGATTCATCCTGCTGTGTATCAACACTTCAGACTGGTGGTGGTTGTGTAATGGTGTGGAGGCTGATTTCAGATGTACCTGCCTTCTGATGGCTACTTCAAGCAGGATGGCAAAAAGTTCAAATCCTCTTCAAGGAGTTTCTTTAACATGACATTGAGTTCATAGTAATCCAACAATTCAATGGAATGAGATTTGCATTATGATTATGAACCAAACAAATCTGGACCAAATGTGTGATGTTATCATGTCAATATATCAAGACTTAAGGCAGTTCTAAAGACAAAGTGGTCCAACCCAGTACATTAGGTGTACCTAATGAAATGGCCAGTGATTCTATTATTACATCAAAGTATTATGTGTCTGTTTATTTCACTGTAGCAACCTAGCTGCAGATTAAAATACTACTACTAAACTAAAAGACTAAAATAATGCTTTAGACCATCAGTGTCAGCAGTCGCTGAGAAGATTTCCTGTTGCTTGTTTGGATTTGACTGAGCGGCTACATAAAGTGCAAAATGCTACACACTTGAAAAAAAATAAGTTTTGCAAACCGAAGTTAAAAGTTTAACTGTAAACCTCATGTTATCACAATACTAAGGTTTGTCATCAGGTATATATTACCAAATGCCTCTGAGAACATGGCTCAAACATAAAACAAGAACGTTAAGATAAAGATGCACCATTTAATTGTCAAAATAAGTCAATTTTCCTGTGATCGGCTCCGAGGGGTGATCAACAGGACAAATACTGAAAAATTTATTTTTTCTTTATATTCCCTAAAAGCAAGAAATTCGATAATTTTTCAGTTTGCAAAACACATTAGCCAACAGCATGGTACTTTGATTAACTTCTTGAGTTTAATAAAAAATAAAGTTTAGGTTACTCAATTTTTTCTTTCCAAAACCACAGTCTCCTGTTAGGAACCGGCAGTGTATTTTGGTCTTCTACAGAAAAAAAATCAAAATCGCTCAGAATCAGCAGGTCAGAACTTTAAAAAAGCTGAAAATCTGTATCAGTCTGTTAAAACCTGATCGGTGCATCTCTAGTTTATATGAGTGTGAAAGCTAAGTGCATCTGTGATGTATTAACCTATGTACAGGAACAATCCCGGTGAAGATTTACTCCCTTCAAACAGCTGATTACATGAATTTACCAAAGTTATTTACACCCTCCCCCTTTGTTCGTTGATGCTGAATCAACATCGGCAAATGAATAAGCCAGAAGACTCACACGCAGACACGGAGAGGCTTCAGACTGCAAAAAAAGTTTATGATAATTATGCTTGCCGTAGTGGTACCAGGCGTGGGCGTAGAGCTTTTTAAAATTCAGCTGCACTAGCGATGAGCATACGTCACCATTGCTCCACTGCAGAGAAAATGATAGGTTCCAGGACGTCTGTGGGAAGCTGTGAAAAAAATTACAGACGCTTCTGTCCCTGAAATTCAGGTTTTCAGGGAGAGCTTGTGCATTTGTACAGTGTGTGTAAAAGAAAGATAGAGATGGAAGAGAATGGAAGAGACTGAATGAGAAAGAGGCTGTGTACAGAAACTGTGGAATCTCTTCTATTATCAGCATGAGGATTCATTTTCTATTACTTATGTTCAACAATTTACCATTGTTTCTACATGCAGCCATTTTATTGACCCTGCTAGCCAATGTATTACAATCCTCTGATGCATGATCCAAAGAAATTCAAGGTGCAGAAAGCTTGGAATGGCTGGGTCACAGACTTGGCTAGAGGGAATGTAACACAGGCACGGAAAAAGAAGGGAAAGATGAAGGCAACCAAATGGTTGGTAAAAAATGACAAAATGACCACAAAGAGAATGTAGGAGGAAGCTGTAGAGAAGCACAGAATTTGCTGGCAGGTTTGTGTGGGTTGGTGGCTCCCAGTCCTCCTCCTCCTCCTCTCCACATTAGCTTGCAAACCCCCGCTCACTTCTGTTGTCATCTGTGAAAACTCGCCTTTCCTTTCATGCAAACATTTCATTTTGTAATTCTAAATCAAATCTAACAGAGCTAGTAGAAATGCTAAAATGGGTTTAGTTACAGTGCCTTTAACATATTCACATTTCATCACGTCACAAACCTCAATATAATGTATTGGAATTTTATGTGATCAACTAATATAAAGTAGTGCATAATTGTCAAAGAGAAAGTAAAGAGAAATGGTTTTATTATCTTTTAATACAATTCTGAAAAGTGTGGCATGCATTTGTATTCAGCACCGCTCAGTACTTTATAGACTTTCACTAGCCTTGAGCGTTTGAAGCTCAGTCGGTTAGGATCTATATAGCAGCTGTGAACATAAAGTTTGAAGTCTTGACACAGACCAAAGTTTTTATTCAGGTCTGGACTTTCACTGGGTCGTTCTAAACATTGTATATATTCATTGTAGCTCTGACTGAATGTATATGTTTAAGCCTCCATTCCAGTCTCAGGTGTTTACAGCTTCTAACAGGTTTTCATTCAGAATTGCCGTTTATAGCTCCATCCATCTTCTCCATCCCTGCTAAGGAAAAGCAATTCCCAAACAATAATGCTGCCACCAGCCTGTATAACCACTAGGATGGTGTGTTCAGCACAAGTGCATTGTTAGTTTTCTGCCTCTCATAGCTATTTGCATGTTGGACCAAAACGTTCAAACTTGGTCTCATCTGACCAGAGCGTTTTCTTCCACATGTTTGCTGAGTCTCTGACATGGATTGTGGCAAACTGCAAATTGGTCCTCTTATGGCTTTCGTTCTACAGTGGGTGTTTTTCTGGCCAGGAGTGCAACACTTTTAGTTGTCCTACCATGGGCCTCTTTGCTGCTTCTCCGATTAATGGTCTCCCTTCCCGGCCTGTCAGTTTAGGTGGACATTTATGTCATCGCAGGTTTGCTGTTGGGACATATTCCTTTCATTTTCTGATAAGTTTGAACATCTCACAGAGATGTTCAATGCTTGGCTCTTCAATGATATGGCTTTGCAACCAAACTCTGCTTTAAACTTCTTAAATTCTGTTTTGAAATTAAGGTTACATGTTTTTATAATTGATGTCCTCTGGTAAACGACTGAGGCATTCACAGAACAGATGTAGTCATACTGAGATTAAAGTTCACAAAGGTGGAGTTGGTTTACAAAATGGGCAATTGGTTGCACCGGATTTTGTTTAAAAGTATCTGAGTAAAAGGGGCTAAATAGAAATACAAATCAAAGGCATTCTTTTCAGAGTTTAAAACCGTTTTCCTTCCACTTCTCAATTATACACTACTTGTGTCGGTTTTATAAAACTTAAAATAAAATACATTGAGGCCTGTGACTGTAACACAACAGAATGTAAAAAAAAAAAAAAATCAGAATCTATAAATACTTTTGCAAGGAAATGTAAAACATGTAATTTGTTCTCCACTACCTGACTTTTAGCTGGCTTTTTGTTTTCTTTTGCAGTTGTTAAAATAAATAGAAGTGCCAATCACAGCATCAACTGACCCCGAAAGAAAACGTGTGTTTTTATGACACAGCAGAGCAAGCCAACATGAGTTTGACTTTTTTATAACTGCTCTTTCCTTCCCTCTAATGCCTCCAAGAGGTTAATAACAAACCAGAAGCCATTTAGGATTACATTCTTATGTTTGTTGCTCAAAACCATATGCCATCATCCTTTCTATGCCACATCTACAGATAAATCTGCTGTTTATTGTCCAATTCTGTTAAGTGCTCTCTGTTTTGCTAATTTTCTTTCCACTGAAAAAAAAGAGAAAAAAATGGGGACCACACATAGTGACATATTTGGGCACGGGCTTTCAATGTAATCTCCCACACCTTTTGTCTCTGTTCCTTTGTCACCCATTCACGTTGAGGCAATACGCTTGAGCTTACAACACAAATTTTAACAAAGAAAATAGGCAGAACACCATTCTTCCCATGACTGTGCTGCAATCGTTGCTCTGAGCACAAACATTTGGAACAGCTGTTGCCTGCACTAACACCAATATTTGTTTCTATTAGGCAGATGCAGTTCAAGAACCACAGGTTTGCAAAATAAAAACTCTAAGCGGCCCCTTTATTTCGCACAGCCCGCTTGCTTCCTGAAAGTAATTATGCAATCAGTTTTCAGCAGATAATAGCTCCTGGGCAGTGATGCTCTATTGTTTCAATGTTCAGTGTGGGATTAATTGTTGTTACGTTTATTAAACTAACATATCTGTGACTGATGATTATCTCTGAAAAAAATATATCTCAGATTTAGCTTCTTAAGTGGCAGACCATTAGTCCACATGTCCAAAAGCTGAAATTAAAGGGCCCTTAGCAGGACCATGGTAATAAAGTTACAGCCAAGATGAGGGTATAGAAAAAAAAATCTGATGCTGAAAAATCAAAGGCATCAAAGTATAGCACATGCAAGCAATGTCTCTCCATGGCTTTTAAAGAGGGATTTGAAAGTGAAAGTAAATAATCTGAAAGTCATTAAAGGAAAACCCATAACTGCCTCTATGGGAAATTGCAGACCATCAATATTCTGCATGAGTACATTTCTTCAGTCAGACAGCCAGACACAAAGCGCTAGATTCAGCACTGTCTCAATATACAGCAGCAAAGTGATGCAGACATCAAGGCTGAAGAGGTCAAACCAAACATTTGTGTCCAAATTGCTTCTCAACAGCTTTATCTGTCAGTCAATACAGATGCTGCGACATTAAAAGCTCCCTCTGACATTTTTAGGTGACCTCATCACATCATTTGTCCCCGCCAGGTAGATTGGAGGAGGTATTCCATCATAATATTTGCTTCCTTTTCGGAGCGATGTAAGCAGCAGCGGCAGGTCACGATGAACCTAAAACTAGACGTAAAGACGCTGAGTCATGCGTTTTCTACAATTTGCTGTTTGGAGGGCATTTAATATAATACAACACAAGTCTGAGGTTGGCAGCAGAAAAATGAATAAGATGAGACTTTAACAACTACGAGCTAAACCATGTCCAAAAACGCACACATGCTCATCATCGTCTCATTTTTCTTTATCAGATTTTACTTAAAAAATACGAGGAGATCAAAACTGCTGATCAGAAGCTTCAATTTTCCGCAGGGCACTAGAGCATGCTGAATACACAGTTTCTGCACCGCTGTGCATTGTTTGATTGCAGAGGCGTTGTCAGGTTTTGACACCTCCTCCGGGGATTAGGGAGATTTGAAAATATTTCAGAAAACTAAACTAAACATCAACTCTATTCACTCTTAAAAAAGGAAAAGAGAAGAATTTAATCAATCTTAAAGAAAAAGCTTAGCTGAATAGAAATTGTTTGTTAAATTGATAAAACACAAACTAATATATATCAGGTGTTTGTGAGAAAGATGTTCTGTATTCAACCTAAGGGTAAAAGATATCAGTGCATTTTCATTTTATATTATCTGACAACCATCAATTTATCTCAATGTCTCTAAAGAATCAGCTCAAAACTAAAAATTCTCAGACTTACATCCAAACCAGAAGCCCCAGGTCTTTCAAACACTGACAAGACATTTTTATAAGACAAGGGAGAGCTCTCTCCTCTGAAAGTACTGGAACCCAGGCAATTTCATGGGCTAGTATCTGCTATACCAAGGAGATTAATTTAATCACTTCTTCAGCTCTGCAGGGAGGGTCCATGTTGGGAGCTTCTGTGCAAGTAATGTTAAAGGGATATTTCTGGTTTTTCATCATAGGGTTGTGTGAATTTATTTGAAAGGAGTAGGTTGAATAAGTTGGTTTTTGCCAGTGGGCCAAAGAACTTGAATTTTGTCATGGCAAGAAGCTTTTGTCTATCAGGGCTCATATTCAGTGAAGCATATTTTCCTTCTGTTAAATGTCTATTGCTGCCGTAAATCCTGCCACCGGTCAGCTGAGTCCATCACAGGTCAAGTCAGATTAATGGAACAGCTGACAGCTGATCATTTTTGGAAAGACTTTAAAGAACTGTACAAGATGGCAATGTTTCATTTGTTTTATTCACCTTTAACTGTCTTGTTACAGATATAGGATTAGACAGCTCAACAATCAGTCATATCTACTCAGCATGGTACACTGTGCAGTCCCTGTACTCTTGCAAAGTACGGCAAATATACATAGTGAAACAATGAAAAAGTAAAATATCTAAAACAGCGGATTCAAAGCCATGATAAGATATTGCAGGAATGTGATTCTGTTCTACATTCTATTCTCAATATCTGCTAAGAGCTACCTAAAATAAAACATTTACTATTTGCAAAGATTTTTATTTTTTCAGCTTGAAAACCCCCGATGACCGGTGACTGGCCAGGTGAAAAATCAAAATATCACAAATTTTCCTGATTGGTGAATGCACTATACCTAAGCACATTAAGGGTGCAGTAACAACAACAACACTCTTCAGTGCGGATGCTGTTCCTGAGTGAAGGAGAGTTCAAACTTGCTGTTTAGAGTAGGATGTTTAAAATGCATTCAGAGAAAGCAGAAAGAGGCCAGAAGCAATTGAAAAAGGAAAACTGCATTGTTCATGACATGTCGAGATGTGTCTATGGCTTTTTTAAGGCTGCAAGAGAGTGAAAAAAGAGCAAGATATTCAGCAAAAAACATGAAGGCTAAACAAAGTACATTACATGCTGGATTCGGAAACATTGGCAAAATCTACAATCCTTAAAGTTAACATAAAAAGACTGCTGCTTTTGAAATGCAAGACCCCAACCATGTGTCATTATAATTCAAATAATTAGCATTTAAATAATTGATGACCAGTCAGGACCAAGAAGGCTAGAGGAAACATGATTGAGCCATGTCTATTTAAGACTTTAGCATAATGGTGCATCATACTTTTACAATATTTAAAATGTCAGTTTTTCACTCATTTCAGCAACTGAGATATTTTCAGCACTTCTTTCTGAAATGCATTCAATGGAATCATTTTGTATGCAAAGCATGTCAAAGTGCACACTTTTATTAAATATTAAAGCCTCATTGATATTTTATCATTGAGCACTTCCAGGCTGTGCTTTTGTTCCAGATCTCTGAGGTCGTTCATCCACTTTCCTTTAGTGTTTCCTAAAAAGACAGAAGCAGCCTAATGAGCTGAGAATTTGGTTTTGGGCGAGTGGAAACCAACCCGTAGCCACAGGAACAACGCAATAATGTGATCTCCTTCTGGTTCTTCCTCTCCTCCTCCTCCTCCTCCTCCTCCTCCTCCTCCTCCTCCTCTCTAACTCAGTTCTATCCGCCCACAGTCTTCTGCCCCCCAACCCCCACACTGCTTGCTGTACACTGCATCAGCAGCATCCCCAGCGGAAGGGAGACCTGTTCTTAACTAGACTAATACAAACAGCATCCCCCTTCAAAGCTGCCACGATGCATCGCTCTCATTTGCACCCACACCTTTTGTTCAGATGGAGCCCATTAATGTGAATCTCGGTTATGTAATCCTGCATGATAAATAACTGCAGACACACAGAGATTAATGAAATTCAGGGAAAGCCCCCCCACACATCCTGATCTGCGGGAGAAGATGACCGCGTTGCTATTTTTACACACGCATCTCCACAGATACTATTGTTCCTAAGGTCACATGGTTGTGCCCCCCAATGAGAAGCGTGCTGGTGCAGTGCACTATTTCTGGCTGCCTGGCAGGAGGAGACAGGTGTGTGTAGCCTGTGGAGGTAGAAACCTGCTGAAAGGTGTTTCAGCATTTTACTGTTTCATGTAGAAAGATACCATATGGCATAAAAAACTAACCTGGATTCCAAGCCTCCCACATTTAGTATTCCAAGGTTTAAACAGTCAAGGTCAGTGTTTGGGGATCAAAAGGTAAAGGCATGTGTGGTCTGCTGTTTGCTTTGAAATGAAGTGCCCTTTGTCTGGATTGAGACCGAATGCACGGCCGTCTGAAGGCCGATGTGATCAGGATCATCCGCAGAGTCAGTTATGTCAGAAAATCTAAACACATCCACAGTGGACTCATTTATATTCCCTATCCTTTCTATTAAAAGCGGCATCTCCATTAGTTATGAGCAGTGGGTTTTCTTGTAGTTGTGACATGTTTCCTAAGCATTTTACAAACCTTGTTTGTGACCTTTCAAACCTTCACATTAGGCATGCAACCACTCACAGTGATCTTTGACCATGAAGAGTGGAAATAACCATCAGCGACTGCAATTTTATCCAAAACCTCAGATGACTTAGTGAAATGAAAAGGATAGACACATTGTTTCACAAATTATTTCAAAATAAAAAGATGAAGCATGGATTTGGAATGATCTGCTTTTATTAAGATGTCCCTAAATAAAATCCAGTGCAACCAATTGTCTTTAGAAGTCAGCTAATTGGTAAATAAAGTCCCAGTGTGTGTAATTTAATCTTAGTATGATTTGTTGAACTGCCACCTTAACGTGGTGGAGGGGTTTGAGTGCTCGAATGATCCTAGAGGCTATGTTGTCTGGGGCTTAAATGCCCCTGGTAGGGTCTCCCATGGCAAACAGGCTCTAGGTGACGGGTCAGACAATGAGCGGTTTGAGAATCCCTCATGATGACTACAGAATCGAGGCACGTGACGTTGCCCGGTACGGCGGAGCCGGGGTCCCACCCTGGAGCCAGGCCTGGGGTCAGGACTCGTCGGAGAGCGCCTGGTGGCCGGGTTGCTCCTCGCGGAACCCGGCCGGGCCAAGCCCGAACGAGAGACGCGAGACCATCCCCCAGTGGGCCCACCACCTGCAGGGGGAACCGTGAGGGACCGGTGCAAAGAGGATTGGGCGGCGGACGAAGGTGGAGACCTCAGCGGCCCGATCCCCGGATGCTTAGGCTGGCTCTAGGGACGTGGAATGTCACCTCGCTGGGGGGGAAGGAGCCTGAGCTGGTGCGGGATGTCGAGAGATATCGACTAGAAATAGTCGGGCTCGCCTCCACGCACAGGGTGGGCTCTGGAACCCATCTCCTTGAGAGGGGCTGGACTCTCTTCTACTCTGGAGTGGCCCGCGGGGAGAGGCGGCAGGCTGGTGTGGGTTTGCTTGTTGCCCCCCAGCTCAGCCGTCTCGTGTTGGGGTTTACCCCAGTGGATGAGAGGGTCGCATCTCTGCGCCTTCGGGTTGGGGAGAAGTCTCTGACTATCATTTCGGCCTACGGGCCGAGTGGTAGTGCAGAGTACCTGGCCTTCTTGGCGTCCCTGTCGGGGGTGCTGGATAGTGCCCCTCCCGGGGACTCCATTATTCTGCTGGGAGACTTCAACGCCCACGTGGGAAACGACAGTGACACCTGGAGAGGCGTGATTGGGAGGAATGGCCTCCCCGATCTGAATCCAAGCGGTGTTTTGTTATTGGACTTCTGTGCTAGTCACGGATTGTCCATAATGAACACCATGTTCAAACATAAGGATGTCCATCAGTGCAGTTGGCACCAGGATACCCTAGGCAGGAGGTCAATGATCAACTTTGTTGTCGTATCATCAGACCTTCGGCCGCATGTTTTGGACACTAAGGGTGAAGAGAGGGGCTGAGCTGTCCACTGATCACCACCTGGTGGTGAGTTGGATCCGCTGGAAGAGGAGAAAGCCGGATAGACTTGGCAGGCCCAAGCGCATAGTGAAGGTCTGCTGGGAACGTCTGGCAGAGCCCTCGGCCAGGGATGTATTCAACTCTCACCTCCGGGAGAGCTTTGACCAGATTCCGAGGGATGTTGGAGACATAGAGTCCGAATGGACCATGTTCTCCACATCTATTGTCGATGCTGCTGCCCGTTGCTGCGGCCGTAAGGTCTGCGGTGCCTGTCGCGGCGGCAATCCCAAAACCCGGTGGTGGACACCGGCAGTAAGGGATGCTGTCAAGCTGAAGAAGGAGTCCTATCGGCTGTGGTTGACTTGTAGGACTCCTGAGGCGGCTGATGGGTACCGTGGGGCCAAGCGTGCCGCGGCCCGGGCGGTGGCAGTGGCAAAAACCTGGACCTGGGAGGAGTTCGGTGAGGCCATGGAGAAGGACTACCGGTTGGCCCCGAAGCGATTCTGGCAAACCGTCCGGCGCCTCAGGAGGGGGAAGCAGTGCTTCGCCAACACTGTTTACAGTGGGGGTGGGGAGCTGCTGACCTCGACTGGGGACATTATCGGCCGGTGGAAGGAGTACTTCGAGGATCTCCTCAATCCTGCCATCACGCATTCCCTGGTGGAAACAGAAGCTGGGGACTCGGGGTTGGACTCTTTCATCACCCAGGCTGAAGTCACCGAGGTGGTTAAAAAGCTCAGCAATGGCAAGGCTTCGGGGTTGGATGAGATCCGCCCTGAGTACCTCAAGTCTTTGGATGTTGTGGGGCTGTCATGGTGGACACGCCTCTTCAACATTGTGTGGCGGACGGGGACAGTGCCATCCGGGAGGGGCTCGGAGTAGAGCCGCTGCTTCTCCACATCGAGAGGAGCCAGTTGAGGTGTTTCGGGCATCTATACCGGATGCCTCCTGGACGCCTTCCCCGGGAGGTGTTCCAGGCACGTCCCACCGGGAGGAGGCCCAGGGGACGGCCCAGGACACGCTGGAGGGACTATGTCTCTCGGCTGGCCTGGGAACGTCTTGGGCTCCCCCCGGAGGAGCTGGAAGAGGTGTCTGGGGAGAGGGACGTCTGGGCGTCTCCGCTGAGTCTGCTGCCCCCGTGACCCGGTCCCGGATAAAGCGGAAGACGACGAGTACGAGTACGAGGGAGCATTCATGTACAAACAGCATCATGAAGACCACAGAAGACAGCAGACAGGTCAGTGATAAAGTTGTATAGAAGTTAGGGGCAGTGTTAGGCTATAATACGATAAAAAATAAATATATAAAGCTTTGAACATTACACAGAGCACTGTTCAATCAATCAGCTAAAAATGTAACAAGGATGGCACAACTTCAAACCTACCAAAGAATGGCCATCCACCTAAACTGACATGCAGTGGCCAACTTGGAAAATGTCATGGAAAACTAACACAGCACACCACCCTAAAAACACCATCTCTTTGGTGAAATAAGGTGGTGGTAGCATTTTTTACCTGAACCCCCTAAATAAAATGTAGTGGAAGCAGATGCCTTTTGAAGTCAGTTATTAAGTAAATAGACTCCAACTGCATACAAGAGCCCTATGGTAACTCTGGAAGCGCTGCAGAGCTGCACAGCTCGGGAGGAAGACTCTGTTGACAAAACATTCATCACCTGTGCACTCCACAAAACTGTCCTTAATGGAAGAGTGGCAAGAAGAAAGCTGAAAAAAAATCATAAGAAGCCCCATTTGCAGTTTACCACACGCCATGAAGGGGGCACATCAAACATGTGGAACAAAGTACTGTGGTGATAAGACCTAAATTAAACTGTTAGCTGTACAAGCGAAACAACTGCACACTGCACACACGATCTAACATAATAATGGCAGGGAATGAGTTTCTTCAGCTGGTTAAAGTTGATGGGAAGATGGATGGAAATGAATAAAGGAAAAGGAAACTTGTTAGGAGAAGAAAATGACTTGAGGCTGTGGTGGAGACAGGGGTTTACTTGTCTGCAGGATAATGACACTCAACATACAGCCAGAATGGAACATTTTAGACCAAATCATATTCAGGTATTGTTATTGCCCAGTCAAAGTCCAGACTTAAATCCACGTGGGAATACATGACAAGACCTGAAAATGGATGTTCATTCATTGGCAAAACTTTCAGACTTAAGATGTTCGAGGCTGGCAAGCGAAAAAACCCAAAACACATAAAGCAGTAATTAATTCTATTTGTACGTATTAAGTCAGGGGATCTGAATAAAATTGCCCACCACACCTTTTAGATCTTTTTTACACAAAGTCCTAAAAAATAACGTAGCCCGATTAGTGCTAAAACTGCACAATGTCAAGAAAAACTACAAACAATGCAGCCATGAAATTTGGGTCAGTCAGGGAAATGATGTAACCGGAGAGAAAACATGATCAAAATTAAATTAGCTCTAATGAAATTATTATAAGCAGTAGCAGAGAGAAAAGGCGTTTTCTAAAGGTTACATAACTAACAAATACATGTTCTTCAATGCAGTTAGAAGAATACCAGACCTAACAAACCAAGTTTCACCACAAGCTGTTGATTTAATTCCCTAAAAATGTATAAAACAGACATTTTAAACCTACAGTAAATGGAAATCGTTTCAGGTTTATGGTAAACATTAAACAAACAATATTTATTTTTTGTCAGAAATATAGGCAAGTTTATAATAAAACCTTTGTTATCAGTCAGATAAAAGCAGAAGACTTCAGCAGTGGAGTGGTGTCTTCAAATTAGGTTTATTTTGATGTATACCAGGGATGCACACGTCTTTGCAATTTGAGTGTGTGCAATATTAACACTGCAAAGGATTGCTTGAAGTACAATCTGTGTTGCATCTCAAGTGTCATAAATTCACTGTTGGATGGAGTCTCACTGCAGTAGATGCTTCCGCCTGTTGCATACCCGATGCATTTTGCGGTGACAAAGAAATTGCTGGAAGCATCATAATGACCAATGAAAAAGAAAGGACCGAGGAAACAGCAAGTATCTCAACCGATCGTGTTATTCAGCAATAGTCTTAATCAGAGAGTTTTTATACAGCTCTAATGCATAAAGACCCTTGCAGTGCCTCGAACACTTTGACATTTTATAATGTTAAAACCCTAAACTTTAATGTGTGTTTTTTTGATTTCTTGGAAAAGTTGAAAAACAAAATACACTTTTCAATTTTGTTTTTATGAATAGAAATCTTAGAAATCTACAAACAGTGATTTGTGCATTTAAATTCAGCCCACCTGGGACTTTATGGAAAAACCTTTGACTGCAATTCCAGATGGAGGTCTTTTGGGAGTATATATGCCCCCAAACTTTCAGTGTACAGATGTGCAAATCTGGAATATTTCCCCTGAAATGTCTGCCAACAAAATGGTTCAAGCTCAGTCAGAATGCATGGAAAAGATCGATTTTCAAGTCTTGCCACAGATTCTCAATTTTATTTAGGTCTGCAATTTCATTGGGCTAATCAATCAATAAGTCAATTAACATCCTTTGAACCGGCACAATTCAACTGTAGCTCTGGCTGTATGTTAAGGGTTTTGGTCCTGCTGGAAGGTGGACTTCAGCACCAGTCCTAAGTCTTTAGCATCCACTTTCTTCCAAGATTGCCTGATATTTAGCTACATCCATCTTCCCACCAACTTTGTCCAGCTTCCATGAAGAACAATATTCCCAATGCATGATGCTGCCACCACCATGTTTCAGAATGTTGTGTTCAGGATAGTGTTTTCTCACAAACCTGTAAGGCCTTTATAGAACAACTGTATTTATACTCAGTTTAAATTAAGTTCAGGCTCCATTCACTAAGTAGGCAGATTTTATTTAGGGGTATAAGAGGGTATAAGAATAATGCATTTGCTTTAGCAGCAAATGCTACATTTTAAAGGTACTGTAATTACCCTAACTTGGATGAAAATAGAACTATAAAGTGACAATTTAACTGGATAAAATGTTTTAAAGAATCCATCAGATAAAGATTTTGGGACCAGCACTAGCATATGCTAATTTCCCGGCAGGAAAATGATCATCCTGCAACAGTCTGATGGTGTAAATACATATTCACCGGTGAAATACTCGACAGATAAGCAGCTCTGCTTGGGAATCTGCTGTCTTTGTGCTGGCTTTCACTTTCCCTCCGCTAAGTAGGCTTTGCTTTTGAAAAAAGTCATGACACACGCACATTTGGTATGAAACAAACACCGCGAGGATGCATGATTTAAACTCGCTATAGGATATTGCAGGCCGCTGACCTTGAATCAACTCTTCCGACGATTTCCATGGCCTGCACTAAAAAAAAAAAAAGATATGTGGGAGAAAGAACTGCTAATTTTCCACTTCACATGTAAATAGCTGCTTGGTCTGCTGTAATCTTCTCAGGGTCTCCATTTCTCCTGATAGTCCAGCAGTGACTCATGCTGCAACAGATCCATCTATAACAGTTTTCACAAGGCGAAGGCTTACTCACTGTCAGGCAATGTGACTGGGCATTATAATGCTGATTTTTCCCTTACCAACACATCAAACAGCTATATCATTTCTGGCTGTAAACACTTGGCTTTATTTAGATATGCCTCACTAATTTGTGCACCATATTATTTTTGGGGGGAACACACAGCACAGAGAGGCAGAGGCAGACTGATTGCCTAGGAACGTGACTGAAATAAAACAACCGCAGAGAGAAAACTCGGGGCTTGGGTGAAGGGAATGATCAATTTCACCGTGGCGATTCACCCTAGCAAAGAAAAACAGTGTATGAAAAGTGGGGTCAGTCAAGTGAAAAAGACTGACAAAACTTCCAATTTCTTTAGAAGCACAAAAATATCTGCAGACGTCAACAACAGAACACACAACTTCTATTTCTGCATGCATTGCCACTCCTTTAGTTTCATACGCTACATCTGCTTTGTTTCAGTCATTTAAAATGCATAAACAGAGCCTTAATTCTACAGTAAAACATATATATTCTCTTGGCGTGTATGTGTGGTGGCAAAGGACTACCACAGGGGGTCACTGCTGCTGCATAAAAAGAAAAACATGTCCACAACTCACAGCAACTAAAAACATTTACAGAAATGGACTTCTTGTACAATCTGGAGTTGTAAAAAACATTTTCTTAGGAAAATCATTGGCATTCATCAATGTAGTTAAAATGCAAGCTTTTCAATCATCAGCTGCACTGTGAGATCCGGTGTGTCCTCAAATAAGCACAGCCTGGCAGGTCGTGCTCAGTTTGGACAATCATCTTTGCACGTTGAGAGGCTAAAAGACAGAGATTACATAAGAGGCTCATCAGTGGGGTAGTGGCCCACGCACTCAGGCATCCTCAGAGGACTCTCACACTGTTGATCGGCCTCTCACTCAACGTAGGAACAAAATGGCTGAGGTGACCGCCTGAGGGAGGAGACTGCAGCAGAGAAGCTGGAAATTTATGGGAATAATTAGCTGCTTCTTGCAAATGTGAGCTGGGCAGTGAAGTGATTGAGGAGAGATGGCAGCCAACATCCTGCCAGCTCAGTATATTAACACAGAAGATAAAGCTCAGCAGATTCTTAGTAGGTCTATTTTTTTTTTTTTTTACAAAATATTTATACACTAAAATACTATAAGTACATCTCCAAAAATTCACAGCAGTGACCTGAAGACAAACTTGCTATGCTGACAGTAAAAACTTCAAATGTGCCTGGTTCTCTTTATAAATCAGAGGTGTTAATTGGGACTTTGTTAAACTTTTTAGTAAAGTTAGAATTAAGTGTTTCAAAAAACAGTGGTCAGCAACAAGGTCATTTCAAAAAGAGGTTTTCAAAGAATTTTGAAAAAGCTAAAAAAAAGAACAAAAAAAACAAAACGTTTATGACCAGATCCAGTATACTTAGAGTTATGCCAGGCAGAATTTCCAGATCTCCAATCACCAGTGTTTGTAAAGCCTTGGCCGGCCATTACAGATTTTTAGCTAATTTCACTTCAACTTTAAGAGTCAAGTTAAGAACAGCTTTCTAGCCCTCCTGCCGTTAACTACCATTAATTATTTAGAGGTACTTTCAAAAACATTTGAATATTGTGAAAAAGTTCAATATTTTTTGTCACTCATTTCAGAAAGTAAAACTCTTATATTATATAGATTCATTAGACAGAGTGAAATATTTCAGGCCTTCTTGTACTTTTGATGACTGCGGCTTACAGATGATAAAAACCCAAAATTCAGTGTCTCAGAATATTAGATCATTCAAAATGTATATTTCAAACAGAAATATCAGGATTCTTAAAAGTATGTTCGCTCCTATACACTCAATACTTGGTTGGGCCTTCTTCTGCATGAATTACTGCATCATCAGTGCAGTGTGGCATTGAGTCGATCACCCTGTGGGGCTGCTGAGGATTAACAAAAGCCCAAGTTGTTTTAATAGTGACCTTCAGGTCATCGGCATTGTTAGGTCTGGTGTCTCATCTTCCTCTTGACAATATCCCATAAATTCTCAATGGGGTTCAGGCCAGGCCAATTTGCTGGCCAATCAAGCCATGGTCGCCGAAGCAGCTTTTGGTTCCTTTGGCAGTGTGGGCAAGTGCCAAGTCCTGCTGGAACATGAAATCAGAATCTCCATAAAGCATGTCAGCAAAAGAAAGCATAAAGTGCTCTAAAATTGTGACATAGCACCCTAAATCATCACCTGCTGTGAAAACTTCACACTGGACTTTATGCAACATGGATTCTCAGCCTCTCGACTTTCATCCAGACTGGGACCATGATTTCCAAATGAAATGCAAGCTTTAAATTAATCTAAAAAGAGAACTTTGGACCACTGGGAAAAAGTCCCGTTCTTTTTCTTCTGTGCATTACTCAAAAGAATAATGCTTGACATGGGGAATGGATAGGTTGCAGTCCATGTGTAGGGTTCGTATGACTCCAGCCTCACTCCACTTCTTGTAAAGCTCCCCCAAATTCTTGAAACGGGTTTGGTTAACACTTCGATCAAGGCTGTGGTTATCCCTGTTGTTACTTTACCTTTTCCCACTACAGCTTTTTCTTCCACTTAACTTTCTATGATTATTCTTGGGTACAGCACTATGTGAACAACCACCTTCTTTAGCAATGACCTCCCAAGGAGGGTAAGCCACAGGACAGTTGACAGATGTCCAGAAGCTAGGAGTCTTCCTCATGATTGTGTAGGCCATAATATGGCTATTATGTAGCAATTATACATAAAAAAAAAAATTTAAAGTGGTGTTATTTAGTATTCACATTTTCTGAGACACTGAATGTTTTCATTATCTGTAAGACATACTCATAAAAATTTCAACATTTCAAGAAATAATGGCTTGAAATATTTCACTCCATGTGTAATGAACCTAGATGATATCTGAGTTTTACTTTTTGAAATGACTGACAAAAAATTTTGAATTTCTCACAATATTTACTTTTTCTTTAGATGTAGGCCTACCGATATTTAAATTAGTAAAGCTTTTTCTGTTTAGTCCCTTAGGGTGTCATTTTGCTGCACAACCTGCAAACAGACAGTGAAACTTTTAGGACTATTCTTCACTGCACTTACAGTCCATACTAATGTGAAAGCCACAAGATCCTTTAATTGGAGGTCGACTTTTTACGAGTCAGCATGTCTCCTTCATCTTAGCACTTTTTGCCGTGTGACAGAGAAAGTGTGAACCGATGAATGTATGAGAAAATACGAGCACAAACTCAGTTAAAGTTAAAGCATTTCAAGCTTTAACGCAAAACATTTCACAACCAAATGATTTGTTTCTACAGAAAAATATATTTTTTATATATTATTATATATTTTTTTTTTAGATATCAGTGAACATACCACAATGAAGGTGTGTTCTGTAATCTGGATGTAGATTTTCCAAGTTCCAAGTCAGAAATGGGGTTAAGTATCCAATATGGTTACTGCACATACAGAACAGAGTAAAAGTTGTTGGTACAAACTATTTATTAGTACTTCAGATTTAGACATAGAATATTAAACCAGTGGCAAACAAATCACCAAAAACAAACTGAACTTGAATGTGATGGTATTCCCATATCAAAGTTTCGACTTTCAAAACAAACTGAACACATCATAAGCACTACCAGGTCACGCTCTACGGTGTTCAAGTTGCTACTGAATAAAGAAGACTCAGTTAACTCCTCAAAGTATCCATCTGGTGCTTTAAAACTGGAGTTAGAAGAAGCACCAAAGCTGTTTCTAGAAAGATAACTACAGAGGCATGTAAGCTGTTCATTCATGCTGCCAGGACAGGCATTTCGATGTCAGCAGGTAACAGGAAGCTTGCTATGAAGAGTCCCACTGTCTGTGGTGGAACATGCTGGATAGAAAATGTTGACGGTCTTTTGAAGTAATCACAGTTAAGGTTAAGATCGAATTACTCTACAGTAAATACAAACAGGAGCTGGGGTGAGCCGTGCTATTTGTGCTTATTGCTAATATAAGATGCTAAAGACAACATTTTCAACTCTGCAATTATTTTGCTTTTGTTTAGAAATAATAATAAAATCATGTTTAGCTGCAGAGCTGTGTAATACAGACTGCTCTCTCACACAGGTTGTGTCGCCACTGGTCCTTGTATAAATACTTAATGAGCAATCACAACAGAAATTATTTTTAAGGATCCACTAATATGACAATAAATGAATAAATGACTTTAAAAGCCTAACACAGACATTAGACCTTTTCCTTCCCATATATGAAATTCAACACTGCTGGTACTTGTTTTCAAAATATTTAAAATTTCTAATCTCTGATTAAATCTCAGCCACAAAAATCTTTAATCGGTGCATCTCTGTTAAATTATTTATCAAGACCTTAACAGTTTAGTACTTTATGTGTTAGAATTTTGTCATTACGACTCCTTTTCACCAAGACTGCCACATGCAACAATGATCTAAAAATATCCAGCAGCTGAGGAGGATGTTCTCAGTGTGGGATGTTTTTACATTCTATTGTCACTTCCAGATGAGGAATGCAACATAAACAAAGGATGTATGGACTTCCAACATGAAGCACTGTCATGACCCCCCTCCTCCCTCTCCACTAGGGTCAGTGCCACTGTCAGATCGTCAGATTCAAGCCCCCTTGCTGTAGGCACTGTGTGCCAATCGCCTGCTTCCGCTCTCACCGGCCCACAAACCCCTGTTGACTCCACGCCCACTTGCCCATCCATTGCAAAGGCAACCAGTTTCCTAGGCAACCTCAAGGCCCTCACTGTTTAGGTGTCAAGACAAATTCTGTTTTGCATTTTTCTTCCTCCCATCAACAGTTAAATCCTCATTCATTCATACATTCATTCATAATTTCATTTCAACACATGCTCATGTCTTCCTATGATCAAACCTGGTGCTAAAGTCATTTTAACCTCAGAGAGCCGAGATGTAAGTGCGATCCAACATTTAATATTAGCTTTGTAACATTCTCAGCATGAAAGCAACTAAAGAAAAAAAAAAACACTGCGAGTCCTGTCTTTGCAAAGTAGGCCATAGTGAGCAATGAAAAAACGTATCTCCAAATAGCTGAGATGCATGAGCGTAATTTGTACTCCAATTGCTTTGTCCTATTTCCATCAAAATGATCAAATAGAAGCTGAAAGTCATGATGGAAAAATACATCCTAATACACACAGTGCCTTGTGAAAGTACTCGGCACCCTTGAACTTTTCAACCTCTTGCCACATTTCAGGTTTCAAACATAAAGCTATAAAATTATAATATTTTGTGAAGAATCAACAACAAGTGGGACACAATCGTGAAGTGGAATTAAATTTATTGGATGTGTCAAACGTTTTTAACAAATAAAAAACTGAAAAGTGGGGCGTGCAATATTATTCGGCCCCTTTACTTTCAGTGCAGCAAACTCACTCCAGAAGTTCAGTGAGGATCTCTGAATGATCCAATGTTGTCCTAAATGACTGATGATGATAAATAGAATCCACCTGTGTGTAATCAAGTCTCCGTATAAATGCACCTGCTCTGTGATAGTCTCAGGGTTCTGTTCAAAGCGCAGAGAGCATCATGAAGACCAAGGAACACACCAGGCAGGTCCAAGATACTGTTGTGGAGAAGTTTAAAGCCGGATTTGGATAGAAAAAGATTTCCCAAGCTTTAAACATCCCAAGGAGCACTGTGCAAGCAATCATATTGAAATGGAAGGAGTATCACACCACTGCAAATCTACCAAGACCCGGCCGTCCCTCTAAACTTTCATCTTGAACAAGGAGAAGACTGATCAGAGATGCAACCAAGAGGCCCATGATCACTCTGGATGAACTGCAGAGATCTACAGCTGAGGTGGGAGAGTCTGTCCATAGGACAACAATCAGTCGTACACTGCACAAATCTGGCCTTTATGGAAGAGTGATGAGAAGAAAGCCATTTCTCAAAGATATCCATAAAAAGTCTCATTTAAAGTTTGCCACAAGCCACCTGGGAGACACACCAAACATGTGGAAGAAGGTGCTCTGGTCAGATGAAACCAAAATTGAACTGTTTGGCCCTAATGCAAAACGATATGTTTGGCATAAAAGCAACACAGCTCATCACCCTGAACACACCATCCCCACCGTCAAACATGGTGGTGGCAGCATCATGGTTTGGGCCTGCTTTTCATAAGCAGGGACAGAGAAGATGGTCAAAATTGATGGGAAGATGGATGGGGCCAAATACAGGACCATTCTGGAAGAAAACCTGTTGGAGTCTGCAAGAGACCTGAGACTGGGACGGAGATTTATCTTCCAACAAGACAATGATCCAAAACATAAAGCCAAATCTACAATGGAATGGTTCACAAATAAACGTATCCAGGTGTTGGAATGGCCAAGTCAAAGTCCAGACCTGAATCCAATCGAGAATCTGTGGAAAGTGCTGAAGACTGCTGTTCACGAACGCTCTCCATCCAACCTCACTGAGGCAAGAATTTCAGTCTCTCAATGTGCAAAACTGATAGAGACATACACCAAGCGACTTGCAGCTGTAATTGCAGCAAAGGGTGGCGCTACAAAGTATTAACGCAAGGGGGCCGAATAATATCGCACGCCCCACTTTTCAGTTTTTTATTTGTTAAAAAAGTTTGACACATCCAATAAATTTCATTCCACTTCACGATTGTGTCCCACTTGTTGTTGATTCTTCACAAAAAATTAACATTTTATATCTTTATGTTTGAAGCCTGAAATGTGGCAAGAGGTTGAAAAGTTTAAGGTACTTTCGCAAGGCACTGTATAAGAAAATAGAAATGTCAGCAAAATCACAATCAACAAAAATATTATCCCAAAGCAGAGGACAGACCTATATTATAAAAGTGAAGATTTGCAGTTGGTATTTCCAATTGTTAAGTAAATGTCAGTGTCAAAAAGAACACCAAACTAACCCACAGTGAAGGTATCATGCAACTGTGTTACATGACTGCAAACAAAACATTGGAAGCAGCTCAGGAAAGACTGTCTTCAGTGGAAGTAAGACAAGGTCTGAATACCGATAACAACATATAACCAAAGTTATAAGAAGTTACAGTTTAAAAACCACCAAAATGTTCTGCCACACTGTTCCTACAGTTTAAATTTATTTTGATGAGAGGCCAAGAGTAATCATCAGAGCTATTTTCATCCAAGATGGCGCCGCAGATGGTCACCTCGGCGTGTTGGTGCGCATTGTTTTGTTTTGTTTTTTGCTTTAAAACGGTCTTCTGTGATGGTACCCGGAGCTCTCTCACCAGAGAAGAACTCATGAACATCAGGGCTACTACACCAGAGGAGTTATTTCCCACTTTTCTGCCTACTGCTCTGGAATTTTTGGACATTCTGGTCAAAGGTGCGCTCACCTTTTTTCACGCGGTGAAACGCCGGAAGAGAAGGAAACGGGCTGGGGTGCTGGTACGTCTTCGCCAGCGTGGACTACGAACACCGTCACCTGGAATATTTCTCTCTAACGTGCGCTCACTTCCCAAACAAATTGAGGAACTACAACTGCTGTTGGGGAAAAACAGGGACTTTTATTCATCGGCAGTTTTGTGCTTCACGGAGACGTGGCTGTGTGGATTAATACCGGACTCTGCGCTGCAGCTGGCAGGATTCCAGCTCTACAGAGCGGACAGAGACACGGAACTCTCCGGCAAAGCGAAAGGTGGAGGAATCTGTTTTTACCTCAACAGTGGTTGGTGCAACGACGTGACAGTGATTCAGCAGCACTGTTCTCCAGACCTGGAAGCCTTCATCATAAACTGTAAGCCTTTCTATTCCCCCCGTGAGTTCGCTTCGTTCATCCTGGTCGGTGTTTACATCCCGCCGCAAGCTAACGTGCAGGTCGCACAGCGCATGCTCGCCGACCAGATACTGAGTGTGGAGCGGACCAACCCGGACTCCTTAGTAATCGTCGTTGGCGACTTTAACAAAGGTAATCTCACCCACGAACTCCCCAAATATAGACAGTATATAAAATGTCCGACCAGAGAGGACAACATTCTGGATCACTGTTACACCACCATCAGAGACGCTTATCATGCCGTCCCACGTGCTGCACTGGGCCAATCCGACCACATCATGGTCCACCTGATTCCTGCATACAGGCAGAAACTAAAGCTCTGCAAACCTGTTGTGAGGGCGACAAGGAAGTGGAGCAGTGAGGCTGTGGAGAATCTCCAGGCGTGTTTAGGCTGTACAGACTGGGATGTGTTCAGGACTACTACCAACAGTCTGGACGAGTACACAGAGGCTGTGACTTCCTACATCAGCTTCTGTGAGGACAGCTGTGTACCATAATGCACCAGGGTGAGTTACAACAACGACAAACCCTGGTTCACAGCTAAACTCAGAAGGTTAAGACTGGATAAGGAAGAGGCCTTCAGGAGTGGGGACAAAGACATATACAGAGAGGCTAAGTACAAGTTTGGCAAGGCAGTGAAAGAGGCCAAACGACTGTACTCTGAGAAGCTCCAAATCCAGTTCTCAGCCAACGACTCTGCGTCTGTCTGGAAAGGGCTCAAGCAAATCACCAACTACAAGCCGAAAGCCCCCCACTCCATCAACGACTGACGCCTCGCCAACGACCTGAACGAGTTCTACTGCCGCTTTGAAAGACAAAGGGACAGTCCTGCAACCATCCCCCACGACGCCCCCCAACAGCTGCAGCCACAATCCACCACCCCCACCTCCCCAACCTCAAGAGGGGCCTTGGCACCTCCAACCCCCACCCTGAAGTTCCCCCCCACCAGCCCCCTACCCACGCCGAGGACGGCTCTTTCCATCCAGGAGAGGGACGTCAACAAACTCTTCAGGAGACAGAACCCCCGGAAAGCTGTTGGTCCGGATTCTGTCTCACCAGCCAGCCTGAAGCACTGCGCTGATCAGCTGTCTCCAGTCTTCACAGACATTTTTAACACCTCACTAGAGACATGTCATGTGCCAGCCTGCTTCAAGTCCTCCACCATCGTCCCTGTTCCCAAGAAGCCAAGGACCACAGAGCTTAATGACTTCAGACCCGTCGCCCTGACCTCTGTGGTGATGAAGTCCTTTGAGCGCCTTGTGCTCTCACACCTAAAAGACATCACCGACTCCCTCCTGGACCCCCTGCAGTTTGCCTACAGAGCCAACAGGTCTGTAGATGATGCAGTCAACCTAGCCCTTCACTTCATCCTCCGGCACCTGGACTCCACAGGAACCTACGCCAGGATCCTGTTTGTGGATTTCAGCTCTGCCTTCAACACCATCGTCCCAGTTCTGCTACAGGAGAAGCTCTCCCAGCTGAGTGTGCCCGACTCCACCTGCAGGTGGATCACTGACTTCCTGTCTGACAGGAAGCAGTGCGTGAGGCTGGGGAAGCACGTCTCTGACTCCCTGACCATCAGCACCGGTTCCCCCCAAGGCTGTGTTCTCTCTCCTCTGCTCTTCTCCCTGTACACCAACAGCTGCACCTCCAGTCACCACTGTCAAGCTTCTGAAGTTTGCGGACGACACCACCCTGATCGGACTCATCTCTGATGGTGACGAGTCTGCGTACAGATGGGAGGTGGACCATCTGTTGGACTGGTGCAGCCAGAACAACCTTGAGCTCAACGCTCTAAAGACAGTAGAGATGGTTGTGGACCTCAGGCAGAACCCAGCCCCACCTGCCCCCATCACCCTCTGTGACTCCACAATTGACACTGTGGAATCTTTCCGCTTCCTGGGAACCATCATCTCCCAGGATCTCAAGTGGGAGCCAAACATCAGCTCCCTCATCAAGAAAGCCAAGCAGAGGATGTTCTTCCTGCGGCAGCTGAAGAAATTCAACCTGCCAAAGACTATGATGGTGCACTTCTACACAGCCATCATTGAGTCCATCCTCACCTCCTCCATCACCATCTGGTACGCCGCTGCTACAGCCAAGGATAAGGGCAGGCTGCAGCGTGTCATTCGGTCTGCTGAGAAGGTGATTGGCTGCAGTCTACTGTCGCTCCAGGAACTGTACACCTCCAGGACCCTGAAGCGGGCAGGGAAGATTCTGGCTGATCCCTCCCACCCCGGTCACAGACTCTTTGAGACTCTCCCCTCTGGCAGGAGGCTGCGGTCCATCCGGACCAAAACCTCACGCCACAAGAACAGTTTTTTCCCATCTGCCACCAGCCTGGTTAACAAAGCCCGGAAACCACCCTGACACTCTCCCTTTCCCCCACACCCCCCTTTTTTTGGGGGGTGTGGGGGAATTTATTACCGTATTTTCCGCACTATAAGGCGCACTTAAAAACCTTTAATTTTTTTCAAAAAATGACAGTGCGCCTTGTAATCCGGAGCGCCTTATACAGGTCCTTCTCAAAATATTAGCATATTGTGATAAAGTTCATTATTTTCCATAATGTCATGATGAAAATTTAACATTCATATATTTTAGATTCATTACACACTAACTGAAATATTTCAGGTCTTTTATTGTCTTAATACGGATGATTTTGGCATACAGCTCATGAAAACCCAAAATTCCTATCTCACAAAATTAGCATATCATTAAAAAGGTCTCTAAACGAGCTATGAACCTAATCATCTGAATCAACGAGTTAACTCTAAACACCTGCAAAAGATTCCTGAGGCCTTTAAAACTCCCAGCCTGGTTCATCACTCAAAACCCCAATCATGGGTAAGACTGCCGACCTGACTGTTGTCCAGAAGGCCACTATTGACACCCTCAAGCAAGAGGGTAAGACACAGAAAGAAATTTCTGAACAAATAGGCTGTTCCCAGTGTGCTGTATCAAGGCACCTCAGTGGGAAGTCTGTGGGAAGGAAAAAGTGTGGCAGAAAATGCTGCACAACGGGAAGAGGTGACCGGACCCTGAGGAAGATTGTGGAGAAGGGCCAATTCCAGACCTTGGGGGACCTGCGGAAGCAGTGGGCTGAGTCTGTAGTAGAAACATCCAGAGCCACCGTGCACAGGCGTGTGCAGGAAATGGGCTACAGGTGCCGCATTCCCCAGACCTGGGCTACAGAGAAGCAGCACTGGACTGTTGCTCAGTGGTCCAAAGTACTTTTTTTGGATGAAAGCAAATTCTGCATGTCATTCGGAAATCAAGGTGCCAGAGTCTGGAGGAAGACTGGGGAGAAGGAAATGCCAAAATGCCAGAAGTCCAGTGTCAAGTACCCACAGTCAGTGATGGTCTGGGGTGCCGTGTCAGCTGCTGGTGTTGGTCCACTGTGTTTTATCAAGGGCAGGGTCAATGCAGCTAGCTATCAGGAGATTTTGGAGCACTTCATGCTTCCATCTGCTGAAAAGATTTATGGAGATGAAGATTTCATTTTTCAGCACGACCTGGCACCTGCTCACAGTGCCAAAACCACTGGTAAATGGTTTACTGACCATGGTATCACTGTGCTCAATTGGCCTGCCAACTCTCCTGACCTGAACCCCATAGAGAATCTGTGGGATATTGTGAAGAGAACGTTGAGAGACTCAAGACCCAACACTCTGGATGAGCTAAAGGCCGCTATCGAAGCATCCTGGGCCTCCATAAGACCTCAGCAGTGCCACAGGCTGATTGCCTCCATGCCACGCCGCATTGAAGCAGTCATTTCTGCAAAAGGATTCCCGACCAAGTATTGAGTGCATAACTGTACATGATTATTTGAAGGTTGACGTTTTTTGTATTAAAAAAACTTTTCTTTTATTGGTCGGATGAAATATGCTAATTTTGTGAGATAGGAATTTTGGGTTTTCATGAGTTGTATGCCAAAATCATCCGTATTAAGACAATAAAAGACCTGAAATATTTCAGTTAGTGTGCAATGAATCTAAAATATATGAATGTTACATTTTCATCATGACATTATGGAAAATAATGAACTTTATCACAATATGCTAATATTTTGAGAAGGACCTGTATATATATATATATATATATATATATATATATATATATATATATATATATATACATACACACACACTACCAGTCAAAAGCTTTTGATGCATATTCTCACATAATCGGTCTCTTTATTTTCATAGCAATTTACATTATAGATTCTCACCAAAGAAATTAAAACTGTGAATGAACATACATTAAATATTAAACAAAAAGTGTGAAATAACGTCAATGTGTCCCTATTTTTGTATGAGGAATCTGCATCTTTGATACAAATATTTTTATGTGACCCCTGCCTCATTTGCAAATTTACACATTTCCTCAAATACATGCTGTATCAAGTAAATAAAATAATAAATATATTTACCCTTTTCTTTTCAATAATGCAAAACGCCTTGAAGAAAGTATTCATTTTTGATAATTAAAAATGTTAAATCCATGTGTAAATACTTGGCAAACATCAGATTTGTACTTAAGATGATAATGTCATATGAATCACATTTCTGGACATTTACATTATTAAACCTATAAGTTCGCCTCATGTCTGATCATTTACATTACATTTTGGAGGACAGACTACATTGTGGGGTGATGAAATCTAGAAAAATAAGCTTTTTAAAGCAAGCAAGCATCATTGCTGGCCTTAAAACTGTATTAATCAATTTTGCTTTCAGGGTGTTGACAAAAAAAGCATAAACTGCAGGATTTTCTCCCAGAGAAGTAAGCTCTTAGTGAAATTAAAGTCTTGCTAACTCCACTTATGATAACTTTCCTGCTGGAAACCGCTCTCCAACTTTAATAGTGTGGGTGAAGTGGCTCTGATAAGTCTCGACTAGAGCAGCAGAGCTGGGGCTCAGGCTCCTTTAGGATAAAATTAAGGCCATCAGGATAAATTTTTCTGTTCAGAGTCGAGACACAAATCCTAATAAAAATCGCTTCTGACACAGGCTCCTCTGATGTTGCTTGATAAAACTAAATCCAACAGTAACATTAAATCCAAGCAGATCAGGAAGTTAGCAGAACGGCTGTGTTAGTTTCGAATATTTCATTAATATTTACTTTTTCTGTTGAAACACCACCATTTTATGTGCCTGGCATGAAGACCACTGTGACCTTTTACCTTCTGCAAACTTTAATTGAACAATACAACAATTTGACAAAACTCTAAGTCATTTGACATTGGCTCAAAACAAATACATGTATATATTTTAAAGGCCCTGTCTAGCCCCAGTAGGCAGCAGGTTGATAGAGAAAGATAAGTACAAAGAAAACTGGCAGAAAAGGTCAACTGACTGCAAGTTGCCCATCTGAGATGATAGCATCTTTTACTCAGGGTTATCACACTCCGAAACCCCCATACCGGCCCACAAATAATTGGTAGCCAACTAACTAGTTGCTAGGTAGGCATCAAGCCAATGTGTTAGAAAGTGCTATAAGAGTCCTTGGGATTAGAACAAGGATGTTCATCTGTATTTCAGAGGTGATCCATAAACGCACATTAACACGGCATAGCATGCCACCTACTGTTAAGATTTATGTGGAGCAGTATGTTTGTGTTGCTGATCCGGTATTCATCCTTTATTCACCATTAAATGACAGAAGTCCTAATAGAAAGGACTTTCTATTGAATTAAAACCATGTGGGTAGATTTCCCACTACAGCTGTCCACCAACTCATAGCTTTCAACCTTGATCACCAGCCAGCTTATTCATTTCAATGTCCCTGAAGGCTCTGGATTAGTGGTGTATCAAAAGTGGAGTATCAAAAGTCAGTCCTCTGCATTGGTAGATTACCCAGAATCCTTCACTTTGCAGAGGCTGCAAAAGTGGACAGACACTGATAACTCAGAGCTACCACGCCCCATTTCTTAAACACCAGGCTAACATGCTGCCAGGAGCACGTAGAGCATTGGTCTGTTTTGCTTGTGATGTGTAACATAGCATCAGCTCTGCTGGAACCTGTCGAAGTAATATCAATGGCAGTTATGGGTGGTCAATGAGCTCTGCGCATTAATGTGATGTTAACTGTGTTATTTTGTAGCCATTAAATGTTAAACGGAATGAATTTATATAGTGCTTTTGTAGTCATACAAACCACTCAAAGCGATTTACACTAGAGTCACATTTAGCCAATTGCACTCAAAACACGTACATATTTATACACTGATATACAGATTAGTAGGCCACTTGGGGTTAAGTGCCTTGCCCATGGGCACATTGACACGCTCCAAAAGGAAGTTGGAATTGATTCCACATCTTTTTTGATTGCAAGACAACTATTCTACCCACTGAGCCAGAGTCACCTCATTAGGTTTCCTTTTGCTGTCACAATTAGTGAAAAATGATTTGTATAACAGATCTACACTATTTAAGTTATGTATCAAATCGGTTACAGTAGCAGCAGAAACATGGCAAGACACCGTGGGCCTATTTATAGAAGGTATTTTATGCTAGTTATCATAATTTGTTAGTCTTATGGTATACTGTTATTTGACAAACAGAAAATATTTTGTACAGTTTTACAGTGAAATACTGTAGTGCAAAGAGATTAAATGTCCCACAGTGTTTGGTGGATGGATTTGATCCTTTTAATTTATAAATGAATGACATCTGTGATGTATCTAATAAACTACATTATTTTTTATTTGAAGAATCACTTAAAACTGTAGTAGTAAATGTAATTTAAGTTATGTTTAAACTGCAAAACATAAATGATTTTTTTTAAACAAACTAAACAAAATATTAATTTCAACAACTTTTTGATAAGGTAAAATAAAAAGGCCTGGAAACAAACAGTCTACAAAAGGTTTAGAAATATCAAGGTGAGACGTAAAATATCAAAGTTAAAACCTGATTTGATTACCATTTTAATACATAAAGTTTCAGGAGAAAGGGTTAAGAAATATTTTTAGATAATAAAGATAACTGGAAATAACTGGACTTCATAAGCAGAAAAGTATTCAAAGGATTTTAACATTTTAGTAAAGCTAAGGCTGTTTTGCAATCAACGTCATTTTGCTAATTTTTCCATATTTGAGTTACTTTAAAAATGTAAATAGATATTTCCCTTAGAGTTGCTCTTATTAGGTCACAAATAATTAGCATTTGAATAAACATCCAATGATGATGATCATAGGGGAAAATTTTATTGAAAAAAATATATATTTAAGTTTAGGCTGCATTTGGTAGCAATGTTGCGTGGCAGCAAGAAGGTCCTGGGTTCCACCTCGGCCGGGGGTCTTTGTGCATGGAATTTGTATGTTCTCCCCTTGCATGCATGGTTTCTCTCCAAGTACTTCGGCTTCCTCCCACAGTCCAAAAAACATGACTGCTAGGTTAATTGGTCTCTCTAAATTTCCCTTAGGTGTGACTGAGTGTGGGCATGGTTGTTTGTCCTGTGTGTGTGTTGCCCTGCGATGGACTGACGACCTGTCCAGGGTGTATCCCGCTTCCCACCCATAAACTGCTGGAGAAAGACACCAGCTAACTGTGACCCACTATTTAAGTAGCAGTAGAAAATGACTGACTGATGATATTTATGTTTATGGAGTAAAAATATGCAATAACTTGGACAACAATTTTAGAAAATGTTTACCTGTTACTCAGTCTAAGAAATACTAAAAATAATGAGTCATTATGGAATACTATCTAAGGATAATTATGTTGTTTGTCCTTGATTTGTAAAAATATTTAAATGGAAATCTCCACATCTATATTTATTGTCCTCAAATGGTTATATAAGATCATTTTTTTACTTACTGGAGCTTCTTAAATTATGGAAATTTATTTATTTTTTTCTCAATTTTACCTGTGTTTAAATTGTGGAATGAATATTGGCATTATTAAGACTAAAAGAATAAATGCAAATGAAATCATCTTTATTTGTTTAATTTAATTAAAAGCTCAGTTTGAAGCTTAAAGCAATAAAATACCCCCCCTCCAAAAAAAACGCCAGAACCAGTCACGACCTGATGTTACAAAGATTTATTTACCTTTTAAAATAAACTAGTATAAAAATAGACTAGTGCTTCCCCCTGCACAGGAAGGTTTTGTAGCTGGCAGTTGTAGACTGTCTTTGCAGTGCATTAAAGCACAATGTCAGAAGCTTGCATTGCGAAGGAAACACTGCAGGAGGGATTTTACTTGGTGCTGGTTCTTCCTGTCGGTTGTGTATATATGAGCTCCAAGATAAGTGAGGAAAGAAAAAGAACGGATTGCAAACTTCCAGAGAAGTGTGCTCTATCTCTACGGTGAGCTGTGTCTCCTCTTAAATACAATTTTATGCAAATCCATTCATTACATTTGAATAATCCTTATAATAAACAGAAAAATAACAAAGGGTTCCAGGTATAATCTCCTTGGTGAAGGTATTTATCCACTGTGCGCAGATTTTTGTTGTCGTCCACCTCTCAGTCAGCAATCAACTCTGACTCCAAACCCAAACTGATTGCTGTGCCGCCATCCAAAGAAATCGGCACCATTTCCTCCCCCCTATCAAAAACAACACAGTTTAGGAAATTGAAAAAAATGTCTGTTGTTAAGTTGTTGTTTTTTTCTACTGGAGACAATCACAAGTCACATTCAGCTCAGTTTGTCCACAGATGAATTTATCAGTGCCACCAAGCACTGTCAAGCAGGGGGGGCTAACATATACGAGCAATCTCGCTGCAAAGCACATGCTCAGACAGCCACAAAATGCAACCACAACCAAACGCACAGAGGCACAGCTGGAGGCTGATGCTGTGCTCATCAGTGTCACTGCTGCCGAGCTTTTCGCAGCGCATATCACAGCAGGAGGGGAAACAATGGAAGAAGAAGAAAGATGCTTACGTAAAGACGAAGATGGAAACAAAGGCATTATGGGATGCAAACATCCCCCGGCAGGAGCACAGACAAAACATACATTTTGACAGAGTAAATCATTAATGGTGTCAAACTAGAGATTAATGCACCAAAAAAAAAAACTGTAAATGATTTCGGCTTCCAATTAAAATGTTTTACAGAAACGCCACAAAATGGTGGTGCAGTGATAAGCTCAACAACATATCCACATCCCCAAAGACAAACATGGACCATTATCAAGACTGTAGGTGTTTCCCTGGGTGTTGCTTTACTTTATCCCTCGTTTTCCAGTCTGCATTCAACAGAGCTCTGTTGTCATGCTCTGTACAGCCGCCCACGTTCACCCTGGCGGAGTGTGAGAGAAAGGAAGGAGAGAGGGAAAGTGGGAGGGAGGTGGAGGAGAAAACCTTGCTTTCACAGTGAGAGACCAATGATACATTATGGGAGGAGAAACCATATTGCTCCATGCTGCTTCTCTTACGAATGACTCCACAACCAAACAATACGTGCACATATTGCCCAAATCAAAGCAGGAATGCCAGGCCTGTATTACTACATGGTGGGGTAAACCCCCGAACGTGTACACGAGAGGGTTATGCTCTATAAGCAAAGAGACAGCATTTACCCTTCCAAGATTTTAGTCATTTTCTGGTTAATTCATTCAAATAAAAAAACAGCTTCTTTTGTTGGACAAGTCCTACAGGATTCAGGTCCAGTTTATCCCTCTGGTTAGAAAAACACTGATTTTCTTTATATTTTTTTTTTATTGTAGAAAAAAAATATTCCCGTTTCTATGTTGCTGCAACATATAAATCCATAAAAAAGGCAACTCTCTGGTGTATAGACTAAATTAAAAATTCAAACTCACAATCATGAATTTGAAATCCGCATCTGTTTCATAGTTAAAAAACAGCAAAGAGAAAAACAAATTTGCTACGGCCTGTCTAGAGCTGGCCAGACCACAACATGAAGATGATTCATCCTCGTCAGACCTCCCTAACGAAGATAAACAAGAAGAAACTAGGATCAAAGTAAAAGGCAGTAAAGGTGTTTACAAGGGTGCTCTACAGGCTGAGGTGTGACTAGTTGGGATGAGGAGAGGATGAATGACAGTCAGTCTGGGGCAGCGTCATCTTATACGTCATGTAGACTCAGGTAAACAACCCGTATTTGTTTGTCGTCAACCAATCACTGAGAAGCACCTTCCCCTTTGATCGGCTGTAATTGGTGATTGGCAGGTCGAATCCTGAAAAGTCAGATGTTTTCCAGCTGTGCTGAACCTTCAGCACTTTTTTAATCTAAGGTATATAGATCAGAACCATCATATCAGACCTCAAAGAAGAGCAGAAATGCGCTTCGGTCAGTAAAAGCCTCAGACATGGATTAGAAATGTTTCTATTTTTTTTTCAGTTACAAGTTTGACTTGTATATTTTTTTATTTTTTTATGCTGCTCTGGTGTTCTCTTGTATACATTACCACTGAATAAAGGATCCTATTGTTTCCATGCAGGAAACATTTCAGAAGGTCAGAGGAATTCTGACCTCATAATCAAACACATTTACCCTGGTCATGAGAAGAAGAAAATCCAAACACAGCTGACCTGTCAGTATCAGTAAATCTCATTCAGCTAGAATAACGATTAAGCTCAATTCCTGACGTTTTTGATTATGCTTTTTGGAGAAATATTTCCATATTATCAGCGCAAAGATCTGTTGGAGAGTGTGCATGCATTACTGTTTGACTTATTTGTCTCTTTATGTTGAACTGGTGAGGTTTGAATGATAGCTTAGATACACTTGATTCTTTAGTTAGACATTGGGCTTTCTACCCCTACTGTATCTTGAAAACTTTAACTTTTCATGACTTTCTTGCACAAGCTATGTTCACAGGTCAACGGAGTCAGAATCCAACCTAACAATGCAAGACAGAATCAATGAAAAGTAAGAAAGTTTCAGTCCTGCTTTACAACAAGGAAACAGTAAAAGCAGTTATGTTAAAAAAAACGTTTGATTGATTTTGGCTATTTATATAAAAGATAATGTGAGCTGCTTTGGTGTCATCCAGTGCCTCAGGATTTATACAATCCTGGCTGAAGACCATGCTGGTCATCACCTGGCAGCCCATGGACCATACATGGTTGACAAAAGCTTTCTATTCAGTCTGAAAAATATTACACTACTAATAAATCACACAAAATCTGATGCTTTACTATAAACCAGCTTAGAAAGGGATAATGATAGCAGCACTTGCCCACAGTGCTGTGAGCAGCCACAATGCATAGGAAAGTCTAGCTTTCTAAATTCTTTGAAGTAAGAGTAATTATTGCCCGTCTTTACTTTAACTCTATTTTTTTTCCCACACAACTATTTTACATTTTACATTTACATAAGTCAATGCAAAGTCTGACTTAAGACATGCGGTAATAATTTTTTGCATAAAAGATCATGATAAATCCCACAGATGTGTGATAACAACAAGCTGAAATAAGTGAAACAAATTAACCACAGTCACCATGGCGAAAACAGCTGGCCCTTATTCTGTCAGCTTAAACAAATCTAGTTTTCAGTTGATTGTGTGAATGAACTCCGCTGTCTCTTAAAGCACCTTGCAATTTCACACCAGCCTAATAAAACAAAAAAATTTAAAATTGGATTTCACCGTATTTCATCAATGATCACAGTTAATTAAGGGATAGCTGGCCGATTATAATCTCTGGCCAATTGATGAGTGCATACAGGCATTATAGCACACAGATTTGAACTGTAGAAACAACTTTAATCTAAATAACAATTTTGTTTTGATCAGCACTGAGGTGTAACACAGTTCTGTAATGCACCAAGTTGTTTGGCACGTGCCATGAAGCAATTGGAAAGGGAGACGTAAGAATAGCTACCAGGTTGTATTAAAACCTGTTTGCTTTTTCAACTCAGATGCCATTGTTTCATCAAAACGAGACACAAACAAAGCCAAAGGCCTCAAATGTCAAGAAGAAGTAAGCTTATTTAATCATAACCTTCCACAGCATACAATCATACAAATAGTATGGAGGGGAATCTATGGTGGATGTAAGTGTAAATTTGTGTGTTAATAAAATCTGTTGTGATCATGACCCATATTATTTCAGACGGACTGATTTTGATCAGGCACAGTTCAACAGGAGATTGAGCAGGAATGTGCTCCTCTAACAGCTGATATTAAAGACCACTCGTTCATGAACACACTCAAACATTGGCACTCTTTCTCACAAGCTGCAGATTATAACTTCCTGCCTTCGTCTCTGCAGGCCACTGAGCTAAAGAGATAAAGGAGGTGAAAGCAAATCAGCAAAGCTGATTTAATCTAACTCAACCAGTAGTTACGAAGCAGAGGAGATGTAAGAATAAAATGATTTCATAGAATTTGCCACCAGCACAACCAAAGAGCGAGCCAAGAAAATGTGGCTAACTACACAGAAACAAAATGTCCCTTACTTTAGCTTTGCTAAGCATAAAACCTGGGTAACCATGGAGAGGGAATTACTTCTCTCTCTCCCTCTCTGTTCACATAACCAATTAGCCAACCCCCATTACTGAATCAAATGACTAGAGGGTTGAAGTTGACAGCATCTGATCCATGCTCCATTATCCACAGCAAGAACAGCACTATTTTCACAGCCCACAACATGCACATGTGTTCCGGGAATCTCTGAAGTCATTTTTTTTGCAGCAAAATATTATGCAGCCAACAGTCTCATTACGTGGAGAATGACAGCTCCCTGCCTTTCAGCGCTCTCCAGTGGATAGAGCTTGAAAAGCAACACGATACTTCTATCTCCATTCTTATCTTGAACTGCGCTGAAATTAAATGATGGGTAAAAAAGAAGAAGATTTTTACCGTTGCAAAAATTTTTGTTGGATTGTTTGGAATACACATTAAACTGATGTCTCTGTGCAGCAGTCAACTGCTTCACGATCAGGGGTTTTGCTCTTACGACCATTGTTTGGATGCCAGATGAGCTTGATGTTGTCTTGTTGGGAGGTAGGCCTGCTTACGTCAGCACTGCTGGCTGCCGGCCAGCACCACAGAGCAAGGACGCAGGACAGACAGGCATAAACTGCAAAAAAGCCATTTTCCTCCAGGATTTTCTTGGCTCTCTGAGCCTGTGAGCCTAATTCTGCTACAAGGCCAGTCCTTGGCATCCTCTCCAGATGGTAGTGAACAGGGGGGGGGTGACCGGGCAGATTAGGAAGAGAATGATGACTGGTTCCTGACTACGCATCCGGTGGCTCAGTCTCATTCTCTTTTTCTTCCAGTCACATGCCAGCCATGGCCCTGAAGACCGGATGATGCTGTCTGTGTGCTTCAGAAAGATGTTTAGCTTGTTGACTGACTGTGATTCTGCATGGACGACCAAAATCGGTGTAATGTGATGGTTAACAGAAGCGATGACAACACTTCTGTGTCTGTAACTGAAACAGGTCTCTGAAGCAGCAGCAGCCAAAATGTTGAATGTCTTCAAAATAACCATTTACATACCACAAAAGTTTAAAACAGACTTTACTTAAGCTTAATTTTAGATAATTACTGTGAAAACAGATGTGGAAATTGAACCTTGAAATTTTACTTTCAGTAGCAGTAAATCTGTGTTTGTGTGAGAAAGAACATGAAAACGACAGAGCGGATGGGAAACAGCAAAGTAAATCATGTTTGGAAATGAACGAGATCCAGCAAAACGCACACAGTCAGTGAACTAGAGCAATGTGGAAAAAAGGCACATGTGTGGAAAAGCTGAGGCACATTCTATTTTCCTCAAAGTTTTGGAAGACTTCATTAGAACATGATGCCAAAACCTGTGAAAGCTTGCAGACAGCAAAAAGAAGATGGGAATTCCTCCATTTTTAGGAAAAGTTCATTAGACCAGGAAACACAACTCCTGCAAAGAAAAAAAGTGGCTATAACCGATTTATGCAACACACTGCAGGGAAGAAATGTGAAGAGAATTGATGACTTGACAAAGTAGAAGAACATTTTCACCCAAATTGCTATCATTAAAGATTTGCATGCTCAGAGTGCCTTTTGAAAAGAAAGGCAATGATTTTTCAAAACGAACAGTCTTATAAAACCTCCCTGGTAGCCATTTTTCACCCCTTCTGCACTGCATAATGGAAAGAGTAAAACAGAGGGGGGAGTCAGGAGGAAACCTTTAGAAGAGCTGGAGAGCACTCTGAACAACTCAGACAAAAGTTGCTGCGTTGTTGTGAGCGTGTCGGCTGATTTATGACTGTCCTGTTTAAGTGAGGCTGCAGATCTTACATAAGCCCTTTCAACAAGAGACGCTACAACCCACACCACACCACGGGGTGGGAATGAATGATTTCTGCGTCGCCTGAGCCCATGTTCCTTTGTCACATGCCTTCGTTTTCCAGTCGAGAGAGAAACGGGGCTAAAAAAAGGAAAGAAGCTAAAACTGCCTGGAGTCGTGGGGATTACAGAAGCCTCCCATCAACAAACGGTGTTGCTCAGGCTCATCTCCTTCAACCTGGCGACAACAGAAGGCATCTGAGGCTGTAAAAGCCAAAACATTACCTACAAATCACAGTCTCCTTTGATCTAATTCAGTAGCAGTTTGATGTGAAATTAAGAAATTGAGGTAATTTTCAGAGATGTGTTTGAGCAGCTGAGTATTCTAAACATGAAGATTATCCTGGGGGGGACTTGTGAATGCCAAAACATTTTTTTCCAGGGCTATAATTAATGAGGACACCGTAATGATGGAAAGAAGAGAGTAGTGATGAAAATATTGCTTAATCGTGGGGTGTTGGGTTGTGTAGCGGTAGAGTGGGCACCCCATATACGGAGGCCATTGTCTTCGAAGCTGCCATCCTGGGTTCAATTCGGAACCTTGAGACCTCCGTTCCATGTCTTCCCCTTTTCTCTTTCTGCCCATTTCCAAATAATTGTGCAGCCCTAGCAAGGACATCCAACTTTAGTGTGGATTCTAGATGATTCTTAACTCTTAAGCTTGATGTTGACTCTTAACTCAATGATTACAACATACAGTGACAAACTGAACAAGCTCTATAACCCATTTAGAGGCTAAATTTCCAATAAAACCACAAGAAATGGCTTCTCTATTCAGTTTTCATCCAAAATCCCCAAGTTTAAGACAATACTGGGACACTGACCAATAAAAATCAATACATTCCTGGTCCTAAATTCCACGATTTAGTGCAAATTGTCGTTCTGACCTGTTCTATCTCAGACCAGTCCTACCAAATAACATGTCAGAATGTTTATTCACGGTACAAAAAACATACACACAGGTCTAAAAAGTAAGAGTTACTTATGGCTGTTAAAAAAGGAAGCACTAGAGTGACATGTTGGCAATCTCTCCATTTTGGCATTAGCACAGCAAGAGCCATGTGGTTTGGAAAACACTAAGAAGAATATGGAATTATAACACACTCCAGGATGCATGCTAGTAACTTGTATTAACACCCACGTGCAGCAAGACCAGCTGCCACAACAGAGAGCAGAGCAGCTTAAATTACAGCTCCCACATGAACACGGCTACTTCTTTCCTATGTAAAAACACAGCTTCCCTGCTTTGTATTCATAAGGGAAATACATTTTGCTGCATCAAGAGGGAAAATACCATATTCACCACATCAAGTTTTCTTTTAAATTGTAATGACTACTGCTATCAAGTGTGCCCACAGGACTCTGTGATCACATGCTCCTAAAACCCACTGGGTGCCCTATCCCCATCACACCCTGAATTATAGTTTCTAATCATCTGTTCATGTTTTCTAGAGCAAAGCAGCATTAAATGTTTTTTTTTGTATGTCAGCGTCATCCTGCCACTTGGCAGCATCCAACCATAGCAGCTTACATACGACATATTCATGCATGTGTACCGCAAGTGGTGACAATATGTTCAATTCATATGGAAATTCTGACTAGAGTTGGATGATAGTCCTTTACTGCAGCAATGTACACAATAATTACACGGTTGGCTGAGAAAGAGAAGTGGGACAGGGAAATTGTACAAATTGCTATGTGTGATGAGTGGCAGGGAAGTAGGCCAGCTGAAAGGATGGGATCCCCATCTGGGATCCTCTCTAGAGGTTACCTCTTTGAGCAATCCCCAAGCCCAGAAGAAATCTGCAAGACCCAGACACTATTCTGCCTCAGACTTCTAAATATATTATCAGGGCTGACCAGCTTATAAACTACACCAGGCTTTATGCTTGTTTTCTCTTACATAAGGACATTTCAGGGCACCAGATGAGCCAATATTTGATATTATGTGGATTATGGACGGATGAATTTGTTGGGCATATCTGAGCGTATAAAATGGCAACATTTGAGTAATATGTACTCAGTTTTTATTGAATGCTTTAATTTACTGATTAACTGGATGTGTATCTGCTGTCATCCTCTTTGCCATCCCCGTAAACGAAGAGCAAAACCTAAATGTTACGACCAGTTAGCAGCTGTGGAGGTCAAAGCTTTGTCTGCTAAAAAATGAAATAAACAGACGGTGAAACTCATATGAAAGTACAATGTGTGAGGACTGCTAAGTCTCCAATTGTCCATTAATGAATTCAGACTTTATTATTAAAAAACTGCAGACCTTATTGTAAAATATCTATTTGTAATACGCATATGGTTCTCTCAAGACTTTGTTCATAGCAGTGGGTGTCTGTGAGGCTTACCTTGAATAGGATGTTTTGGGTGTGTCACAGCAAGACAATGAAGAGGAGGCCAAGGAAGAAGGGAGAAAAGCCAGAAAAAGAAAATCAATTAGTTCAATTCATTGCAAGTTGGAAGTAAAACATTTCAAAAATCAATACCTTTTAAATCCACTGCTCTGCTGAAAGTTTTGAGTTTCCCAAAGCCAGAATTAAGGGAGATGCGGCTAAAAATCTCTATTTATGCTTGATATGCTTTTGATTAAGCTTGCATGAATTTCAGTGTGACAGTTTTCAACAAGCTCTCCATCGCATCAGTTGGTTTTGTCATTGCAACTAAAAAGACATCTTCTGTCAAAGCCTATGCTCTTATTTTAGTAGGAACTTCCTTTGCTAGTGCTTATCCTCCCTATCAGTAGGCTTTTGATATGAGTCGTTTCGGCTTGCTGCCCAAAGCATCATTTCAACTAAGGGCAACATGAGCATCTCTAAAAAAAAAAAAAAAAATCTGTCGTTTGTGCCATAAATGACTTGTATTGCTTATTTGCAATATTAGGAGTCCTTATTGTTATTTGGAGCCCTTTGGTTGGGTTTTGAAAACATTAAGTAATTTGAGGGACATTCATTTTATATATCATTTTTAAGCCATTGTGGAAAGTTTTGAATAAAAATAACTCAAATTTGCCAGAGGAAATGTAATTTTACCATCTCCGTTCCTTAAATTTGTCTGAAATAGTTAGATACACAAAAACAGATATATTTCTTCGTATGGAGAAAAATTCCCACTGAAAATGCAGACCTTGATTCTCCATTTATTGCAACAAATCTATAGTTTTCTCTAATGTTAAAATGTCATTTTGAACTATTAGCTTTTTGTGTTTAGGTTTATCCAACAGACAGACAACATATTCCTCTATTCAAAGCGTGCTGCAAAATTTCAAACATTTTGCTCTTTTCTGCAACGGCCCCTAGCTTCTAGGATAAGTCTGTGTCATAATAATGCGTGTGTGAAAAAAAGACTTGGTGTGTGTAATGTATATTAGAGAAATTATTTTTTTTGGTTTTCTTAAACAGTTGATCTGTTTTAACATAGTGGGCTCTACAGGGTTAAAATCCCCAAATTAGATTACCGGTGCATTAAAGGGGACATATGCAAAATCTACTTTTTCAGCCCTTAAATACATGTTGTTGTGTACTTGGGAGTCTGTAGGAGTGCAGGTAAGTTGAATTTAGTCTCTCCATGTGCTGCGTAGATAGCTTTATACTAGGTCATATTTAAGAGTCCGTTCAGTTTTCTCTATTTACGTTTTTTTGAACTGTTGCGTATTTGCTGCGGAACAGCTAAACAAAATCATAGACTTCCAGCTAACCTATTTCGCATATCTGCTCAAGTGTGTCAAAGCTTGAAGTAGATAAGTCGAAAATGTTCGGTTGTTGGGTGTATTAACCCACACAATTCATTACACTGCCCCCAGCATCAGAGCCTCTTCAAAGTTCCTGGTCAAATTTGATTTTTCATGGAAATGTCCCCACATCTGTGGAGAAATTCTTCTTTGTGTGTGCAAAAGTAACCTCCACCAGTATCAAGGAAGATTTACCGAAAGGCTTCATCTGATGGAGGGGTAAGTTCCCTCTATCTATGGAAAAGACAGACACAGCAAAGCGGTAAGCTGCAAACAAGCCTTATTTTAGAGATGAATTTGTTATGTGTTGATATTACGTGCTGGCCATTGTTTTGATAGCAGTAGCATCGTTCCTTCTGCTAATGTTAGTGCTGTGTGCTGCTTTGAGCTCCTTAAGGACAGAACTGTGACTAGCTAATGTGAACAGTTTCGCATTGTAAGGCTGGATGCACAAGTTTTTCGTCGACATCTTTTTATCTATTTGGGAGTCAAACGTTTCAGCGGCGCTACATAATTGTTTCTCTGTTATCAAACTACAAAAATGGCCGTACGGGGTGGAGTGGAATGCTCTTTGACCCGGAGGGGACGGGGTGTGAAGTGCCTCAGTAGCATTAAAAGCGACCGCACTAAAAGGAGTTGCTCTCAGACGCACCTTGAGAACAAAAAAAATAGGATGCATCAAATAAAATGTTGGTGCTAAATCGACCCATCTCAGGACCTAATAATAATTATCAAATGTTTCTTTAAAGGTGTTTTATGGAAATAGTTTTAGCAATATTGGATTTTTTCAATGAAAAGAGTGGAGCTATGTGAACATACTGACCTTCATAGTGTTAAAGTCCTTTTAAATAGGACGACATGTTTAAAATAGAAACCTATTGATGTAGAATATTTCTTTTTTCTTACAGATAAATGTGTTGGGATTTTTTTTTACCTCTTAAGGGGAAAAAAATCATTATTCTTGCATTTGGCAAACAAAAATATTTTGGTAATCTTAAATGACCTAAAACAGTAATTACACTGACAAAATGTCAGATGTTGAGGAAAAAAAAAGTTACATGTGATTTTGTACAGTTTAGATAAATATAACTGTTTGCACGCAAAGGGCACTATTCAAGTAAGATCCGAAATGCTCCCCATCGTGTTTCATCAAATACAACTTGGTGCTTTTTTTTCTCCCACACCGTACTTTCCTGGCTCACTATTTTTCTTAGTAAAGTACTATTTTTGTTTTCAATCACAACGCTGACAGTCTGTGCTTGTAAACTCATGCAGACTCAACAACGGAGCTGAAAACTGAATACTGAAATACAGAAACAGATGATTAGTTCATACAACTGACATTTACAAAATGCTAAAGCAAGCAAAAAACATCACAATAACGGACACATTTTTGAACTGGGTTATGCTGTCAGCTTAAACACCATTCCTAAGGAATAAAAACTCCAATGATGTACTAGCCTAATTTTTTGACCAAACTTCTTTTCAAACGTTACTGTTCACGTCCTCGACAACGGGGCAATCACATTGGAGAGGTTTCTTGCTGAGCTCAAATAATCTTGGCTCATTCCATCTCTCATCTTTGAATGGGGTAGTCGATTCTCCATCTGAACCATTTATCTTTGTGCTCTTTTACCCCTGTGCTTCTTCTGCCCTGACTGGAGCTGAGTGGTCTCTAAATACCCCCATTTACTTTCATTTTTTGTCCATTCACTGCCAGTCAGGTGAGGCAGACTAAGTAATAAAAACATAATAACTTCAACAGGTAAGCTTTATTTAAACTATTTGACCAAGATCTCTACTGCATATTCAAACTGTGCCTCCAAGCATGGATTTGGAGAACATAGGTTAGGGAAAAAATTATATTTTTATTCTTTGTGTTAAAATATATGAGGATTTTCAAGTAAATTTGTACAAGCACAACCAAAACCTTCTTTCTAAAAAAAATAAATGTGCAAGTGGATGAAGCTAGTTACATGGTGCATCCTATAAACTTCTGGTGATCTGCAACAGCTCCATGTTTGGTTTTGCAGCAGCTATCTCTGTCCTTGAGTCACTGCAGACTGAGGTGTTTCATTGCTCAGCACGGGTCATATGCAGCAAAAAGAATTTGCAGTGACTCATCACCATGTCACTAGATTCACACAGTGCATTATTTAGTAGCTCTCTGGGTTCTTTTGCTGAGGTCACATTTATGTGTTGACGTAACAGTGACCAACCACAGAAACGGACCGGAAACATTAAAATACAGGGTCATGGAGAGAGATACGATGAGCGAGCATGTGGTGGCAACTGTTTTGTCTTTCTTCCAGAGGTAAAACTGTTTTTAAACTCAAAAACGCTGATCTAAAATCATTAACCGTAAATCATTATTTGACCTTTTAACATGTTTGACAAACATGCAGAACAAGGTGACTGAAGATACCCAGAGGCTGCTTCAGCAGTGTTTGCATGGATTATGTTCTTGCCTGGTGACAGGCTGTATTTTTAAGAATTTCTCTGGTCTTTACACAGTGCATGATGGGATACAGTACTCAGTGTTAATTTTCCACCAAGCGTGGCATCTTGCAAGTTGGCCAAAAAGTTCAATTTTGGTCTCATTTGACCAAAGTACCTTGTTCCCCATGTTTGCTTTGCACCCTACATTACGTGGTGAAAAATGGGCTGCAGATGATTTTCTTTCAGCTTTTTGTCACTCTTCCATTAGGACAGCTTTGTGGAAGGCACAGGGGATGTCTATTCTGTCAAGAGTCTTCCACCTGAGCAATGGGTTTTTGCAGCTCTTCCAAAGTTACAAAAGCCTCTTGACCGCAGATGGACTCTATTTACTAAATAAATGAATAAAGTGGCTGCACGGTGGCGCAGTTGGTAGCACTGTTGCCTTGCAGCAAGAAGGATTCCCGGCCTGGGGTCTTTCTGCATGGAGTTTGCATGTTCTCCCCGTGCATGCGTGGGTTCTCACCGGGTACTCCGGCTTCCTCCCACAGTCCAAAGACATGCCTGTTAGGTTAATTGGTCACTCTAAATTGCCATTAGGTGTATGAATGAGTGTGTGCATGGTTGTTTGTGTGTTGCCCTGCGATGGACTGGCAATCTGTCCAGGGTGTACCCTGCCTCTCGCCCATAGACTGCTGGAGATAGGCACCAGCTCCCCCGTGACCCACTATGGAATAAGCGGTAGAAAATGACTGACTGACTGATGAATAAAGTGCTAGATTTGCGCTTGTGCTAGATTTTATTTAGGGGTATTGGAGTAAACGGGCCTCAACACAAATGCATGGCATTTTACATACAGGGAAGATCAAATAAAACCACGTATCATTTACCTTTCACATAACAATGCACTATTTTGTGTTGGTCTATCATAAAATTCCCCTAAATGAAAACTGATGTTTGTGATTAGAATCTATAGATTGCACAATTTTCAATCCAAATAAACCAGACCTGTAACACTGGATTAGACGGCTGCTCCTCTTCTTTTTCAGAAGTAAGGTTGAGAGCATGCTGGACCAGATGCTAACAAAGACAACTCATACCACAGCCCCTTAGCTGTGAAGGTAATCATCTGCACCAATTTGAATGGTATTCTTCAGACATGAGATAAAAAAAAGAAAAGAAAAATAGTCTTCCAGACACATGCTTTTAGAGTGATTTTTAAAAAGCACAATAAAACATTTCACCGACTTCCAGTCACAATATGACACCTCTCCAAAATCTTCTGCTGCTTCCATCTCCCCAGGCAACCATTTCAGTCAACAGACACCCATTCTGATCAAGGGGGAAGGCAACTGTGTGTGGGTAAAGTCACACATCCAGAAAACACGCACTCTCACACAGAGCTACTCCAGCCACCTACTTTAGTTATATAACACATGTCGCTGCCTACCCATCCACCAGCAGATCTGCACTGCACCCAGCCAAAAGCAGAGCTTCAATACCAGAGCTTCTACACGGCAAAGGAATTTCAGCTAACTAGCTAAATGACCTATATGATATCCTGACAGTGAAAACTGAGATTACAGTGATATAGATATTTTCCAAAAGCGACACCTGACTGTCCACCAGGGTAGGTTTGGCTAAAGTTTAGTTTTCATAGTAGCTTGCTTAGTGTATCCCTCACCAGCACACTTAACCCTTCTCAAAGCTAAAAGTCCAACAGAGAGACCACAGGAATATTTGTTTTATTGTGTAAACAGACAAAACAGATCTTTGAATTAGTCTGAGCTGCGATGAGCTGCCAATCTTTTTGTAGACCAAACCTAGATTTTACACCTGATCTAGACACAACAAAGCTATTGTTTTTGTAGATTGTGGACGTTTTCTGAAGCCAAATAGGTGAAAAGTCTCCACTTAATAGTTTTAATTGTCAAAGAAACCTGCACAAAAACCAGAATGGTAATAAAAAAAATGCTTGGTTTCCCAATGCATTTTATGAAATTACAATGCCTATGGGTATTTTAGTTGGGTTTTTCAGTATTCCTGCTGCAATTGCAACATAAAAACAAAAATAACTCAATGCTACTTGAAAGATCATTGAAAAGTATAAGGTAGGAGATGGCTACCAAATATTTTGAAAACACGGATTTAGTTAAATCCGTGTGTTCAAAAATATTTAACTATATTTAAATATAGTTAAATTCATCACTAAGAAATGAGGAAGCATAGCACTTTTCTCAATCTGTCTAGAGCTGTCCGACCTCACAAACTGAGTGACCTTGCAAGAAGAAGCCAGTTGGGAGATACTGCACATACAACTGTTGCTAGGGTTCTTCACTAGTGGAAGATGTATAGAACAGTGCCCAAGAGAAAGTTACTGCTGACTACATGCTATGTTTAGTGAACACCAGACTCCACGCTTTACCACAAACACACCATCTCCACTGTAAAGCATGGTGGTGGCAGCATTATGGCCTGGGGATGCTTTCCAGCAGCAGACCCTGGAAAGCTAGTGAAAGTAGAGTGGAACATGACTGGTGAAAAATATTGCCACATTTTGGTTGACAAACTGACACAGTCTGCAAGAGAACTAGGGCTGGAACTAACGATTATTTTGCCAATTGATTGGTCTGTCAACTATTTTTCTGATCAGGTAGCAAAGGTGCCTATTGGAGATTTTTTTTTTTTTACAGAATTTCAACCAGGTGAAGCTAAAACTATGCTACTGGGTGCTTTGGTGTGTGCCGGCTAACTCCCGATGGCTGCTTGCCAGGGCCTGGACCCCTGGGCTCTGTCGGGCCTCTGCTTGGGGAGTGATATGTCCTGGGGTGTCAGGTCTCTGGGTCCATGGCTGGATCTGCTCCGGCGTAGATGGCTGCAGCTCCCTGGGGCGTTCTGCTCTGTGGCTGCTGGGTGGTTCCCCTGGGACTCCCTTCTCTTCTCTGGGGGGGTTGTGGTAGTCCCGGCGATGGTTCTCCTCGGGTTCCTGTGCTCTGGGGGGCCTTTGGATGTCTATGGCTCAGATCTCATCCGTATCTGTCCCGAGTCCAGGGGGGCAGGTCTGTGGCCCCTCAAACTCACTATTGCATATTATTATAGAGAAACATTGTATACACAACCGCGCTCACACTCAGACACACAGGTGTTTAGATTCAGGTGTTAACAGATACACAAATGTTCTATATTGAGCTGCAGTTACCACTAAATACATCTTGCATTCATAAGTACCATGCACTTTTTAGTAAAAAACAAACTGTTAATATGAATGTTTCTGCAGGTGTAGAAGCAAGTAGGGTGTTATCTTGTATTCTCTTCATTCTTCTTTCTCTCCTCCATTCTTTTCTCCTTCTCTCCATTTTTCCTTTTTGCCCCACCTCTCTCTCTTTCATGCTTCTTATTTTTCTCCTTCTCGTTTCTGCCTCCGTGTCAGTAACCATTGAAATAGTCCCTAAGCAGTTTCTAATAAGGTTTCTCTTATCTAATATCTAATCTGATTAATTGTTTTAGCCCTAAAGAGAACCCAAACTTGGCCGAAGATTCTGTTCTACAGCAAGACAACGACCCAATTATGCGGCAAAAGCTACAAAGAAATGGTAAAAGACAACGAGGGGAGTGAGTCTGCTGGCGTGGCCTAATCAAAGCCCAGATCTTAATTCAAACAAGGACTTGTGGCTGGACTTTAAAGGAGCTGCTCACGCCCAATCCACCAAGCACTCTGAGTTTGCTGTTTTGTAAGGAAAGATAGAGAAATTTTAAAGGTAAAAATATCACAGTCATCATCTAATTACTCACCTAAAAGGTGGATATTTATGTCATAATTTCCTTAACCTTATGTATTTTGTAAATTAATTTGACAGGGTTTCCTTTATTGGTGTAAAGAAACAAGAAAAAAATAATTCCAAAATTATTTAATAAAAAATATTAAATTAAAAACAATAAAGGAGGTAAACGTCCAATGGACTTAGGAGCAAGAAGTAGGATGTGAGAGACTTCCTGCGGCAACGCAAGTACGATAATACATCCCTTTTATCGTTCCAGTATTTTATTTAAGGTCTGCAGTTTGTTCCAGTACGCAAACACAGAATTGAGGCGGAGCTCATCTACTGAAAACAGTGTCAGGCTGCTGAACAGTGCTCTTTTCACGCCAGACTCCTTAAGAAGGAAAATCTCATCATCCAAAGCGAGGCTGCACTGACACAGCCCAAAGCAAGACTGTGAACAGATTATTATAAATGGGCACCACTGAGCTCCCTCTCCTTCCAGAGGATGGTGCACTTGTGTCTCGGATCAAATACACTGCATTTCACACTCAGCAAACGCTGTAGCATTGTGGTAACCTCCTTCTTCCAAATTTCCACAGTGACATTGCTTCTCACTGGCAGAGTATGAAAAATGTGACTCATATGAATGCTAATCTGATGTTTGGCCATTAGAATTCAGGCATTTTGAGGCCTACTCTGAATGTACTCTCAGGCAGTGGTTATCTATTTGTTTTTTATAAAACAAGATCTACCTTAATAAATGATAAATTTTCAAGTATTACCATCCATACAGACATTTGCATTTGTTGTGTTCATTACACATCTGAACAGCATAATTGGTCAAAGGATGCAATTTTATTTAACAGGAAGTCAGAAATTTGAGTGGGAAAATCATACGTTTATCACCAACCCCAACCACGAAAATCAATATGGCCACCTGGCATAAAACTTAGAACTAGCGACAAAGTTACAAAAAACTGTTTCTAAACTTCTGATGATTTATATCTTACTAAATCAGTCACACACAACACTATAAACTCTTTTGTAGTTAGCATTGTTGTACTGCTTGTAAAAACTACAAAATGCAGAAAAAGATGTCATAAGCTGGTTTTCCAACTGTAATCTGAATCATGGCTAAGTTTGGTTTGTTGTCATTTCCAAGTTTGGACTTCAGTGGTTTATGCAAAACAGCACATTGAGCCATCATCACTTGTTGATGGTTTACAGTCATCCACTACATCCCACAAAATACAATTTGTAAGTAATTAAACAACAATTACATTACAGACAGCCCAAGTACCACTATTGTTGTTACACAGTTTGAGAATCATGAGGTTATTTTGTCATCAACCCCACATGAATTCACAAGATTTAGGCATTTAAGTCCAAAACAGTAATAAATTGTCATCAACATTGCAGCCAGAGTATTTTGTAAGTCTGATGGTTTAGCAACAAATACCCTAAAATCTCAAAGTCATGTATTAAGGTTATGTATTACAATGTTTCTTTTATTTAGACATCAGGCTTCTGTCTAAATTAATTTAATTCATCTTTAGTCTTCAGATATAAATATTTACCTTCACCATGCTCTTAGCAGCTTTGAATGGTAATCTGGAGTCTGCAACACTAACAGCAGGATGCTTTTAACAAAGTTAATGGGTAAATTAATCACATGAAGAAAAAACAGGATATACATAAGAATGACCAAGATAAATCTATGGATGGTAATAATTATATTGTGAAAAACTTCAATGTATTTTATTGGCATATTAAATAAAAGCAGAAATGATTTTTACATGAATTATGACCTTTACACTTATATTCAGCAAAAATGTTTTAAAAGATCATTCATTGTGTGTTTTTAAAATGAAAAATTGCTCAAACATGGCTGCATAAGTTGCAACCTCAAGCCCAGGGGTTTCACAAAATGTGGGTTTTAAATATTAACAAAAGAAAATTGAATTTAAAAAATTGACAATTGATAAATTATTGTTCAATGATAATAAACAGGGATGACATGTAAAATACTGAAAGTGAGATTTCTTTTAATCTCTACCATTTTTGGTGTAGATGAAAATACTAGATGCATCTGTGTTTCTTTTTCAAGAAACACAGATGCATGTAGTCTACTTTGAAGAAGTTTACAAATCTGGTTAAAAAATGTAATTTTATTGGCAGCATATGTTGCTATAACACCTCTATATATCAATAGCGGTTTCACAAGTGTGCCAGTTGCCCATGCCATGTAAACTAAATAAGTCCCCAAACCATCACAGATGGTGACTATTGAACTGTGTGATTACAAGTAGAAACACAGTCCCTTATGTCTTTGGACCTACACCATCCATGACTTAAAAAGATTAATTACCAAAACACAGGACAGTTTTCCCGCTTCACCTCATTCCATCTTAAATATATCAGGTCCAGAGAGTGTTCTTGCTATTCCAGAATATGTCATAAATGTTGATTTTTTTTTCCTTTCCATGGTGGAATTTGAAGGGAGTCTATGTCCTGGGACAAGAGTTGCAGAATGCATTGAAGATTTCACAGTGCAATTGTGATTTCAATTAATGCAATCTCAAAATCCAAAAGGACTGCAATACATTTGTTTAATATTAATATAAGATATTAATTATTGCAGTTACAATAATATTATCTATAACATTTATTCAGTGGTATTTTGAGACACAAACCTGTGCAACATTTTATGAAAATACCTAAAAAACTTAGTAGTACAAAATTTAACTAAAACTAACTAACTACAAAATAGCACTTTTTGTACAGGATATTACACCTTTTTGACCTTGACCTCATACTAGAGGAGCACTGTGCATATAACAAGCGATTATTAGCAGGTTAATTGTTCAGGCTATGTGCTTGAATAGAAAACCTGCAGTCAGTTGCCTGTGCCTGTGCCACGCTTTTCCACAAATGCAGAAATAGAAAAAGAAACATCTATATATTGAAGGAACTTGGCAGTAATTGACATAATATTATGATTAAAGACATGAAAAAAATACAATTGTGACACAAAACAAGCATATTTCAATGTTAAATTTAGCAAGTCCAAACTTGTTCGGAAATTAATCTGGGTGGAAGTTTCTGGTCATTCACTGTGTGAGCGACAATGATAAAATGTTCACGTAGAAGCCAAGTTGAGTTAAAAGCAGTGTTAATATGGTGAAACGGTGCATTGCTGGTGGTGGCAGCAATACTGCGACAGCAGCCGTTAGTCTGCACTACTTTCCTGAAGCAATGAGGATCAGAGCTGCCTGGATCAAAGCTTGAACACTGAGGAGGGACAGATGAGCTGGTTCCACCAAGCACAGGACCTCTCGGCAAACTGCTTCAAACAAGAAACCTCTGAATTCACAAGAGAAATGATCTCAGAGGTTGGGATATTTTACAGACGAAGGCGATTGTTGAAGCAGAGTATACAGCCACGCTGTTCAGAGCATATGATGGGAAAAGATCGCCAAAGAAAAGGTTGTTGCTGCTGTTGCTAAACGGATCAAGGCTCAGCAGGTAAGAACACTTCCCTGTTGCAAAAGTACAGTTAGATATCGGCAGTTATTGTTAATAATTACAAATCCAAAATTTCATCCATCCATGTTCTTCCGCTTATCCGGGGTCAGGTTGCGGGGGCAGCAGCCTAAGCAGAGAGACCCAGACTTCCCTCTGCCCAGCCACCTGGGCCAGCTCGTCCGGGGGAATCCCAAGGCGTTCCCAGGCCAGCCGAGAAACATAGTCCCTCCAGCATGTCCGGGGTCTTCCTCTGGGCCTCCTCCCAGTGGGACATGCTCGGAACACCTCACCAGGGAGGCGTCCAGAAGGCATCCTAACCAGATGCCCGAGCCACCTCAACTGGCTCATCTCGATGGAGATGCAGCGGCTCTACTCTGAGTCCCTCCTAGATGACCGAGCTTCTCACCCTATCTCTAAGGGACAGCCCAGACACCCTGCAAGGGAAACTCATTTTGGCCGCTTGTATCCGTGATCTCGTTCTTTCGGTAATGACCCAAAGCTCATGACCATAGATGAGGGTAGGAATGTAGATTGACCGGTAAAGCGAGAGCATCGCTTTCTGACTCAGCTCTCTCTTCACTACTACAAACCGGTACTGCTGATGCAGCAACGATCTGTCTATCGATCCTCCGTTCCATTTTTCCCTCATTCTTGAACAAGACCCCAAGATACTTGAACTTCTCCACTTGAGGCAGGACGTCCCACCCTACCCAGGGGAGGCACTCTACCCTTTTCCGGCTCAAGACCATGGCCTCAGACTTGGGAGGCACTGATTCTCATCCCAGCTGCTTCATACTCGGCTGTGAACTACTCCAGTGAGAGCTGTAGATCACAAGCTGATGAAGCCAATAAGACCACGTCATCTGCAAAAGGCAGAGACGCAATCCTAAGGGGTCCAAAACAGATCCCCTCAACATCTTGGCTGAACCTGGAAATTCTGTCCATAAAAGTTATGAACAGAATCGGTGACAAAGGACAACCATGGCAGAGTCCAACCCTCACCGGAAACGAGTCTGACTTACTGCCAACATGCGGACCAAGCTCCGACACCGGTCATACAGGGACCTAACAGCCCGTATCAAAAGGGCCTGAATGTAGACTGGTTGGGCGTACTCCCATGCATCCTTCAGGACCCTGCCGAGGATGTAGAGCAGGTCCAGTGTTCCACGGCCAGGACAAAAACCACACTGCTCTTCCTGAATCAGAGGTTCGACAGTCAGGGTGCCATTGTCGGTGCGTCCCTTCATGGATATACCAGTTCAAATCTGTTAAAAGAATAGGGCACCAGTGCCAGAGCTACTGATTCTAGTGTTCTCTGGCAAATGCCAGTCAAGCTCCATGGAGCTGGGCAGTGTGCACAGGGCCTACTAGAGGACTTCAGGCCCTCAAGCCACCCTCATTAAGTCTTTTTCTAATGGTTTGGTTAGAGACATGCATGCCAGTTGCCTGCTGTAGGTCACTTTGTAGGGCTCTGGCAGTGCTCATCCTGTTCCTCCTTGCACAAAGGAGCAGATACAGGTCCTGCTTAAGGGTTAAGGACCACCAGCGGCCCCATCCAGCTCCCCTAGAGTAACTGCCTGTCTCCTAGAATCTCCTCCATACTCTTGAGAATGTGCTGGGAGACACAGCAAACCTTCAGACCAAATGGCACATATTGAAGTGCCATACTGGTCAAGTTGGACTGTCTGTGCAACCTCTGTATGGTCCAGGTATCGCCTCATGCTACCAGTAGTGACACTGACCCTGGTCAAATGGAAACAACTGAAAAGCAGTCAAAAAAAGGGAAAAATGTCTGTGGCCTCCATCTGCTAAACCATTCCTGTTTTGAGAACTGTCTTATGGATGCCCCTTTAGCGCCCTGTTGTTATTTCATTAACACCAACACAGTTAACACTGATTAACAACCCCATCTACTACCTGACTGACCAGATGAATATTCCAGAAATTTAACTGAATTGATATTATACTCTGATTAAAACGTGTTCCTTTAATTTTGTTGAGCAGTGTAAGGAAACTAAGTTAAACCCAAATATTTATTCAGTACTAATTTGATATGTTCATACTTTTGACATAACTATAATAGCTCTATATAGCTCTATACCCTCTACAGGGTACTCGAGGGTTCATGGGAGTTTGCCCACATGTGTTTTGTGGACCTGGAGAAGGCATTCGACTGTGTCCCTCGTGGTGCCCTGTGTGGGGTGCTCCAGGAGTATGGAATCGGGGGCCCTTTATTAGGGGCCATCCAGTCTCTGTACAACCGGAGCAGGAGTTTGGTCCGCATTGCTGGCACTAAGTCAGACCTGTTCCCGGTGCTTGTTGGACTCCGGCAGGGCTGCCATTTGTCACCGGTCCTGTTCATAACTTTTATGGACAGGATTTCTAGGTGCAGCCAAGGGCCGGAAGAGGTCTGGTTTGGGGACCAGTGGATTTTGTCTCTTCTTTTTGCTGGTGCCCTGTAGCAAAGACCTACAGCATGCACTGGGGTGGTTCGCAGCCGAGTGTGAAGCGGCTGGGATGAAGATCAGCTCCTCCAAGTCCGAGGCCATGGTTCTCAACCGGAAAAGGGTGGCTTGTCCTCTTCAGGTTGGAGGGGAGTTCCTGCCTCAAGTGGAGGAGTTTAAGTATCTCGGGGTCTTGTTCACGAGTGAGGTAAGAATGGAGCGGGAGATCGACAGACGGATCAGTGCGACTGCTGCAGTAATGGGGGCACGGTGCTGCTCTGTTGTGGTGAAGAGAGAGCTGAGCCAAAAAGCGAAGCTCTCGATTTACCGGTCAGTCTACGTTCCTACCCCGACCTATGGCCGTGAACTTTGGGTCATAAACCAAAAGAACAAGATCCCGGATACAAGCGGCTGAAATGAGCTTCCTCAGTAGGGTGGCCGGGCCCTCCCTTAGAGATAGGGTGAGGAGCTTGGCCATCCGGAAGAGGCTTGGAGTAGAGCTGCTGCTCCTCCACATCGAGAGGAGCCAGTTGAGGTGGCTCGGACATCTATATCGGATGCCTCTTGGATGCCTTCCTCGGGAGGTGTTCCAGGCACGTCCCACCGGGAGGAGGCCCAGGGGACGGCCCAGGACACGCTGGAGGGACTATGTCTCTCTGCTGGCCTGGGAACGCCTTGGGCTCCCCCCGGAGGAGCTGCGGGAGGGGTCTGGGGAGAGAGATGTCTGAGCGTCTCTGCTGAGTCTGCTGCCCCCGTGACCCGGTCCCGGATAAAGCAGAAGACGCCGAGTACAAGTATAAGAATCTGATAATAAAAATGTGCTTTGTAGATAGGTACATAGGTCTTACGACCATCACACCTTTGTTAAACTCGAATTGTTAAAACAGCTGCATATTTGTTGTTTGACAACAGTCGCAACCCTGATTTTGAATGACTTAAGCCTCAAACATGTTTGTAGGTAGGTATTTGCTTGTGGTTTTCTGACCATATGCAAAGTTGAGGCTTGAGGCTATTGAGGAGGATTTGCATGCAGTCCTTTTTTAAACCAAAGCTAAATAGGACACATTGGAATTGGTTTAAAGTTAAAACAAGCCAAGAGGGGTAGATTTTAGCATAAAGAGTATAATGCCAGGGAGAAAAGAAAAAACACAGATGGAAAACAAGTGAAAGAATAAACAATAGCTTCAGTGGGAAATCTTTATTTTAACTCTTAATTTCACTTCATCACACAGCTTATTTATGTAATAAAGCGATGTACGACTTCCTTATATGTATGACTTATTTATTTTTCCAAAGCAGTGCAAAGCTCCTGGATCCTATGCTAGATTGATTTCTTCATAATACTGGCATTAGGAGCGGCAGCTCTCTATAACACTCAGTCATACTCAGTAAATTGGAACATGCATTTCGATGAGGCTTGATTGTCACACTGAAAATACCTTTAGAAAATAACAACCTTTACAATTATTGAATTGAGTTACCAAAATAAATGAACTTTTCAATAATATTCTAATTTGATAAACTTTAATATAAGAAAATATGGCTATACAATATGTCATATTTAATAAACAATATTTTTATTTGTCACATTGAGATAATGGTTAATAGCAAATAATACATGGCTTACGGTTTTGGAAATTGTGGTGTGCATTTGTTTTCAACCTCCTTGAGTCAATACTTTGTAGAATAACCTCTAGCTCCAATTACAGTAGAAGGTGTTTTGTGGTGTCTATACAAGTTTTGCAATCTAAAGACTAAAAACCGAGAACATCCATGAACATCAAGTTTTAAGTCCTGCCACAGATTCCCAATTTGACTAAGGTTTGGACTTTGACTATGCCATTCTAACACATTAATAATCTTCAATTTAAACCACTCCTTTGCGGCTGTGGCTGTATGGTTAGTACCCTTTCCTTCTAGAAGGAGAACCTATTTCCCAAATCATGCCACACATAGCATTTTCAATGTAGGCCACAAAGTTTAATCATGGTATCATATGACCAGAGCACCTTGGTCTATATGCTTCATGTGTCCCCTGCATGGCTTGTGGAAACTGCAAAAAAGGTTTTGAATGGATTTTTTTCTTTCCATTCTTCCACAAAGACCAGATAGAACTGATATTTTTCTTGTCGATTTCTCCCTTCTGAGCTGTGGATCTCTGCAGCTCCTCCAGAATTTTCATTAGCCTCTTGGCTGATTCTCTGGTTAATGCTCTCATTGCTTGACCTGTCAGCCGAGATGGACAGCCATGTCTTGGTAAGTTTGCAGCTGTGCCATACTCTTGTTTTCCAATGATGGATTGAACATTATTTGTGTGAGATATTCAAAGCTTGCGATATTGTTTTAGAAGCTACCCCTGCCTTAAACATCTCAACAACTTAAACCCTGACCTGTCTGCTGTGTTCCTCAGTCTTCATGATGCTTTTTATTTAGTTCTTTTTCTGACAAACCTCTAAAGTGTTCACAAAATAGCTCTATTTATTTTGAGATTCAATTATGCGCTCCACGCTTTTTAGATTTTTGGTAGCGGAAGCATTCACAAACCATGCATTATTTTCCTTTGTGTTTACTTTGCGTTTCTCTATAAAACACAGTGAAATATGTGCGTGTACCATGACAAAATAAGAACAAATTGTAATGAATAGGAATATTACAAGGTGCTGTGGGTGCATGGTTGCAAAGTATGATTGCAGAAACAGACATAGGATCATAATAAAGCAACCGCCCTCACTAGATGCCTGTTATTATACTCAGTCATTTTACACTACTTTATAAGTCTTTTGTCACCACAGCCCACTATATTTGACATTTAATTGGCCTAAGATTATAAATCTGAAAATTTCAAAAAGAAAATTTAGAGCTTTCGTTATTTGGTTTGGACTATTTTAAAATTCAGTTTTTAACATGCCCTGCGATGAACTGGGGACCTGTCCAGGGTGTACCCCGCCTCCCGCCAATAGACTGCTGGAGATAGGCACCAGCTTCCCCGCGACAAACTATGGAAGAAGCGGTAGAAAATGACACACACAGACACACACTATAACTTTTAAAAACAGCAAAGTTGTAAATCTCCGCTGCTCTTAGTTGTGTTTTTACAAACAGAAGCCTCTCTGAAAAGCCACTTTAGGTTCTTTGGGTCCAAAATGGGAACTGTGATTGTGTTCCAAGAGGGGTTGTAGTACATGCATACTGCACCACATGACATCAGTCCTGGGTCATGGCCAGAGGGAATCAGCAGTGGAATGATTTAGCCTATTTCAGGGGGAAACAGGAAATGGGAGCATAAATAGCAAATCTGGGGGTCATATTCCACTTCCTCTCCACCTATTCCCACAGAATAAAAAACATGTCCTCACAACAAATCCCTCCTCAAAACTTTACATCAAAAATAAATGTGGATCAAGAATTAAGCGGAGTAACAAAGGCTTCAACAAAGGCTTTTTTGAAATACTTAATCAGAAACAACTACTACAAAAGATATTTTCTAGTTAAATTAATTTGCAAGAATCACAACCTAGCCTCAACAATCAGCAGTAATATAAACTTTGAAAAAGCACTTGGCATGTTGCCTGAATGATTCTTTAAACTCTGGGAACATGCGGATAGTGGACATGTTGAAACACCATCAAAACAATGACATCTCCAAAAGGAATGTACGACCTGTGTGATAACGCTCAGCTGGCACATGTTAAACAAGCCGCACCGACAAGAGATCTAATCACACAACTGTTCTCAGTTCAATGAAAATAAACAGAAGGCAGATGAAAGCACACTTTTTAAGTGTGGGCATTAAAGTCACACTGCTGCATTCACATCCAGCATTTACTACTAAAAACACACCATGTGACTCTCCTACAAAATATATTAGACAATAGGAGTAGTAGAGGGACTTATAACTAGGCCTGCTGCGATGAAGACGTTCAGCCTCCATAAAACCACTTGGGACCCTGTCTTGCCCAGCTACAGGGATCCTACAATTTTTTCATTTCAAAACTTTTACATACTCATTTTTGTTTTTTTGATTTTACCAGAAGCTTTTACAACATTCTGGAGGTCTGAGGACAAAATATTGACAGTTTGGTTTAACTAGCTGTATATTTGAAATCATGAAATAACAATGCTGAGGATGACAACCAAGGGTCACTCCACAGCTTTTTTATTACTTACAGTTGAAACCAGATATTTAAATGCATTGTTTGAATGGACACACACCTTTTTCTCAGTGTCTGAGCTTAAACCTTTAGGTTTAACTATTTTTTATTTACTTATTGCCAGAATATTAGAGAGACTATTTTTGGAGATTACTTCAAATTCAAAAGTTTACAAACATTTTCTGTTTTTGCTTCAATATTTTTACATATTGTTCTTTCCTTATTATGCTATTTTACAGCATAGTGCAGCAAAGTATTCACACAAGACGATGCCGCCACCCCTGCACATCGCAGGAATGGTGTTCTCGGGCTCACGGTCTTTCCCCTTTTTTCACCCCAAATGAAACAATTAACAAACATTCCTAAAAGTGGGCAATGTTTGTTTCTTAAAGCCACAGGGCATGCTTACAAACATGACAGTCTTTGTCCCTGAGTAAATTTGCAAACTGTAGTCTGGTTTCCTGTGTCCCTTTTGGAATAATGACGTTTTCCTTGCTGATTGGCCTTTCAGCCCATGTTGGTAATGGACTCCCTTCTCTCTAGATAATCACACTGTTATACCAACTTTAGCCAGCATCTTTGCAAGGTCTTTTGCTGGGAGTCTGGGGTTGATACACACATTTAACTTAGAGACTTGCACAGTCATTACATCATCTTGTAAGCTTTCCCAAATTGTAAAGGCTTTTAACTTTAAAGAAATGAATGAAAAATTCTCTAAATTGATCTCCCGTATTATTCTAACATTCAGCAAATACAATACAGTTGTATTGGCAATTCTAACTGACCTAAAACAGGAAAGGTTTAGCCCAATTTTACATTGGACAGTGAGGAAAAAAAGGTTATGAGTTTTTTGGACTGTGTGTAAAGATCTGTTTTCATCTGTGGCTCTGCTATCTTGCAAACTCTGAAACACTTGTCAGTCACAAGGACTGACTTTTTCCAAACTAAACACAGATTCTTATTTGTAAACTTTGGAATGCTCCTTCTTTTGGTGAAAATGATAAGAAAATTAGCTGTTTTGCTGCTTGGTTTGGCATTTAAAAAAAACCCAGTTTAAGAACAACGGGACCAGTTCAAAACTCCAACCTATGTTGTCTAGAGTCCAGATAAAAAGAGAAACTGATTGATTTTGGAACATATGTACATCTGTCTGTGGGTTCTCAGACAGTACCTTGAAAACAAAATTAATGGTTACTGCATTTTTGTAAATTCGTATTTTTGTAAGGTTTGGAAAATCAAATATCCTTTCCATAACTTCCATACTTATTTTTTCCCACACTTATCCAGACCTGGAACATCATAAAAGCAGATTCCAGACTTTTCCACACTATGTAGGAACCCTACAACTAGCTCAAATTATGGTATTTTATTCTCCCCAGAAAACGAAGTTCAAAGAATATTACAATAATATGGGTATATAGATAACAACAACACTATTTAAGGAATAACTGGATTCACTTAAAGAGATGTTTTCCTGAATATGCAGCAAGTCCACCCATATAAAACGTTCTAAAAGAGTGACAGATAAAAAAGTGGCATATCCTTTTGGGAATTTCATTGAATTTCCACAGCACTGCAGTCTCTGCATGTTCTCAATTACATGGCTAACTTTTAACACTCGTGCTGTATGCTTTCAACCACTGCGGTACTATGTGTATCACACTTTCTTTAACCAGAATATTCCTACATGAAAGAAAGGAGGGCTCCCCGAGGGCCACAAAAGTTCCTTTAAGGGGTTTCTGCTTTAAAAGTTTTGTTTTTCTTGTCTCTCAATGCAAAAAGAGATTTTCTTTTGCTGACAGTGCAGAATTCCCATCTTTTCATTTTCTTTGACAACTTTTAACTAATTACTATTCTGTGAATTATTGAATCAGATTATTTGAAACTGCTCTTTAGTTAGAGCAAGACTCTATGTTGTTAAACTGAAAGTTAATATGACTTTGTGGCTAAAATACCAGATTCTATCTAATTGGATTTGAGCTGCACCCGTTTGTTTTTCTCTAAAATGCTCTGAGATGACTTTCTGAGACTCAATGCTATATAAATAACTGAACTAAAATTGATCTTGGCAGTGTGATAATGTGGCAACCTACCCAAGGTGTACCCCACCTCTACTGGAGAAAGGCACCAGCCCCCTCATGACCCCAAACAGGCTTCAATTAGAAAATGGATAGATGGATGAATAAAACTGAATCCCAACTGAATGGGATCTGAATCCTCCCACGATGGAAATATCCTGATACAAAGTGGACTTCTTTTCTATTCTGGGCACACTTCATTCTTCCCCAAGATCCTCTATCCATCCTCAGCCTAGTACAGACCAGTCTCTTCCCACAGTTAGTCACGGGACTGCTGGCAAGCTGAGGGGACTTGGAGGCATATGTGCCTTTCCATCTGTTGCTCAGTCACTGCTTTCCAAACCCCTTCCTCTGTCAGCAGCCATCTGCTTCCAGCCCTACCCCACTGGCAGGAAACATGAGCACTTCCAACATAGGACATGGCTCATACACAAACTAAAAAAAAAAAAGAGTAGTCTATAGCAGATTTGACGTGACACCAACTCAATCCCTACTATAAGTTGCATAGACATTACAAAACTTAACCTTCCATATACACAATGTGAAAACGTGGTTAAAAAGAGAAAGATGAAAATACGCTTGCATAAAGATATCTATTGATGTCTAAATGTGGTTTAAAGGGGACATACATTGAAAATCCACTTTTTTAAGCCCTTAAATACATTTTGTTGTTTACTTGGAGTCTGTAGGAGTGCCGAAAAGTTTAATTTAGTCCTTCCAGGTGCTGTGTAGATATCTTTATATTCTGTTTTGGTCGTATTTTTCAGTCCATTCAGTTTTCTCTATCCTCTATTAGATTTTTTACTGTTATGTCACAGTATTTGCCACGGAACAGCTAAATAAGGCCATGGACTTCCAGCTGTCCAATTCGCGTATCCGCCATTTTTATTTCTCGCTGCGATTTTGTAGTTTAGGGCTCGAGTATGCTGATGCTGCAAGTAGACAAGTCTAAATGTTCGGTTGTTGAGTGTATTAATCAACACAATTCATCACACTGTCCGCCAGCATCAGAACCTCTTCAAAATGCCTGGTTAAATTTTATTTTTCATGGAAATGTTCCTGCATCTGTGGGAAAATTCCTATTTCCCACACTTCAAGGAGGAGCGCCTTCAGCAACCTCCGCCAATATCGAGAAGGATTTGCTGAAAGAATTAATCTGATTAGGGGTCAGTTCCTTCTGTCTATGGAAACAACAGAAACAGCAAATAACCCTAAAATGACAACAAACTTTATTTTAGACATTCATTTATTGTGCGTTGATATGACGTGCTGGCCATTGTTTTGATAGCAGTAGCATCGTGCCTTCTGCTTATGTTAGTGCTGTGTGCTCGCTTTTAGCTCCTTGAGGACATAACCATACTGCATGTTTTGAACAGTATTATTACATAAACTGTTTTGCATTGCTTTTGGCATTTTATTCTTGTTTCTGCAGCGCTAGATAATCGCATCTATGTTATCAAACTACAAAAATGGCCGAACGGGTTAAAGTGGAACGCTCTTTGACCTAGAGGGGGGTGGGGTGTGAAGTGCATCAATAGCATTTAAAGAGATGGAACCAAAACGAATTGCTCTCAGACGCACCTCAGAACATGAGCCTGTGGAGCTACAATAACAAGGAGTTCAGACCAAAGCATTGCAGTTCCACCTTATATAGACCACAACTGAATGATTTAAATATGAAAAGGATGGATTTAAAGCATGACATGTCCCCTTTAAAGCCTGCTGGGGTTAACCAAATTGGCAGACCAAGCCTGACTTTTAAAATCTTTCTTCAGTCTCAATTTAAATGGGACCTATGGGCTAATAAAGTCTAGGTTTCAAATTATTTTGGGGGCTGATAAAGTCCTTTGAGTACCCATTAAAGAGATGTCCATGGATAACCAGTGTTTGGAGTGTTATACAAGTAAAAACAGAATTCTGGAAAGAAGTAAAGATAACTTAACTTTAGACGCAGTTAACTGCACTCTGATTGTTCACTCCTTTAATATGGCCAGCATGCACTTATTCTAGATAGTAAACAAATACTGCTTACAGGTTTGCTGTAGAGGAAAAAAAGATATGTAAAAAATTCAACAGCATCCATATTAGTGACTATTAATTATTTTGTTTATCAAACACATAAAACAATAAATAATGATAATCAGATAAAGATAAATTAACACAATTTAAACATAAAAAAAAGATTCAGTTTACTGTTTTAATTTTAAAAAAGCAGCAGAATCCCTGTTCAGCAGCTTTGAAGAGAAAATATAGCTTGATTAGTTATTTGTATAAAAAGCTTCGCTAACTCAAAATCAGTAGATTCGTAAATTATTAAGAGATACAGAGAAAATTTAACTGGTGTCTGAAATTTTCTGATAACATTAAAGCAAAACACAGAGGACAGTATAGTTGCTGTTTTTTCCATCTGACCTTTCAGCCTCTGTCGGTCATGGAACAGATGTTAGATTTGGAAATTATGGCAGCTTTTTGAAATCTGGTTTAGGTAAGGATCTACATTATTTAGGAACAGACCCAAAGACTGCTGTTATAGCAATACTAGCCATTCTAATTGGTAATATAAAATGCTCTGTAATCATTTTATCTGCTCCTAATTAAAATAATGAAAAACCGCAGGAAGGCTAAAAAAAATGTCAATGCTTATCTTATATCTTTTAATATTACAGGTGTTAAAAAGAGAAATTTAGAATGTGCTGAAATTAGTGCCAACAGGTCAAAGCTTTACAAAAAACGGAAATTGGAAATCAGCCACGAAATTCTGATTGGTGCATCTCTACAAAGTACATGTATCTGGGTGAACCATACAATTCATCAATCTACCCTAGGATCCAATTCCTTCTGTTGGCATTACTGTTTGGCAAAGATAAGGTGATCTTTTCTTTTGCCAATCAAGGAGCAATGGTAATCTGACCAACAAAATGGCTCCCAACCATCTGATCAAATGGCAGAAGATGACCTGTGCCCCTTTAATACCCCAGAGAAAATTGCCATTTTATCAATGTGAAACAGAGAGTTGGTGTCAATGTCAAGGCGGAATGGAGAACAATTCTCTTCTTTCCTTTGATCTAAATTTGATAAACCTGTTTGTTTTTTTTTGTTGTTTTTTTTTATGGCATCGAAAAGAACCCTATCAGAATTTCACTGACAGTTTTCTTTCAACTGAACTTTAGATTAGAACTCACATAACTAGAATACGACAAGAGAAGAGACTGAGAGAAGGAGAGTCCTCTACTTTCTGCATATGAGTGATAAGGATGAGTATCCCCTTCATTTTCCTGACCGGTTTTTCCCTGCTCCACTGCATTAAGAACATTAGAAAAAAAATTAGCCATCCATCAACAGGAGAGAGGGGGCCTTTGTTAAGTGGCACAACGGAGAACATTCTGCTGTGGAGGACAACGTCACATTCAATGAGCCAATGCTGTGTTGTTGCAGCAGAACGAGGACAGTGGGTCTGATGCAGAGTTTGCACCCTAACCCCCGAAGACCTGTCTGGGCCCTCAGATGCTTCCTCTGTTTGCAGCTCACCAGTTGAGCTCATCTCTGCTGACCTGCAGTCAGGAGTCAAGATGCACTGGTAAAATGAATTTCAATAGAGCTGTGATGAGCAGTCTGAAGCTCTACATGGAAGAAAGGGTAAAACAGAGGGGGCCATGTGTAGAAAAGTCATTGGTTATCTGATGAGGATCTGTCAGGGAAGACAAGCTGTTGCAACTACGCTATGAAAAAAAAAAAAAAGTGATGTAAACTTGATGTGAGCTGTGTTGAAATTCTTGATCTAAGTTTTGAATAAACACGAGTTTTAAACACTTGTTAATGACTTCCGGGACAAAAAATAAATTAACCAAAAGAGACCCTCTAACTACAGATGTTGGATTACGTTTTTTAATAAAGTTTAGATTGAAATAAGTTGGGTTTTAAAACAGTGAAATTGTTTAAGACACAAGATATCTACACTGAGATACTTGACTAAATTTAATTTGTAATTTCTTTGGCCAAAAGCTATTTTTCTTTAGCTTCCATTGAACAAATTGTGTACAGTTTATTAGAAATTACCAACCTTAATTATTAAAGAATATTTACCATTTAAAACAAAATTCTAATTAAACAATATAGAGATCAATTGTCCATAGCTAAATCAAAGGATTAAAAGAAGAGATTAAACCAGAAATCAACTGGTGACCGGAATCAGACGATTTTTAGCCTGATCAAATCTGACTAATAATTGGCCGGTGAGCAACCCCACAAAATGGGGCACTGAGTGCTGTAGCGGTAGAGCGGGCGCCCATATACAGAGGCTATAGTGCCCAGGAAGCAGTCCTGGATTCAATTTTCAACCTTGAGAGTTTTGCTGCATGTCTTCCCCTGTTCTCTCTTTGCCCATTTGCTGTCTGGTAACTGTCAATTAAGGGCACTAATGCCAAAAAAATCTTTTAAAAAAAAGAAGACCCCAAAAATTTGACATTTTCAGTATCAATGAAGTATTTAAAATTAAGTCAGGTAAAGAACAGGGATGAACAAGCAATCTAAAAGTTGGATTTGTCAAGCCATGTCTTCTGATTCATTCCAGCTGTGAGAGAGCAAGAGAGAGCAAGGCTTGCTTTAAGATAGTATAGGGATGGGTACATTTCAGATTTGAACCGATATGGTACCAATGGCCTATACCTGGGAAGCGATATTGGTACTCAACAGTACCAGTTTTCGGTACCTTATTGTGTGTTTATGTGGTAATAAATATTAATTCGTTTAATGATAAAATCTGAAAACTTTTCAATTTAACTAATTTATTTTTCAATATATAAACTTGAACAAATATATCAAAACAACATGTAGCTGTATGTATTGTAACATCTAAGTTGTTTCAAACATTTCTTCTCCCATGTTGCTGGCTGCAGATGGCGAGTTGCTATCGGATGCAGGCGTGCTAACAGTGCCGAATGCAGGAGTTGTAGCTGTAGATCTGAGGCTGATGAAAATTGTGCTCTCTTCATCCTTGAGAAAGATCTTGTGCTTAACCAGGTGCATCTTCAGATTAGAAGTATTCCTGCCGCTGGCCTTGCACTTCGTGTCACAAATATTGCAGCAAGCGTAATCTGCAATACATTTTGAAAAGTGGAGCCATACTTTCGAGCACTTTCTATCAGCCATGCTTGCTTTGTTGACAATACCAGTGACTACTGACGTCATTACGCTGTGAGTGCAATGGTGAGTTCATGTCTAGCATGGCAAATTGCCCACTCTTCCACTGCCTCAGTGTCACAATGATGTCTTTTGGTACCGAAACATGGTACCGTTTGATTTTACGTGAATCGGTACTCGGTAGTACCGACAGAATTTGGTACCTATCCTTAAGTAAAACCCTGTTTTACAGTGACTGCCCTTCCACACACCAACTTGACTGCTAATATAAGTAAATATTGCTCCTAATGACAGAATTGCTAGGAATAAGTATTTTCAATGTATTTTTATCTCTTCTGATAGGTCATAAAGAGAAATCGAAATTGATTAAAATCAGCATCAGCGGGTCAATGCTTTGCGTAAAGCCAAATTCAAAAATTGGCTATAAATTTTGATTAATGCATCTCTAATTTATGTATATATAACATGTATGTATTAATCTTGATTGTGATAACAGATTTGTGTTTGTGTACATATTCTGAATCAAATCCAGTCCTGAAGATGTGGATCAGGAACAACTGGAGCTGATCAAATGCCTTCAACTTTGAGGTGGTGCTATTTTTAAAGCAGATCAACATAGTAAGAAATCTATCATGAGCTGACATCAGTGTGGCATAAAACAATAAAATCTGATACGGAAAAGCCACATATTTGCGTTAAACTTTATCTAAAACCTTATCTTTCCTCTCTTCCAGACATTAACATGCACCTCAATATTTCTAACCTTAGCTTTAGGAGTCCATTAGTGATGATGAACTAATTAGTACATTTTATGATAACTAGAATGCAGATAAAACTATCATGTCATAGGTTAACCTCGCTCCTTAACTTTACAAATAAGAACTCTACCTTGTTGAACTTAAATGATCTGTCATGTGTTCAAGGTGTGCTCAGCTTCAGCTCAGAATAACATTTATAGAGATTTTTGTACAAATCATTGCACAAATAACTGTTCAAATAAGCCTGGGCACTTATAAGTGAAAGATTCCCCCTGTTGCAACTGGTCTCACTAACCCTTAGACTCAAAGTTGTTAAATGTAGTGGAAGAACAAGATAATTATTTATAGTGTTTGCATGTAGTCTTGATGCCTATTGAGAGTTCATGTTATAATATTTACTCATACTGAACTAAAACCCTCTCAACGGAGGTCTTCTAATTTGAAACAGATGTTTAAAAATTTACACACAGCCTGAACCGACACCTTCTCCAACTGCAAATCGTCAAAGCGATCATCATAAAGTCAGAATACAACTTCATAATCACAGGTCTATGTGTAAACCGTGTCATGTTAAATTCATATTTTCAGCTTAAGTGGCTGTCACTTGCATTTTGTCTCTGTCAGGTTTCAGCTGAAAACATGTATTTAATAAAAGCCATCCACACACATTCCCACCACTTGCTTCGATGCATTAAAATCAAGCTAATGTGCTTTATTCACCTGTTGCCATGGTAAATCATGTTATCAAAGCTCAATTTCTGATTGTTTTTTTCTCATTACTCAGACATGTACAAAAAGTGAGAATTGACTGAACAGGGGTTCGACAATGAAACTGAAACACCTGGTTTTAGACCACAATAATTTATTAGTATGGTGTAGGGCCTCCTTTTGCGGCAAATACAGCGTCAATTCATCTTGGGAATGACATATACAAGTCTTGCACCATGGTCAGAGGGATTTTAAGCCATTCTTCTTGCAGGATAGTAGCCAGGTCACTATGTGATACTGGTGGAGGAAAACGTTTCCTGACTCGCTCCTCCAAAACACCCCAAAGTGGCTCAATAATATTTAGATCTGGTGACTGTGCAGGCCATGGGAGATGTTCAACTTCACTTTCATGTTTATCAAACCAATCTTTCACCAGTCTTGCTGTGTGTATTGGTGCATTGTCATCCTGATACACGGCACCGCCTTCAGGATACAATGTTTGAACCATTGGATGCACATGGTCCTCAAGAATGGTTCGGTAGTCCTTGGCAGTGACGCGTCCATCTAGCACAAGTATTGGGCCAAGGGAATGGCATGATATGGCAGCCCAAACCATCACTGATCCACCCCCATGCTTCACTCTGGGCATGCAACAGTCTGGTTGGTACGCTTCTTTGGGGCTTCTCCACACCGTAACTCTCCCGGATGTGGGGAAAACCGTAAAGGTGGACTCATCAGAGAACAATACATGTTTCACATTGTCCACAGCCCAAGATTTGTGCTCCTTGCACCATTGAAACCAACATTTGGCAATGGCATGAGTGACCAAAGGTTTGGCTATATCAGCCCGGCCGTGTATATTGACCCTGTGGAGCTCCCGACGGACAGTTCTGGTGGAAACAGGAGAGTTGAGGTGCACATTTAATTCTGCCGTGATTTGGGCAGCCGTGGTTTTATGTTTTTTTGGATACAATCCGGGTTAGCACCCGAACATCCCTTTCAGACAGCTTCCTCTTGCGTCCACAGTTAATCCTGTTGGATGTGGTTCGTCCTTCTTGGTGGTATGCTGACATTACCCTGGATACCGTGGCTCTTGATACATCATAAAGACTTGCTGTCTTGGTCACAGATGCGCCAGCAAGACGTGCACCAACAATTTGTCCTCTTTTGAACTCTGGTATGTCACCCATAATGTTGTGTGCATTTCAATATTTTGAGAAAAACTCTGCAACACCCTTGAGTCATTCATGATTCCTTTATGCCTTTCTTCAAAAGCCACAGCGGGGGTTGTAGTTGTAAGGTCTTTTTTTAAGCAACAGTTCTCCAAATTTATTATTTTCTTTCAGAATATTTGAAAACCGCTGGCGTTTCAATCATTTTCATTCTTATATGCGATTATTTTTAAATTTTCTTGTTTGTTAGACTACATGCACCTATGAACATTTAAAGCACAAAAAAGAGGCCTAAACCTGAAAAGTTTAAGTATATTGTGCCTATGAACAACGTATCAAAAAAGATTCAAATATTTAGCTCCTAATGACCTATCACAAGGAGATTTCCAACCTTGACGTCTAGTAAAGTTTGTATTACAGTTGATCAACTCAAGGATGATACATCTCTCAGATTCTATATTAGCTCTGTTGTGGCTCCCTCTCTTTTCAGTTTATCTAGAAATGATTTGCCCTATATGTGTCCTGGTGAAGGTTTGCACATTTAAGCTGATGACACTGTTTTATACGCAGCTGGAAAAGATACTGGATCTGTTTCAACACATCTCTCAAAATCTGGAATCTGTTGCAGTATGTTGTGAGAAATCTTATATGCCATTATATGTACAACAAAAGTGTATCAATTTGTATTTCTTTTAGGGCTCGATCCTTAATTAACTCTTATGATTTTAATTTTAAACATGGACTATATTGTTTTATTTTACATAATCATAAGTCCTACTAGGGACAGACATTGGAAATTAGCTTGGGCTACAAATCTTGTGTTTGGTATTCGTTGTTACCAATAGAAGTAAACTAATAAATAAAGTTATGTATTTAGTATATTACTTTCTCTTCCTGCATGCTGCTTTTGACCAGACACTTCTTTCTCCTAATTTTATGAAAATTCTTTGTGCTGCTATTGATTGAGGTAAGTGGTTGTAAAGGGACCCAATTGCAGGTCTGGGAGGAAGCATGTAGTTAAAGCAAGAGTATTTATTTAAAAACTTTAAATAAGATAGCTTTACTTGGGACTGGAAAACAATAAGCAACTGAAAGCTAAAGGCCACCACAGCCTATGGCCCAAACCACTGTGCCAGGGACGCCCGGACGGCAGCCCCTTTTTTACTACCTATTTGGGAAATTCTTATTCTTCTGAATATTAATGTAATCAATGCTGATGTTGTAGTTGGAGGAATGTAGTTATTACAGTCTTGGAATCCTATTGAAATATAGATGTTTTTTTTTTTTAAACTGGAGAAAAAATATATGTTTAAAAAATATCCAGATTGGCACATTATGGGCAACTCATTAGTTTGTATAATAGTTGAACTGGTTCGCATACAACTGTCTTAAAATCTGCTTTGGATCATCGGAAGCCAAATACATAGAAAACATGGATGAATCAACAACATTCCACTCTATATAATTGACTACAATATGTAACTAATAAGAGTATTTTTACCACCCAAATATTCAACATTCATACGTTCTCTACTATTAAAACAGACAATGCAAAATGAAAGCTTTGCAACAGTAAACCACCAAGCTCCTTGCTTACTGAGCAGACAAATAATTATCAACATCTAATTAAAAGTCACAAAAACAGAATAGATAAATGTATTTCCTTTAAAATAAAATGTATGCTTAGCAAAATGAGGCCTGGAGCTGTATTGTGGTGACAGTGACAGACCATAATAGAAATTACTATTGCTAATTGCTATTTGAAATTACCATTTGACTGGGTTGATCAACTAACCTTACAGGAGGGATCAAGGTACGTGTTTGTGTACGCACACACCGCTCTTGTGGCTTGGACATAAAGGATTTGTCATTTAAACTAATTAATTGAATTCCAAAGACAAATATTTTCCTGCATGTAATATTTGATTTGTGTTGTTTATGTGATTCAAGGAAAAAAAAAGAGAAAACATTATGCCTAGTTTTAGTCTTTTCCATACTTCACAGATGTATTTACATAAGGCTTTTTTTAGGCACAAGAGCTACAACAAGTAAATACTTACAGAGCTCTTCTATAAACATCGACATTCCACATTAACAGCAATTTACACTGACATAACTTGTAAAAGACACAGCTGGTAGAATTGACTGACATTTCTAAATCTAGCCATCACAAACTCACAGATACAGTTTTAAAATATAATGAGCGCATTATTTTCCAGTTTTTACCTCTCAGACACTGCAGTGGCCTTTCACCTGACATAGACGGCCTGAAGCCTTGTTCATCAAATCAAATTCAAACCACACAACCACAGACAACCTGAAACTTTACAAACAACTGCAAGATCTTTTCTGACTCTTATTTCAGTTGGCATAGTTAATAAATGTTTGTTTATTAGGTATACTACTCTGCTTCTTAAACTACAGGATGTATAGCACAGATAATGATATATTTTAGCCCTAACTCCCAGTGCTTCTGAGGAAATAAATCGTATTTTAGCAATAATCTTCTATCTGTTATCTTCCTCTTGTTATTAACAGATGAGAACTGATGCCCTCGGACTCAAACGAGATGCAGTTTGTACCAGGGAGCTGCTTAGGTGCAATACAACACCACAGAGAGCTCAGAGGCTTCAGTCTTTGTGCTTTCTGTATCTCTCTGTGACATCCATTTTGCCAGTTGTACACACAATGTCCTATTGTGCAAGTCTATTGGTCCTTTCTTGAAATCCTAAGCACCCTTCTTGAGTAGCTGTGGATTTGGGTGACTGCCTTTGCTCTGACATTGGTCCTGGCGTCATGAAATGTGAACGAGTTTTAGCTTTTGCAACTTTATGAAATGGCAGTTATTACTCAAGATGCAGGATAATATTACCACAATGAAACACTGAATCCCAAGAAATACCCATATGCCTGTGTCCATAGATCATAACATGTAGCTGAGAAAGTACAATGCTACCTTTAGGCTAATAACAGAGGTGATGAGTCAAAACTTTACATCTCGTTCGAGCCTTATCTGAACAACACCTGCCCTTCAACAGATGCTGTGCAGTTAGCAACTGCATCACATACTTCAACAGATAAACACATCAGCCAATAACCAGAAGCTACAGTGCCTTGGGAAGAAGGAAAATGATACATGGTTTTGAATATTTTTTTATAAATATACATCTGAAAAGGGTGGGGTGTATTTGTCTTCAGACCCCATTTTCTCTAACACCCCTACATAAAACCCAGAGCAGCCAACTGCCTTGAAAAGTCATACAAAATAGTAAATATAGTCCACCTGTGTGTATTAAAATTACCCAAATACAGCTGTTCTGTGGAGGCCTCTTACGTTTGTTAAAGAATATCGGTAAACAAATAGGATCATGAAGACCAACAAACACAACGGTCAGGCATGAAGTTGTGTAAAAGTTTAAAACAGGGTTAGGTTAGCACTTTGAACATCTAACAGAGCACTGATCAATCCATAAGCCGAAAATGAAGATTATGGCACAACCGCAAAACAACAAAGACCCAGCCCTCCACATAAACTGACAGGCCGGGTAAGGAGAGCATTAACCAGACAAGCAGCTAAGCAGCACTTTTTGGAAGCAGCTGAGATTCAAAGTTCACAGTTAGCAGAATCTGTTGTCACAACAAGGATTAGTCCTGCACTTCACAAATCTAACCTTTAAGGAAGTTAATGGGAAGAAGGAAGGATCTTAATATAGGGCAGGAAGGCAGTTTGTTTATTGTCCATGAGCTATTTTGAAAAGAAGAATGGGCAAAATATCCAGTCTCAAGATACGTAAACTGTAAGTAAAGCTGGTAGACATACCCCCAAAAGGTTTCCCCTTAGAATTGCAGCAAAATGTGGTTCTACAAAGGATTTACTCAGGGTGGCTGAATAAAACTGCACACCATACTTTTCAGATTGTTTTTCACATTGTTTATCACATATAATAGCAATAAAAAACAATGAAGTTTGTGGTTGTAATATGTGGTTATTGTGAAAACCTTCAAGTGTTGTAACTTGTAATTACAATGAACCTAAAACAATAAAAAGAACAGAAATTCTTTTTAGAACAGAGCAAATCTTACCATCCTCAGGGTTCAGCCTTTTAATAGCACTGTTGTCTCTCATAAACTTTCATTTCTTTCACATATTCAAAATTATATTACAGATAACATCTGTGCATCTGTCTCCATGCCTCTGTGATTTTATCCCTCACGCATTCATGCAATCTGATTCCAGCTCAAGATACAACAAAATTAAATTTTAACTTTCTAGTCAGGGAAAAACAAAATTTGCTCATTTTAGCTCAGGCTCTTAATAACAAATATAGATTGAAATCGAATCCCGGGACCTTTCAAAGTCATGAATTAATGAATGTTTGCAATTATTTTGATCCACACTGGTAACAACTTGTTACATTTGATCACAAAAAAATTGCTCGTGCACCAAAAACGCGGTGCTCCATTACCACATTAGCTTGTAGCATTCTCTGTGTTATAGTGACCCTGTGTAAATATGTAGGTCACAGAGTTTATTGCCCTTTGGATTAAACATGCAAAAATATGTCACACATTTTAGAGTGTGTTGTGAAGAAATGTTTGACCTAAGACCTCCAGATTCCAGCCATGTTTAATCAAAGCCTACTCAAATAGGTTTGTAACTCTTTTTTTAACAGTTCACTCCTACATTTTGGCCAGATAATTCCTTCAGCACATTGTGAATTTATTGCTTCTCCAGACTTTCAGATTTAATGATCCTCATCTAAGAAAACACTGGTTTTAATAAAGCCAGGAGAGCTAAAACTAACCACCATTTGTTCTTGTATATTATTTGCTTTTGCAAATTGAAAAAGGTTTACAGCACCCCAAATGTCACTCACTGCGCAAAAAGGAACAGCACGGGCAAAAAAGAACAGGGCCGGTGTGTCACCGCCATATAAATACAAGGTTTTATTAATCAACAAAACAAGAGGGAGACCTTCGTAGCAATGGGAATTCATTTTGTAGGGGGGTGTAATTTCTATTCACTCTTTCTCCAGCTAAATACATGAGCCACTGGTTTCTTAGCAACAGACTCTGCAATGATGCAAGATTGAGAAGCATAGATCTACGGCTCTATACAGCGCAGGTGAAGACAAGTCAGTCAATGTCGGATCATGAAGCTCTTCAAAGGATCCGAAGTTGGAATCAATAAGAGAACCTCATCTCGTTTGAGGCGATGAAAAGGCGCAGACTTTTTTCATCCAGCTGCACGTATGTTTTATCAAAGGGATACAAAAATCCTGAATGTCTTACGGCATCTTATGAAAGCCTGTGCATTTTTCTAACAAATTTGGACATATGGATGTTTAAATCAATCTGAAGGACACTGAGAATTTCAAGTAGTATAATTAAACAATTAAAACTGAACAAAAGACCATTTAAAATTTCTGTTAAATGTTATTTTAAAAATGCAATCTCTGGAGGGGGAAATAATTACCCCTCCCCTAAATCTATCCCCACTAAAAATGGCTAAAATTACATATAGGCATATCACATCGGGTCCACATGATAAGAAGAGTATTACGCAGCATTTTGAAGAAGGTTTTTCCTGTCTAGACATCATATATTAGTTTGGTGTGTTCATCTAATAGTGAACAACATGGTAAAATCAAAAAAGCTGTCTGAGGCCTTTAGAAAGACGACTGTAGCTGCTTAATCTTTATCTGGTAAGGGATTTAAAGATGTCTAAAAAAAATTGAAATCAGCCATCCCACTCTACATAACAAAAAAAGTTTACGAATTTAAAATGATCAAGAAAACACCCAGGTTTGGCAGTGTAATAAAGCTCACAAGAGCAGACCACAAGATGCCAAAAGAAGTCTCCCTAAAATGTCATAACGGAACCTAATGTCAGTTCTTGATATTGTTTATCTGAAATAGCACGTCTGTACAGAAACCAAATTATTTTGGTGTCTTGGTACAAGGTTCAGGAATAATTATGGTAAGTTCTTAAAGGTTGCTCTAAGCCCAAACGTATTAAAACAATACCACTGAGACTCAATCCAAGTCACTAAAGCTAACCTAGCCCAAATACCAAGTTCAAGTTGTAAAATTAGGGAAGTTAGAAGTTGTTAACAGGAATAATCGATGTGATCTGGCTAACTGCAGGGCTACTCAGTCCAGCCAACTCATTGGCTGAAAAAGGGTGCGACTCCTGGGTGTAGGCTGTTAGAGGCTATGCGTGTTCTTCCCAATACCAGCTTAAAACAAATTCCCAAGAAATTCTGTTCAGAGAAGACTCGGCAGGTTTAGGGAGATCCGGACCCGTTAGATGGAGAGCTGGTCTGAGCAAACGTCTTCAAATTAGGGAGTGGCAGGAAGGGGTTTAGCTCATTGGACAACGATGAGCTAAACCACCAAGGACTGACTGGAATTAAGAAGTGAACAGTGCTGGACCGAGGTAAAGCCCAGATCTGGAACTCACTGAGATGCTGTGCAATGAATTGAAATGGGCAGGAAACCCCTCAAACATCTTACAGCTGATGACAGACCAGTAAATGGTTATAAAAAGTGCCTCACATAACTTATTACAACCTAAGGGGGTAAGAAAAGCTATTAAGGAGCAGTGTGTCCTAACTTTTAATTGATATATGTTGCTAAATGAGTAAAACAAAGTTGATTTAGTTGTTTACCTGCAATTTAAATCACTTTCTTTGCCAGAAATTAAAAGACAATTATGAGAATATAAATATAACTTGTTATTTTATGTTAGACATATTTTTCTCAAAGCTACATCTTTTATAGTTTGAAATGTGATGTTGTAAAAAAACAACAGCAAATTTATGTGGTGTTTTCTGAGTAGTTTGGCTGCTATATGAGAAAGCACGAATCCTCAGCTAAAGAAAACACACAGGCCTGAGGGAAAACAAATCAACAAAAGTTAAGTTCAGCTACTCAAACTTGTCCTTTGAAGGCATTCTAGATACTTACAGAGGAATCCATTTTATTGCTTGTTATTAGGTCAGGATTGTGCTTCTTTTCAATGCAGAAAAGGACAAGATAACAAGAGAGGGAATAACATGACCTTTAGGTTGTTTTAAAGCACATCAGAGAGATAAAAGGCTCCAGTGTTGTTCCATTAAGGCATAATAAAGGCATGCCTTTATTGAGAAAAAATATTCAACTATTCAAAAAAGGCAAAAGAAAATCATCTATTTCTTTAAATGTTAACAAAGTACAGTTGACTCTCTTAAGTTGATTTTCTGTTTCACATGGATGGTTTCTGAAACCATCATGACTGTTATCCTGTATGGTCTAAAGCCATAACATTTTAAACAAGCGGCCTTATAAAAAACATAATGATTAAGATACATAATTTTTCTCTATAAGGTTGCAAATGTTTTGCCTCAGTTGGTATAGCTTGTGCAGTGCATCTGCTTAATTGGATCATCAAATCTGGTTAACTCTTACTAAAAAATATCAATCCTGCAGTAGATACTTGCATACATTATTTAATTTATGGTGTGTTACGGTAGAACAAAAACACAATGTCATATACTGAAAAATAAATAGGCCTCAATGTGTTTTTGTGAGGGGAAACAGAACTCTTTGCAACCTATAGCAGCCCAGTTTCAACAGACAATATACTCACAGGCAATAATTGGATAAAGGACTGGATGACAGGCAGGGTGACAAAAACGGACAACTGCTACTATAATTTAAGATGCCTACATGTCACAACGCATCTTCTTCAGCTGACATAATCTTGTTGCTCCCCTTATAGTAGGGGGGACTGTAACCATTGTATTCCTCCACACAACACACACATTATATATATATATATATATACCAGCCACATTCGAGTCAAAACTGGAGCTGTACAAACCTACAATATAACTAATTGTTATCACTATCTAAATATCGCAATTGTAAAGGTCTGTTTGAATGCAATTTTTGGTGGAATATAATATTTCAAGTGTCATGAATTTATACTTTAATACCTGTAAGAGCTTTGGCCAGATGACTGGACTCTAACTTCACAAAGTGTTTATCTCAGTGGCTAAGATGCTAAAACTCAAGAACAGTGCACATGACATCACGTAGTGGTAAAAGAAGAAATATTTCTGGAAAATAATGATTCATTGTAATAGATACCATTAGTGCAATTTACAGCAACAGTATCGCAATGCAGCCCTGGTCAAATCCTTCATTGTCCACTATAAAGCTAAAGGTGGGGGGGGGGGGCATCGCAGTGAGGGAAGCATACATCCAAATTATTAAAACAATGTCTTGACCAGATGAAAATTAAAGTTTAGAAATGGCCAAGCCAGAAATAATCCAGCCCAGCTTTGACTGATAACACAGTCCCATGGCCACTGATTGAATGAAGAGCGTGAAAGGCTATAATTTATAATTTAGATAGATAGATAGATAGATAGATAGATAGATAGATAGATAGATAGATAGATAGATAGATAGATAGATAGATAGATAGATAGATAGATAGATAGATAGATAGATAGATAGATAGATAGATAGATAGATAGATAGATGTTATCTCTAATAGTCAATCAATATTTGTTTACCCTCCTACTACTAAATGTTTTTTCACTTTCATGAAACACATGCCTGTATGTTTGGCAGCCAATGCCTCTATTAGCCAAATGGATCTCTCTCTCTCTCTCATTACAGGTCAGTGTCAGAATAAAAGCAAATCCCATTAGGCAACAAAGCTCATTTTCAGAGGACTGATTGCAGTGCCTCCCGTGAATGCAGCTGAGCTCTGTTATTGTTCACACTGCAGTGCATGGGTGCAGTTCGGTCCATGAATAAGGACTAAGAGATCGGCTACGCCCCCATCCAAATGTGATTGTTGACACTGGGGCTGTGCCTATTACCATGTTACCAAGTGGGATTAACAGGGATACACAACATCCCTTCCTCTTAATGAAGGAAACAACTGATTATTAAATTGCTCACCTTCAATAGAGATGACATGCTCTCTGATCTGGTTCTGCAGAGCCAGGTCGTCGATGCGCTCGATCAGATCGTAGATTGCGTAGATGTTCGGGTGGACGGACTCGAACCGGTGGATCTCCGCTCTGATGGCCGCTGAGTTGGACAAAACAAACTGCGAGCCTGCCGGACCGGACTGTGAAGCCTGGCCCGAAACAGTACCCGAACCGAATTGACCAGCCCCTGAGCTCGCAGACGACCCGGATCCGAACTGGGACGGGATGGACTGGGGCACCGGGACGGGAACGGGCGCCGGGACCGTCCCTGGAGTGGGCATGGCCGGCTGAGACTGCTGCGAGAGACCGGACACTGGGACGCTCGACTGGAAATTCATTATTGGTTGTTTTCTTTTTTTATGAAAAGGCGAACTCTTCAGCGACAGAAATGTGGAGGCTAGAAATTAGGACTGAGGCGAGGCGAACAAAAGAAGTTCGCGCGATGCGGTGGTCTGGAAAGCGATCGACACAGAAGCATCAATAGTTGGTCGCCAACTGCAACAAAACGCGGCTCATATTATCACAACTTGACTGAGGTTCATTTTCCGTTGTTGGCCAGATCTGTCCAGGGCCTCCCCTCTTTTTTTTCAGTGTCTTTACAAACCCGCAGTGCCTACCGGTCGGACACTCCTCCCACACCGCTGTTTTGGTCAACGCCGTTTTCCGTAGTTGCCCTGTTTGAAGGAGACAATGGGCTTTTGCTCGGCGCCCTGGTCCACTCGCGTTGAACGCCGTCGCTTCTGCTCTGAAATGAAACAGTGTTCAGTTCTCGTACGGTCAAAGTGGTCCCTGCCCAGAGCCCTCCTCCGCATGGTGAAACGTCACCCATCACGTAATTGTGCTTGAGATGGGAGGAGGGTGTGATTGGATTTTAGTAGAAGGACAAAATCACAACGTGCAAATCATCACAATAACCTGCCTGGCAATTATGCAACAGAGAAAATAGACAATGAAAAAGACACATGAGTAGATGATGCAATATATATAGTTGCCCTTTCTAACTATATACGTGCCAGTAAAATCATACTAAATATGGTTTTTTTTTTTGCAGCTCTCAGTAATGACTAATGTTCAGTATTCATTGCCTAGAAAACGCATTTAAACACATTTTTGTACATTTTTTTAACGATTAAACCAGAATCTTCAGCTTATTTTACTAGGGTTTCATGTGATAGATCAATAAAAGGTACATCACGATTGTGGACCGAAAGGAAAAGCATACATGGTTCACTATTTTTTTTCCACAAATAAAAATCTGAAAAGTGTAGCTTGCATTTGTATTCAGCCTCTGAGTCAAAACATTGTAGAAACCACCTTTCACAGCAATTATAGTGGCAAGTATTTTGGGGTATGTCTCTACAAGCCTTGCAGATCTATAAAATTAAATGTTGCCCATACTTCTCTGCAAGATGGCTCAGTCAGTTTGGATGGCAACATCATCATTAAGTTTTACCACATATTATATATTTGGATTTAGGTCTGGACTTTGACAAGATCATTTTAACGCATAAATATGCTGACCTGTTCAGTGTGTTCCTTAATGTTCCCTGAGCAGCTGTGTTTATGCTTAGCTGCACTAGATTTTATTTAGGGGTATCAGTGTCAAGAGGAATGAATGCCACACCTGTTTTTTGGAGGTTTTGTTTTGGTAAAAAAAAAAAATGAAGCTATTATTTTCCCTCTACTATACATAATACACTAATTTGTGTTGGTCTGTCACACAAAATCCAAATTAAACCTTTTGAAATTTGCAGTTGCAAAGTGACCAAATTCAAGGGGTGTGAATACTTTCTCAAGGCACTGCAGCTACTCTAACTCCAACATGCAAAATGTTCCCAGTTTTCAGAGATTAAAGCAAGCTCTCATTTCACAGCAACTAGCATGAACAAAAGCCAGTTTAATTTGATGGAAGTTGGCACCTGGGTCGCATATTCAGCAAACAAGCATGCTCCCAGCTGCATTGGGAAATAAGAAAGAACGCAAGCTGAAGACGGAAAACCATAGAACATATGATATCTATGCATTCTCCATCAAACGTCTCTGTATGCCCGCTGCCAGTAAGAAGTTTGATTGGAAATCGCTCTTATCAGATATCTTATTTTTTTAAGAACGAGACGAACTGTCTCCATGGTTTGAATGCAGCAGGTGTTAAAGGCCAGATGACTGTCACTGTCAATCATGATCTGCAGCAGTGTGGTCACACTAATAAGCTCTTGATAGAAAAAGTAAAGGGAACACTGAAAGCAAAACTGCAGCCAATACATCAATCATAATTCCTTTGCATAGACATTTGAAAGAAGTCTGCAAGAGGTAAACTTAAGACATCTTAAAAACAGTAGAGTAATCCAAAGACAGTGTAATGAAAGATATTTTTCAGCTCTCAGCTTTTAGACCGCCTGCTGCTTTGAAACTTCTTTCACACATTAATAATAGAGTACTATAAAAGTTTTTGTTTTTTTTCAAATATTCTGAAAAATCTTGCAGATGGAGCATTTGTTTAGATAATTCATTTTGCTTTGAGCGCTCAAGGACTTTCATTAAATGTGTATGATTAAAAAATACCGAGCTTAGCACTTTTTATAGTTTCAATAAATTAGTCGTTGATAATTCCAAACACATGCTAAATTAGTGCCTTTGCTTTGTTTATGTAATTAAATCAGTCTAATTGGTTATGTAACAAAAACCTGTTGAGTGCGACTGCAGAGATGATAATGCACATTAGGGCAGCTGGAATAGGATAAGAAATATTTTTTCCTTCTTTGGTGCAGGAGCAGCAATGTGCCTGAGCAATTACATATTAATTCAACATAAGATGAACCCACTGCTTTGAAGATTAGAATCATTATTTATGATTTCCATAATGAATTATGCTATTTTAAGTAAGCAAGCTGCTTCGTAGTTAGTGAGCCTTCACAAACTTTCAAAACTCACTTCTCAGGACAGATTAGATGCTTTAAATAAAGATACTAAATCTAACACTAATAGTAATTTCTGGAAACTGAACAGAGTAGATCACACATGTGAAATCCATGCTCCTTTTACTGCCCAGTGCTACCTGTGTTTCTTTATCCTCAGCCTTCTGCCACCATCTGTTGGCCAAACATGAAACTTCTTCATTCATTCATTTCACCATTTTGGTTAAATATAGCAAAACTCATTACTATCCTTTAAGCGTTTTGTCACACTCCCGAGCGTTTTATTTACACTTTTCCACTGGTGCTTAGCAATAATAATAACAGACGTGCTTTCTGCCAACTAATGTGTACTTCTGATTTTTAAAAACGCAGTAAGGAGCTTTAACTGACATCTTGTGGCTCAAAAAAAAATATATATGCTGACATATTTTAATCCATGTAGTTTAGATTTTATTTGCAAAGCATGTGCATTTTTCTCCCCATTCAGGTCATGTGTTATATTTTACTCATGTGACACAAGAAGAGGTCATCTTTGGAGTTTTCCATTTTTTTCCCTCATACATCTATCATCGGTAGCATTTTGATCTCTTTGTCTAAATAGACAAAAAACAGTCATTTTATTGCAAGACAACATTCTGTTGTAAATATACCATATTGGGCTTTAAAATGATTATACAGTTGTCTCAGTCTCAAAAGTGCAAACATATATCTTCTTTTAGCTGCTCCCCTCAGGGGAAGCCACAGCAGCTTTGGGGTCATTTCTAAACCTGCCAGACTTTCTTTGAGTGGCAACTCACAAGGAAAATCTCAGCATCTTCAACTATTTCCCCTCCAGCTCAGTCTCCTTTCTTTTAGATAGCGGCATTGAAACTGTTATCAAAGCCGATGTCATAGGATGCCTCACAACTGTCTTTTAGAGTTTCCCTTCAATCTTGCTGTTTCCCTTCTGTCACACATTACTCCTGATGCTCATCTCCATCCATTTCAACCTGCATGCTCTTATTTGTTTCTGTCTTCCACTGTATACTACTTTGGATGGTTGACCACAGCTACTTAAACTCATCCACCTTTGCTACTTCTGCTGCAGCTTCATCTTTCTTCCTGCATCACCCTTGTTCTCCCACATGTATTCTGTCTTGTTTCAGCTGACCTTCATTCCTATTCTTTCTAATGCAAACCTCGACCACTTCAGGTTCTCCTTCATCTGCTTCCTACTCCTGTCCACAGACTACAATGTCCTCTGCTAACATCATAGTCTACAGAGCCTCCTGCCTGAACTTATCCATCAACCTTTCCATCATCACTGCATGCAAAAATGGGCTCAGAGTAGATCCCTGATGTAACCCCAGCCTGATTTTTAACCCCTCTGTGACTGACTGCACACCTCACCATTGTCTCACTGTCTTCATTTGTGTCCTACATGGCCTTCACATATTTTTCGGCCACCAGTGATTATCTTATGTAGTCCCACAGTTCCTCTCTAGGCACCCATCAGGTACTTTTTCTAGGTTTACTTCTCTGTATCTCCCTACCAGAACTCTTAGAACAAATATTGCATCTGTGGTATTATTTCTGGACATGAAACCAAACTAGTGCTGACTGATCTGAACCTTTGGCCTTAGCCTCACTTAGGCTGCTCTTGCCCACTTCTTCAATGTGTGGCTCATCAACTTTATACATCTATAGGTACTACTTTGTTCTCTTCCTTCATCTACTGATTAACTATTTTAGCAGGAAAAATGGCGCAACGCTGGTGGTGTAGGGGGTTAAGCGCGTGTCTTTGCCGCATGTCTTCCCCTCTCTCTCCGTCACCATTTCCTTTCTAACTGTCAAAATAAATACAGGGAAGAATAAAGGCCACTAGTGCCGAGAAAAGAAAAAAGAGTCTTTTTAGGACATTCATGATGTGGGATGTCAGGGCAACAGGTCTATAGTCATTACGGATTAATGGGTAGTTTTCTTTGTTACTGGAACAAGACAGAAGGTCTTTCACAACACTGGAACCTTCTTCTGGGCCAGGCCAAGGTTGAAGAGGTGCTACAGAATCCCACAGAGCTGCTCTTCCCAGGCCTGCCCAGGAGAAGGGGGAGGCAAAGGGAGCATCAACATCTTCTGATTTAGTTGAGGACGAACATGTAGAAGCAGAAGCTCTGATGTGGAAGGTAAAACCTTTGAGGTGTGACAGGGAAGCTTTGGGCCAAAAGAGGATGGGATGTCTGTTTGGCTGTGGGCAGGGGAGAAGAACTCTGAACTGAACTTATTGAAGAATGTGTTCAGTTCATTGCCTCTGTCCAGATGTCCATCGGTCCGATCTTCCTTCTGCTTGAAGCCTGTGATCTTCATCCCTGACCACACTGATACTGTTTTGCTGGAGCTTGCTCTCCAGCTTCTTCTTGTAAACCTCCTTTCTGTCTCTTATCTTGATTTTAAGTTGCTGAAAAGCAAATTTACTCCCAATCTTTAAGGTTTGGATAACTTTTTCAAAGTAGGAGAAACAAATATTGCCAACTCAGGATGTCGCATGCTGATAGACTGTTATAAAACCCTACTCAACATTTCAAAGATCAATGAGGATATTTAAACATTTAATTTCTTGCTGAAAATGATCTCAGAGCCTGTGAGATCTACCCCAGTGCAAAAAGAACTGCCATGAATACCAGAATAATTAAGCTGCATGAAAGCTCCTAAATTATGGATTTTAATTTTGACTTGTAAAGATAAGAATTAAATGCAAATCTGCCAGCTGAATTTGTTCACGTTAATAAGCCCCTGTGGCAAAAACCTTCAAGTATAGGACCTGGCAGAAAGGATTTCAGCAGGATTGACCTAATATCACATCCCTTACAAATAGAAAAGACGAATCTACTTTACTATCACTACACAACCACGTATAAGCCACAAATGGAAATTTGTATGCATAGTTCATACATATTCCTTTTCTATACTCAAGCAATGAACTTTGTTCAGATGTGAGAGCTATTTTTCTTGCCATGTTAAACCAAACTCAAATATAACTGGGCCTGCTAAAACGTTATTCTTGACCTGCCAGGTGTGTTTCTTGGCCTTTCTGATGATTTGTGTTCACAAATAATATGAAAAAAACCTCTGCAACCATAACAGCTGAATTTATACTGAATAAATTACAAACAAGTGAACTCTATTCACAGATTAGGGGAGTTCTGATTGTAACTGGTTGCACTAGATTTTATTTAAGGGTATCAGATTAAAAAGGACTGAATACACTGCACGTCACTCTCCAGATTTTGATTTGTAAAAAAAATGTTAAAAGCCTGTATCCATAATTGTGAAAGGTACTATTTCACAATTATGTGCAACTTTCAATTGGTCTATCACATAAAATGCATTAATGTTTTTGGTTGTAATGTGACAACATGTGAAAAGGTTCCTGGGGTCTAAATACTTTTGCAACCCACTGTACCTTCTTCCAGGTCCCAAAACATTTCTGCTTAGAATAAGACATCCGAAAACCCTTGCCGAAGAGTTGTCTTTACTGGATAGATTCATTTAAGCATGATTTTGTCAGCTCTATTCTCAATATTTGGCATTTCTTCCATGACCATCCATGCTAATCCTTGAAACTCTGACCTGACCATGAACTAAATACCAATATACTATAGAGTGAAACGGGAGGCCTTCTGTCTGACAGCTGAAGCCTCACTAAAAATAGATTATGCAGCACAACAATGATCTCAGGCAGATTTACAACAGAGCAGAAGCTCAAGATGTTTGCCACAACTGATTTGATGTCCAGATTTTACTGAAATGCTGTGATGGGACTTTTGAAGAACTATGTATAACCACCTGCAAACCTGGTCCAACAAATTCAGAATCAGAATCAGCTTTATTGCCAAGTTCGTACATATAACAAACAAGGAATTTGACTCCGATACACTTTGCTCCCTGGGTTTCTTTTTTGTTTTTTTGTGTTATAAGATATATTCTGCATATATCCTTATGTCCTTAAATACATATATACAATATACACATATACAAAGGCGGATTTGCAACTTCAGTATGAGGTTGTTTGGTACTCTACTAAATGTTCATCACAGAAACAGCTTGGGAGAGGAAACTGTCTCTGTGGCGGCTGGTTTTTGTAAACAGTGCTCTGTAACGACGGCCTGAGGGTGGTACTCTAAATAGTTTATGTGCAGGGTGTGTGGTGTCTGCAGAGATTTTTCCAGCTCTTTTCCCTGACCCTTGACCTGTATAAGTCCTGGAAGGAGGGAAGGCAGGCCTGATTATTCTCTCTGCAGTCCTGATTATTCATTGCAGTCTGGACCTGTCCTGTTTTGTGGATGAGCCAAACCACACTGAGATGGATGAAGACAGGACAGACTGAATGATGACAGCGTAGAAGATGACCAGCAGCTCCTGTGGAAGGTTGAACGTCTTAAGTTGCCTCAGGAAGTACAGTCTCTGCTGGGCCTTCTTTCGAACAGTGTCTATGTGTGAAGACCATCTCAGGTCCTCAGAGATGGTGGTTCCTAGGAACCTGAAGTGGTCCACAGCTGCTACGGTGTTTTTGAGGATGGTGAGGGGGTGTATCGGGGTGGTGTTCACCGAAAGTCCACCACCATTTCCCATTTCCACAGTCTTGAGTGGGTTGAGTTCCAGGTAGTTCTGACAACACCAGTGTACCAGCCGATCCACCTCCTGTCTGTATGCAGACTCATCACCGTCCTGGATCAGTCCACTGACAATGGTGTCGTCTGCAAACTTCAGGACTTTCATGGACGAGTCCGATGAGGAGCAGTCATTTGTATAGAGGGAGAAGAGGAGTGGGGATAGAACACACCCCTGGGGGGCACCAGTACTTATTGATCTGCTGCGGGAGAAGATGCTCCCCAGTCTCACCTGCTGCTGTCGGTCCGTCAGGAAGCTGTTGATCCACTGACAGGTGGAGGCTGGGACGTTGAGCTGGGTGAGCTTCTGGTGGAGGATGTCTGGTATGATGGTGTTGAAGGCCGAGCTGAAGTCTACAAACAGGATCCTGGCGTACGTCCCTGGGTGGTCGAGGTGTTGCAGGATGAAGTGTAGACCTAAGTTAACAGCATCATCTGCCGACCTGTTTGCTCGGTAAGCAAACTGCAGGGGGTCCAGCAGGGGGCCTGTGATGTCTTTCAGGTGCTTCAACACCAGCCGCTCAAAGGACTTCATGACCACAGACGTCAGGGCTACAGGCCTGTAGTCATTTAATCCTAGGAAGGTGGGTTTCTTGGGAACCGGGATGATGGTGGATTGTTTGAAGCTGGAGGGGACCTCACACGTCTCCAGTGACTTGTTGAAGATCCGAGTGAAAATCGGGGCGAGTTGATGTGCACAGACTTTCAGGCATGATGGGGAGACGTGAATTGGAGTGAATTGAGCACAGCATGGTAAGAAATTAATGAGGTCATACAGAAAAAGATTTCATCAGAAATTTGCTGTTAACAGTGGTTTTAAACCACTAAAAGACAGGATGCACTTTATTTACACACACTGCTTCTGTGTTTTGGCTTAGTTCTTTTCTATTTAAATAATCAAACTGTGTAATATGTCATGTCGTTTATCTGAAGTTGTATAAATGTTAATTCGAGACCTAGTAAGGAACAAGTTATTTTTATTTTGCTTTAATATGAAGAACCATATCAATATCATAGTTATTACCATATCAGAGTGACTTCAGCAGCACGTATTGTTTCTTTTATTCCCTGTGGTGTACCAAGTGGAGTCAAGCAGTCCTACACACAGCGGAGGCGAGTAACGGAGAGACAAGAATAGAAGTGTTAATCTACTGAAACAGAACCCTCTCTTCTGGAACCCTCTTGTTGACAAATTAAGTATCAGGTTTTCCTCTTCTGATGGAAAAAAAATATATAGGCCACACTACAGCAGTGGTGACTGACACTTTATCTCCCTCGTTGGAGAGCCATAGCAGATTTCTTCACATCTGTAAAAGGAAAGTGGGAATAGCTGCTGGCAAGCTGAAAAAACTAAAGGCAGATCCAATTTGCATCTTCAAAGTTCATCACATACTGAGTGAGGCAAAGATAGCATAAACTGGTTATTTCCAAGAAAAACCAAAACTTCCAAGGGATTTACTGAATGGCAGGTAAAAATAAATCAAATAAGCATTTGAAGATTTTTAAATGTTTAAATTTAAGATCCAATTCAGTAAATCCTGTCTTTTTTTCCCATCCTACTTGTGGTACTGCTGGCTCAGTTTTTTGCTAACTGATTATGTCCTGGATAAAGATCTTAAAAAAGCTTTTGCTGCCATTTACTCTGTGCACTCAATATTTGTTGTGCAGAGCAAGTACTTCTGAACCAGTGCTTCTGTCTTTTTTGTGTCTTCTTTTTCCTCTCAGCCTCTAATCAGGCACTCTAGATGGTTGATCCTACTGAGCCAGGTTCAAGTAGATGTGTCTTTCTGCTAAAATTTCATTTTACCGTTTCGCTGTTGCCACATTCATGCTCAGGAGGAGGGATTACAGCAAAGTCACCGACTCAATGTAACTAGCTGGGCTACCTTAGACATCTCCCAATGAGCATGATTTGATCAATGGACTTTGTACAGCATTATAATTAAGACTGGATTGCATTGTATGTGGGAGCTTTTCTTTCCACTGTTACCACATGCATGTGGCATGTATGAGGGATTGCTGCAAAGTTAACAACATAATGCAATCAACATGCTCAATCTTGAGGAAGTAGTGCTGCAGTCAGTAACTCAGTGCAGTCAATTCGGTTCCCAGAGAGAAAACCCTTTAACAATTGTCATAAAAATTCTGAACATGACTACACTGTTTTAGAAGTTGGGTTGAACAGAAATGTAATTGACTTTGACTTTGTCTATATGATTGCCTTGAATTGACTATACATCTCCGCATGACAATGGGATCTGTGGGGTTTCTACTCCAACAGTGGTTAACTCTGAAAAAGGTCAATCTCAGACAGTGGCATCCAAAAGCAATTGTCAAGGACCAGGGTCCTTTGAGTCTTTGACTTTTCTCTAGCTCAACAAACCTAAATTAGACAGATAGTTCATTACTTGGCATCTGTGGATTCAGGTGTGTTGGAGCTGGTACTTATCTAAAACAGGCAGGATATTGGCCCTTAAGGACTGAACTTGAATACCATGTGCAACCAGATGGGAGAACTCCTCAAAAACATTTAACGGGTTAAGCTGACAGGGCTTCTATGATTTGTTGAAAAACAAAACAAAATCTTACATGAACTTAATAAAAGCAAATAAAACAAACATCTAACGTAACTGAATCTTAAAAGAGTGATCCATCCTTTCTGACTTGGTCATGAAAGTTGTGTTCTTGATGGATTCAACAGTTCTGTCTGGGTCTACCAGTTTAGCTCCACCCAAAGAAGAGCTTCCAAGAGCTGTCAGAAGAGACTGATCAACAAATCAGAAGCTAACTTGCAGTATCATAGGAGCTGTTTCATGTTAAACAGTACAATTCTTCTAAAAGACCTCCATTGGATGTCAGAGACTAAATGTTAACAATACATGACTTTAGCCATAATATCTCATGACTGAGGCTACTTTCATATTCAATCATTTGAATCAGATAGGTTCACATTCAAAGTTTGACACAATTACAATCAACATTGACATTTATGGTTAAAATAGGCTATTTTAAAACTTTTTTGATTTCTAAAATAAAAATTATTAGACTATTAGCCTTAATATAATGTTTTGAATAGTCTTATCTTTGGAGGGACTTTTCATGTCCGTTGGCAGCTTCCATTTGAACAGATGGGATAATGATAGTGAGCAATGTTGGCTGACGAAGTTATTTCAATGAATACTGCAGGAATGACTAAATCCCAAGTCCGGTGAAGCTGTTCAGAGTGATCGGGAAAAAGAGAGGTCTTGGAGGTAAAAGGTCAAATCTGAAGTGTGTGTGGACTACATAGAATTTTTGATTCAACACTTCTAACTGTGCTTTGATGCAACCACGTTTAACAGTTTTCTAAACCTTGACAGCTGACAATAAATATGAAACTAAAGCCACAGGACATAATCAGCACAGCAAGCAACTGAATGAAACTGGAAGATGAAAACCAGGCCATGATGCTGAGAGGTTGATCAGCCATGCAGAAAAAGTCTTTAGAAAGAGAAGGCAAGTGGTGAAATACCAGAATAAATGCAGCACCTAAACTTTGAATCCCTGCAGTAAACATTCTGATGTAACAAAAGCATGTAACATTTGTTGGCTGAATGGACATGAAAATAAGATTATGCTTACACTTCTGGCTTAGGCCTGATACCATAGTTAACAGTTAAAAAAACATATTTTCTGCCTTGTATTTTTTAGTTAATTTCTTACATTATTTTAATATTTTAAAAGTTGGATAAAGAGATTCATGCCAATTTATAAGAATTAATAGGGCAAGAGGAAAACTGTGATACAAATGTGAGTTTTTAGTATTTTGCTACTTTGTTTCTATCTCTATTTAGATCTCATGGTCTTTGAATTACAAATGAAAAACTAAGGAAAATACATTTATTTTGCTAGTGTAATCCATAAAAGTTGTTTATATATTTATAATATCATTAGCTAATCATTTTAAGAGTTAAATCACATATGTCACCATACTGTGTAAGGACCATGTAATGATTATAGGAAATTGCCAAGAGACATTTTTAACAGAAAATAGATGGATGGAAACCTGGTTCTTATTCACACTGTTGCACTGCTGATTTAGATTACAGAATGAGAACATTATGACGTAATAAGGCACCCCCAAACAGGGCTGCTATTTACTGAATAAATGCCATAGTCCACACTGATGGTGAGTCTGTGTGACACAGTGCCCTCTAGTGGATCATTCACGTTGTAAAACGTCACACATACCGGACAATAAACTCAGACTGTTATTAAACAGATAAGAAAGTAACAGAAATAATTGTGCAATGTCATTGCACATCTTCTATGCCAAGTACGCGGATTTCCATTGTTCTTCGCAAAACCTGTAAACAAAACTTGATAAAGGATTACTGTTCATAACCAGCTAAGTGGATTGCCTTTGCTCAATAAAGATAGTCCACAAAAATCAGAATTAGAATAGATTACCAACTCCTGCTGTTAGCAATATGGCTAAATGCCAAGGGCATCATGTCAGAGAGCTGCAGAGCAAGTTTCATATGTTTGATTTGCATATCTACATATATATATCAATGCAGCTGGCTAACTAGGTTGGACATATCTGAATCACAGATTAAGGTTACCTTTAAGGTTAATGTTATTTAATTAAATTAATCGTATTTATAGTAAGTTAATGTTATAATAATAAAAAAGTTTAATAACAAAAAAAAGGAGTGAGAAAATAGGCTTGCTAAGTAGGGCATGTGGGATGATGGTGGGAGTTTGTGGGAGGGGGAGGCAGAAAGAGGGGCTCAAAAGCCATACAACCAACATTAGCATTGTCCTCCTCAGACATATTAATTCAGCAAAAAAGGCGTAGGGAAACAAAGCATTTATTTATTTATTTTGATATATGGATGGTTTTAAACTACGTACGTTTTAGCTAAATTAAGTATCCAGGCAGGAATTGTACATAGGGATGACTGATAGCAGTCTAAGTTCATTAACTGTGGTCAGCTGTAATCAAAGCACAGCAATAAGAAACACTCAAGTATGAAGGACAAGTGTTTTTTTTTTTTTTATATGTAATTGGATGTTAAAACCCTCAGATGCAGGATTATGTCTCCTCAGGTCCTTCTTTAAAATGACGCATTTTGCAAAAATTCATTTGAAATACTGAATTAACTTTTTAATATTATGGCGTCTTATCCCAAGAGAATATTTAATAAATGAAATGTAAGTAATGAACATTTTAACATATAATCTCTGTAAATATATAGTAGAGTCCCGGAGTTTCCAAACTTCTTTGCAGCAAACCAGGATCATCCACGCCCCGCAGCTGGACACTCATTGCCCCCTCCCGTCTGTGATTTCATTGTTGCAGCAATTATTTACCCAGAATACACCTGGAGAATTAGAGTGACGAAACGTATATAGGGAAACAGAACAGTCGATTCATCTGGACATACATTTTTTAATTAATATTTTCCTTAAACAAACATGATTGCATCTCAAAACACTGAAACTCATAATTAGAAATTAAGAACATGAAAACTAATACTAGGGGAAAAAGGTATATAATAATAATAATAAATGCCATAGAATGTAATTTTAAACATATGATAGCGACTACATTTTACTTTAATGCAGTACTGTAGCAAGAAAAATACAATTAATAAACGTAATGTAATTACTTTTTGAATAAAATTAAACAGATTTATCCTAGCGTTGCTAAAAAGCGCAAATAAGAGACGATTTTATCGTGCAAATTAAGCACGATAAAATCTTAAAATGATCACGTTCAACAATGTGCAAAGAACAACCATATTGAGGTTGATTAAACAGTGCAAGCCTATGTTTAATCAATGATGAAATTAACTAACAAAATTATAATTTTTTTTTGGTATGTAAAAACAAATAATCTCAGCCTTTGCGGTGTAAAACTAATTTCCATAAAGTAAAAGAGGAGCGTTTCCCAACAGCGTGGTTCCCGGTCAGTGCGTGTTTTCTGAGCGGATCGTTCACGGACTGCACATCACCAGATGACAACAACAAAACAAGCCTACTGAGAGAGGCTGTTAGCGTAGTTAGCTACTTCAAATAACAACGGGTGGTGGGGTCTCAGTGTTATTTAACCACGCGTGGAGATTAGTCTTTTAGAGATTCACAAGAATATGCGTAATCTGTACAACTAATTATGCTTGTCAGGTGGTGTCTTGGTTAGTCAAAGTGATATTAGCTAAGTGGCTCGCCAAGCTACCTCTAAGTATGCCCAGTTTAAACGGGTTAACCAGCTAGCTCTGGTGCTAGCTTGTTAGCTAGCCACCTCGCCTTGGCGAAGACCAAGACAGAGATGCGAGCAAAGTGAGGTAAGAAGCAATAAATCGTAGTTTAAGTTGCTTTTGTGCTTAATCTGATCTGATCTAAAGTGACGTTAGTTCTTTAGGCCAGACTTAAAATATATCTCAGATTCGTCGACATTAGGCTTTACTGCCTTGCATTAGCCACAGAGCTAGCCGTTAGCTAGTTAGCGCAGACAGGCAGGTAATTATTGAGTGTATAGCTGCTAGCAGCAGCTGTTGGTGGCTACTTCTCTGGCACTGACCATGACAAACTGGAGGCCGCCAGGTTGATCAAAACAACGGAGTTTATTGCTCATAAACATCTACACAAGTGTAAGTTTAAACTAAAAGGCCCACAGCAACACACAACGGAATCACCGAGACGGGGGAAACTGTTGAACTATCGTTTACAATCCGAAACAGTTTCAGCCAGTAACAACGTCGTTATAACAGCCTTTATGGGTATTTGTTTTATTAGCAACATATTCATTGTCGTTGTTCCCTAAGTGTGAGTCAAACCTTTGTCTGGCTGAGTTTTATTTTTTATTTTTTGACAGATTGTCAGTTTGTGGCTATGGAGATCAACGTTTTGTAACTACTGGGGATATGCTTGACAGTAAACAGTAGTTTCACCTAATCTCACCGTGACTCAGCTGGCGCTATTTTAAGTAAACCAACAATTAAAAACATTTAAGAAAAGCTCAAATAGATGCTTTTCTTTTCAAGTGATGTTCAATTTAAACTTATAACCAAGGTAAATGCCTACACAAGGTCACTGTTGTACTTTCTAACCTGAGTTGTTGCCTACTTTTAAATGAGGTCTTTTTAAACTTATGTAAAAAGTAAAAGAAACTCATATTCTACCTAAGACTTACTTAGATTTGTACTAATGTACACTGTAAATTGTACTTTTAAATGTTTTAAAATCAGTTTTGTCGTGAATGTTTACAAATGTTATCTAAAAAGGTATCTTCCATATAATAATGGCTCATTAACACACCATACACTTACAAACACAACACTGGCTTGGATGACATGGAAGGGGAATATTCTCCTGCCCTCACCAATGGTACACAAATGAATGTTGATGAAGAATACTTCAAGGCAGGATTTTGTTAAACTGCAGGCAGGTTGCTCCTTTGCAATGTCGTACCGAATCAATACATTTTGTCTTACCTTCATTTTTTACCTGTAAAAATAACATTTTGTGGGAGTGCACTTAACCTTATCCGATTTTATTTTATTTTTTTCTTGGTTGTTATGTTCTTTTAATTGTGGAGACAGGTATTATTAAAAATGCTTTTGTGTCACATCTACTGTCATTTTACGGCTTATTATTTTCTAATGTTTTATTTAAAACCCAGAATATTACTCTTGATGCCATGTAGGCCTGTTGACTCTTAAAAAAAGTAACAAAGTATGCAACCTTTCTGCTCTAGATATTTTTTTTATTTCGATCATAAACTCATATTTACATATACAGTACAGACTACAAGTGGATGATAAAAAATGACACACAATCATCACCTATCCAAAAATGATCAGCCTTTAAAAAGAGGTCCAAATGCATGCACAAAAATATCCATTTCATGGACAAGGGCTTCTGTGCACAACCTCTAATTGCACATTGAACTGACCAGTACGTTGTTTTAAACACAGTCACTTCTACACTGTATTTTCTCTTGCGTTAGCTCTCCGATCTTAAGTGCTTTGTCTTACATGGGTTGGAGCCAATGGATCAAGTTCATAAAACATAGAGTTGTGACTTTCTTTTTTTTTTCTTTTACAATATTTTGGCTTCTTAATGAATCTGGAGGGGATAATGTCCATCCCTTTGTATTAAAAATACGCCTCAAAGTGCATTGTGTTTGTTGATGTGCTTAAATATCGAAAAAGTTTTAGTTTTGATGCATTTAATGAAAAGGATTTTTCTTAGTACTTAACCTAACGATTCCTGGTCAGAGTGGATCAAGAAAAAATTTGACTATTTTAATTGCTGGCTAGTTGAATGGTGCATTAATAAATTTATAATGCAACTTAAATGTTGGTAGCACTGTTGCCTTGCAGCAAGAAGGTCCTGGGTTCGATTCCCAACCTGGGGTCTTTCTGCATGGAGTTTGCATGTTCTCCCCGTGCATGCGTGGGTTCTCACCGGGTACTCCGGCTTCCTCCCACAGTCCAAAGACATGCCTGTTAGGTCAATTGGTAACTCTAAATTGCCCTTAGGTGTATGAATGAGTGTGTGCATGGTTGTTTGTGTGTTGCCCTGTGATGGACTGGCAACCTGTCCAGGGTGTACCCTGCCTCTCGCCCATAGACTGCTGGAGATAGGCACCAGCTTCCCCGCGACCCACTATGGAATAAGCGGTAGAAAATGACTGACTGACTGACAAAGAATACCCTTTTATTGGACACTCCTGTTAGTCTGGCTTAAGCAAGTCTTTTCTGCTAATTATCAATAATACAGTAATAAACTTTTTTTTTTAATATAGATTCCAACTGAACACTTAATTTTTTAAGTTAAAGTTTGAAATAAAAGAAATATTAAATAAAAGGATAATGCCCTTACCAGTTTGGAAAGCTCCTATTTCTTCCCAAGCAAAAAACACGTTCTAGCATAAAAAAAATTGGGTGTTTCAGACTCCATGTAACAGGCTGAGTTTGTTGCTCGCATGCAAACTGACACTTGAAATATAATACCCAACAATATTGCGATGTCAACAGTTCCCCGCGATATTAATATTGCCCACACCAGTATTGTGATGACAATATATTTTCAATATATTCTGCAGACCTAGTTCAAAGTGTTAAAAAGTGGACTTTTTGTAGTTGTTTTGTTGAAACTATTCATGGCCAACATTGCAAAACATGTTGTGAGCTGTGTGTTTCTTGCCGTCAGTGTGTTCTTGACAGGACTGTTAATTATTTTTGCCAAAGCAACTGATACCTTCTGGCTTCTGGACTTCAACATTCTGAATGGTGCCTTCTGTCTTTAGTAGATAGCACTCTGTATTGACTTTTTCTGAAAAGTTCTTGAATACCAGTTCATCGGACCTCAAGACAAATGATACAAAGATTATTTTTAGCCAAAAAAAGATTTCCTGGCGGCGAATTGTACATAAAGGTTTTAATTAAATTGTTTCCTATTTCGTTACAATGTTTGCTTCTTTGCTCTTTAAGCACTTCATTCCTCCAGATTGATTGAATTGTATAAATAGTACACTTTAGAGAACGAAATCTAAAAATCTTTTTGTTATAAACATTGATTTTGAACGGTTAAGAGTTTTGTGACTAAATACCTGAATACAGATCCTCGGCTCATCGTTTCTTCTTTTTGTGTATTCTCTTTAATAAACAATACATGTAATCTTTTGTCACTTTGCCCAAAATTTAGGAACTGATGGACATTAAGAAATAAAATGAACTACAGAATACAAACCAGTGGAATAATAGGATCTAAATGCTGGTTTAAGTGAAATCCTTGTTCAGAGAGAAACTGTATAATTTGCCAAAGTATCCAGTTGGTAGCTCTGCAGATGTCTGGCAATGTTTAGGTAGATCACAGAGAGATAATCAATGGCTGAGTCACATTCTTGCAAAAATGGTAGATATTCAGATTCTGCCATTTTGCACAAAGCTTGTCTTGTGTTTCTTCACATCCAGATGTTTCCTTCTCCCCCTGTGGCAAACCACTGGTAGCCAATGGCTCATACTCTGGGATGCAAACACATGTTAACCGAAAGAAAGACGTAATTGTTGGGTATCATTTTCACATTTGTTTCATTTTGCAGGGCTGTGGTGCATGACTAATGAACGAGAAGGGCAAGGTTGAAGAACTCTGGGAGATTCACCATGAAGCTGTATGTGTTCCAGGTCAACAATGGCAGCACATTGACATTTGACACCGACCTTGCTGTCCAAACGTAAGAAGCTGGGGCTTTACCGATCATATCCAGGAACAGTGGCTTGTGCATTCTGCTTCTTTTGACCCGGATAACTGCTTTCTTTGTTTCAGTGTACTGGAGCTTAAACATGCCATTCAAGCCAAATATAAGACTGCAGTTCAGCATCAGGTCCTCGTTGTCAATGGGGGGGAATGTATGGCTGCGGACAGAAGGGTCTGCAGTTACAGTGCTGGCACTGTAAGTTCATGCAAATTACTATTTTGCTTATTTTATTCAAACATTGAAAGATTTTAGGGTTGACGTTTGATAACACTTGTCTTATTGTGGGTTTTTAGGAAACCAACCCCATATTCCTGTTCAACAAAGAGATGATCTTATCCGACCGGGATCCAACAATCCAAAAAACCACCTTCTCGATTGAGAGTGAGATTCAGGTTAAGGTGGAAGAGTCGCTACTGTTGCCAGCTGTCTTTCACACTGTTGCCTCACGAACACAACTTGCTCTGGTAGGTTTTAATTGTTTTTAAAGCGTTCACTGTTTTTGTTAAATTATTTAAAAGTTACTATTCATTCTTAGCTACAGTGAGTTACTGGTGTCCAAAGTATTTATGCTCTGTACGCGGTAGCATACTCCAATCTCATCAATCGCTTCACCAATCTGCCACAGGTTTAAAAAAATTGTTTAGCAGAAGGAACATAACTGTCACTTCTCAATACGTTAGAATATTATTGAACAATTCATGTATTTCAGTAGCTTAATGAATTAATAATTAGTTATGAAGTGAAAGACATTATATAGATAATTGTTTTCAAGCCTTGATTTCTGTTAATTGTGATGATTTTCTAATTAGACACGATGAAATTTTTTAGATTGGAATATTACATCAGACGAATAAAACATGTTTAATACAGAGATGGTGGCTTGATGAAATGTATGTTTAATACCTGCTTAAAGGTTGTTTATTTTCACAAGGTATTTCTATTCTAACAAGTCTCATCAGATCTAATTAACTGAGATGTACCAGTAAATGTGCCAAAACTGACCCGGTGATGACATTATTTAATCTCATACTCTGCTACACAGATGGTTTTTCTGCACCTATGAAAGATTCATCAGTGTTGGCATGTCAGGGGCTTGGAATCGCTCCAGTTGATGGCAGCCTGACCTACTTAGAGTGACTTATGTCTATTAATGTGCATTTACCCTTACTAAATAAACAACAAAACAATTTTTTATATTAATGCTAATAATTATTTAACCACTTGGCAGTCATATGGTCAGATGATCCTTAAATGTCCAAAATATAAAAAGTTCTACACCCTTCATTTCAGTTACACATGTACTACAAAAAAACAGTGGCTCATCAAAAGCGACACACATAGCTCAAAGATCCTAGAGGGCTTGATTTTCGCTACACCAACATTCAAGCACTTTATTATTGAATTTATTTTGCCAGTAATTGTTATATATATATATATATATATATATATATATATATATATATATACTGCAAGAGTAATGGCGCCATTATAGTGTTATAAATAGCTTTTTCTAAGTAAATGTAAAATATTTTGGCTTAATTTATAGACACCACAAAATGACAGTGAGTCTGTGCAAAAAACAAGCCCTTATTCAAGCAAACTATATCGACATATGTTTGTGGAGAATGTTTAAACCATGTCCATTTGCAGCCTCAGCAAGGTCAACGTTAAGCTCACAAAGTAATTTTTTATCAGCTCAGGCTATCCTTTGAGCCAGACAAATAACACTGGTCTTGGTGACCCTGCAGTGACAAACAGGTGCGCAGCGACAGTCTGCACTGTCTTAACACAAACAACATACCTCTGCTGGCCTGATAAATAAAAAAGGATATACTGCTCCTACTTCATTTTTCAGTTCCACTTTATCAAAGCACAGTAACCCTATAACATAATTATTTTTTCTTTCTCTCTAGGAAATGTTCGAAGTTGCCAAAAAACTTTGCTCTTTCTGTGAACGTTTGGTTCACGATGAGCATCTCCAACATCAAGGCTGGGCAGCTATCATAGCTAACCTGGAGGACTGCACTCTGTCTTATCAGAAGTTACTCGTGAAGTTCAACACTGCATACACAAATTATCAACAGGACTTAGAAGAAATTAAAATTAAACTTTCGAAGTAAGTATAAAGTTTTGCCATTCTCTAAAAACAAAGTTATTGTGTGTTTGAAACCTGTGAATAGAATACCTGCTGTCCCACATTTATAGGCTACAAACATTTTTCAAATGATGGTTAATAAACATTCAGCTAACAACTTTTCGCAACTGCAGGTTAGGGACTTCGGTTTCCGTAATGGCCAGGATACCTCTGCTGGAATGTTTGACAAGACACAGTTACAGAGAGAGCATCGAGAAGTGCATTTCAACCCCAGAGAAGGATTCAGATGAGACGGAAGAAGAAAACTCCACCGACTCTGTGCTCTGCAAGATTCAAGCCCAGATGGCCTCCAAATCGTCAGCCTCCTTGTCTGCTTCGGGGACAGCCACATGTGAGCCAGAGGGAGATCAGGAGACGAACGAAATGACCGAGAGTGGTGGTTTGAGAGCTGCACTTTTCGATGATGACGCTCCAGAACTCGTCTGCCAGTCTTCTTTCAATGTGACACTATTGGACTGGATCAACGTGCAAGACAGACCCAATGATGTGGAATCGGTTGTAAGGAAGTGCTTTGACTCCATCAACAGGGTTAGCATTTGGTGTACATACATCCTAAAATAGGTCTCTATAGCCTAACTTATAACTTCAGCTGGAAGACATGGATTCATGGGTGTGTTGTTTGTTTCAGCTCGACCCTCGGATCATCCAGCCCTTCCTGGCAGATTGTCGTGACACAATTGCAAAGCTAGATAATCAGAACATGAAATCCATCAAAGGGCTTGAAGACAGGTTGTATGCTCTAGACCAAATGATTGCAAGCTGTAAGAAGTTGGTGAATGAGCAGAAAGAACTTGCTCAGGTATTTACAAAAATACTTTTATGAAGTTTTTTTTTGTTTTGTTTGTTTTTTTACTTACTTACCGAGTCTATTTTTATTAATCGTGCTTATACGCTTTTGCTTTCAGGGTTTTTTGGCCAATCAGAAGCGAGCTGAAAACCTGAAGGATACATCTGTTTTGCCTGACTTGTGTCTGAGTCACACCAACCAGCTGATGATCATGCTGAACAACCACAGGAAGCTGCTAGACATTAAAAAGAAGTGTACCACTGCCAAACAGGAGCTAGCAAACAACCTTCAAGTCCGACTCAAGTAAAAACCTTTTCTCCTTGATATTTGTAAAACAGTTCTGGTGAAAAGATTACGCACACTCACTGTGGGCATGCATACCATGAATTTATGGTGACAGTTTGGGTAAGGTAGTTGGAGACAATTGTTCTAACAATGATTCCAAACACACATCAAAACTGTTTTTTTGATGGACAAACCAGAAGCTGATTTGTCCATTGCAGAAAACCAACACATTTAAATTAGGTTTACCAGATTTTGCTGTAACAAGGTCCAGTTGCTGGCCATAAAAATGCCAGAAGCTTGCTGACGGTTCTAAAAAAGCAGAAAAGGTGACATTTTCTGTGATATTTTACAAAATATATACATGGGTTAATGTGTATTTAAGCCTTTATTTATAATGTCGACCATTTCTGGTCAAGATTTGAGCAAATCTACAATAAATGTTAAACCATGCTTCAAATGGTTCAATATTAATGACATTGATATCCGTGGTAAGTGTATGCAAGCATTGGAGCTGTGTGCAGTTTGTTCTTCCATGATGTGACGTCCTTTTACTGTGACGCTTTCTGTTGAACATAAGGTTACTGGTTTAGAAAAACGGTTAAGAGAACCATTTTTGAATTTCGGTTGTGATTGTAGATGGTGCTGCTACGTCATGCTTCACGCAGATCAAGATGGGGAAAAGCTCCAGGCTCTTCTCCGACTTCTAACAGAGCTAATAGAGAGAGTCAGGGTGGTGGACGCCCTCAGTACTGTGCCCCAGATGTACTGCTTGGCAGTCGTGGAAGTTGTCCGGAGAAAAATGTTCATGCGACACTACAGAGAGGTCGGTGCTTATTATCGTTACGGTAACTTCAGTCATTGTTTGTTGACACGTTTTGCCGTTGTCAGACAGTTTTGTTTATATGGCCCCCACCCGACAGAATGTTTTGCATAAATATAAGTTAATCCTGTTTAAAAATGCACCAATTACTGTTGTATGTATTCTATATGTATTTCATTAATGTTATGAGACTTTTCGCTTTTGCAAATTTGATAGAATTACCAAAACATTTTCATGTGAACCTAACATTCCCTGGTTTTCTTGTAAAAAGAGCAGTTTATGTTTCTAAAGCGTATTCCTGTCCATGTCTACGTAACTATGCCATCATAAAAGAAAGTTCAGACCATTCATATTTCTTGATTTCACGTAAAAAATTGTATTTCCATTTTGTCAGTGGGCCAACGCACTTGTTAAGGATGGAAAACGACTGTATGAGGCAGAAAAGTTCAAAAGGGAATCCTTTGGAAAGCTCTTCAGTAAGTGCTTTTTAAATCCTCGGGGTGGTTACCACACAATAAAAATGTATCTTAGAAGTTGTGCTAACTCTTTACTGCTCTCTTTCACTTTCAAGGGAAGTCTTTTCTCCGAAATCGATTGTTTAAAGGACTTGAATCCTGGCCTCCAACTTCATTTTGTGTAGGTTTCAAGTGCAGAATGTTTACCCCCCCCACAAAATAGTATTCATTGTCTCGTAGGGGTTATGTTTTTGTCTTTCTCTGCTTAGTCACCATAACCACTGCCTCATTGTTACAGACGCGGAAACCCAGAAGGTTTGATGATGAACTTCCAGACATCTCACTTGATGACCTGCAGTACTTGAAATCATGTTGTCCTGTCGAGGTCCAGCCTTTCCTAATGTAAGTCACTGTCATCATGTTATTGTAATAAGCTTGCCAGTTACAGAAAGGTTTTAGAAGAGCCAAAATGTGTAAAAATTACATGTTTTTTTTCTCTGCAGGATTCCCGCCATGTGTGACTTTGAGCCCTTAAACCACCATGTAGAGACACTTCATAAGCTGGTCCAAGCTGCACAGAGTGTGGATGAAATGTCTCAAACTATCACTGACCTACTGAGTGAACAAAGAGTAATGTCTGTTTTTCAGTTTTAGAATTGAAACTAGAAATGCATCTGTCAGAAATTAAGGCTGATTTCCGGTTTGCGACGAGCTGTCGATGAGGATTTATTTTTTATTTTTTTTAGGAACAGCAGTCATATTTTTCTGGCCTTCCTGCCACGACCCAGCCCATTGAGTCTATGACTGTCATATGAAATGGGCTTTATAAATAAATTTGACCTGATGGGCTCTGATTAATCACTCGTATTAGCAGAGGCAAAGTTGCATCATGTATGTGAGAGAGGAGTCTCTAAAACTGAATTTTACTAGTTTTTAAAGACAATTAGAAAGATTAGCTTCACATTTTAAAGTGTCTTTAGCGTCTTGAATTGGATATTGGCGTGGCTAGCATAACAGAAGCAGGAGTTGCCACAGGTACTCCTGGGAGAGTAGATTCTTCTCTCCGCCCTGAGATTTCCAAAGGATGCCAACGTTTCTAAGTCCATCTCGTTCTGTGACAGAGGTTGATAACTCAAAAGTATAAAATGGCATCTCACTCTCTTGCTTTTATCTGCTGAAAGTCTTGGTTTGTCTCGCTTTCTCACAACTTGAGTAAACTGCAGACACGTCTCAACTCCTCGTACAATATACAGTTTAATTTTAGATAGCTTCTTACAGCTCTACGTTCCTCTTACTTTTTTTTTGAAGACCTCACTGATACTGAAAATAGCTAAACACTTGCTACTTGTTACAATTAGGGTATGGTGTGTTCACTGATTGGAAAAAGATCACATTTTTGAGTTTCCAACTCACCGGTCTGAAAATCGACTAATTCTGGTCCACAACCAACTTCTCTGTGCATTTTTTCTCTCAACAAATTGCATTAAAGTCATAGACAAAAAGCAGAAACAATCTGCTGCATTTAAAATGAATATTGGCTCAACTCAGATTGCATTGTCTCCATCTGTTCTGTTTGTCCAGGCATCCTGTAGTCAGAGCGCCCAAAGATCAACGGCACAAACTCCACAGTCTGAGAGAAAGCCCGGGACCACGACTCCGGTGCCCTCCAAAACGCCTCTCTCTCTTAGCCTTCAAGGACCCGGCTGCCAGCCCCTACACGTACCCGTCCCAGCTCCTTTAGAGGATCTATCCCCAGACAGCATTGATGCACAAACGTTTGACTTCGAAACCATAGGTCATCCAAACATGGATCCGGTCCTGCAGCAGGGATCCCTGGACTTGGATTCTCTCGCCGAAAGCCCTGAATCTGACTTTATGTCTGCTGTCAACGAGTTTGTGATTGAGGAGAACCTGACCTCTCCTAATCCCATCAGTGACCCCACTAGCCCCGAAATGATGGTGGAGTCGCTGTACTCCTCAGTCATTAACGCCATTGACAACAGACGAATGCAGGACACCACAACGCTGGAGAGGGAGAACTCAAGGATTGCTGAACTGAAAAAAGTTCTTGAGAAGTACAGATGTGCTGCAGAAGAGTCCCACTCCAACTTAAGAAGTGTGAAGAATGACCTCTATTACTTCAGAGGTTTAGTCCTAAAAGAGCATCAGGATTTTGGGTTAGCTCTGCGCAGCATGGCCACAGAGATGCACAGTACTGTTGAAGAAATCTACCAGAGCCACAAAATAGAGATAAATGAGCAGCATAAAGGGGAGCTTCTCACTGTTCGGCAGGAGCTAGAGAAGCAGGCTCAGGCGCTGACAGAAGAAAACCAAGTAAACCAGAGTATTGTAAGAGATGTCCAACGCGCCATGCTGGAGCTGGAGGGACTCATGGAGCGCAAAGAGAAGGAACTTACACAGATGGAGAATGAGAGACAGCGATGGGTTGAAAAAGAGGGAAACCTCGCTGATAAGATAAAAAATCTTGAGCAGATCAACGGTGATCAGACTGAAGAAATCAAGACACTCTCAACTTTAAAAGAATCTTTCACCTGCCAGCTTGAAAACCTGCATTTTGAGATTGAACGCAGTCAGCAGAAGATTCGACAGGAGCTGGAAGCAGTCTCTCAGTGCCATTTAAAAGAGTTGGAGGATAAATTGAAGCAGGAACACAAAATGGAACTGGATAGCCTGAATAAGAATAACAAGGAGGCTCAGGAACGTCTCACTGTTGAAAATGGTACAAAATTAACCGAGGCAGCTGATCACCACGCTACCGCCATTAATGAGAAGGATGTTCAAATTAAAGAAATGGAAGCTCGGCTTACGGAGCTCGCAGAGCTCCGCTGTAGACTAGAGGTTGAGTTGGCCCTCAAAGAGTCCGAGACAGAAGAGGTGAGGATCTTATTTGAAGAAGCCAAGATGCAGCAGGCAGAAGCTGTAAAGACCCAAGTGGAGGCTGAGACCAAAGTCCTTAAAGATGAGCTGACGGATCTCAAGAGGCAGCTTCAAGCTAAAAATGAGGAGTATGAAGTTGATCTAGCAGAGCTGAGGACTCTCATGAGGATGGAAAAGGACCACTGCATCTCAGAGCTGGTGGACAGGCACGAGGAGGAGACTATTCTGTTGCATGGTAAAATCTCTGTGCTACAACAGCACTCCCAGGATGTTGAGAGAAACCATGCAGAGCAACAGGAGACGCTTAGAGAGGAGTTACATCATCAACTTGCTGTTCTGAGTGAAGACAAAGAAAAGCAGTTAAGGAGTTTCCAGGAACTTGAGCAGGAATTGAGGACTGTTATCAACAATTTGCAAGCAGAGAACGACCTGCTCTCTAAAAACCTAGAGCAGGAAAGACATGCAGCTCAAAAGGAGGAAGCCTCAAACGTTGTAGCGCCAGATGCCTTCAAAGAGTTGGAGCAGCAGAAGGAGGAGATGGAGAAGAGACTTTTAGAAAAAATTAGCCAACTTGAGAATGAGCTTCATGAGAAACAGTCTTCTAAAAGGTAAAAGCTGGATCTTAATGATCATACACAAATCGAACATATAACAGGCAAGGGCCAATGTGAGTATAATCTTGAGTAAAAATACCACGGTTTCACCATACAATGATATATATATATATACACACAAAAATTTTAAACAAATACTTCATTATTTTATAGCTTTTATTTAAGACAGATGAGCGGGGGCGCCACATGGTTCAGTGGTGGAGCAGGACCACTATAAGCAAAAGCTACAGTCTCCAACGCAGTTTTCCTTGGTTCGATTCCTGACCCCAGGTCATTTGTCTAACCCTTCTCTCTGCTTCCTTTCTGTCTAGCTACTATTGAATAAAGGCCACTAGTAAAAACCTTTAAAGAAAAAAAAAAGAGGAGCAACAACTATTTGTATTCCAAGAATAATTTAACATTGATAAATTTAATGGTATTGCTTATTGCACAGAATATTATACCATTTTATCATTCTGGTCTTTATAGAATAAAACATAGCATAACAAACTAGTTAGCTAGTTAAGTTTTCAGACTACTTAAAAACCTGTTGAGGTTCCCTACCTGACTTGCTCAGAATGTGTGTATTTTCAGAACACCGTTGGGAGTGATGGGAGGTCCTTTAGTTTTCGCAACATAACTGATGGGTTATTAGGGCCGAAAATGTTTTCAAAGATCTGAATTCACCTTTTTTTGTAAGCAAGTGGAAGGTGTAGTTACCTCCTTTCAGTCAGCTGACCGGCAGTGCTTGGTAATATGTAGAAAAAAACTGTCAACTCCAGTTACTGTGACACTTTCTCTGATGTAACTCCACAGCTAAATAAAAAAAAAAGAAAACCTGGTATACCGTGATACAGCTAACTGACCCATGCCTGTTATATAATGAAACTGCAGCTATTTGCTCAGATGAAATATGCAAATCAACTGTGCTGCAAGTTAGAGAAAAAAATATTGTCTTTCATGCCTTTACCCTTGTAGACACACAATACTTGTACAAGGAATAATTGTAACCCTGTTTTTCAGTGATGAAGGGTTGTTGCTGCATGCTGAGGGCCGTGCAGATGCTGGAGCACCTCTGTCCCTAGACTCCGCCTTACAGGAGCACCTGCAGCAGGAGAGGGCCTCTCTGCAGGCCCAGATTGAGCTCTTAGAGAAGAAAAAAAATGAAGAGATACAGAACCTCAAAACATCACTGATCGCAGAACAGCAGGTTTGTATTTAAACAGGAAACACACTTTAAAAGCACTGTGGTGTTTTACATGCACTGGTTTGTTGGCTGTTCCAAACTCCAGTTTTTTCATTTTTAAAGCTTTGACCTACGGATTTTGATTTCTTTTGAAGAACTATAAGGCATGAAAACAGCATTAAAATGTGTTTGTTGTATTTATATTGGTGTCAGAAGCAACGTCACACGATGTGTGAGACAGCAGCCTCTGTCAGACAGGGTTATCTTAATATTTAAAGCAAAGACAAAATTACCATGAAGATCAGCATCTTATGAAAGCAGCGATAGCTTTCCTAAAGTCTCAGTCTCTGTGTGTACTCCCTAGAAATTATAGATCCTTACCTTAATTTGGAAAATTCCAAAAGGTTGTCGACGTTTCTAAATCCAACGTGTTCCATAACAGACAGAGGTTGAAAACTCAACAGCATAAACCAAAACACATTCCTGTACTCTATTCTGCCTTGCTGTTATATGCTCATAGTCTTGGCCTGTCTTAGCTAAATGACTTGCAGCCATTTCTTGACGTGTTGTAGAAAATAGTTTCCTCTTCACTTCCCCATCATTTTTGAATGCTTCACTGATACTGAATATACACTGCTCAAAAAAATAAAGGGAACACTTTAACAACACAATATAACTCCAAGTAAATCAAACTTCTGTGAAATCAAACTGTCCACTTAGGAAGCAACACTGATTGACAATCAATTTCACATGATGTTGTTCAAATAGAATAGACAACAGGGGGAAATCTTTGGCGATTAGCAAGACACTCAATAAAGGAGTGGTTCTGCAGGTGGGGACCACAGACCACTTCTCAGTATCTGTGCTTTCTGGCTGATGTTTTGGTCACTTTTGAATGTTGGTGGTGCTTTCACACTCATGGTAGCATGAGATGGACTCTACAATCCACACAAGTGGCTCAGGTAGTGCAGCTCATCCAGGATGGCACATCAATGTGAGCTGTGGCAAAAAGGTTTGTTGTGTCTGTCAGCGTAGTGTCCAGAGCCTGGAGGCGCTACCAGGAGACAGGCCAGTACACCAGGAGACGTGGAGGAGGCCATAGGAGGGCAACAACCCAGCAGCAGGACCGCTACCTCCACCTTTGTACAAAGAGGAACAGGAGGAGCACTGCCAGAGCCCTGCAAAATGACCTCCAGCAGGCCACAAATGTGCATGTGTCTGCACAAACGGTTAGAAACTGACTCCATGAGGATGGTATGAGGGCCCGACGTCCACAAATGGGGGTTGTGCTCACAGCCCAACACCGTGCAGGACGCTTGGCATTTGCCAGAGAACACCAGGATTGGCAAATTAGCCACTGGCGCCCGGTGCTCCTTACAGATGAAAGCAGGTTCATACTGAGCACATGTGACAGACGTGACAGAGTCTGGAGACACCGTGGAGAGTGATCTGCTGCCTGCAACATCCTTCAGCATGACTGGTTTGGCAGTGGGTCAGTAATGGTGTGGGGTGGCATTTCTTTGGAGGGCCGCACGCCCCTCCATGTGCTCGCCAGAGGTAGCCTGACTGCCATTAGGTACCGAGATGAGATCTTCAGACCCCTTGTGAGACCATATGCTGGTGCGGTTGCCCCTGGGTTCCTCCTAATGCAGGACAATGCTAGACCTCATGTGGCTGGAGTGTGTCAGCAGTTCCTGCAAGATGAAGACATTGAAGCTATGGACTGGCCCGCCCGTTCCCCAGACCTGAATCTGATTGAGCACATCTGGGACATCATGTCTCGTTCCATCCACCAACGTCACGATGCACCACAGACTGTCCAGGAGTTGGCGGATGCTTTAGTCCAGGTCTGAGAGGAGATCCGTCAGGAGACCATCCACCGTCTCATCAGGAGCATCTCCAGGCGTTGTAGGGAGGTCATAGAGGCACGTGGAGGCCACACACAATACTGAGCCTCATTTTGACTTGTTTTAAGGACATTACATCAAAGTTGGATCAGCCTGTAGTGTGTTTTTCCTCTTTAAGTTTGTGTGTGACTCTAAATCCAGGCCTCCATTGGTTCATAAATTTGATTTCCATTGATGATTTTTGGGTGATTTTGTTGTCAGAACATTCAACTTTGTACAGAACAAAGTATTAAATGAGAATATTTCTTTCAGATCTAGGATGTGTTATTTGAGTGTTCCCTTTATTTTATGGAGCAGTGTATTTAACCTTAAATATTTATATATTTATATGTTTGTCACTTAGTAACAGTGTCAACACAGACGACTGCAGTTGTCACTGCAACCCGGTATGGTGCGTTTAGAGAAAATGAGACAAATCTGGTTACCAGTCTTTTTTTTTCATGCATCTTAGACATTTTTGGTTTGTGAAATAATTTTTAGTAACATGGTTATTTGCTTGGTAAAACAGATCAGAACTCATTAATATAATGGGATTTTAAAAACATCTCCACCTCTAGTAGGTGCAACCAGATAGACATCCTTAAACTAAGCAGCCAAATGTCATGAAATAAGCTCAAATGTATTGTTTTCATATTTTGTTTGTTGTGCTGAAATTTACCGATTTAAATCATAAAAGTTTTTTTTTCATTTCAAGACAAACTTCAACACCGTTCTAACAAGAGAAAAGTTGAAGAAGGAGCAGATTATCAACGACCTCACAGAGAAGTTACAAAACGTTACCCAGCAGCAGGAAAAGGACAAAGGTGAGCGCTGTACTGTACATATTGTTGGGTTTGGGCTATAAGTTTGAGATTTTCTGGTACTTTGGTTTAAATGTATTGGCTTTTTTAGGTGTCATTGTTACATATTTGTTTCATCTAATCCAGCTCTGATAGAGACGCTGTCTGAGGACCGAGCAAGTGTGATGCAGGAGAAAAAACAGTTGGAAGAAGAACTTAACCGTCTCCGCAGCTCTGCGTTAGTCTCTTCAGCCTTCTTCCCCTCCACCGCAGCTCAAGATCTCTCAGAAGTTGGAGCCGTAGCGAGAGCTCTGTCTGTTGCAGGGGCTTGTTCTCCTGAGACCCCGGCTGAAACAGACCGACCAGCCTCCGTAGCGGCCTTCAGGGATGACGAACATGTTGACTCAGCAGTGGACGCCAGCATGATGGCTGCTGAGTAAGTTCATCTTTAATAAAACTATTTGTTAAAAGAACGGTTTCGGGTTTACTGCCTTGTGAAACCATGTTAGGAAATCAAATGAAGGCTACACATTGACATGCATTATCTCTAACAGATAAAGGTAAAATGCTTTTGGCTTTACAATCCTACAAACTTCTTCAACCACATTTAACTATGTCTGAGGGTACATGGAAAATATGCGGCGCACCTTTAAAACCATCACAGGATTTAAATCAAATTACCAGATAAATTTGGTTTAAAAGTGATGAATAGTGTTTACTTTGGCATTTCCGCTGTAGAATCAGGTTTATTTAAATTGTAGTTTCAGCTGAAGTTGGGCTTTGGATCAGAAATATTTTCTTGTAGAGACATACTCTTATAAGCATTTAGAGATTTTTAATATTACCAGCCTGGAGGTCTTGCATTTCTTCCATAGTCTTAAACCTGAAAGAACTGACAAAAGTCTTGTTTTATAAGAAGTATAAGTTTTTAACAGAATTTCAGCAAAATAAGTGCCATCCGTAGAAACCGTTGCATTACTGAAGGATTCCAAGTTCAAACCAGCCAGGTATGGATGGACAGAAACACCTTTGACATCGGACAGATGGTAGGGTAGGATGAGACGGTGCAAATAAAAACAAAAGAAAAACTTGCACTAAGTAGGCACATAATAAAAAATTACGCACTTGTATTGATTTTCTTTCAGTTTTTCCTCCCATGTTATTCATTCTTACATTTTGCTCATAGTGACACAATGATGTCGGAAGAGAAACAGCGGATAATGTTACTTGAGAGGGTAAATATGCATGTTGTTCCCATGTTATTGCTTTTTAAACACACACACTTTTTTTTTCAGTGTTTAATTCATTTATTATATGTTGCAGACTTTGCACATGAAGGAAGAAGAAAACAAGCGCCTCAGCCAGCGACTGGTTTGTTGATTCATGTAACAATATCATTTCTATTACAGGGTTCCTATACAGAAAGTATGTTATTATATCATTTCCAGGTCTGGAGAAGTATGTGAAATAGAAAAATACTATTGTTTCAACACTTTGTTTCCTGGGTTTTTGCCAAAATGATACATATATGAAAATAAAAATAAATTGTTCCAACTAGTGTATTTTTTATAATAACCTTTCCACTAGGTGGCAGTAGCACCAAAGAATAAAACGTGCAAAGGCTCAAAACAATATGTATGTGTGTGTGTTTGAGAAGTAAATAGTAGAAACATTAAAGATGTATTTTTGTTATTTTGAGATTTTGTGTGAAAGTGCTTACTCCATTATTAAAATTCACAAACCAAAAGTAGGCTAAAAGTAATAATAATAATAATCAAACTAATTTACTGTAGTTTGATGGACTGAAGGCCAACTCCCTTTCTGACACGTTCTGACAAAAACAACCCAAGTTTTCACTATTGTTGAATTTAATGCAAGATGTTAATTGTTGGTCTCTTCTGTTTCTTTGCAGATGTCTCAAAGCATGTCCTCTGTGTCATCACGGCATTCAGACAAAATCGCCATCAGAGAGTAAGTGAATACTAATAAAATCCATCCTGGCATTAGCATGTCCTTACCACTATGACTTTTAGCAGTTTTAATATTAGCTAAAACCGACACTCATTACATTCAGTGTGATTATACACATTATTGTATAATTACCATAGCAGTGTTGTTTGCACTTTGCTGAAGTCTGGGAAATTATGTCTTTGTTTCAAGGTCCATCTTTTTGTGTTTCAGTTTCCAGGTCGGCGATTTGGTTCTAATCATCCTGGATGAAAGGCATGACAACTACGTGCTGTTCACAGTGGGTCCCACCCTCTACTTTCTGCACTCAGAGTCTCTCGCTGCACTGGACCTTAAACCAGGTTAAAATCTTCTAAAATCACTTGTAAATCTCTAGCTTTAAGATATTTTTTTAATGATTTACCATAACAATAAATTAAACATCTAAATAAATAGTTACATAACAATAATGGCTACTTTAGACTTTATATGCCATGGTGAGACAAACATTTCTTCTGGATTCTTACTACTAACCCATTTGTGACCAGTTTCCCACGTGGTCATTGTCTAACATAAGAATTTGTTTCTATGCTAAGCATCAGGGACCTCAAGACGGCCATGGGTGCTCGGAAAGGTGATGGAGAAGGAATATTGCCAGGCAAAAAAGGTGCTTTGAACTTTTAACGTGTGTCTTGTTCTTGTATTAAGTGTAAAATGTTCCTTAATCAGCAGATGAACAGGGTTGTTTTCTAAAGACAACGTATAAAGTACTTTTACTTTCTACTTTCTAGCTAAATTAGAATGTAGTTGTTAAAAATGTTTTTTTATGTAAAAGAAAACAAAAATGTTTCAGCCCAAAGGTTCCACGCATAAGTAAAAATCTACTAATACAGAAAATTCACCAGGTTATGGGACACAGATATTCTTAAATAAAACTCCACTAAAAAGAACTTGAATGCATTTCCTTTACAGATCTCGTTTCCCCTACAAGAAAATGTAATCATAACAAATCACAGCTGTGTCCAACCTAATATTTAAGTGAAAAAAACGTTTGATTTACTGTTTTGGGTTAGATTTTTAAAACATTAATCCATTTATAGTAATTATACATTGGTTTTAAGAAGCTTGCCATGATCATTCTAGGAATATTTATGCAGCAGAGGCGATGTCTCACTGCGTGAAAGATGTTGCATGTTTAATTAGCAACTAGCAAGGGTTTTGCTGTTAGCGTTACAGACTCTTTTTATTTGTTGAAGTTCTGTGTAAAGTCCAATTCTCCGTTATGGCAGCATGAATAATTAATCGACATAGATAATACACTTTCCTCTCCAGAAAGCATTTTATAAATTCAATGTTAGCGTGTGATCACACCTGATGGACAATAGCTCACCAAGTCTTCTTCATTCAGTAAGAACTTCCACTCTGAACAGTGTTGGGAGGCCGAGCTAGGATCGCTTCTATATGAAGCATTTACTGATTCGAAAAAGATTTTTTCAATTTCTAACTGACTGATCACCTGTCAGGTCCAGTCAAGCACAAAATTAGCCGATTTTTTGTCAGCAGTCAAATCCTCTGTGCTTCTCTAATTTGTTTTTACCTTAACTTGAGACGTGTTTGTTTTGCTGTTTCTGTCCTGAGAAGTTTCTTCATTTCTCACTAAACTTTGTGTTTGTCACCTGCAGGCCCAGAACAGATTCAAGGTTCCTTTAGGAACCAAGTTCTACAGAGTGAAAGCTGTTCCATGGAACAGGAAAGTCTGATAGCAAAGTAATGAGCTAAAATGTATATTTATTTTACTTTTTGAACAAAAACGTCTTAAATGATCACTTTTAACATCATAAGACAAATTGAAAATCATCTCGCAACTTCATTTTTTATGTTTCAGTTCAAAATCCCATATACTATCATTTATTTGTTATTATTTTAAATCCAGATTTTATTTTATTGTGGACCAAATGCTATTAACCTAATTAGGGCGTCGCCCTATACACTGTGGCATTATGCCCTCTGACTTGTGTGTAAAATTGAACAGAATTTGGATGTTAAATATTAGTTCTCATTATCAGCATTTGTCCTCTTGTGGAAAATACTGTCATTATCAACATAATTAAATAAAAATATACATTTATAATTAATGTTAATGGAGGAATGTTCATGGCATGCATATTGAAACATTTTCTTTGATTTACCTAACAGATAAATGTTGTAGTTGGAAATGTAGTTAATGCTGTATGTTACTCACTATCAGTATGACTCTCTGTCAATACTGACATGTACATTATGACTGCGTGACTCATTGAAGGAAGCAGTCATCTTTGCAATCCTTGAAATGCACTTTGAAAAACAATGCTTTTGTTAATTTGAAAAGGGAAGTTAATTGAGCTGTCAGAACTAAGTAAATATATCAGCACAAACTTCTCATTATCATAGAATATCGATATGTAGAAAGGAAAACATTGTGACTGTGTTTCATTATCGGGAGACATTGTATATTACCTATAAAATCACATGTAACAATAACTGACTGTATTGTAAAGGATAGAGTTTTGAAACAATAAAGGATTGATCCCCAATAAATTCAATTCTTTCCCCTGTTATCATTTCATGTTTGGGATTCCTATAATATGCTGTCATATTTTAAAAGGAAAAAAATATAGTTGGCCAATAGAAAAAAGCATGTTAAGTAAGCAGACTATTACGTTTTTTCTACTTGCTGGTAATTAAAATTGCTTTAGTGTCTGGAAAATTCGCTTTTATTTGACGTGTCATTCGTAACAGAAAATAGCCTCTTTTTGTGTAATTAGTGCATAGTTTGTGTAATAATGCAATTAGAATTTTCTGAGCACTCAGGAAATCATTAAAAAGCACAATATAGTGTGCTCATTTGATTTAGCATTTTTTGCTTTTGTGGAAACATAAATGTTGGCACGCCGCAGCAGGAAACAGACTTCAAAAAGGCTTCATATCGTGGCCCAAGAACGATGCGGCCCTCATGGAGAAGGAAGCCCACCAACATCACTTTCCCAGTTCACAGCGGGGAGCATAGCAGCTCGCCGTCAAGCGCTCTCTACCATGTGGGTCTAGGGGTGTTTTAACAATGTTTAGCTCTATTTTCTCCATTTAGCATAAGCCTGTTGTCACATTTGGATGGCTCCTTCATAAATTGATGGTGTGATTCCTACAATTTTCGGGACAGGCCTGAACGACAAAATATGCAACACAACATTTGATACCGAGGTGGCTGGCAAGCAGCAACCATGTGCACTGGACAGGCTCTTAGTGTAAATGTTTACAACCCCCCACTGAGCTCAGTGCTGCTGGGAGTCAGTCTCCTCAGGCTGAATGAGATTTAACATTGCCATGTGTAGTCTGGAGCTACTTCCACCATTAAAACTGTGTGTCTGACTTCTTTTTCTACCAGCTTACCACTTATTTTCATTGCTGAAACATCTAATGTAAAGATGTGCACGGAATATTTACAATGTTTTTTCGTTTCTACTTGCCAAGTATCAGCATTGTTTTTAAAAATATTTTATTCCAGATAAACTTTTGTATGCTTAATAATTAGAATATTGAAATAAAATACACATTGGAAACATTTCTGAAAAAAAGAGGCAAAATACAGATGGATAAAGTAAGAATGGAAAGGAAAATGTCGAGGTCTCATCACAGTCATATTCAATATCTTCTGTTGAGGCTTGTCTGTCAGATTCAAAGTACATTTTTGAAAATAACCTTTAAGCAGGTATTAAACATATTTCATTTAGCCCACATTTCTGGACTAAAAATGTATTTTTCAGTCTGATGTAACAGTCCAATCTTAAATGTGTTTCCATTAGCTGTAAGCAGAAAAATTACACTTAGCAGAAAAAAGGCTTGAAAACATCAGTCTGTGTGCCATTGATTTATATGAGTATCAGTGAATTAAGTTAATAAATGAACTTTGAATAATATTTTAATTTATATATATGCATGTGTCCACCTGCAGACAAATTACAGAATTATTTATTTTTCTAATATATGAAAGTTTTCAAAACTACTCATCCACCTAATTCATTTCATTCTTGATTAACTTTAAAAAGTAAGTCACAATATATATGTATTTAATGTGCATTACTTAGGCATATAAGTAGTCATACAGAATTAAATTACAGATAATACAGCTTTGGAAAATTATTGAAAAGTTGAATTCATTTATCATTTTGCAACTTCTTGATGGCAGTCCTTATAGATCCTTTATATTCACAGCTGTAGCAGCACAGTTTTTAACATATTTAACAAACTTAAGTTCTATTTGGACAACTGAACTAAAAATAGTTAATTATCCAACTGTATAAATATATTTATACAAAATATATTGTCCTCCTAATTCTTAAAATAAACTTGACCTTATCCCAAAATACAATATACCACCCTATTATCAACATAGTTTGATGCAAGAGCTGAATGTTAATTATTACCACCTTTAAAAGTTGCATGTACACATGTTTAGACACAAGCAGACTTATCACAAATGTATGTACATTACATTTGCATAAAAGTGTTTAAATGCAGACAAACGAATGAAAATATAATACAGTGCATAATAATAATAATGCATTTTTTATGGAAGAAATATAGTCTCATTAGAATTAGACATTTTTAGACACTGAATTGATATCACAATTTGTATCTTGTGCAATTTGTAATTGTGCAATTTTAGTCAATCAAATTACGCTAATTTGATCACGTGACACACCAGTGCGTTGACCAGAGGTGCGTCTCTTACCAGTTAACTGCTTAGTGGCTTAACGAAGGTGAACTATGCGGGTTTGTTGTAAAACAAGAGCCTCTGCAGACCAGGGGTGCGCACTAGCTTTCAGTCAAACATTTCACCCAGTTCGATTAGATGAAAAAAAAAAAAAAAACCTCAATTCTACTTGGCGTTTTGTAAAACTCTCTGTTTAACATTAAAAAAAAAAACTCTTCACTCACCTTAATTAAGCCATTAACTAGCTGACAGTTGAGAGACGCAACCTGTGTGTCATGTGATCAAATGAGCCTAGATTGATTGGCTGAAAGTCGCTCGACTCGATCTAGTGCTGATTGCTTTGGCTTGATTCACCAGAAGGTCAACGCATTTGCGAGCCAATTTTCACAGGCGCATTTTTGCTGTTGGACTTTTTCAGCTGAAATTTTTGCTGACAAATTTAAAGCAAAAAAAAAAAAAAAAAAAGTACATACATAATTGCACAGGATAAAAATTCAATGTCCAGAAAAAGTCTAAAATCTAAAGAGACTCTGTCTCGTTTTTCAATAATATGAACAGTATTGCAGTATTATCATGATGAAGATGATCCAAATGTCCATGTACTATTTACAGGAACATTTCTTGTCATAGTAGCAGAAAAGTATTTCATTTAAAATGTTTTGAAAATATATTTTAACTTCCACTGTAGAGTAGAACTATAAAAGGGGTGTAAGACTTAATATTACTTGTGAAAAACTTTATTCCTAAAATATATCTGACACCCACAGAACCCACTAAAGAACACCATACAACAAAAGTTGAACATTAGTTTCTTTTGTAACTAACTTTAAACAGTAAGTCACATGAAACATACATGCATAAGTGACCAAATATTGAGAAATTGCCCAAAATATAGTTTTAAAGAATTTTAAAACTTTTTTTTTAAAATCTTAACAATTTTGCCACAAAGGAGATCTTTCTTTTATCCATGTAGTTTTATAGTCTTATAGCAGTTGCTGCAAAAAAAATTTCACTAACTGACTCAGACTAAAATAAATTTGACACACTGTCTCCTCCAATAAAATTAATAACTAATATCATACAAAGCTGTTATTATTGTAGGGTCAAGCCAAAGCTGAGTATCACTTTGTTTTACTGAAAATATATAGCACCTTTCCAGTCAAAGCGCTTCACATTAGAGCCACATTCGCCACGTTACACGCACAAACATTCCTACACCGATCTGTAGGCAACGTGAGATTAAGTGCCTTGCCCAGAGGCACATCGACATGTGGCAGGAGGAAGCTGGAATCAGACTAACAACCTTTGGATTGCAAGACGACTACTGTTCCCACTGAGCTACAATCGCCTAACTTTAAAGTGTTTTATTACATGAGCAGATACTCTACAAACACACACTGCTGGTCAAACGTTTTAGATACACTTTCTCCTTTAATGGGTCCCTTTTTTCATGACTATTTACATAGTAGATTCTCACCAAAGGCAACAAAACTGTGAATGAACACATGGAATTATATATTAATCAAAAGGTGAATAATAATTCTGAACATTTTTATATTTTAGATTGTTCAAAATAGCCACCCTTTGCTTTGATTATCACTTTGCTCTCTTGACGTTCTCTCCCTGAGCTTCATGAGGTGGTCACCTGAAATGGTTTTCCAAAGAGTTATGAAAGAACTTCCCAGAGGTTCATTGAGAGATGGCCAGGGGTGAATATTTCAGTCATCACAGCTAAGAGCAGCTACTTTAAGGAATCTAAAAAAATAAAAACATATATAAAGTTATTTTACAATTTTTTGATGGCTACATAATTCTATATGTGTTCATTCAGTTTGGATGCCTTTAGTGAGAATCTGTGTACAATGTTAATAGTCATAAACATAAAGAAAAACATTTAAAAAAAGCAAACAATTCTGCAGTTTCAAAGTGAAGGATATTTTTTTCTGTTGTCCATGCAGCAGAAATGCCTTTTTATTTAACATATTTAGGAAAAAAAAATTTTTACTTCAACTTTAAGGCCCATATGTACAGCTGAGATTGTATGATCCTTTAAAAAATGTTTAAAAACACTAAACTTATTTTCCTCTTATTTACCTAACAAATAACACAATACTGTCTTATTGTCAACAAAGTTTCATGCAAAATCTGAACATTCATTTCTTTTATAACTAACTTCAAAAAGTAAGTAACGTGATTTTTATTTTTTTATTTTTTATTTTTTGGAGATGAGCAGATCTACCACAAACATACTTTATGATATTATGACAGGTATTCTCAGGCAGCTTTCAGACATCTTCAGATGAAACACAAAGACACAATGAAATGCCTTCTCTTTGCTTGTCAACGTCTTCTGAAGCCACTAAATTAAGATTTAGATGAGTAAATGTGAAATTCAAAAACGATGTCAGACTATTTGCAGAGAATCTCTTCCAGTCTCAGATGGTGGCCTTTTGTCACTGATAAATTCTCTGTTTGAAGATAATACACAAGTTGCATTCGATATTCCAATATCAGCGACGGTATTTGCAGATGGATGGTGCTGCAAATAAACAAGCATTATTCGCGGTGTAAATATATGCATGAACTTCAAATGATGGATAAAATGAAAAAATAAATAGGGAAGCCTTAACATAACAGTTATATATTTGAAATCTAAATGGAGCGAGTGTGTTGAAGAAGAGCCAGGAGGCATTAAGGCTGAAACTGCAAACCAAGGAGTAAATCGACTTAATGCCATCACATTTCCACCCCATTCATGCCTAAGAAAAGGGTTCGGAAAAGAGATTAGGTTATATATCTGCTGTCAGAGACTGAAGAGACCAAGTAGAGAACTTCACCTAAACAGGGCGATGATCAAACAGACATGCTTTAACAGACATGCTTCATAATCTCATCCGTTATTGTCCCCCCCTCACTGCCTCGACTACAGGTTCAGTGGCAAATCTGAGACAGGGGCAGATTAAATGTGTGATGAAATGTCTGAGAAATATGTGAGAATGCGCAATGTAAGAACGGTTGATTTTCTACCCACATGACGAACATAATCACTATTAGTAACACATATCTACATAAATATGATAATTCAAAATTTAGACACATTCATTGGGTTTAGATTGGAAATCAGAACCATCTGATGGCATAGTTTTATGGCTAATTACTGCCACAGAGATAATGCAGCATGTGAAAGGAAAGCTTTGAGGTATCTCCACTCTCTGGGAAGAGAGTGCGTAGGTTTCAGTTGTGCATCTGAGATGTACCCAAAAGGCAAATGTGTGGAAAGTTTGGTGACAAGCATCCAGGCGTGCAGTTAACAAGATTGCATCTGGTGAGCAGAAAGTGGAGGATATAGCCTTAAAAGAGCAAATTATTTTCACATTAAGTTCAATGGCGTCAGTAATCCGCCCAAATATAGACAGAACTATTTCATTTCCAGTGGAAAAATAATTATTCAAATACCCTGTAGTGCAAATCCCCTTAATTTAGTGCATGACACAGTTTTTGATTTCCCACCATAGAACAAAACGGAAAAAAATCCGGGCAAACATTAAAATCTGTTGTTTTATTTGGTAATCTGGCTGCTTACTGACAAGAAAATAATCAATACAAATAGTTCTGAAGTGTCTGAAAATAGACAGGCGATTTAAACTGTAACTAACAGCCATGCATTTTCCAGCTGCATTGCAGTGTTGAGGAAATGACACCAGCTTTGATGGGCTGTATAGCTTTTGAGATGAGCCTCTTTATGCCGCTTGCAGTTCCATTATGGCTTTGTTCGAAAGCTTGTTTACCTGCTGATAACATACACTGGTGGATTCAGGAGCACCGATCCAAAATCTGCTGCCAAAGTCACTCAAGTCTCATTGTACTGCAGGAGGGGAAGAATGAAATGTTTACGCGGAGGGGAATGCAAATGCTAAATGTGAAATCAAACTATGGGACCAATAAGGGATCAGAATAACTTTGCCAGGTTTTATTTTTAGCCCGGTTGCAAGGCTCGCTTTGTGGAACACTCTTCACTTTAGCCTCTGTGCATCTGCGAGCTTTGGTTTTTCACTCAGACGTAGAAACATTATTCAAGCAAACCTTAAAACTGTGTGATTATTTCTTAAAACGGGTTGAGCAGAACAATCTTCCATCGAGCTTTGGATTAAACTAAAAAGATCCAAACTGACTGAAGACAGTGTGAATACGGTCCTGTTTTTCTGTGATAGCGCTTGATATCAAATCACCAGCAGATCAAAAACTGGTCATCCAGTCTCATTATTGTACATCACTGAAATATTTTTGGATTTCACTGTTAGGAAAAAAAAAACTATGGTCTCAGGTCAGAGGAATATCCCTTTAGTTTGCATATTAAAGGGGATTCGATAGACCCCTGTTAGCCACGCATCCCCATGCAGGCAGGTCTCCAGGGGGCCAGCACGGCCCCACAGACGGGAAACTAGGGGGCCAGGTGACCCTGTCTCTGAGGTTAGCAGGAAACACTAAAGAGGGATGGGCAGGGAGCTGAGGAGCCACTGAGTGCGACTGTGCAAGGCTGGTGATGGCAGCTGTCAATGGTTTGGAAGGAGAAGCAGACAGATTGTGCGTTCTGTTGGTGCAGCCAGTTCGCCACCTGGCAGGCTTTTCCTTGTTAGAACTTCTTGCTGTTTCTGTTCTCATCAGAGGAATGATTTTCCTCTTATCCTCTGTGTTCAGGGGAAGTTAAATTTGTTAAAATGTTTAAAGATGTTTAGTTAATTTGTTTAAAGTGTGTTCTGTGCATTGCCTTGAACTGCTGCTGCCTATTGTAATGTGTTCCAAAAGCTATAAGCAAGGTATATAAGCTTTCTTTGTCTAATTAACCAATTAACTGTTTATTTCAAGAATCTCTTTGTTGTTTTGACCCTGCATTTACATTAATTACGAGTCCTAGAAAAATTTGTATTTTGAAGGGGTAGGATTTGCTTTAAAAAATTATCTGTAAATTTCCAATCTCATAGCCTTAAATACCGCTCCATGTTGTTCAGTTGTTTTGAAAAAAATGCAAACAGAAAGCATGAACAGCTTAAAAGTACATTTCAAAAATCCCATTTGGCAGTCAGTCCTTGTTCCAACAGGATTAAAAAAAAAGTATTTCATTTGATATAAATATATGCAAAAAGAGTGGTGTGGTGATCTGGGTGCCAGAGGTGGCGCTTTACTCTGGATATTCTGGCTTGGGCCTGTAAGGGACATAAATTAACATGAATTAACACATGCATGCAATAAGAAAATAATTAATTCAAGTTATCAGTCACCTTTTCCATTCCAGGAATCTGATTGACAAGATAAAGTAATGTGCAAACTGCTTTTCAAAGCTAACAGCCTGGAGCACCCCTCCTATTAGTTAGTCATTCCCTCAGTATCACACCCGGAATCTGTCATTTCACAATTTTCTCCTATAATGCATATGTGCCGCTCTCACCACTCCACTACAGCAACTGCCATCTAACAAGTTGACACAGAGAATGATACAATTCACGTCCAGTATTCAGTTCCATATACAGCAAGCATCTGAGGCAGACGGGTCAAGAATATGGTACATTCTGTTCCCTCTCAAAATTGCGTTTCAGGACTCTCAAGGAGCTGGTTAAACATCCCATTTTATCTTCTAAACGCATAAGTAGAGTCTAAACGATTTAAAACTCTTTTGGTTTTACTTTGGTTGTCCTGAAATAGCGCAATGTTATCTTTAACAAGATTTACCTCCGTCTAGTTTTTTGAAATATTTGCATTATTCTTAAAAGTCAGCACCTTCACAATTGTTAGCAACCCCGCTAAAGATGTGTAAACAGTCTCACAATAGATACATTTTTTTATGTCAGTAGCAGAATTTCACACTAAAATATACAGAAAAATCCAACCTTTACTGAAACTGAAGTGCATTTATTCTGTAGGGAAAATTCACAAATTAAGATAAAAACAGTTTTTAACAAAATCGTGGTCGCTACAGATATCAGCACCCCAAACAATTTCTTTAAAATAAAATAACAAATTTTTACAATTTCTTAATGTATAAGGGTACTTTAATTAAGTATTCATCCACTTCCTGTTTCCCTTGGGATTAAACATGTCGTAACACTTATAGGAAAGAATAAAGAACATGCCAATCAGTGTTGATCAAAATAAGGTATGAAATGGATACATGAAAATACCCACTCCACTAAACCTGCCCATATATACAGGCTGAGCAATAAAAAACTGTTTGAAACATTTGGAATTGTGACAAACAAGGCTGGAAAAGAAACCCAAGTTTATCTGACCACCACAGCAAGGATGATGGTAAGCAAGATAAAAAAAAAATCTCCAAACCAGCAGGAAAGAAGGACATCTTGGGGTCACCAATTCAAAATAATAAATTTTAAGATGTTGTAAACATCTTTGCAAGTGGTGCCAAAAATTGTGGAGCGTGCCAGGTCCCGTTAAAAAACAGCATCTCTTCTCCCAAGGAGTTCTGGTCAAGATGGCAGCATTAATAGAAAAATCAAAATAAGTTTTTGGTTTTTTTTTAAGTTAAAAAAAGGAAAATAATATCGGGTGTACATACACACATATGTACATATTGTTCCTTTTATATTTTATTTTGTCTACTGTTTATATATTTATACCTAATTTTTGAACGCTGTCAGCGAGTGAAATCAAAGTCAGGTTCCTTGTTTATGCACATGAACCAGGCCAATAAAGCTGACTCTGATTCTGCAGAAGAAGAAAATGCAGAAACAAAGCAATCACAGAAATTAATGCAAAATAAAAATTATGTATATGCTCAGTATTTAAAACCATACCAACTAAAATCCAACACAGCTCATTACTAGTAAAAGACTAAATAAAACAAGTACGTGTTTCTTTAAGGAGAACATTGGGAACATGAAACAGGGGAAGTGCCTAAAGATTGATCATTCCAAGATATGGGGCAAAGAAAGTTTTACCAAAACTCGAACTACATTACCACTACTTTTGAACTGGTTGGGGCATCATAAATACTAGTCTGATATGAGAAAAGGTCTGAAATATAAGTAGGTCAATTACCTACCTAAATGTAAAAGGCCTCATGTATCCTGCATCAAATCAGTAATCAATTTACACAAAAACATTTTTATATAAAAAGGCCTCTGTACATACATCAGTTATAACAGAACCTGAACATGATTCATTTTTCATTATTTTTACCTGAGACTGGTTCTAAATGTTGGGTGTGAATAGCTCACTGGGAGGGAGTGTTTTGTCTGAAAAATGGAAACTGTCAAGTTTAGCTCTTGACGGAGATACAGCTTCAATAAACGAAAGTGTAATTATTGAGGTCTTTTGGTATATTTTAATGAATTGGCATGTTTTTAATGTAAACAAATGACTTCTTTCTCCTAAAATATACAAAGCTCTTCAGTATGTAGAGACAATTGGTTGTTTATTTTCAACTTCTATCTGGGTTATCTGTTTATTGAACTTGTAAACACTTGCATACAGCGAATTATGTTCAAAAAGTTGGATGTTGTCTACAGTGTTGCAGTATCTAAAAACCAAAAATATATACATGTAATAATTGCTGATATGCCTATACATGAAGGGCAAATAAACTGAGCTTTCAGAATATGTGTGAGGTTCTGGATGGAGTCTGTAACAACAGTCATGCAACAGCAAACAAAAGACTAATTACATTTAATGGACAGTGTAGGGGCAACCAGATAAACACAAATAAAATTCACATGGCACAATATGTCATCAGCACAACATTAGCTGAATCAACTTATTTACAAAATGATCATCAGGGTATGGAACACAGCATGTTTTTTATCCTGGTTATTATTATTTTTTACCAGTTTATTCTAACAGTCCTTCTATAACTAATATTCAATAAAAGATGTAAAAATTTAGCCATCTGAACCGCTGTGAATGAAAACTAAAGTTGAAGTTAGTTCTTAACTTGGTACTTAATTTACCATGATGCAATTTGTCATGCAACCTGGTTTGGTTTAATTAAAGCCTCTTCAGATTTAAACTGCTCCAGGAGAGCTAGTTAGTTTAGATAGTTAGTAGCAAGTAAGTTATTTCATTGCTAGGTTTCGTATTCAGCTCTAATAAATGAAAATAGGCTTCAGTTTTTCATTAAGTAGCTATGTTTTTTTTTAGAGATTAAACAGACCAGGAAGGCTGAGGTAGAAAAGTCTTTAATTCATAGCAGCAGACATGTCTAATGTTGGAAGTAAACGGGATAACAATTCTCTAGAAGAGGACAGAGTGCACAAAAGTTGTTCTGTTGCCTGAATGTGGTGTCAGCCGGTCCCAGTCCCTGCAGCTCTCACCGCGCACTGTTCAGTGACAGGAAGCTGACTGCAGCTCAGGACATGGCCTCGTTTGTTCACGCCCCCCACCCCCCACCCCAACCCCAACCCCACCCCAATGAAAAGAGTTATGCTGTCTGTTTTGAATGGACAGCGTTTTTCTTTGTGTGGCCGATCAAAACAGAGGGCAAAGTTAGTCAGCAAGTTGCATAGCTTCTGCATTCTGGTTCTTCAAGCCTCTTTTGTATGAAGTTTAGCACAATGTTTTACACTGTGTTTGACCTGAATGGCATGTTGGAGGTAGGAGCACTTTTCCAAACTATAAAACAGAAAGGGGTAGAAAGTGTTTGTTTTTGTAGTTATCTAATTGTACTCAGTCATGCTTCTATGGTACGGTGAAATAAATGTAATGACTAAAGGAGGGGTTAAAAAATCTGGGCTATAAGGCAGAAAATTACAAAGTGCAGGATTTTTGAAATATTTATATGCTTTTATCTGATCTATTTCCTAACCACAAGGTATTTGCCTGAGAATTCCTGGCACTTTTGATATTACCTGAAGGCAAATGGTGTATAGATTTATACAAGTTATTTACAACATCAGCCAAGCCATTCCTCTGGAAACTAGGCTGCAGATCAAAGGATTGTTTTGATCTCTACTTAGCATATTTGTTTAACCTAGCCAGTGATTCTGAAAAGTGCACAAGCTTTTTGGTGATATGCAGAGCACCCTTTATCCGTCTTTTTCTTCTGTTAGCTGCGGATTTAAGTACTTTCTGTATTTAGGAGACAACTGGATTTGCCAGCTTTTGAAATTTAGTTGCCCACTGCTAGCAGTCTTGGCACTCAGAAATAGATAACTAGGTATGCTCCTCTGCTAATCCTGATCGGCCTTGTAATAGTATTTGCGGACTGTAGAGCACTCAATTAGGGCATAATGTGCTATTTTTATTTCCTTTAAGTTGGATTAAATGTGAAAACATGTTTGTTTTTTTTCTATTTCCATCCACCATTTACTGTGTTTTTGTACTTTGGAAAGTATTGTTTTATACAATTTCAATCAGCATGAGTCTCTCAGCACTGAACTGAAAAATGTCAGGAGAAGAAAACAATGTCCAAGCGCTCTCTAACAAAAAGATGCCAGGGCAATCAGGAAATTTTCTGGAATGCTTAAGAGAATGCATATGCACACAATGCCCTAATTCTCTTTTACTTTGGGTTTGGGAAAGATGAGCCCAGGTTTACCGAGAGCCAAAAAAGGGGGCAGATGGCTCACAAGAGGGATAAACCTGGGAAGTCATGCTATAAATGTGTTTTACAGAAAACAATGAAAGGAGCGGACAAAGCGATTGTGGCAAAGTCCTTTGGAAAATGGAAAAGCAGCTCTCTAAGGTCCAGGACCATGGAGAAGCCGGATGAGCCGTCCGAGGAGAGTATGGAGGCGAGCCTTTCCAAATGCACCTGTGAAGACCCCCAACTCGCCAAGAAACCAGTTGGTAAAGAGTACCTTATTTCCTATTTCGAGTACAGCCCAACTACCGAATCACCTGGCTTTTTTTCTTGTGGCGATTTTAATTATTACTGTGCTGACTTTGTTTTTTTTGCTTTGACTCTTTGGCCTGCCATATCCGGTGAACAAACAAACCACATTGTTGGGCAGAAGAATTCCTTTTGAGGGAAAGTGTGTCTCCGATGATACAGTGTTGCCAGAAAAAGACAAAGCGAAAAATAGCAAACACAAAAACAGTCACAGGTGCATGGGAAAAAGAGAGGAGCGAGTGAATGGTCACTGCGGTCCCCAGGAGGTCTTTCAGTGTTAGCCAGTGCGGTGGGTGGACTTCTGACAAGGACGCTGGTTTGCAGCCAGGTGGAGTGTGTAACTGAGAATGCTCCTGTTTATTCCTTTCACATGCTAATGTGGCTCCTGTGCGACTTAGAAGCGGCAAAAAGTTTTTCTTGGAGCAAACATTTTTGTTGTTCTTGTATCACAGCAGTGGTCCGATTCAAAGACTCAGTACTCCTTTTTTTTATGAGTTTGGGACTGTGCCAGTGAGAGAGATACAACGTGGCATACATAAAGGCATAAAAATGCATTGGTTGGATATTTGAAAAGTGCAAACAGGTGCAACCATTTAACCTTAAAAAACAAGATCATAGCATCATTTGTTTTAAAAGTATAATTAAAAAGAGCAGGACTTTATTCCATAGGCATTGCCAGATCTATTTTATTGGGGCACGTGACACATAATATATCTTCTGTGCCCCAGTAAAATTTCACAATCAAAATTCGACAAAATGTTGCCCCTTTCAATAACAAAGTGCCAAAGACTTGTCCAGAAATAAGGAGATATTTTACGAATTATGCACAATATTGTTTGTGCAGATAAGACTTCATTATGAACCTGAAGTAGAAATGCTGCATTCACTTTTCTAAACCTGTTGTCAAAGTTAGCCAATATTTCTATTTTATCTGTAAATGGGAATTTGATTTTACAAAAAGCTCACGTTGTACTAAAGATGTCTTGAAGCCTGTGATCTAGATCAAGAATTCATTATGAATGAAAGGAAGTTATTGGTTTGACAGTAATGCTCTCATTCATTTTCATGTGCCTTCTGGGTTTGCCACGTGTTTGGAGCACATCGATAACAAGACTAAAGCAAATATTTTTAGGTAAAATCATTAAACCTATTATAGGTTGAACATACGGTCAGAGATGAAAAGACCAGGCTGTCATCTACTACTGAATTCTGTGATAAAAGGATGTCACTTGTTTAGTTTCTTCTATGGTGGTCGGTCGAGGCCCGACAACATTGTGGGGTAAGGATTTTCTTCCTTGTGTGGTTGTGGTTGATGTAATGAAATGAGCACACATGCAGGGCTTGTGATGGATGGAAAAAAAATCCACTGATCACTGGAATAATCTTGTTTCTCTTTGGGTGCATGTTAAATGTGCCTACTGAAGCCACAAGGTGAGACTCCTCTGATTAAAGGTGCAGCATACACACACACACACACACACACACACACACATATATATATATATATATATGTTCCATATCAGACCAATTAAGATAAAGATTTAATACAGAAATGTGGGCTTAATAAAAAGTATGTTTAATACCTACACTATATTGCCAAAAGTATTTGTCTGTACATGAACTTTGATGACATCCTACTCTTAATCTATAAAGTCCAATTGGTTGATGGACTGATGGCACCATTGTCCGCAAAAGCAGCTTTAACTATTCTGAAAACTTCTTCCTCAATGTTTAGTAGTGTGTTCATAGTTAGATGAGAAAACCAGAATTGCAGCTTCTGCTTGAATTCAACCCAAAGGTATTAAAGAAAGTTGAGGTTAGGACTCTTTGCAGGTCAGTCAAGTTTCTCCACACCAAACTTTATACACCTGCAGCCATATATATATATATGTATGTATATATATGTATATATATATATGTATATATATATATATGTGTGTGTATATATATATATATATATATATATATATATATATATATATATATATATATATATATATATATATATATATATATATATACATATATTTATATATTGGACCCTATATAAGGAAGCAATTTGAAAAAGTCTTGAGTGAGTTAGCTTTCTATAAATCTGCAATTCTGCACAGCACACATCCTTTTAGTGTTTTGTCTCAGTCAAAGTCACAATCCATTTGGGATTTTAGGTCTAAATGGGTGCATGGTCAATCATATTTTAAATTAAAGGAGTGCTACTCATTACTATTTTTTGAAAGTACAGTTTAGCATGTTAACAGGGAAATTACCTGTAGACAGTTGCGGTAGACTATAGACCAGTTAATATCTTTAAACAGCTTGAATGGACAGCTGATATTACTCAACAGAGAGCAGAATAGCAAGAAGCAATAATATTATGTTTTTCATTTTAGAAAACCTCTCCTAATTTAAACTGGTATTTATTTTATTTTGTTTTAGTCTTCCACCACTGTATACATCTGTTAAAAACCTAAAAATAAAATTACCACACTTGACACTGAAGTTGAATTTGATTCTTGATTTTCCGATATCTATCGCTGAACGGATCTGATTGATAAATCACTGACATAAGTACATGAATCTGGTGAGTGATTTTAAACAGAGTTATTGTCAACACCCACCTGCCTGTGTTCTCTCACTCTAATGAAGCAGTTAGATCAGGTCTAGTTTCTTTATTTTTTTTAATTAATTGTTTCAATTTTTGTGTTAATACCATGAAACCCTGGTTCAGTTTTCATTTGTTTAAAGGGATGTCCTACTGAATATGTACAAAGTATAAACAGTACAGCATAAATCATTAACTCTGGCCTTATCTATGTCTGGCATTTTTTATTTCTCTGTTTTGTAGAATTTCATCTCCTATGTAAAGGCAACATTTGTATTTCAGTATGTTAAGATAGCAAAAAACCCGATTATTTCACATATAGGACTGAAAACCTGCATGTGAACCCAAGAAAATGCACCCTATGTGGACAAAATCAGTAAAGTGGGCTATTTGAGTAAAACAAATGCAATGTAATACCTAAATACAAATTTGCCAATAAGCCTATTTTCATAATGTGGTGTCAGTATTCTTGTATTCCTACTGTACATACTCTACATCGATTAGTATACCGTGTAATTGAGGAGCACACTAAAGTAATATGGCCTCACACCAGGGGTCCTTCCATACCTTGTTGTGCACAATCTGTAAACAGCTTCAAAGGCATTGCATCTGCCATCTGCACTTCTAGGAACTCTTCTGCATAGCCATTAAAACAAGCTGTCTCAAAGGACATCATTCGTATTTCAGCTTCAACCCTGAATTACTGTGTGTTCATTATAATTACAAGGGAGGAGTGTTGCCAGGCTAGTCCACAGAATGCCAGGTGCACACTTCCATAATCTACCATTTTAAACAACTCCAAGCATCAACAACAGTGTCTCCATGCTATTCAGCCATTAGTTCTCGCTGGCTTTCATGCTGAAACTCCACATCAGTCATTTGAGCAAATTTTTGTGTGTGCGCAGTAAATGACATGCGGGGAAGAAAGTGCAACACTTTGTTGTGTTCCATTTTTCTAAGCCTGCTTAGGTTATGTGACTGAGCCATGCTGCTGTGTGAAATTTTCATCCCGATACTGGCACTGTATCCTTGTGAGGGAGTCTTGTAAAATAGGTTTACTTAGCGCCTTTGCTGGCATTTTCCGAAGATAGCAAATGCACACACACTGTCCATGATCGGATTAACTGTTCTACAAAAATGATGTAACTCTTTGTCTTTCTTGTGTGGCATAGGTTTCTCTGCTTAAGTTTAGTGGTCATCCGCAGGAGAATAGACACACTTGAAATCCAGTCACAGCATTATAATCCACATATTACAAATATAACAGTTGACAGGCTTGGTTAATCGCTCTTTGTCACACAAATGTGATGTGTGGCTGCCCAAAGTGAATCACTCTTCCCCCAAAAATTTGATTTTATTTTTTTTCAGATGTATTCCCTGAAACAAAACCAACAACCCGTAATTAACACAAATTCTGATTTGTAAGGCATTTAATTTTGAACTTTGCCTGGTGTTTCTCTGTCATGTTGTGATTTAAATTGCATGTGATGAGTGTGAAATATTTCTTTAAGCATCCAATATAGTATAAAACATGCAATGCCAAGTACACAGAGAGGAGGAATTTACACCTGAGGACATATAAGCTATTCATTCAGAGCTAAAAGGTGTGTCAAAACTAAATGTAAATTGCACAAATTATGGGAGAAATCAGTTGAAAAATCTCTATGAATCTCACTTATTTACATTTTAATTACAACTATTACTTATTCATTTTTTTTTTTTTTTTTGGATGTGACCAAAGAGAGCCCAGTTCCCCCCCTACACTAGAAAGAAGAGGCAAAATGTCTGTTTTTCCACTGGAGGTTTAGATGCTTGTTTATCACTTTTAAATACCATCATCTTTGCTGAAATCCCTTCTCAAAAGAACCTTTCACTTGCTGGAATAAATTCAAATTAAAATTTAAATCCCTCTTTGCATTTCTTCAGCCTTTTTTAAAATAGCTGCCTCCTTTTAGAAAGCTGTTTATGTAGTGATCTGCTCATAATCCAGTTTGTTTCTCAACAGCGCAAAAAACACAGAAATCGTATTATCACTATCTTGGAGAGATGATGCGAGAAATCGGGAAGTACAAATGTCTGAATCTGTGGAAGTTTTCAAAGTTTTAAAGCTGGAGAAAAAAAAATCCTCTCAATAATCTGGTCTGTAACACTGTGATTTAACTTGCAAATATGCAGAAATATAAAGTGCATTGTTGCTGCAGTATCCTCAAAAACATTTCCCTCACCTTGTGCTTGTAGGAAAATCGCTCTGAGCTCACTCTATAAACACTTTTTGACATGTTTCAGACAACACAAAGACAGTAGTTGGCATCATGAAAGATGATGTATGACTGGAGGATTAACTCTTATCATAGACAAGTCAAGCAGGATCTCAGCGAAAACAAGTACTCTGATTCTTTAAAAGGGCCCCACCTTCCAGTACACAGAAAAACAATATCTAATCAGAAAGGTAACAAATGTAAACAGAAACAGCAGACAGCGTGCCATGCTTTTTGATAACAACCAATTTCAGATGTAAAACAACACAGAAGAGGCCGTGTGGAAGTTTAATGCGCTCAAGCCAAATTAGATTTATTGTTTGGAAACAAATTATAATTGTGTATCTAGAAAGTTAACCAAGATCCTAAACAAAAGCAAATCAATGACCCGCCCCCGTTAATCACTCAAAGGCGGCTACTTGTGCTGGAGAAACTTACTTCATAATCAATTTCTTTGTTTTGTTCAAAGGGCATTTGCATTTTGGTTTATGTCACAAAGCTTCCTGTCTCTGGTGCAATCAGAAATGGCAAGCCATCCACATTAATAGTGGCTTTTTTATTTATTCAAGAGCATATCTCCAAATACTCAAGATAATTTTACCTTATCATACAAATACTTTGAGTGATAAGCTTAACTTTGTCAATGCCCCTCGTGCTTGTAGTGCCATAGAAAATCATATTTCTGGAAGACATTAAGCTAAGACAGTTTTTTTTTAAAGACTAATAATTTCTTCCCATATCTGATCTTTTTAGCAGTGAGGGCCACAGACAGAAATGCTTATGTTTAGTTGTGTCTAGACATACTATTATGGGCACCAAGGTCATTATCAAAGCACACATTATACACACCTGTTACCATTGTTTAGATGCTCGTTTTTGGCCAAGCACCCAAGCTCCTATCTCCTTATTCATAGGCGTGTCTGCTGCATTCTAAGCCTGAATGGGTAAGGGGGTGGGGGTGGGTGGGGTGAGATGGTTAGGGACCCCCAGAGACACCCAGATCTGCACCTCACCTCTCAATGACACAACAAAGTCAGCCTCTCGCTTATAAAAGGGAAGACACTAACTGACCAGTCAAGCATCGATTTGTTTCTAACCAATCAGATGCTCTCGGTTGAAGACAGTTATTACAGAAAACCAGCTGTGACCCACTGCAGCTTGGATCCTTAGAATGAAGACCTGCCGTCAGAAGCCTCAGTTGGCATTCAGTTTAGTCTAAGTTTATAATGTCTTTATCTGATTAGAAGAATTAGAATTAAAGCTTATCTTTAGTGTTTTCAGTACATAGCTTTTACTAAGGATTTTAAGTAACAGTCCTTGAAACCCTTAGGCTCAACTCAAAATGGAAAAGAGTAGAAGCAATTACAAATACTCTTCACTTTTAATGGTACTATAAAGGCAACAGCAGAGAACTAGATATTTGTTTACATATTCACATCTATCTTGTTTTAAGATTCACAACTTTGATTTCTACTTGGGTAGCACAAGGTATCAGGGTCGGATTTAGAAAAAATGTGGGCACTTGGATTAGACCCAGTTGTCATTTCCTAGTTTCTTTAACCTTTTCCTTTTTAGATAATACCCATTGACATGGCTGTAATTCTAAAAATTTCACCCTTAAAAAATAAAAACAAATGGTGTGTGTGGCAGGGTAACATAGTCACTGTATTACACCAAACATAAAGAAGAACTTGTTGTTGTTGCATCTTCCATACTTTTGGTCGGGGGTTTAATTTTGGGCGAAACTATGCCATCAATGCTTTCAAATGGTTGCATATTGCCTGAAAATCCAATAAATGACAACACCTCAGCGTGAAATGGGCATGCATCTCTTTGATAACTTAGACAATACCATGTTTGCAAAACATCTTTTTATAAAAAGAAAAAATATATGTTAGGGCCTCCAAAACCTTGGGGCCCCAGGAACCGCTCTGGTAAGCCTTTGCTAAAGTCCGGCCTAGTATGCAATATGTAGCTTTCTGCTCAACAATTCTCAAAGTTTGCCCCCTGTCACATATTTTATGAAATATGAACTATGGCTTTTTGGTTGACAATGCAATGGTTTGATCTGAGAGCATTATGTAAATAATAGAAGAAGGGACTACTATCTGGTTGTATTTTAAGCACTGGTAGTCATTTTGCCCCTGAGCAATTTTAAGCTTCTATAGTTTTATAGTTTGCCAAGGGAAGTTTCATACTGACCGTTCATCAATTTTTAACTGACAGGGGGATGTTTCATACCCACTTTGAAAACCTACGATTCAGAGTAACTTTCCAATCTACTGATTGTCGATTATAAGACAATATGATGAAATGTCTCCAATAAACAACCCGCAGGAGGTCACTTAGAGTTAGTCCTGTTTGATGAGGGGTAGCGAATGGCTTGCTGTTGGTATCAAGGTATTCCATGACTTTAAAAAGTTCCAGTTCCAGAATGGTTGTAATATTCCCTCATACTGTTACTACTGTTAAAAGTCCTTCTATTGAGATGCTGGAGAAAGTGCTTCTCCCTGACTGTGCAAAATATAGACTGTCAAAACTGCCCCTCCTCCACCTGTTTCTGTGCACTGGCTGAAGGCTATTACACATATTTCTTACTTAGAAGGAGAACAAATTCTGCGGTTTGGAAATATATTGAGTTATGAAATTGAAACAGGAATACCATCCATCACTCTTATCAAAATTGTTTTGAAGCTAAAGTTGGTGAGCAAAGGGGAGTTGGATTCTGTTACGCAGCTGATTGCAGGCTGGCTACCTGCGCAGACAGCCTAATTAACCAGCTAATATTAGCTTGTTTACTTGTGTTACTCTTTAAAGAGCAAAACAACAAAAATGTATATTCTGTGTAATTAGCATATGAAAACTGATAAATTTAGCATGTGTGATTTTGCTTAAGTCTTTGTATTAAAATTAAAATAACATTGAATAAATATCACAGATTACCTTATTCTTATTATTACAATAATCTATATATTATTTTGTTGTTGCTTTTCTGTTTTTAAATAAAGCCACTAGATCAGGTTACCCATGTTTGCTTTAGACCTTTGTTTAAATACTGTTGATGCAGTGAAGCTGTGGTATTTTTACTAAAGATTATCATATGAGAGTCATCAGAAAGTCACATAACTGATGTTGTGACTATGAATCTGAAAATATGATTTAATATTAATAATTTAATATTTAATTAAATAATATTTTGGTCTGTTAAGGGTTGTCCTGTTAATACCAGCCCAGTAAGACGATGGTATTAGGACAAAATACAAAGGTGTGAGACGAGCTCTGATATTATTGAACAGCATAAACTCTGCACATATATGGAATGAATTCACACAATTTCTTAAAATACAAGAATTTATTAACAAAAATAAGTCAACTCAAAGTCAAACATATTTCAATCAACAAACTCTTTACTATGCTAAAACAATCCAATTAAACTACCAAGCAGAATGAAAGAATAACGAAGACTAATGGGCTATGTACAATATAAACAAGTTGATTAAAGATGGTTAAAACCATGACCGAAAGTGTGATGCAACATTACCATGCTATGTTTATGTTTGAGAACCAAGGATTATCTTGAAGAATCTGGAAATGACGTGAAGTTAATCTTGGAACCAACTTAGGCAATAATCAGTACACCTTTAGACAACCATTCACAATGCAAGATCAGATAAAATATTATTTTATTAAAATAATATTTTAAAGAATGATCTACTGAATAAAACCAACCTTCTGGATGACTAATTCTCAATGGTGTCTCATTAGCTGTCTTTATTTATTAAAATAATATTTAAAGAAATATTGTTAAGGGAATATTTTGGAAAAGAGCCAAATCTTTCTGGAGAAATGGGGCTTAATGGTGTTTACTTAGTTATCAAGTTTAGTAAAATAATGAATAGGAAAATATTATTTACTAGATTGAAAACTAACAACCTTACTGGGTAAATATTCTTTAGCAACAAGCACGTGTTCTTAGCTGTTAGCAGTTAAAGCTAACAAAGAAGCTGATAGCTTAGCACCAGAATCAAACACACACCTTTAAAAATACCGTCAATAAAAGGGTTAAAATGCATAAGCGCAGACGGCGCGTTATGATCAATCTTCTGTGTTTAAAATAACCCTTTAAATAAAGTTTATCTTAACTTTAAAACGCACAAACACAGAACACAAAACTGAGCACGTGTTCTGCAGATAGACTTTTAGCACTAAGATTGCTGAGTTTCACACAAACAAAACCAAACTTCATAAAATGGAAAACGTTTAGATTATTTCATTCCAAATCACTTCTATCTCTCTGCCCAAAACCTAACCTCATGAACTGTGGTGAGGAAACGTTGTCCAGGGAGACGAGGTTTGAAGAAACATCCACTGTGAACAAACGGTTAGCTTCGGCTAACCTCTGTAGCAGTGGATGAAAGACGGCTCGTTCTGTCCGCCAACCAACTGCACAGTTACTGTAACCACGGTGATGCGGTCTCTGCTGTCTTCCTTCCAGACTGGGAAAATCGCTCCACTTGGCTTCGTAGAGACCGTGTCTCTGCAGGGAATTCCCGGGAGTCTGGGTGGAAGAGATCGGATCATTGGAAAGGTGGGGGTTTTATACAGGCAGTGGCATCATGGGAAGTCCGCTGTTACCCCCCTTCCCCTTCCGAAGTTGTGCTGGAAGTCGGTTAAATGCAATTTATTTGGAAAGTTCCAGAAAAGATTGTACCGGAGTTTTAATGTTGAAATCCATGACTGTGGCTTCCAACACTTACGTGCTGTCATATTTCATAGGAGCCGACCCAAAATAGGATCAGAACGACAATCAATGGAAATGTGGTGTGACACAAAGTCTTGAAAAAAATGACACAATTAAACAAAAGCATTAGATTTGAAAATTGTAATGATTATATATCTCCGTAATTAATGAAAAAATTTAACTCCAAGGAAAAGACTCATAAATAAGGTTTTAAGTAAATGGGTATGAGAAAATTTGTTTACAAGTTCTAAATAGAATTAGGAAGGGATGCAACGCCAACAGATGAGTATGAAATAATGATGCAAATCAGCAAATAGGCAGCAAAGAGAATCTGTTTTAAAATAGTTCTAGGTAGTTTTCAGGTTCTTTTTATTTTACGATGGTAAAAGCAATGATGGGTTACATTTTTACTGACGACAATCATTTTATTGGGTTTTAAGTGTTCAGGTTTGAACAGCAGAGTAGAAAAAGAAAACAGCCTACATTTGTCCAAAATTATATCAAAGCATCTTCATATGCTGTAAGTTTTCCTATGGTAACATCCAATTTTCCTCCCAAGGGGATTTCTGTGAACTGATCTGATCACTTCTGTTTTTAAGATAAAACACACTGACAGATAATGATCCCCGTGAAAAGTGTACTGTATCTTCAAAAGAATATTCCCACGTCTGTTGACAAATAACATAAATGTAGTAACACATCCCGGAGCCATATCAACATCAATGTGTACTTATGTTGGGCTCCTCATATTTGCATATGCAAATAGATATTATTTTAAATGTAATTCAGCCCCTTTTATGTGACTTTGTGCGATGAACAAGCAGGCATCAAGTGGTTACACAATGAGGGTTCAGAGCCACCAAGAAGAATCTGTCATTTCAGAGGCTTGAAGCATCATAGAAGAAATTAACCACAGTTTGATAGAGATTTGTGCACATCTGTCTCATTGAATGGCAGGGTGGATGTGCATTGTTTTTTGGCTGCACGGGCTGCCATGTGAAATTAGTCATGTTTGCTTTGTCTAAATTACCGGGCGGTGTGTTTTGAGTGAGAGGGTTTGCTGAAGTTACGCCGCTGACATTTTGATCCCGTTGTGCATTAGAAGAATCGAGTTAAACATATTTGTGTAGGTTTCACAGGAGGAAGGTATAGTGCTCAAAAACAACAGGGTGCCGTGACACTTCGCTCCGCTTACATAATTTGCAGCAGAATGCAAAAAGCTTTTAGACACAGATGTGACCCATTGTAATACCTTTCTAAATGCAATCAAACACTTTCTACAAATATGAGCAGGACTTTTTAAATGTGAACCCTTGTTTGACATGTAATTTTGTCCAACCCACTCCTCTTTCATTTCTCCATCAGCTCTCTCCAGTTATGCCCACATTTTCTGTGGATGAAATAGCTCGACAAAACACTAGTTTATGTTGTGTCGGCTCTGAATGAGTTTTTGCTCTCTCTCTCTCTTTTTTTTAGATTTGAACAGATGTTGGGGCTAAAAGAAAATGTAACATTTTGTAATGGTGTTGTTGTGTAGCCCTCAATATGTTATTCTCTCGCAATGTGTCATGATTGCTTAACATAAGTTGATTTCTTTAGCCTCAAACAGTCCGGAACATGAAATAATCATCCCTTGAACAAGCTGCTTGTGAGATTGTCTGTGTTCGCGAACAAATAACATGTTATTTGAAAAGATTCTTAGATAGATTATTCCTCACTTTCATGTGTTTATACAGTTACAAGACACAAACAGTGGGAAAGAGGGTAAACCAGAGTGCATCTGCTCTCTTTGTATGTCTCTTTCACAGTGTAGCTTGGATTGGCTCTCGAAGACAGTTAAAAATTAGACTTTCAAATGAGGCATTAAACAAGGTGATGATCAACTGCCAAACCTTAAGTAATGATATTCTCTGTCCTCAAGTCCCCGGCCTTGCATAACCAAGTGCACAAATCACAGAAAAAAGAACTGAAAATTCATTATTATTACATATTGTGTTCTCACGTCAGCTCCCTGAGGACAAGAGTGGCGACAGGGGGGAGGGGGCATCCCCAATAGAAATTCATGTTTGGGTGGCCCCTCACCATCAGCTGAGGGATCTTGAGGAGGGGGGGGGGCTATCACTTATTTAAAACCCTGACCCCCCCCACACACACACACAAACACACACACACACACACACACACACACACACACACACACACACACACACGCCTCCCACACCCCCACCCCACTCCCCCACAGGCTCCACCCAGAAGTGTGGTTGCCTTTGTCATTGTAATCTGGCCCTGTTTGCTAAATGCTTCCACTGTTTACTCTCCGCCGTGGGGGTTTGTATGAACAGGAGTCAGCAGGACGGAAGGTGACATCACTTTTGTGTGGGGAGGTGTTTTAAAAAAAGGAAGTTGCATTTATTTTTCTGTGGTTCTCCCTCGTTCTTTTTAGTCTTCACTGTCCCTTTCCAGGCCTGCTGAGCGCATGAACTAACTCAGGGGTGGGGTAGGGGGCTAACGTAGCCTACGGGGAGGAATTACACCTAATTACTTGCGTATCTGTTGGTCAGGAGGGTTTGTATAGTCACCAAACAACTCTGACTTTGCATTGTAGCTTATAAGGTAAATGTTTTAGACCTACTGTACACACTAATTAGTTTATCCACATCTATGCATGTGTTTATGTTGTTTTAATTGTTACCACCAAAGTTTTTCTTTTCAGTTCATGTAATGTATGGAATCAGGGTAAAATTTTGGAGGAACCAGGCTATGGGCTACAGTCTGTTTTGTTAGCCTACTTGCCAGCTTTGTTTTTTTTACACATACAAATATTTGTCTTTTCTAAAAAAGGTCTAAAGCTTTTAGAAAAGTTAGTTATAAACAAGGCGTCCTTCTTTCTTTGTCCATTTGGATCTTTTTTACTTAAGATGTAATAACTATGCCAGGCCTTTATGTGGCGATGTGTCATCATCACTGAAATACACAAAAAACAAAGAAGAAGGTGTGGACTATGTTGGATCTGCTTATGTTCAAGACTGATGTTAGAAGTGGGGCAATGATATCATCGCTTTAAAACTTTTCAAATAGTTGCATATTGGTTACTTACATGAAAATTAATTTAATTAAAACCTATCACCATTATAGCAGCTTCAACTTCTTTGAAAAAATCAACGTTTACAAAACATCCATTTATAAGAAAAAAAAAACGAAACTTTTGTCATCCCCAAAACTCAGAGGCCTCGGGACAATGGCCTGGTCAGACAGAAAACTGTGGTGGTCATTTTGTGCCTTTGACATTTGTTGGTTTCCACTTTGGATGTTTTTACCCAAGTGTTTCAGGTACGAAAATGTGTCATCAATTGTTGGATATATTGTTAAAATAACATGTCAGTTTGGTCCCATCATCTAGGTGTTTTCTACTTAGTACCTTGACAGCTGACAATTAAAAAGAATGTTCTATGTTCTAATCAAAATCTATTGTAAGGAAACGTGGACATATTACTCCAATAAAAGCAGCAGGATGTCACTATTGTTCACACTGCATTTCTTAATTCCAATTCCAATTCCAATTTTTTCATTTAAATTTTTTTTATGATTTTTCACATTATAATTTTAATATGACTGCGATCAGACTCCAGTTTGAACTGTTTATGTCCCTGAAATGATCTGGATTAACAGAAAAAGAGCTGTGTAAACAGAAGTACGTATGGCTGCTTTGCGTCAACACCTGTGTGTCAATTGTAAAATTATGGTGCTATCTGTCCCCAAAAACTTTGACTAGGTCCATCAGCAGCATCTGCAGTAAAGTTTGGAAATACTTTTATTTTGAAGGAGAGCAACTTTAATAAAATGTAGTAGCACCTTGATGTGACTGTCTTGACTCACATTTAAGTGCCGCTGTTTTGCACGAAGTGTTAATAAAGTTGCTGCTGAAACCTTCAGATCTCAACAATGGATTTCACGGATTTCAATGGATTATTAAATAGAGAAACAGTCCCAACATCTGCCATGCTTGTTTCATCCAATGTTTACATCTGAGTAGGCCCATTCCCACTTATTTTACACGCGATCAGATAAAAGTCCACAGAAATGGGAAATGATTGTCTGAGGTCGCTATAAAAACATTTAGGACCACATCTGAACGTGTCTGGATCTGATAAAAAAAAAAAAAAAAAAAAACTTTTTTGTGTTGTTCACATTTTCATAGAAAATCGGACATGGTTCACATATTGGCGAAAGAGGCAGAGGCCAATTTTGCATTAGAGTTACAATAGTTTCATCAGACGTCACAAACAGACCAAAATAAATTGGAACAGAATGCAAAGTCTTTAAACATTAGTATACTAATAATTGAGTTAAGCATTTTGTGACCATTTGACTCCGTAGTTCATGAAAATACCTAACTACAATGAAAAATAAACTGATTGGTTTAAGTACATTGGTATAAAAGGGTTTGTGTACAGGTACAAAACGGAAGTAGGAATTGGATGAAATGGTAATGCGTGGTTGCAAAATGGGGGTACCAATAGGCGAAGGGGCCAATTGATCCGGAGCCTGGTAAAGTCCCGTCCAGTAGGTAAAATCCCAGGAGGCTTAATGCAGTCACCAAGAGTAATTTCCAGATGACTCTACAGACAGGGACACTTCCTAAAACACCAAAATGTCTTTCATATTTAGGATGACCAAAAGTGAGAAAGTTGCAAAGATTAAAAAGGAGATAAATCTTTCCTAACAGTGAAATCTACTTTTCATGTCATCTATTTTTGTTGTTGCCGTAATGATAAAGTCATAGACACTGAAACTGGTCTGTTGAGCCATTGTTATCGTCCCTGGCCATCTGCTGCTGAGGAGTGACATTCCCTCTCATTTGCATGATGAGTGATGTATGAGGAGCATTGGAGGGCATATGCCCCGGTCTTACCACAAAGCAAGCGAAAGTTTATTCTTTTTACGCACAAAATAAAATCTGATATATATAAAGAAAGCTGATATAGAGTTGGAGGAAGTGAAAAAAATCACCTGTGTGTGCTATCCTGGGTGTAAGTTTCATCCCCAGTGAGCTCACATAAAAAAAAAAAAAATCTGTGGTGTCTGTGGAAGCGTCCGCGTGCCTGAGTGGAGGCTAGTGCGCGCATCTGCCTCCTTGTGTGCCTGTTTGTGTGTTGGGTGTTTTTTTTTTTTTTTTGTTGCGGATGTGGGAGTAGAGCGAAGAGGGACGGGAGGGGAGTGCAGGGGGGAGGGGGGGTTTGGTGGCTGTTGATGTGCAAATGTGCATCATGTTGAAGGGCTGTGAATAGGGAGGTGTGACGTAAAAAGGGACCCGAACGCAGGTGCTTATCTCGAGGCTGTCAAAGGCACAGTATGTCATATTCCTGGGGACTACCTTTCAAAGCCGCAGCACCAGCTCAGCTATCAAGAGGCTGGGAGAAAATCAAACTTTTTGGATCACAGCAATAGGTTGGTGTCAAACTTCTTTTTATTTATTGTACTGTCATTTTGGTCAGCGTTTATTTTCACTGATCGGTCGTATTGCTTGGGTAAAATGACAATGCTTTTAGCTCATGCCGTTATAGATGCTGTCTGGTTAAGTCTAAAGCAGGAGCTGAAATGTACAAGTGTTGGAAACTTATTCAGATTCACGGTTAGCTTTTACCCATCCGTTTAACTTGCGCTTTGAGAATTTGAAAAAAAAAAAAAAAAAAAAATAGAAAAAGGGGAAAAAAGAATTGTGCCGGCAATTGTTTTGTACCATGTCAGGGAGTATTTAAGAAATCTTCACTGATGGTGAACACTGCATGTTTGCTACAAACCGGCATTCTCAAAATCTTTGCTGGAAAGCGAGCGCAGCTTCTGTTCAGGTTTCAGACAGTTTGAGAGGAGATTAAATGGCTCAAACTGCTTTTTGAGAGGCATGACCTATTTTTGATCATCCAGATAGCATGAGATACTGTCTCCCCAGATTAGATCCGCTGTGTTTGTGCGGAGAATAAGCTTGTCTTAGAAGAACACATGTTCGTATTGTATGTGGAGACAAAGCGTTGTCAGGTTGCCTGTGGCTTTGACAGTGACAGCTGTACATACAAGACCACTGAGCCTAATGCACTTAAACATTTACTCTCTGTTCCAATAACATGTTTGAGCAGTCAGGCAAGTGTTTTACTGCATCTTGTTCTGGTTTTCAAATAATTTGTGTTATAGGTTTGAAATCTATCCAAATTGTGACAGAAAAATAAATCAGTTTTTCTGACATGTTCTAAAGATCATTCAGCTGGCGCGAAAAGACACAGCATTTCTGTGCAATCATTTGATTTGTAACTGTGGTAAAATTTGGAACAATATGCTAATGCTCAACCTGGAGTAATGATAATTTAGTCCAGAGGTTAACTCAGACGTGGGCAACACTTAGCTTTAAACAAATTGTGAAGGGTCAAAGCACTCAGCAGTCTCCAGAGCAACTATTGATCCAGAAGGCTGGATGCTAGCTGGAAAAGTTCATGATTTACCAGTAAGTCGCTGCTCACATATGGCTCTCAATCTACCACGTAAAACCCCTTTAAGATGACTCTTGTTTAGTAAAAGAAGAAAAAAAAGGAAAAGTGCGATTAAGTTGGTGGGTGACTTTAAAATTCACCAGAGATTGTCACCTCCATATCTAAGTTGTATATAACTTCGCACATGCACACTTTTTTAGGTCAGGATATTTAAATTCTAACTCCTCTGAAATGTAGTTTATTCCAGCCTGTTTCTAGACGTAAACACTAATACAGCTGGTGAAAAAAAACATAAAACAACAACAAAAAAAAACTCACATCCAAAACATTGCTGCAGAACTTCAGCCAGTTATTCAAGAAACATAAAGAAAGCGCTTTCAAAGTTACACCTCTACACTTTGAGTATGAAAGCAGCAAAAGGCTGTGGCAGGTCTGTGTGCTGCAGCAGTGATAAGTTAGAGACATTATTCCTCTCTCATCCATACCCCTTCCTCTTCAAAGCTCAGGGATGTTAGTTGCTACACAACACATTAATGTAACCAGTGTTTGCCATCCAGGAACTGTCCATGGTACCTGCTTGCAAAAGGAAATAGATTTAGAAATTTACAGACTCCTTCACAATGTTAGACAGCACACTGCGAAATTTAGATTTTTTTTTTTTATACTCAAACTTGAGATATAATATAATGTGAAAATTACTTCTAAATATTTTGACTCATGTGTCTTCAGGGCAGCCTGACAGACTCACATAAATAAGAACCGATTTAACACACATGCCGTTACCTGTATTTGCCTCCAACTCAAACTTCAGCTAGTTAATCCCGAAAATGAATTATGTGGATTTGATTCAACTAAGGTTTTCAGAAATGATCCATCTGCTGTTGAGCAGCTGGTGATCTGATAATTGTAATTAATTGCTTAACTTTTACTGCAGTAAAAAACAGTGCTGTTTGTGTGCCCTAAAAGGGGGAAAATGTAAAGCGACAGTTGGAATAATACCTTATGGGTTTTATTCTAATAATACTGTAACACTGACATTTTAGGTAGTAATCCAAAGTAGTTGGGGTTTTGTTTAAAACTGTTTATGTGTAGAACTTATTACATAATACCATGTTGTACGCATTTATAAATAACAGCCACAAAGAAACAAATGTGCTAAATATTTGTGTGTATTTAGATCTTAATAACATATTTTAAATTAATATTACATTTAATAAAAAGTTGTCTCAACATGATACTTTAAATATTTCACTATTGCTGTAAAATCCTATAAATGTTTAAGCTATATGTATATAAACAAGATTTACAAGCTTTTTAGTAGTGATCTGAAAATGTTAGAGTGATTAATCAGATCGGATTTTCCTGAAAACATCATAAAAGAAAAACATCCTTTCACTTCATGCACAAATTAGCTTGACAGGGCAAGACTGTAAAAGCCTTCCAATTAATAATACACTGGATTTTTTATCTGTATTTTTTTATTCTAAATTTACCTTGATTGTAATGTAGCTCATTGGCTGCGGTTGTGTTTGTTGGCCTAACTATAAAGGATCTGCTTATACCCTCGTGGGTTGGGAAGAATTAGGATTTATGAATTTATTTCCTCTGTTGTATTGTTTAAACAGCTTTGGTTTAGTTTTGATCCCTTCCTCTTGCCTTTGAGGCTGTTCCACGGTGTCAGCTGTTGACTGATAGTAAGAGAACTACCTCACAGTGTGAATGAAAGAAAACTAGCGGTTGGTAAACACTGATAAGGGATAAATAGAAAGCGGTCAGGCAGAGATAGTTCTCTGGGAGCCCAGATTGTGTGCGGTCTGTTAAAATGAGATTCTGAGCCTGTCCTTTTTATTCTTCCTCCCCTCCCCTCCTCTGTGCGGCGTTTGTCTGGAAAATCTCCAGTGACCCGGCTCGGCAGTCCCAGGCTGCAGTATTCTCTTTTTGTATTTGTTTTGTTTTCTAACAAGGGTCAAGTTGGCCAATAGACATGTCCCTTATGCTTATAGACAGCTGTCATGACTTCAAGTACTTACAATGGCTACATTTTCTAGTCGTTCTGCACCAACAGGCACAGTAAAAATAAACAAATGAATAGAAAAATACATAAATCTGTGCACAAACTATATAGAAACATTTTGTACTTATTTTTATGTAATTTATATACAAAATCATGGGGCCTAAGTTTAACATCCTCCAGTTTCTCTGTGTTATTTAGGTATTATCAATTCAAGACACTATGTGTATACAAATTTTTTTTATTAAATTGATTTACTCACACTTATGAATTTTAAATAATGAAATTGCTCAACTAAAAGCAGTGATAACTGTTGCACTTAGTTATTTTTAGTGAAACGGGACTTGTTCTTATTTCCGATGTAAATCTATGTTTTATGTCATTAAAAAGACCTTCAGAGGTTTTACCTTGAGGATCACCAAGTGGTGTATTTTACAAAAAATAATTCAGCTCATGGTAGCCCAGTGGCTAAAGAGGTTGGTTGTTAAGTGAATGACACAAAGGCTACCCTGAAAAAAAGAAAGACCAAAAAAAAAAGCTTAGCATTTTGGGGGAATATCATAGTGCCTCTGCACACACACATGTACACACACACGTACACGCCACAACCAAAGGCGCTCTTGCAGCAGCGACACCGTGGACTACCCCGTAACCCCACCTCGATATCCTTCTGCTCCGTCTCCTCCCTGATGTTCCTGAGAGATGAAAAACAAAGGCTAAAAGGGGCATGGTAAGTCAAGCTTGTGATTCTGCCCTGTCGGACATGTTAACACGAGAGCGTTCAGACGTCGGAAGACAAGTGATTCTGTTTGTCTGCGTAAGGATGCGCTGTGCTGTGTAAGCCTCAGGCTCAGATAAGTAGATTAATGGCTGGGTCAATAACAATGATGCTTTTTTGTTGATTTTTTTTTTTTTAAGAGACTCAGGGTAAGACCACCACATTTTAGTTGATCATTTTTAACTTCAGAATTGCTACTTAAACTTTCAGTGAGACTTGTTTTCTATTCACAAAACAGTATTGATTTATGCTAAAGAGTTGCTCTGAGATGTTTTAGTTTAGTTTTGTAGATTAGTGTTTTTTTCAAGGTTTACTCTAAAACCAAAGTGTTTAGGAGAGAAAAGGATGGCTGCTAAAAAGAGGACCTTGTTAAGCATTCAAGCTCAGTTTGAATCAATTACCGAACTGCTCAGTTACTCACTTAGAAATGTAAGATGCCAATTCCCCATTTACAGGCAAATTTGGAAGACTGTGTTGATGTATTTTACCTATTGTCTGGCTCAGTTATTCAAATCTCTAGAATAGTAGCACTAGACTAGAACATCAGTGTACAAAATTCAAGAGCTTTAGCGTATCGTGCTCTTGTGTCAAGCTGGAAAGTGGGTTAAAGTCCATGGTGTATATTAAAGCCTGGACTTAAGTCAAATTTACATTTTGTCAAAGATTACTCCCTTTATTGATGCATATAATCATATTCATGGACCATCTGCTGATTTGGCAAGCACAGATCAAACTCACAAAACAGCCCTGCTAACCTTTTAAGTACAAAATAGTCTGGCTTAACTCCGAAGTGTGTGTGTCTGTGTGGGTGTGTATGAGTGTTAAAGATGGGATAATACTTAATTTAGATCCTCCAGGCTGCTTTAGCCATGTTTTATTTTATCATGATTGCTTTGGTTGCAGACCAGGATTTATGTTTAAACAAATAAATATATAATAATATAAATGTTAGGGGTCAGTTTAAAACGTCGGAGTATTAAGGTTAGTTGAAGAAAAAGAAATGAGAGAAAGTTTTTTTTTTTGGTCTTGACCTGTTTTGAGTTTAAGTTGAAAGGATGAGAAAAAAGGCCAACATGTTTATAAAAAAAAATCAGAATACTTTTTGAGGAAAAGTTGAAATGAAAAGAAAAATGTCAACATGTTTTTTTAAAGGAAAAGTCAAAATGACGAGGAAATTTTAAAATACTTTATTGAAATGTCAAAATTACAAGAAAAAAGTCAAATGCTCCTAAATGAAAAGTATAAATAATAAGAAAATAGTTTAAATTCCAAGAGAAAAGTCAATAATCCCCCCCCCCCAAAAAAAAAAAAATCTAAATGAAAACAAAATATGCAAAGTTAAAAAAATGGTCAAAACACTTTTTTTGTGAAAAGTTACAATGACAAGAAAAACCTTATAAACAACTGATAGAAAGATCGGTAGAAAATAATGTTCCACAAAGAGGCAATTTTGAGAATAAAGCTGCAAAGCCATGAGAAAAGTTTTTTTGAAACTTTATTTTATAAATCATGCAAAAAGACCAGTAATAGTTACATCTTGTGTAAATGAGCTGCTTTTGAACACAGCAGTTTCAGCATTTTATTTCAAGTTCACTTTCAACACTTTGACTTTATTGATAAAATAGTGTTTTGACTTTTCTCTTAAAATTTAGACTTTATTCTAGAATTAAAATGTACACATAATTATTAACTTTTTAACTTCATTCTCAAAAGGGAATGCAAGAAACAAAACATCATCCCAAAATGATCTTTTCTTTCATTTGACCCTACACTCCTTTGTAGTTTAAACTCTTGTCCACAGTGTACCTTTTCTGGGTTCCCATGGTTACATGGCTTTCACAGTGCAGTGGTGTACACTTCCACCTGGACGTGAAGAGCCATGCCGGTGTCACATATCAACTGTAAGAAAACTCCGCCTGAGCACTCTCAAGTTTTTCTAATAACTAATTTAGTCGTGAACCATCTCCCCAGTGTGTGTTACATCAAAAAAAAAGAAACATTTTCCACTGGGCATCCTTAAACGCACAAAATACTTATGTTCAACTCATTCCAAACAAAGCTTACGCAGATTGAGAATTCATATGCCAGAGGTAAATCCGAGTTAACACGGATTTATACTGGCATGAGTTAAAGGACTAGAGTTTGTAATCCAGGTGGCCAAGGGATTTTACCATACAGTGGCAAAATTCACTTAAAACTCCCTCAACATCCTGAGCTGCTGAGCGCAGCGAGCAGACAGATTGTTCAGAATTGATGACAGAACATCTATGTTTCGAGCTGGATTGTGCATGCGTTGGTGTATGCGCGTATGTTAGTGTTTGCATGTGCACATATGTGAGCGTGTTTACTCTTTTATGCACTCCATTAGTGCAAAACGGGCTGTTAACGATGAGACCTTGACTGGTATCATTGTTTTGGATCAGTGTATATGGAAGGTGTATTGGGACCATTGCCTCCCATATGCATAAAAATCAGTGGCGCCAATCAAAATACACCAACCTGAAATTACTCTCCAATGGACACTGAGTGGTAAGGAAATCGATCCAAGTCCTCACATTAATAGAATAACTAATATTTTAAAAAGTATTTGATCACTATACCAAACATGTTTAAAATAATGCCTGTTAGTGTGTGTTCACATGCGCACATGTGTGAAGAGGACACAGGAACAGAGATAGAGTGGAGTTGTTTAATGACAGGAACAGCTGACTCATTTAGAGAGAGCAGTGAAAGGTAATTAACCCTGGGAAAACTACAGCTGCCATGCGAGCTGTTCACTTCAGCGCAATCTGATTAGGAATCACTGCTCGAGTCCCTGACTCCTTTCAGACCCTCTGTGAGCATTGTAAACTTTTCCCTTTTGCCCCCCCCAGGACCCCTCAGAGCACTGGAGACCTGGCTTTTGTAACGAGGGGTGGGGGGGGGGGGATTAGCCAGAGCAGTTACTACGTTTTTCCAAATTACAGACCACCTGGTAGCATTCATGCGACCTCCTCCATGAAAAGGGGCTCCTTGGGCAGGGACAATGAGCAGGATTACTCTGCTCATTGTCGCACCAGGGTTGGAAGTTCTTTTTTTCACCCAAACACCTGTCCCCAAATTAGACAGGTTTGAAAAAGCAAGCTCATGACAAATTCAAAGATTCAGGCAAACGCAAGCTTGTTTGACAAGCTGGAGACTTGCCAGTAGATGAATTGTGCGCCGCTCAATTTATTACGCTAGTGATGAATGGCTTAGAGGAGGAGGATACAAATTTTACATGTTTCAATATTTTGCTATCCCTAATTGGATTGAAATTCACAAGTAAAATTGCAAATCATCTAGGCCCCTTTTATAAGATAAGGGGACTAAAAGAAGCAGAAATGCGGTCAAAAACGGAAATTGGCTCTTTGATGTCAGAAGAAACAATCTGGACTTGGTGCCTCTGTGTGGTCCGGCTCCAGATGAACTCAATTTAGAGGGAAAGGCTTTGGGATGACTTTGGAACGATATTACAAGATTCATGAATCACCTCGGCAAAGGTGTCACCATCTAACTCTTTCATGGGACTCCTGCTAACTCTGTCCAACAACAAGTTTCCCCTGTAGTTTTGCCATCGTAGGAAATCACTGAAGCAATAGCGTCTAGCCAGCATCCTAATTGTCTGTTAAGAATTCTGTGAGCTGTGCTCCTTTATTGAAGCGTCTCTGTCTTGGAGAAGTGATAAGATGCCAATACGCTTCTCTATAAAAGTACACTTTGGCAAAAGGCACAAACACTTTGCTTGGCCGTCAGGATAGCTGTGAGGCTGTTATGTCTGAAATCGCAGTTGACTTCAGGATTTTGCCTGTGTCTGCATGAAACCACCAAACTCCTTTACACAGAGGAATGCTCATAAATTGTTGGCAGCGTTTTGTTTTTTAAGATGAAGCTTTTTTTTCTTTTCTCTGAAGCAAGCACATAAAGATCTTCACTGTAATTATACCACAGAAAGAAATCTTAAAAAGTTCAAGACTGCTCAGCATCTTTTTGGTATGATCCAATTAGAAAATAACAAAATAAAATAAATTTGGCTTTAGAATTTTGTTTTAATGATTTATCATTTATGCTATACTGGATATGGGCCAGTATGGACATTGTCATGGTATATCTTTCAGTAAAAATATTATGGTTTCACAATATTACAGCATTTAGACTGAATTTTAAAGCAACATGCATAACATGATCTAATTGCTTTTAAGACCGAAAAGCAACAATTATTCATCCTGCTGCTGCTATATTGATTTAACATGTTAACATAGTTAGAATAATGTTATTTATGATCATTATTAAATGTTATTTTCATTTCTGTAAATAGACTAAAGCATAAATATAAAAAGCTGCTAAATTTTGTAGTCTTTTTAAAAATTGTTTATTGCCAAGTATAACAAGTAGACATCAGTTAAGAATAAGTCAGGATTCCTGTTCAGGTAGCCAGCCTGCAGTCAGCTTCTTAACAGACACAGGCTGCTTGCCAAGTGTTGTTTTTAAAACAGTATTACCCTAATAAGAGCAATGGGTGACACTTTTAATCTCCACAACGTTAATGGCTGTTTTTTTGCTTCCTGAAATATTTGTCTTTGTTGTAAGAGAGGGATAAGATCAGTAGGCACCTTTCAGCCAGCAGACCAGGGGAGTGCAGGTAACGATAAGGGAAGGGCAGCACTTTGCTACTTTATGCTTCAAACTGACAATTTCTCTATCTCGGGATAAGTACAGTAGGTCCTATTCAACCACGTGACTTGAAGTGTGCAGCAACAGGTGGATGAGGGACAGCGCTGTGCTACTCTACGCTTCTAACAGTCGCAGCAAGAGATATATGTAGTGGCGTTCTTTAAGTCAGCTGACTAGCAGTGTGTAGACGTATGGGGGAGAGGCAGGGCTGTGCAACAGCGTGCCTCAAACAACTACAAAAAACTCTGTATTGCTTGTAAGTAAAGGGTAAGTGTAGTAGCCTAATTTCAGCCTAATTGGCAGTGTGCAGCAACAAGTCGGGGCGGGGCAATGCTGCACTGTGCTTTATACAGTAAGTAAACACTTATATCACTCCGACTGTAAACCATAGGAACAGTGTTGGAAAAAGCAGCTTTGAATCTACAACTTTAAACCAGCTTACACCTATACTATGCATGTAATGATCAATTACTCGCTGTGAAATTCAAGAGGGAAAAAAAAAAAAATTAAAAGCAAAAATTTTTGACCCATCTTCCCTCCCAATTTATTTTTCCGTTATTGGTCTGTCCAGCTGGTATTTAGGCACAGAATGTATGATGGCTTCGTGGCCACTTCACACAAAAGAAGATAACAAAAGCACACACACACACACACACACACACACATAGTTGTTTATCTAAATACTCGCTGAACAGAAGTTGATTTCACTGTCTGACCAAGGCTTAATTTACTTTCCATGAATCTATTTGCATCTCAATGAAAAATGGCAAAAGCAATCACCAGCTTGCCCAGGAAGAGGTGTAAGCACTATCCAGACAGGTACGTGGCAGCTAGCTCACCTTACTGCTGGAGCTGGAACAGACTGAGCTCACTTTACACTAAAAACCACCTACAGTGTAAGTATGAATTGAGATCAATTAAATATATTCCACATAGACCTTCATTACAAGGAAATATGAAAGTAAAAGGTTCTATCTCCTGCCGTTTGCTCTTTATTATACATAAACAGAAAACACTTAGCATGTAAAATTAATGTGAAAATTATTCCTGGGGTAAACTATAAACACAAAAAGTTACCCCGCACATTTACCCTTTTTTCTCCTTCCCCTAGATCAGAGTGTAATTGCCAGTAATCAGGTCTGTTTGCTGCTGATAAAACCACTCTGAATGCGAGGAACCCTCTTTGTGTGATGACTCAATTATGCCAGAAGTGGCTCATCAAACCTGGCCCATCAGCTGCTTTAATAAATAAGGAGGAAAACTTGCTGCAGGCGCATTATAATTCCATTCATTCCATAATTAAATCCATTCCAGTTTTAACCCTTCACTCAGTGTGCTTCTGGAAGAGGAAACAAAAACAAGGCAGGAGGAAAGGAGGGGGGGCCTGGGTGCACACCAGACAGTGACCTTGTGCAGAGCACCCATCCGTTCCCTATAATTCAAAATGATACTGTTGAAGAAAGGTTAAGAGAAAAAGACTCCGAGAGAAAAGGGATGGGGAGGGGGTCAGTTAATACACGGCTGCTGTTTTTTATGTATGCATTGTTTCCACACACAGAGCCTTAGACAGTAATTATATTAAAGGAGTAATCTAATCATAACAGTTGGTTGGTTGGGAGTGCAGCTCTGACATTTTGAAACCTTATTTTGTGTAATCTCATTTGCCTCCATCATATCGCCTGTACCCCCTTATCTAAAGCAAAGGTAAATAACGTAAATAATTTTGTGCTCTTCAAAATTATAGTTTGCTACTCTGGCATGTTTTATTGATTTCAAGATGAGGTATCAGCACATTATTTTTTTGGTTTGTTTTTTTTAACTCCATCACAATAATGTTTGTGTTAATTACACGAGAGCATCCCAAGTGGACGGATAAGCTGGGAACTGAGGCGGGACACGCACACACACACAAACACTCAAGGTCAATGATGAATATCCACAGCAGCTGCAGAGCATTAATAAGGCATTATATGAAAATAATAATAATAGCATCACTAACAATTGAAATGTGAATGTAATGTCCAGATCGTCGACCGTACTGCGTTTGCTCTCTCTACCATCTCCGGATCTTATCCAGGCTCCCCTTAATAATGGTGCAGTGGTTATTCATGATGGCTGGACTGGGAAGGTCTCTCTCTTTCCCCCCCTCAGCACACACACCACACACACACACACACACAGACCCCCAGTTGCAGCCCATTCTGCTCCTCTGCGGTGGGAATGCTGGCAGATGGGGTTAGGGGGGAAAATGGGTTGGGCTCAAGGACAGTTAGCAGCCAGATTAACACACGGAAAGTCTCGTAGACCCTCAACATCAGGCTGCTTCAGTTTTCCTCCCCCAGAGAAATCTGCCCTCTGAGAAACATTACTTATGTTGGGGCGTGAGTGTGTTCGTGTTTGGGGGGTTTAAATATGATTCAGCAGATGACGAACCAGCCAGAATAGTAGTAAGCTAAGTCTTTTTTCATATGCAAATGAAACTGTGTGAATAACCCCCCCTAGCTACCCCCTCTTCTTCTTTTTTCCCCCAATTTTGTTTTTCTGGGGAACGCTCTGTGAGCTATAATTAAGAAGAAGTGTGTGTGTGTGTTTTTTTTCCTTTCTCCAAAGCTAACAGAAATAAATAATTCTATAATAAGATCTGTGAAGTGAAGAGGCTTAATGTACTCATTGTGTTCATCCTTGTTTTCCCTGTTGGATATTTTGTATTAATTAGAAGCAAGCAATTTGATCTCTGTCAAGCAATCAATTTGCATTCTCTTCCTTATTCCTTTGGAGATATGAATGTGAGGGTTCCCATACCATGAAATGACAGAGATGAATTCGTAAAATCCTTCCAAATCTTGCTCAGTTTCTCTCTTATGAAAAAGTTGCAGCGTACATCTCTGAAGTGTTTATTCTTGTGTCTTTTCTGTCACAGATAATGAATTACACGATCGCTTCCTGAGAGAAAACAAGTGTGAAAACAGTAGCCGGGGTGAACAGTGTGGATCTGGCATCTTATCCTTCAGTGCTCTCCGAAAACCGCTATCAAAGGTGAATGGTCTGTTGCAGAGCAAAGTTTTGTATGTAGTTTTGTTAGATTATGGAAAAAGACACAAATGATTATGTAACTGAATAGGCAGCATGCTTCTGTAAGTGGAGGAGAGTCAGTGCTCTTTCGACTGCACTGATCACAGCCTGAGATAGGATTTTGCTTATGAAGAGAGCTGTGGGAGGCTGGCAGATAATAAACTCTTTAATATAGCTGAACCTGCTTTTTTGAAGTGTTGAAGGACTGTTGTTGCATTGTTGTTTTCAGCCAGAGATTGGAATTGGTCAATGCTCCCTTGATTAGCAGGTCAAATACTGGAAAATCAGATTTTTTTCCCTTGTTCATTAAATGTATCAACACTAAGTACTCCGGCCATTTTCAGTCTACAAACACATCACGTACTTTGATGCTCTCTTTTGATCATATCAATCATATTCATTTTCTGCTTGATTGAAAACTACTACCTCCATCAAAGAACCTCTGGAAGATTTTTTTTCTCTTTTATGTGTTGTAATCTTAACGAAGATTATGCCAGAATAGATGAAAACTTTTCAAATAGATTTAATTGATTTACCAACTCATATCAATTTTTAAACAACAAAAATATAAAAGCAGGTTTAATCATGAAGATCAACAACTCACATGCTTAAAGTCAAGGTAGATACGCAGCTTCTGACATCCACAGCTTTTCTTTTATAAACAATCTGTTCCTAGTTCCTCAAAATTGCACAATATCAAACAGACAAAAGAAGACACATTTAGATGAGAATATGTTTTGTTGTTACACACACACATACACACAGTACCAGTGAGACAAATAAGCCGCTGTTATTGGAACATATTTATTTTTTTATCACCCTGTGTTACCAAACTATAGCACGGCTTCTCCTGATGGGTGCTCACCCACAAAGAAAAAGTCTTGTAATAAGTTGTGTGTAAGCAACAAAACAAAAAAAACACAGAATGAATGAATGAATGAATGAACAAATAAATGAATTAATGAATGAATTAATGAAGGAACGAACAATTAAATAAATAATAGAACAATTTTTTATATTGTAAATATTTAGTATGTTATGCTTTGTTGTATAATACTGTTTTTCTGTATATTAATAGAGGGTCAATGTAATTTATTTAATTCAGTGTTGATATTTACTTACATCAATAACATCAGTTGAACTTTAAATTACTGTGATGAAATCACAGGTTGGATGTTGTGAAGAAATCATTTTGCATTTGGGACCAACACATTTCTGCAAAATATTGAAACATGTCTGTTTGGGAAAGTGTTATAACCTAATGAGCTACACTCATTTTTACAGAACGTAATCTATAGTGTTTTGGAGTTGTTTGTCTCAATAGGCTGTAGTAATCAAAAGTAATGAACCTATTATGAGCAGGACCTCTGAGGGCCCGGCGTGGCATTAAGAGTGTGGCACATAAAAGGTTTATTAAAGGAAATTAAGGTTCATCACTGCCACACCTGCTCCCCTATTATAAATGTATGACAGGTCAGTGCCTTCAATCACAACAGCAAACGAGAGAGAGGAGTCATGTTTCCCATTACCAGTGAAAAGTAACAGCATATCCTATGACTCACAGATTTCACTGGCCTGTGACCACTATACACCGCCACCATCCTGGAATAATTATGTTTAATAGGTTTTATTTGGGATCCACAAGCAACAGCAAGCGAGAGTAGATGGTTTTCAGCAACTATTTTTGTCTAAACACACACTATGAGGTCCCGTCTGTACTTAAATGTCATTATTTTGTGTCATAACAATTTTCTCACTCTTACAGAACTTTTTTTTTCCCTAATGCTGGTTGGCGAGTTTTGTGTTACCAGTGTTTTAAAAGTTGTTTGTGGTGTTCTCAACAAATATGGATTTTAAGGCTAATAAGTGGCCCTCGGGGCTCCCAGTTTATCAGCTAAACTGGGCAAAAATCTGTTTTCTAATTTAAATGAATAAATGATTGTCTCTTAAACAGCACCAGAAAGCATTACTACACAAAACCAGTCCCAAAAGCTCTCCGTTGGCTTTTGTTTTTGTGCTGATTTTAAAATTTTGTTATGAATTTTGAGTTTTAGACTGTATAGCCCCATCTTATTAATGTGATCTACTAATAACTGACACACCTTTAAAAGCACTCAGGTCAATCAGTCAGTTTCTTGTGAATGCCCTGAGTTTCAAACTAGAATATAGAGGTGATGGAGCTTTTGCTTAATATTGCAATTGCTTACCTTTATATATCCATACCGCTCAGACCATTGAATTATTTAAATTTTAGTTAAAAACGCATAGATTATCTCTGCCTTTCAACTTGAGTAGATCATGAGACCCTTAACAGATTTTTGTTATTTTATAGCTAATTTAGTCATTTTATTGTACTTTGCTTGTTCTTTTATTCTGTATTTATTTTTTGTTTGTTTGGCTAAATTGTAGAACACTTTGGTCAATTTAATTTGACACCAAATATACAAATGAACAAAAAATAAATAAATAAGTCAGTATATCATCAGCATATATGATGATTTTCTTACAGATGGATTCTGAAGGTGAGGAGCAAACCTTCAAAACATGCAGCAATAGTACAGGTGAGTTCAGACTTATGCTTGAAGCACTTACAAGCACACAGGCATCAAAACACATGCACTCCACTCACGATCACAGGTTAGGGGTATCAGTTCAACAATCCAACTTTATAACTGTCAGTTTTATCTATTATCTTCACAGTCTGAAGAGCACTGCACTGCCATTTCATTATTCAGAGGGGAATAACTTCATTTAATTCAAACACGGACTTCAGATTAGTGAAGGAGTGTGTGTGTGTGTGTGTGTGTATTGTGTGACTGAAACACCTCTAAACTGGATGTGTCATCATGCAAGTGTGCAAAGCTTGCAGAGCCTTCCTGATCTCGATGGGGTTATTACCACAGCTAGGTAAAAAAAAAAGAAAAAAAATCGTGAAAAGTGTTATTAGTGGTTGTGTTTCATGGGAGTGGTGCAACTTGTGAATGAAATTTTATGCAGGGCCCCATCTGGAGGGGAAATAGATTTAGCCTTTTAGATCATGTTTGCAATGCTGTCAAAGGATTATCTGCATTTGCTTTTCCAGAGAGTGAGCAGGATGAATGAGATGTTTTTTCAGATCAATAAAGAGTCCACTCCTACACCCGTCTGCTGATTATACTGATAGAGTGGCGTTGTAAAATCTATGGTGAAAAGGCCAGCGTCATATTATCCCAAAGACTCTATCTGCAGAACAAATATTTATTGGACATTGTAAAATTTCCTTAGCAAGAGTCCAAAAGTTGTGAGTGGCCATGGAGCTTTGATGAAAAAATATGTTGACAGATGCTGCGCCATGGTGGTGGTAATGTAAACACAACTTTACATCTAATACTTTTTGGTTATTGCTTCATAGGCCTGGTTGATTGCATCCCTGAGAGCCACAGGTGAGAGTTTTCTATCTAAACACTTTTTTTAAATTTTCATACAACTCATAAAATAGATTTTTAGTTCATAGCATATGGATAAAAGTTTAGCATTTTCACAGTTTAAAATGAGCATCCTGACACCTCTTTCACTACTGATTTCCTCCTTTTTTTGTCCAGCCCATATGGGTCTGCAGCGAGGAAGAGGAGCGCCCAGGATGGGGTGCAGGGCGCCCCTGTCAATAAGCGAAAGTCCCTGCTGATGAAACCCCGCCACTACAGCCCCAGCGACGCGTGTGAAGAGGAGAGCGAGGACCTGGCACCGCCACAGGACAAAGAAGAGCTGAGGAACATTGACACTCCAGCAGGTAAACAGATGTCCTGTTGTTTTGTCTGTTTTGATGAACAATTGACGCTGAATTTTAAAATCCCATCTGTTGCATTCATATTTCCCCTCCCTCTGCCATCAGCCAGCAGCCGCAGTCATTGTGCAGTGGAAGTGAAAGACTACACTGCTGGGCCCACATTAGTTGTGTCTCACGTCCACAAATTGAAGTTTTGACAGCTGATCTGCCATGATATTTTTGGCGTGGCTTTACCCTCTCTCAATGAGGCCAGATTTCAGACCCCTCATCTGTCCTTTTTTAATAGCCAGACCAAACCCATTGATTCCATACAATACAAAACTGAATGGAGGCGCACAGCGGTTCACTTTGATTTAAATTAAAACTTCCTATTCCTTCTTTGTTTTGCTGGCATCACATTTTCTTGCTGTTATTTATTTTTTTACAGTTCAAATACATCACTTATACTCCCGTCCACTACAAAGCAAAAAAATTTAATGTTTCTTTTTTTCCGGATTAACTGAATTTAGTGCGCTTTAACAACAAGGCTTGTGGCGTACATGTGCATTCTCGCCCACTATAATCTGCACTGAATCGGTATATTTTTAACGATGTAACTAAGCAACAAACGTAATTGTCCCTTTCAAAAGGTTTTGTTAGGCCCTCTAACACAGTCTAATACATAATTAGGCATAATGTCTTCGGCTCATTATAGTACACATGTGTGTAGTTAAATGGACCGGGAGAGTAGCTCACCAAAATTGTGTGGATTTTTCAGAAATTGAATTTATTTGTTTCCTGAGTTCATATTACATTACAGTTATTTAAGTAATTCATTGTTTATAATCAGCTTTCTGCTGTTTATTTTTCCTTATATAAACTTGTTATTAAGTGGAGTTAGTTGAAAACAAACCAGATAAGCAACGAAAACTACAAAAATAAATCTGAAATGTGTCAAAAACAACAACAACAAGAATACTGTTAAGCATATTCACGGCATATTTTGCTGTTATTGTCAGATTCGTGGGGCTATTTTCTGTGGAAAAACAAAAATTGGAAAAGTGGACTGGAAGCTGTAAGAATTTTTTTTGTTGTTTTTGCGGCGGGAAGCTGGTCATATCTGCATTTTAACAAAAAGGAGGAAAAAATAAGCCTCTTGTTTTGTTGAGCCACGCTGCGTTCAGCTCCAGCCAACTACAGCCCTGCTGCAGAGTGCTGGTAATGGCTATTCTGGAGTACAAACTGTTCACCTGTTCCAACACACAAACCAGCAGAGGGATCCAAGTTTTTTTCCTCCATCTCTTTCCTTTTTTTCACTACACTTCAATGTGTGTGTGTTTGTCTGACTGTATGCGGCTGTGTCAGGCCTGAGAGTCCATCTGGATGAAAAACAAAAACCCTTGCCTCATAAATGTAAATACGTGTTACTGACTTTAATTTTTCATTCAACAAGGTTAGCCTTTTTTTGTTGTTCTTGCTCTCAGTAGGGAATATTGATTCACTGAAATGTTGCCTGAACCAGACAAGTAAACCTCCCTCATACTTAACAAATCCTATATTTTCACTAATAGTTAGTTTTGTTGGAGCACCACATAATGCCTGTGATTTTAAAGCTCTTTTGGTCAGGATTAAGTTTTTTCGTTATTAAGTCGCAGCTTTCTGCTAATGCCTATATCTATATCGTCCTCTGATTTTCACAATCCTTCTCTATCAATCTTCTCAATCTACTGAATCCCACTTTTAGTTTGGACTCTAATGTCCAGCTACTTAAGTGGATATACCGACCTCCATTTCAGCTTGCTGAAAGAAAAAAAAAAAAACATCTCTCACAGTTTAAAGAGCTTTAATAACACATAAGTTTAAATGGTTTGAGGATCAGGAGAGATTTTGTTGAATCAATCCAGATGATAACTGTCCTTTGTTAATCACTGACCATGACTTAATATGATCAGCAGTGTTTATAAAGTGTTGTCTCCGATGCATTTTTAGGGATAACCTTAACCCTCTTTGTCTCTTTACGGGATCGGCGTTTCCCTCTGTACATGTGACTGGGATTTATTCTAAGTGATAAAGGATCTGTGGGTTAATGCAAATGAAATTATAGAGACCACTTAGCGAAATAACCCAGAGAAAATAGATTTATTTCTTTTTAATATGGCTGTGAAATTCAAGCAAATTTAAAAATGCGTCCAGAGTTTAACAATATCCAATAATGCCACTAGATATGTCATGCATGGTACTTTATCACAGTAGAGAAGTTTTACAACAGAAATTTGACTTTGAGAAAAGTATTTGTTGAAACACTGCTTAATTTCTCAAAGACTTTCTACTTAATTTTTTTAACATTTATACAGCAAAATGATATTAGGAGTTTAGCTACATGCTGATTTTTATACAAACAAACATGATGGAAAAAAAGATCCCAAACTGCTCATTACATTCTGACCTTTACTGGCATATAAAACATATAAATTACTTAAATGGACTGCTACCCGACTCATATCTTCTGCTCTGTTATAATTTAATTTTTCAGTAATATTATGTCATGTTTATAGAATAAAAAAATCGATGACACCAGAGCTCCTGACAAATTTTAAAATTTCCCTTTCTTCCCTTTTTAACTGAAACACACCACTTGTTTCTGCTCAGTTTTCAGTTTTCATGCAAATTTCCATCTTTAATCGCAGCTTTTCCAAAGATTTTTACATGTAAATTCCCCACTTTTCCTGTGGTTTTACACCTAGAAACAAAAACAGTTATTTCCTCCTAAAATCAAATTTGACAGATGACGTGCTGTTTCTCAGCTTTCACTGTAAAACACAGATCATACATTAGAATAAAAACGATGTTTTCTGCCAATGCACTGCAAATCCTTTCATAATCTTGTTCTAAATCTTTATTGAGTTTTGCTCCAGACAACAACGTGGAAAGCAATTTAGCTTATATCATAGGTTTCATGCTGAACTAGCAGAAGGAAGGTATTGCACTATATCACCAAAAGCATGTACTTGAACTTTGATAACATCCTATTCTTAATCTATAAGGTCCAATTTGTTGATGGACTCACCATTGCCAGCGATAGCGACTTTAACTATTCTGTAAACATCTTCCTCAAGGTTTAGGAGTGTCTTCATAGTTAGATGAGAAAACCAGAATTGTAGCCTCTGCTCTAATTCATCCCAAAGGTGTTCAGGAAGGTTGAGGTCAGGACTCTGCCAGTCCAGTTTCTCCACAACAAGCTTTATACACCTGCAGCCATGGAAGTAATTGTAACACCGGAATTCATTGATTCAGTGGTGTGGCCCAATACTTAATATTGTGTATGATTTCAAAAAAATGTCTGAATTGCTTGAACATCTTGCAACCTTATGACTGTTGATCATCATTCCCCTGCAACATGTACTCTTACAAATCCCTGCTGATGCTTATAAAAACATGTTTTTCTGTGGATATTATTCTTAGAGAAGTACGAGAAGACCTAAAACCTTTAAAGGATTTGCTAAAGATTACTAAAGGAATAAAATTCTCATTATACAAGGGGTAAAAACAGTGCAAGTTCAGTATGCAACACAATAATGAGAATTGTCCTGTTCTTTTAGATGGAAATTTTAAAGCTGTGAACGGAGTGGCTGTCAAAAATGGCTGCCTGGATGCTGCTTCAAAGTCCTGCAGTTTGCTCAGATGGCCTGAAGTTATGTCTAACAGCTCACCGCAGTGCGAGCCGGACACATCTGAGCATCTAATGATGGAGGAGGATGAAGAGTTCCTTAACAATGAGGCAGAGGACCAAAGTCAAGACAGGATGAGCGGTACCTTATCGCCGCAGAGTCCATACGAAGACATCAGGGAAGCTGAGTGGGAGCCCCTGTCTCTGTCTGCCAAAGACAACAGCTCCCACTGCAGCCCGTCCCGAGCCTCTGAAGACCTTTCAGGCAGGAACAGCCACATGAAGGAAGAGTGCGAACTGGGCAGCCCAATAGGCAGAGCGAGTATTTTCCAAGCTGAAGCTTTAAGATACAGGCTGCTCCCCACCGAGGAGGACAGCGAGGGGGAGGCGGAGGTAGAGAGGCTGCCCAGGCTCGACGGCTGGGCGCTGGGCCTCCACGAGAGAGGCCTCGACATGAGCAGAGGGAGAGTGAACCTGAGCCTTTTGGAGCAGGCCATCGCCCTGCAGACGGAGCAGAGGCAGGCCCTGCACCACGCCTACAGAGAAATGGACCGATTCCTGCTGGAGCAGATGAGCAGTGAGAGAAGGCACCATAGGATGATGGACATAGAGAGCAGGCTACACTACCATGGAGGGAAAGGTATTAACATTAAGAAAACAATCTGGAATATTCTAATATTGTTCAAGAATGAAAAGCAGAAGCCTCCATCTAGCGTAAATCAGATAGACTGCCTGTTATTTAGAAGATTGTGTGCTCCAAAAACATTTGAAAGGAATAAAAGAAGCATATGCAGGGGGTTGCACGGGAATCAGAGGATGGAAATCCTCTTAAGGACTAAAAACATTTTGGCAACAAGTGAGGTAATAAATAAACAGACTAAAATATAAAGAAGAACATTTCTTTTAATATGGAATTGGTGCTACTCAGAATATTGGATTTTGATAGGAATCAACTGGATATTTAACCATGACCATAAGTCTTAAATCCTCTTAAAGTACCTCTCGTGTTTCCCTTCTGATTCTTCAAATGACTGCAGATAAATGTGTAATCCTGGATGTAATCTTTCGATGGATGGGCATTAAGAAGTGAACGCTCTGTTAAACTGTAGCCTTAACTAAAACGACAGCTTAATAGATGCATGTAGTGAAAAATGATTTTGCCCGTGCATGATATTTCAATCTGTTGGTTTATCTGTTTTAAACATTCAGGGCATTGCACATCTTAACGCAGATTCAATTTACTTTTGTCGTTTTTCACATTTAAAACAGAAATGTTTCAGTTTTTATTTGTTGTAAAAATCTGCTTTCTTCCTGTGTCTGTAGACTCTCCCAGGACAGATAAAAAGGATATAAAGTGTCCAACCCCCGGCTGTGATGGCACTGGTCATGTGACGGGCCTGTACCCACATCACAGGAGTCTGTCTGGATGTCCTCACAAAGTCCGAGTTCCCCCAGAGAGTGAGTCGCTAAAGCAAGGCCCCTCAGTGGGCGGATTTCTACTTACAGGAAAAAACTCTGGTTTTACCATTTAAAATCAGCCGCATTAATTGAAAACCCCTTAGCACAAGCCCAAAAGACAAGAAAAGCTTGCTTACACATTTAGTTCAATTCAAAGATGAGCAGCACAAAAACTTAAACACAAACTTAAAGGATTTTCTTTCTTTTACTCATAATGTTTGAATATTGAATTCTCCCTTTTTCCCCCACATTGGCGATTGTTAAGTCATTTCAATATAACTCAACAAACATTGAACATTAAACGGTAATGTTACAAAAGGGAAGAGAAAAAGTAATTAAGTTTTTCAAAAACGCACACGCTCTTAGACTGCAAGCTGTATTTGCAAATCAAAGGGCTTCCAGACGCAAGAATTCAAAAATAAATAGACAACTCCAACAAACTAATTGGCGGATACATACCGAGAAGAACTTTCTAAGGATACAGAGCCGACCTTTAACAACACATTTGGTTTAAAGAATGTAATCTGTCTTGTTTTTGCTCCTCTTTCTGCTAAGCTGTTTACATTTCAGCCACATTACAGCATTCTACTCAATAAGCAAACTGCTTTTTGCTTTTTCCTCCTCATTCTGTCCCTGTAAGATCTTTCTTCTTATAGGCTGTAATATACCAGTTCTTTAAAACATTGGTTAATGCACAGAAATCTATGCTTTGTTCTCAAAATTCACATTATATACAGAACAGTGCCTTTCAAAAGTATTAATACATCTTGAATGTTTTCACATCATATCACATTTTGTAGTTTAGTGGGATTTTATAGGAAAAAGCAACATATAGCAATGCATACATGTGAAGTGAAAGGAAAATAGCTCATCATTTTTTTAACTTTTCAGAAATAAAAATCTAAAAAATGTAAAAGCCTGTGCTTGTTCTGCTAAAAAAAAGCATTCCCACAGGATGAGGTTGCCATCAGGTTTATGAAACATCGGGTGGCAGCATCATGCTGTGGGAATGCTTTTCTGCAGCATAGATAGGGAACCTTCAAAGCTGCTAGGAAGAGAGATGGAGGTAAATACAGACTAATCCTTGCAGAAAACTGGAGTTAAGACTACCAAAGACTTGACTCCCTAAGTATGCAGTCAAAGCTACAATTGAATGCTTAAAATCAAGGTTGGAGTAACAGAATAGCCCAGTCAACATCCAGACTTAAATCTAGTTGAGAATTTAAAGCAAGGCTTAAAAATGTATGTTTTCAGATCTAACAGAACTCGGCTATTTTGCAAAGAAGAAAGGGGTAAAAGTAGATGTCACTTAACGTGCAAAGCATGTAGGGAAAAAGGACAAAAGACCTGCTGTGAATGGCTGTCCTACAAAGTCAGTCAGTCATTTTCTACCACTTATTCCATAGTGGGTCACAGGGAAGCCGGTGCCCAGTCCACGGGCAAGAGGCAGGGTACACCCTGGACAAGTCGCCAGTCCATCACAGGGCAACACACAAACAACCATGCACACACTCATTCATACACCTAAGGGCAATTTAGAGAAACCAATGAACCTAACAGGCATGTCTTTGGACTGTGGGAGGAAGCCAGAGTACCCGGTGAGAACCCACGCATGTACAGGGAGAACATGCAAACTCCATGCAGAAAGACCCCTGGGAGAGAATTGAACCCAGGACCTTCTTGCTGCAAGGCAACAGTGCTACCAACTGCGCCACCATGCAGCCCCTTGTCCTACAAAGTATTTGTTTCTATTTATATAAATATTTTTAAAGAAATTAAAAAATATGTATCATTTTCCATCCATTTCGATGTAATCATCTGCTTCACACTGGTCTACCACCTAAAATCCTTTTAAAATATATTGAAGTTAGTCCGTGTAACATGACCTAATGTGAAAAAGATAAGGGGTGTAAATACATCTGAAAGGCACTTTCTGCAGCCATTGTAATCTTGAAACCCCACTGTTCCTTAAATTCTTTTGTAAATCTTGTATTTGAGCTCATGTTTGTTCTTTATTGTCTATGCAGTCCTGGCAATGCATGAAAACGTCCTCAAGTGTCCTACACCTGGGTGCACCGGAAGGGGCCATGTCAACAGCAACCGTAGCACCCACCGGAGGTACATCCACAGATATAAGCCATTAGAAACCCTGCACCCAGTTTGGCAATTAATTACAGTGTTGGCCTAATGTGTTCAACCCCCCCCCCCCCCAAATCAGTCTCTCAGGCTGCCCTATTGCCGCCGCAGTGAAAGTCTCCAAACCTCAGGACGAGAGCCTGAAGTGCAGACAAACCCCTGACCGTTCGCCAAGGTATGGCGCCAGATCATGTTTTTGGACTTTCACTTCTCTCAGTGTGAGCACATGCAGACAAACAATGGCATTTCAGTTTAAAAGTGGAGTCAGTTCTTTACACACAGCTGAGATCATCTGAAAAAAAACCAAAAAAACTGATAAAGACTATCGTTATTGGGAAAAAGTGGAAAAATGTTCATTCCCTGATCCCAGCTGAACACACAGACTAACTCTGAGCTTTCCAAGCAAACATAAGTGACGGTTGCTGCTCCTGTGAGTTCTTCTCTATTAGGAATGATAAAAGAGCAGAACTCTTTGTTCCCTGTGGATATATCATGGGCAGGATGCCCATTGCTTCTATATTAATTAGTCTGGCAACCTGACTGTGGATCTACAACACACATTAGATTCCAGGCTCCATGTGTACAAAAGCACTGGCATCCCTCAATGATTAAACACAATGTCTACAGTTTTACTGCTTTTTATTAACTTTTTCAGGCACCTTTGTTTGGAAATTCTCTAATACAATAATGCACACTCTTCTGTTCTTCTAATTTAGGGCAATCAGCTTGATAAAGAAGTTTGAAATGAACCAGCTGAACTACAGGCTATCTCATCCAGTAGCAGCCTTACAAACAAGCCTCACAAAAGAAATGGACAAGTACAGCAGAATTCGCTTTGATTATGCCAGCTTTGATGCACAGGTCTTCGGCAAACAGCCACTGCTGGGGACCAATCATGACCAAGAAATGTCCCAATACCCTGACTGTAAGTGTCATACTTTTTGGTAATGCAAATCTTGTGTATCTTTTATATATCATATAGATTTATTTGAAATATTTCTAAGGATTTGTGATGTTTGAGTTTAACACATTGTGCCTCAGTCACTAATCAACAGGCTAATTGTTTGTCTTTTAGCACCTCAGCAGTATTCTGGCATCCTTGGGGCTCCGGGTGGCCGCGTGCCCGTCTCTGGTCAACTCAGTCCGTCGAGTCAATTTAAAAAAGAGGACATTCACCAGGCCACAGCAGCGACAGCCGCCATCCTTAACCTATCCACCCGATACCAGAAGAGCATGGAGACCATCAGCAGCCAGGCCTTGGCAACCTCCACCAAGGTAATGAAATTAGAACATTTGAAAGGTCTTAAATGTGATCCTTTAAAGGAACTCTGAGTTGTGATTAAAACGATAGCGAAACAAAAGAGAATTTGGCACAAACAAGGTTTTTCCCCATACAGTCGGCGATTTTTGACATGGCTCTTCACTAAGGGGGCCACTGTCTCAGGGGGCAGTATGAGCATTCCAAGAAATAACAAATAAGAAAAGAAAAGTTTTCTGTTGTTGTAGGTATGTCCAGTCAAAGGGGAGTGGGTACACAACTGGGTTGTACATAGTGTAAGCAGTATATGAGAATATTGCCGCACACTGCGCCAAACTTATGATGCTGAAGTTGGTATCTTGTTGAAGATTCATAATCAATACTAGATAAAGGGCCATTTCAAAGTTTTTAGTTAAAGAATGTAGACAGAATCTAATCATCTTTACACTTAGGCTGGTCAAATGTGAAGTGGATTATTCTGGCGTGATCACAGATTATTCAATTTGTATTAGGTTTTTGAAACTCATGGAGAAACGTAATTTTCTCAAAATAAAAAAAAAAACAATTTAAATAGTCTCTTGCCTTACGGTTGAGTGCAAAAGGAATGTCTCTCCCAGGGCGTCCTTCATGCAAGAACCACCAATGCACCACATCAGAGGAAGAAATAAAATCTGTTGGCTTTTCCAGTTTCAACTACTTATCTTTTTCTGGTGAAACATGTGGCATTGTATTTTGTTTTGACATCAGCTGGCATGTAAAACCCTTGAACTGTTGTCTGAAGATGCATCTTGCCCGCTGCAGATGGCAGAGGATATTTTGCTTAGTTATATGATCCAGGATAGGCTGTGTCTCTACACCAGATCGTCTTTAGAAGCCTTCAAATGGATTAAGCCAATTAGCCAAAGGAGTTAACATATCAAAAGTTTAATTCACACCAAATCCAAACTCCTTGCAGGAAAATGTGTGCAGATCAAAATGTCTTCTGCTTGCGGCAGAGGTCCAACATGGCATTGTGTTCAACTTCTCCCCAACTCACGTCATGATTAATATTAATCACATTCTGTGGGTTACATACGTGCACTGTGTACTGTAGATGATTCAAGGTTTCCACACCTACACAGCACAGATCCTTGTCTCCCAGCTTGTTGAGCTGAGAATGTGGCCCTGTACCAGGTACCAGCCCACTGAATGAATAAAACAGTGTTAGCAAGTTAATCATCTGTTCTCGTTTACAGCTTAGTTGTCTTGGACAGACACACAAAATGAAGAACAGCTTTCGCATCTGAAAAAGAGGGGGCCATATTTAGAGTGTTATATGTCGCTGGATGCTTGAACTTATATGCATATGTAAATATATTACACTTTGAAATATACCGAAAAGAAATCTGAAAAACAAGGAAAAGTGTGAAACTGCAGTTATAATTAATAAAACATAAGACAAAGAAAATTAAATGTTTTTGCTTTAGATTTCTGCTGACATTAAATCCCAATAAATCAATAAAAGCATTTTAAGTTTTCATTTCTGGATAATTAAGCTGGACAGTCACATTTACGAAAATGACTCTTTTAATTAATCAAACTACCATTAATAAGTGACCCCATAACCATAGATAGGTTTTAATGAAACATATGATTGAGTAATTGGTTTCATTTATGGAAAAAGGATTTTAGCTTCTAATAAGGTCCAACTTTTAATACCCTAAAACAGCCATAAGTCAACATGCCAGTACATTTCAGCACAAAACCCCCAAAACTGAAACGACAAACACATCTGTCAACAGGGGAAACTTATGCCATATTAAGCTTTTTAATTTTTGCTTTAATAACGATGACCTAAAACCAACACACACACACACACACACACACACACACACACACACACACACACGCACACACACGCACACACAGACTCCCAGCTGCCATCTTGGTTGTGTGTCCTAGAAAACGGTTGACACAGCTGTCACCAAAAAAACTACACACCAGTGATTATTTTTCTTGTGTTCATCAGAATTAATGCTGGCTTAGTTTGGTATTTTGTCTGGTGTGAGATAACCGCTGTATGAATTATTTAAATACGTTGTTTGCTCTGCATTTCAAGTCACTTTATTCGTGTTTACAGAGAAGTGGGTGAAAGTTTTTACAGCATAACTGCTGGCTTATTGTAATTAGAAAAAACTTCTTATTTTGATTCTTTTTCCCCAAAATTTTAATACAAGCAGCACAAACAAAAGTACCAGCATGTTGTCACATGTGTGAACTTTAATATGTTGGATTATTTGTTTCTTATTTTGTTAGGATATGCTCATTGAGGTGGATGAAAACGGGACCTTGGACCTGAGCATGAAAAAGTGCAAGGAGAACGGAAAAGCTCAGGCCAAGACACCTTTGGATGAATTGCTGCCTCCTCCCGAGTCCGTCATGGCGAAAGGCGGGAGTTTGCTCATCAACCCCACCTTCTACCAGCCACTGTGCGACCGAGAAACCTGGGAGAACTCCATCCCTGCCAACTTCAGCAAAGCACATGTTCTACAGGACAAAGAGGTAAAAGCTGCTTGTGACTGAAAAACATGCACAGATTAAAGTGAAACTGTTTAGACCTAAAGTTTAAATATACCAGGAAGGGAATGTGACTGTGGCTCAGTAGGAAGAGTAGTTGTCTTGCAATCAGAAGGTTGTGGGTTTGATTCCAGCTTCCTCCTGCCATATGTCAATGTGCCCCTGGGCAAGACACTTGACCTCAAGTTGCCTACCGATCTGCGTATCGGTGTGTGATTGGGTGAAAGTGGCTCTAGTGTAAAGTGCTTTGAGTGGTGTGTATGACTGGAAAAGCGCTATATAAGTTCAGTCCATTTAACATTTTCTACGTACAAAGTTTGTTTTCTGTTTTATGGTAAATCATTGTTAATCAAAATAAAAAATTTTTTTTTTCATTTTTCACTTTGCTGCAAATAAAAAATTCTAAACATTTCCATCAAAAGCAAAATAAAGTTGTACTTGAGTTATTAAGTACAGATCTAACACATTTGTTTCATACTCAATTAGCTTTACCGGCCTAACATTTCTCAAAGAGTTTAAATTTATTTTTCTATCAAACACAGTGAAATTAAACAGCTTCATTTACCTATTAGATACATATTGTTTTAGTTCAAATTCATCATTTGTAATGGCAGTTAAATTTAACTATAAGCAGCAGTGTTACCAAATTATATATTGGGCTGCATGGTGGTGCAGTTGGTAGCACTGTTGCCTTGCAGCAAGAAGGTCCTGGGTTCAATTCCCAACCAGGGGTCTTTCTGCATGGAGTTTGCATGTTCTCCCTGTGCATGTGTGGGTTCTCACTGGGTACTCTGGCTTCCTCCCACAGTCCAAAGACATGCCTGTTAGGTTAATTGGTCACTATAAATTGCCCTTAGGGGTATGAATGAGTGTGTGCATGGTTGTTTGTGTGTTGCCCTGCGATGGACTGGTGACCTGTCCAGGGTGTATCCTGCCTCTTGCCCATAGACTGCTGGAGATAGGCACCAGCTCCCCTGCGACCCACTATGGAATAAGCGGTAGAAAATGACTGACTGACTGACAATTTATGAGGCTGAAATAACATGAATATTGTCTTACAGCTTTTATTCAATCAGAGGAATTAAGAACAGGTATTAATTCAATGGTTTGCCTGTCAGTCTAAACATTTTACGATTTAGAGCCCAGATGGTCCAAATACAAAATGTTTTTAATGTAAAAAGTGCAAACAAACATTCTAAACATTTAAAGTCAAAACAGTTTAAAGCTTTGGTAACACAGTTTTGTGAATATTCATACAGAGCTTTTTTAAATGTTGTGTTTAATATTTTAATTTAGTTATACATTTAATAGATTTCTTAAACAATTTCCTTTAAAAACGTATTTAGAAACTTTGATAAACAACCAAACCTTTACTTGAGATTTTTTCTATGTAAGTAAAATAAGTAAATCTGTCCACACATTTGTTTTGATCTGTCTGGATGTTACTAACATGCCTTATGTTACAGTTTATGTTACAGACTTGATGAGATAGTGAGAGTTTAACTGCTATCTTTATATAAAATGCATATCTGCTTTAGCAATATAAAAAGAAATGACTTAAATTGTTATTTATTTCACAAAAACAGAAATAATAATAAGAGAAATACCTTTAATGAAGTAGGACTTTCTTAGTTTCCATTTTCTTTCCAAGTTCAATTTTAGTAGAGTAGGAATACCTAAGTTTATACCTTTTAAAAATGATAGGAATGTTTGAACATTCTAATTGAACCATAATATGGCTTCTTTTGTTTCGAAGACAAGATGTATTTGTTGTTGGTGTGAGGTATCGGATTTTAAGTACATACATCCATACCTCATGGCTTTGCGTTATAAACACTTTTGGATTACTTTAAATGGGTGTATGGTTTACATCCTGAGTGTCCTCAGGCCTAATCTCTTTGTGCTGCACTCTGACCTTTAGCAAATGTTTTAAGAGTATAACACTGGGATTTTCTTAATTATTCACTTTTAGGTCAGTAAAGAGAGAGTCTTTAACAATGCTGTTGTTTTGTCTTTCCCAGCAGGAGGATTATGATCAGGTGTCCTTGGAGGACCAGCACTATCCAGGGGACGGCAGTATGTTAAGCCCCAAAGCCAAGCTGCTGTTACGAGATTCAAAGAAGGAGCTTTTGAGGTAGGCTATGCAGGGTTAAATGCTGAAACATCTTGCAGCATCTTTATTCAGTCAGATATGTGTAAGCTGATCTTCTCTTTTAGTCGGCAGATGGTCAGTATTAATGGTAAAAAAAAGTGTAACTCCGAACCCTAGAGCAGATTGATTTAAGTGGGTCAAATGAAACTCACTGTGTCACATGTGACTGTAACTGATATGTTTGCAGGTTCATGTGGAGAAGAATTGTGTCTGTTTGAAAGTGAGTTTTCTCCCTGTATGTCCCATAAAAGCTTCGCACAACTCTTGACTCTCGTAGTTAGAGTGCATGCTCTACTCTACTGGGTCTTCCCACCAGAGAAGTAGGACCCTGTAGTTTTTGCACAGACCACTTGCCCTGAGAGTTCCTGAATGACACTCAGAGACGTTATCACACTGAATCCTATGCACTGTAATCACAAACACCAACTAAACTTCTCGCTGTACTAACTCTTGTTTCTCTTTAACGTCAATGAAAAGGCTTTCAGTGTCAAATAAAAGATTCAGTCGCAGCTTGGCAAAGTCTGTGGGAAGTGGAGTAATCTGTGTATTAAATGCTTTGTGTTCCCCGTGCAGCTGTCCGACCCCAGGCTGTGACGGCAGTGGCCATGTGACGGGGAATTATGCATCGCATCGGAGGTACCTCAATTAATTACAGTCTCATTAGCAGCAGCTCAACGTTATTCAGACAAGGGAAACAGTGCTTATTGTTAAAACTCATGACAAACTGTAGCTTGTACAGTTCATAAAGTGAAATGACAGTTTCATGAAAAGGCTTTATTTTCCTGAGGAGGAAGTTGTATATTCAAATAACATTGTATTATCTATGTATTGGGATGATTTAATCCCACAGTGATCAAAGCATGAATTAAAGTGACTCTTAGCTCTTTATCCTCTCCAGTGTGTCTGGATGTCCCCTGGCTGACAAAACTCTCAAATCACTGATGGCAGCCAACTCTCAGGAACTAAAGTATGTGTTTTAAAAACAGTTATTTTTCATTTGTGAAAGGATTTTTCACATGAAACTACGCAGCTTGTTCTCGCTTCCCCTCTGTGCTCCTCTTCTTTCCCCCCTATCCGATCTGTTTATCCCTTTCATTCCCATTACACACTATGCAAGATTTCCATGTCCTCAACATGAACTCGTTTAGCTATTTGTGCTGTTTTCCTGCATATTAGCATGGATCCACTTTATGTTGTAAAAAGCACCTGGTGTCTGTGTCTCTCAACCTGCAGGTGCCCAACACCTGGCTGTGATGGATCTGGACATGTGACTGGGAACTATGCTTCGCACAGAAGGTAAGGAGAGAGAGAGAGAGAAAAAAAAAAACATCATCACTACTGAGCAAGAAATATATTTGTCAGAATCATAACATTCAAACAGATGGTGAAAGTCGCACTTTATACAGCAAACATGCTGCACTTTTTGAATTCTTGTTTTTAAATATTAAATTATCTATCTATCTATCTATCTATCTATCTATCTATCTATCTATCTATCTATCTATCTATCTATCTATCTATCTATCTATCTATCTATCTATCTATCTATCTATCTATCTATCTATCTATCTATCTATCTATCTATCTATCTATCTATCTATCTATCTATCTATCTATCTATCTATCTATCTATCTATCTATCTATCTATCTATCTATCTATCTATCTATCTATCTATCTATCTATCTATCTATCTATCTATCTATCTATCTATCTATCTATCTATCTATCTATCTATCTATCTATCTATCTATCTATCCTAATTTCATGCATTCTGTCCGTTTTTGATTTGTAGCAGAACTTTTTTGTAGCTTGGTGTTATTTCACCTTCTCCAACTGTTTTCAGCTTGTCAGGGTGCCCACGTGCCAGAAAAGGAGGTTTGAAGCTCACACCAAATAAGGATGAAAAAGATGAGCAGGAGCTGAAGTAAGATTTTTTTCTAACGTCCTCATCCTGCCGTCATGTCAGTATAAAACAAGACAACAGAGCGAAACTGGCATCACTCTTTTGTGCGTTATATACCTGCAGGCCATGGAGTTAAACAAAGGAAATCATACTTCGGTTGTCCCCAACATTAGTGAATTATTTTCTGGAGGGATTAGCAGCATGTTTTTGTAGGATTTTATCTTCCCTAGGGTTTTGTGTTGGTCCTATTTTCTGAATGGGATATCTGGCTTATCACTTTTCGCAGAGTGCTTTCTTTATAATTATATTACATTAAGAAAATGTCTAACTGATAAAGGCATGACACTCATTTGCTCTAATCACTGAAATTGTTATTGGAAAAAAGAGCAATATAATTGTTTAAATCCAAAGTCAGATATATGAGCCCCTGTTTACTTATACATCTGGACCCTGATTTTTACTTTTTAATTACTAATGCAAGGCCATGAGCTTAGGAATTATACTGGAGTAGATCTCACTAGGAGAGAAAGAGAGAGAAAGGGGGGAGGGTAACAAATGTCCCTAGATTATTGTAAATAGTGAGCCATATGGCATGCATCCATTGTCTGGGTGCCTTGCATCAAGCTACCTACCTGTGGTGGATGTAAGTAATGGGGACTGATGTTGTTTTGTTCTATAAGTGTGGCCGTGCTGTGTAGTGACAAAATGCTGAAACAGGCTTTTTGCAGGCAGCACTCCACAACATGCGTGCCATTTGGATCATCTCAGGCGACCTTTCACCTTTATCAATAAGGGAATGGGTTAGCCACCTCCAAATTACATTCTTTCACATGAGGGGGGAACATGACAATTATCTGTAATTCATGTCACTCCATTACTGACCTGCAGAAAACAGGCCTGGAATTGCAACTGACAAACTCTTAATGACATTCAGCATGAGTTTTGCTGATGTTTTTTTTTTTTTTTTCCCCAAACACAAATATTACTCACCACAAAATGTACACACTAACCCGAGCAGAGCGCTAATTCCAACCTAAGTTTTAGTGGATTAACAAATTACAGCTAATGTGATTATTTGAGTCCATCTCGAGTTTTTTGACTTTATTTTTAATCAGCATTTGGATGGATTAATCAAGGTAATGGTTAAAAAATCGTCCGGTCTAGTTATTGAAAGTGATTTTTTTAATACTGTTTTTTTTTTGTAGTTTAACAGTAAAGCTGTTTTGTGCTTTTGTTTTTTGGCAGCACAAAACTGTTGCTAAATGCAAGTTTGTTAGATTTTTCAGTAGTGTGAGCAGCTTTTCAGCATACTCCTCTCTTGACCTGTAGGTGTCCCGTGATTGGATGTGATGGACAGGGCCATATATCGGGGAAATACACATCCCACCGCAGTGCAGGCAGTTGTCCGCTTGCTGCTAAAAGACAGAAAGAGTCATCCATCGACGGTCTGCCCTTTGCCTGGAAGAGCAACAAGCAAGAACTGCCCCATTGTCCCCTGCCTGGCTGCAACGGCCTCGGACATGCTAATAATGTATTTGCCACTCACCGAAGGTAAGGTCACCAGTATACCATTTCCTATCTGAGCAAAACTGATGGCTGCAATGTTGCATCTTAATGTATGATGATACCTTCAGTACAGGTGCATCAATCCGAATTCTGTGGCCAATTCCCAGCCTCCAGTTGTTGTAAATCTTTGACTAATAACATTTTTGGCCAATTTTGATGTATCTTTATGAACTATAATATATAAAGGTATAGGAACAGCAATCAAAATATTTTTTCTAGCCTTGCTGCATGGCCACATCATACCATAATTAGCGATTAATGTGATTAGCTTTTCGAAAACAGCAGTCTCCACATGTGTATTCCCTGGAGAGTATAGATATTTTACCTTGAAGGCCCATTGATGCTCCTTTTGCGCACCTAAATAGGTCAGCCTGTTTCTAGATTCAAGATTCTTTATTGTCATTATGTCACCATAATAAGATTTTGCTGAGGCTCCAAAGACACACATGTATTGCACAGACATAAATTAAAAATATTAGCAAAATTTAAAAACACTTGTAAAATTTGAAAACACTTATGGAAAAAGAGAACATATGTACATGGAATGTGGTGTGTAGTCTTTAGTATTTACATGAAGTGCAGCTTGTGTTGAAACTGAGATGTCTGGAGGTTTGTTTGATTGTCAGCAGGGATGTTTACTGTCTGTCTGCAGGGGAACACCTGCCTTAACTGCTTTTGGAAAGAAACTATTTCTGAGTCTATTTGTTTTTTATGTCATGTTCCTAAATTGTTTCTGATGGAAGTGGGACAAAGTGCATTTCCGGGGTGGGTGTGGTCTGCAGCAATGTGTCTGGCCCTTTTCTGGACTCGAGCAGCATAAATCGAGTCAAGATCCGGTAGATGATATCCCACAATCCCCTGTGCTGTCCTCACCACCCATGCTAAGTCCTTTCTATCCTGTGCCACACCACACTGTCACACTGAGGCACAGGGAAAACATTGCTAAGTGTCACTGCCCTTGTGCTTTCAGTGCGTTTTAAGTTGCTATGGCTGTTAGGCAACGTTGCCACTTGCTCAAAAATTCAGAGGAAAGTTTCAGACAATAGAAAACATGGGGACAGTGAAATAAATCTTGATAATGTTCAGCCTCAGAAAGCGACATAAAAAGGATTACTGTAAACAGTGGTGGTCCGTGCAGCATGAGGATGGAGAAGTTCCACTATTTCACCATGGTCTTCTTCATTTCTTTCACTGATGGCATTTAAGCTATACTGCACCACTCTGCCTCCACAGTTACCGTTTGTTGCATTCGGCTACGCATCAGCAAGGTCCCTGATGACTGAAAGATGCACTAAATTAACGAAAAACTCCATCTGTAGTCGTCTGGATATTTGTTGAGCATAAATGGGCTTTTATTATAAGTTTTCCCAAAGGCTGCCAACATCTCCACATATAGGATGTTACACAATACAGAGGCTGATAGCTCAAAAGTGTAAAACAGAGCAACTTTGTAGTACTTAAATTAACCGTCCTTTTGTCTGCTGAAAGTCTCGCGCTCTGTCTATCTCCTTCACAGCTTGAACAAATGCAGTTTCCTTTTAAAGAGCTTTCCAGTAAAGCTCCACAATACATCGAATTGGATCATCACTGCAATAACAATGTTTGCAATATGATTCACAGATATGTATATTTTTTGTGGTTGAAATGCTAAAGCACATGGAAAACACTGGAGATATAGCAGTGATGGAAAGAAAGAAAAGGGAGGGTTAGTTGTAATCAGTGCAGCCCGACTTTTTACATCTGTTCATTTTGTAACAACTAAGTGATACAGAAAATATCTAACTTTGAGTGTTCCTTACTCAATAAAAGCATCGAGACCGAATGTTGTCAGTGCAACATAGTAGTGCTTACATATGTTGAGTTCATTGATCAGAAAAAAGATTGGACTTAAATTTCTGACTGGCTGGTCATCGGTTAGTATAACTTGTAAATTTTGGTGATATTCTACAAACTTAAACTTGTCTTTTGTGGTTAACTAGCTTGTCAGGGTGCCCGTTGAACGCACAGAGCATCAAGAAAAAGTATTCAGAGGAGGAGATGATGACTATCAAACTGAAAACTAGTAGTGGTGAGTTAATGCAAAACTGAATGTGAAAAATTATCAATCGATTGTCACTTGAATAACGAAGGTAACTCTCTGTAATGCAGGTGTTGAAAACAAAGAAGACATTCACCATCTGGACCATGAAATCAAGGAGCTGAACAACTCCAATATGAAAATAGAAGAAGACATGATGCAACTCCAAACACAGGTAAGTATTTACTCCCACAAACGTGTGCTTAAAAGCGACAGTTTTGGGTAATTGTTGCTCGCTTTATTTGATTAACCTCTCCTCGTTTTTGAAACCGAAAGCAGATCTCGTCAATGGAATGTAACCTGAAGACAATTGAGGAGGAAAACAAGATGATCGAACAGCACAATAATAGCCTTTTGAAGGAGCTAGCTCGCCTCAGCCAAGCTCTCATTAACAGCCTGACAGATATTCAGCTGCCTCAAATGGTAAAGTAAGCCTTGACCACAGGCTGCATCTGTCGAACCTGTCAATGAAAACTAGTTTCCTTCAAACTGCCATTTTTTACTCTGCTGTTTTTACTAATGGTCAAACATGTTTTTGTTGCAGGGACCCATCAGCGAGCATAATTTTGAAGCCTATGTGAACACATTAACGGATATGTACAACAACTCGGAGCATGAATACTCCCCGGAGTGCAAGGCCCTCTTGGATAATATCAAACAGGCTATTAAGAGCATCCATGTTTAAGCTGCAGAGCTACCAAGAGGTCCCTTTGACTTGGGATAATGGCACTAGATAGCTATATTTCACTAAAGAGTGCTGGCTCAACTCGGAAATGTGTTCGGCAATTCCTTGTTAAACAAGCTGCACTGAGAAAATTACCAGCCAGATTTGTAATGCTCTTACTGTTTCTACATTTATCCTGGTGAGATTTCTTTTTTATTATTATTTATTTTTACCCTCTTCTTGCACTTAATTATTTTCTATGGTTTGCTTGATTTTAATCTGTACGTGTTCATGTCATTCTTATATTATTGCTATTTATTATTATATTCCTTCCTCAGTGTATTTATTTCCTCAGATTTTATTTATTTCTTGAACTGTAAATGCTTACTATTTGAGAAATCTGTTGGTTTTTCTGCACATTGTAAATTTCACAGAAGCACATTCCAGTTTTTAATGGCATACTTTCGCCATCTAGTGTTGAAAAAGCTAGTCTATTATTACTCTTCTTCTTAGTTCTTGAGTTTAATCTCCCTTCAAAGAAAAAAAAGCTACCAAAACTAAGTATCACCAGTTTTAGGCATTGCTTTCACTTTTGTTATTGGGAACTGAATGTATTAGACAAAGTGAGATTTAAAAAAATGATGATAATAATGAAAATAAATGCAATGCAAGAGTACTGTACCTTTTTATACTCAAGGTGAAGGAGTGAGAATGCAGCATCATTTAGGGAAGCGAATGTGAGTTTATGCCACAAAAGGAGCGCAACTTAAAAGAAAAAAAAAATCAAATATTCACTTTGTCACAATGTCTTTCTTTTTTTTTCAAACAGAATTATAGATATTAAACTGCCTTCTGTGCACACACCGTGAAGTGTGCATATAGTATGTGCCTAAATGTATATGAATCCATGAAAATATACAAGTACTATGTTTTGTGGTAGGACAGTATTACGTGGATGGTGTCTAATTTATTCTACAGTACAATTATTTTCATAGGAGGACAAGTTCCTGATGACTGTTTGAATACCGGTGTTTCAGTAGCTGTAATCTCTTGAGTCAGGTTCTTAAAATATTACTGAGACTGAAATTAGTTTTTTTTTTTTTTTTTTTTTATAGTATGGATAGGGGACACAAGATAAAATCTGCTTCTGTTTTACTCTTTACTCCTCACATATATAAGCATTTCAACAGCTATCGAAGTTTAAATATCCTCTTGGTAGATTTGAATGACAGCTGTTTGAAAGCAACTGGCAGTTCAGTTTCAGTCGCTCATCACAGATAAACAGTAGTTAAAGGGCAATCAGTTGTTCCTTTGAATCAATTGCACTTTCGTATAAATATTTAGAGCGTTTCCATTAGTTCAACAAGTACAAGGAAAGGGGTCATTGTATTTACTTTACATAACCAGACATTTCAGTCCTTCAGTTTGAAATAGGTTTAATCCCAGGGTTGGAAATTCATAATATTCATTTGAGCAATATGTATTTAATTTTTAACCCAATGTAGCCTTGAAGGTTTTAGAATTAAACATTGTAACAGCAAAGGAGCCAAACTGCAGAAAATTGAGACCCTATTTTATCCAAATACTCAGAAATTTTAATGTTTAAAAACCCAATTATGTTTCTCAAACTTAATCCTTTATAAGTTATTGTTAATTCCTAAACCACGCGTTGTTTGCTCAGGAAGTTTTGTGAATAATATATTTTTTTCTTCTCCCTGTTAGTATTTGATGTTTTGTAATGTGAAAATGCTCTTTTTGTGGAACGATATTAGTATGAAATTGTACTGTATTTCTTTTCTTTTACATTAAAATGTAATTTTTTTTTTTTTTTTAGTTGGGGTAGTTTGTAAAATGGAAACTTCCTGATACTTTGACTATTTCATAATAAACAGATATGCGCTGTGTTGTACAGTTTGTGTATGGTAGAAATAAACTTTTCAAACGGTTTTGTGGTTTTTTAAATGCTTTTTTGTGCTCCGTTAATCAAACAGGAACAGTGAAGGCCGATGGGCTACATTTGCATGGGGTAACACTGGCACCTAGTGGTAAGTCTGACATATTACATTCAGAGCAGGGAGTTGGGTCAGGGGAGTGTGATGCTGACAGCTCTCGTTCAACAGCTTTTGTGGCAACATTTATGACAAAACAGGATGTCCAAGGAGTTCCTGAGATGCTAATTAAGATCACTGTTTGAGACCAAATCGGTTTATTTTATACAACCAACGAGTAAAAAAACAGACCCAACTAAACTGTCATTTTGTTACTTATTAATAACTTATTTTTCTTATTTACCTTTTCAACAGCATGTCAGCTTAGTGGTGTAGAAAATACAGTATATCCTATCCTCTTGAAATGACCAAATTAGGTTTTCAGTGCCTTCTACCTATTTACATTTTTTTACATGTATATTTGATTCTAGTTTTCTTTCCTAGGACTATTTGTGTAATCTTTGTTTTAATTAAAATATTACAAGTAAAATAACTCTTGACCATTAAACATAAATTATGTGCTGCAGGTTCCTTGATAGAGATAGTAGTTGGGAAACAAAGGGAAAATTAGCAGATTTTTAACATTTATGTGTCAACGGAAATGTCCCTGATTTATGTTTTACTAAACTAAAAACAAAGTGCATCAAACAACAAGATGTTTCAGATAAATATGTTGACGAAATAGCTCAATCCTGAGCTCATCCAACCCATGTTTGCTGTGCCCCCTACATGACTTGTGGCAAGCTGCAAATGAGACTTCTTTAAGCTTTCTTTAAACAATGGCTGTATACTTGTCTCTTTTCCACAAATATCACAAAAGTGCGTGACTGACACTTGTCAACACCTGCCAGCAGATACTCCCACCTGAGCTTTTCAACTGTGCTGCTCCCCCAGTGTTCCCATGTGTCTCTTGGCTACTGCTGGGATTAAAGCTCTCCCTGCTCAGCCTGGCTGCTTATGTGGACGGTCATGTCTGTGATATGTTCAAAGCTTTGGTTATTGTTCTATAACCTAACCAGACAACTTGTCTACAGCCTAAATCCTGTCCTGTCGTGTTCCTTGGTCTTCATAATGCTGTTTGCTCGCTACTGTTTTATAACTCAATGCTGAGGCTTTTATAGAGCAGCTGGATTTATCCTGAGACTAAATTACTCATGGGTAGACTCTGTTTACCAAGATGATGATGGTGGAAGGCAGTTGTTTGTACTGGATTTTATTTAGGTTTATCAGAGTAAACACGGCTGAATACATGCGCAACCCAACTTTTCAGATTTGTGTTTATTCTTAAAGAAATTGTGATGGTGTATCACGTAAAATCAAAATGTTTAAAACCAAAATGAAGTCAATTTTGTAATGGTAATGTGACAAAATGTAAAACAATTGAGCATTAAATATGACAAGTGTTTACTGCCAAGTAGTTAACAGAATAGAAGATGAACTAATTGACTGAATACATATAGTTAAAGATGACTTTTTTTAAACATTTGTTCCTTCCAAATTGTTTTACATTTTTGAATTGAAAATAAAACAATTATCACCAATCAGAAATCTTTGCACACAAAAAGATCTGAGCCCTGACTAAACTCAAACATCAGTTACCTTGTGGGGACAAAAGCTGGCTCTCAGTTATTGTTAGGAAAAGCCAGATTATGTTAGGCCACAACCTGATTGGCAGCCTCAAACCCAGGGGAAATTTATGACAAAAATATGTAAACCAGAATGTCAGTCAACGTTTGTTCTTAAATGTTTATACGTTGAGTCATATCACTGGAGGAAGCACACAAATGAGCAGAAATCAAAGATAGATGCGTGTTGGAAGATTTATAAATAAGACACATGCTGCACAAAGCCATTTCCTGGTACGTCACATCAGTTACTCTTCCTGTAATACTCCTTCTGTGCTTTTTGCTGCAGCAGAGTGGGGCTAATGGCAGAGTGCTTGAAGCTTGATGGCTACATTCACACTTTTGTATTTAATCTAATCTAAGCATAAAAACCAGAAAGGATAAAGGGTACCCACTGGAAGTAATCTGAGAGTACTACAATGTAATGTAAGTAGCTTTTGTTAATACCAACCTGTTGCATCCTCTTTAAAATGCCATAGAAGACTCTTAAGGACTCACACATGGATTGACTGCAGAACTTCAGCTAGATTTTCAATCTTTGTGATGTGCTGGAGAAGACTAAATGCAGTGGCCCAGCTCCCACATCATCGAGACTGTGGCAATAACCTTTAAATATTGTAATTTGTTGGACCCTGCTACTTTTTTTTCTTTTGGTCAATCTAACTGTACATTCATTATGATATAAATATTGGTTAGTTTTATTAGGTTAGAGTGAGTGTGATTTAAAAGAGGTGTCAATGTGCGGGCCACTGTATCTCTAATCTCCTCTCTCCATCCCTCACTTCAGCTCTCATGAGACTCTAATTATAACGCTAAAAACAAACCGTTTTGTATGGAGGTGTTGATTTTGTTCGATTCTGGGTCTCTGAGAGTGGCAGTGAGTGACATTACTAATGATCCTGGATGAGCAGCTATTCAGTTATGAGAGACACTCAAATGTGCGTCGCGGTGTATTTTGAATTAATAGTTTTGGATCACGCAAGTGGATCTCAGCACCTCTGCTTTGCAATTAAACCACCGGGGGAGGAAGTAAATAAATTTGTTTGTTTTACAGGAAGAAAACTACTCACGGAAAAACAGCTGTTTGTGTAAATATAAAACAAATATCTGAAAGAGATGTAGAAAAAAGCGTAGTTCAGTTACTAATTTCTTTACACACAAGAGAAGTCTTTCAAAGATACTAATACAATGAAAAGGTCACATGCTGCCTCACACACAAGAAACTCCAGAGTAAAAATTATGTTTAGTCTAAGCTGACCAGTTCAGAGCCAAAGCACACGTAATGACCACAACTTCCTTCACATTAAGCCATTTGATCATCTATTCCCACTCCTCCACAGCTAAATTTAGGCCTCTCATTATGTGAACTGTGTGAGGTTAGAAGGTGCACAAAACTTTCTACAACCTTTTTATTTTTAAAGTCTCTTGTCGAAGGGCTGAATAATGAACAGGCTTATCAGATGGCCCAGATCTGTTTCTCGCTGATATAAGGACAGAAACAGTGATGGTTAAGGAGGGCTTCATCAGATACTTGTGTGCGGTGCACAACAAAAACAAGGTTTTTCACAGTGTAGATTTGTATCATATCCTTCCCCTCATGTACTCTAAACAGACCCCACACTGGAGCATTACCAGATGTGAGGACACATCTTCAGTGGGAAAGCTCCTGCTGCGTAGTGTACATGTGAACAGAAACTTTGGAGGAAGTCAGTCAGTCATTTTCTACCACTTATTACATAGTGGGTCATGGGGGAGCTGGTGCCTATCTCCAGCAGTCTACGGGCAAGAGGCAGGGTACACCCTGGACAGGTTGCCAGTCCATTGCAGGGCAACACACAAACAACCATGCACACACTCATTCATACACCTAAGGGCAATTTAGAACGATCAATTAACCTAACAGGCATGTCTTTGGACTGTGGGAGGAAGCTGGAGTACCTGGTGAGAACCCATGCATGCATGGGGAGAACATGCAAGCTCCATGCAGAAAGACCCCAGGCTGGGAATTGAACCCAGGACCTTCTTGCTGCAAGGCAACAGTGCTACCAACTGCACCACCATGCAGCCCCTTTGGAGGAAGTGTGGAAATTTACAACCTCCTGTGTTCATGGGAGATAAAACAGGGATGTAACAAAGAGGTTGCATTAATGGATATATTTTTCAACACTTACAATACTTGCTAAAGTATTCATACCCAATGAATGTTTTTGCATTTAGTCAAATAACAACTAGCTTCATTTTTATATGGATTTTACGAGATAGATCAACACAAGCAAGCAGATAATTGTAAAGAAGGAAAATGACACAAATTTCAAATATGCCATCTATTTCCAATTGCATTTTGTGGTGGCAGCATCATACTGTGGGCATGCTTTTTATCAGCAGGGAAGGAAAAATGATAAGACTTGATGGAAAGATGGGTAGAGTTAAATGTCAGGCAATTCTGGAAGAAAACCTGTTTGAGGCTGCAAAAGACTGGGGCGGAGGATTTACCTTCCAACAGAACAACAAACAAGACATATTCAGCCCCCTTTAATATGATACTAACAAATAAAATACAACAGAACAGGTCAGAGGGAAAATTGTGTGGAGTTTAAAGCAGTGTTAGGTTATAAAACAGGATCCCAAGTACTGATAATCTCACAGAGCACTGAGAGTATAGCTCAACTGGAAACCTACCAAGACATGGGTCTTCGCCTAAGCTGAAAGGCCAGGCAAGGAACTTATTAATCAGGGATGCAGCCAAGAGGGCTATGTTGTCTCTGGAGGAGCTGTAGAAATCTTAGAGAACCTGTTGACAGGACAGATATTTGACATGCATTTAACAAATCTGACCATTAAGGAAGAGGGGCAAGAATAATGCTATTGTTGAAAGAAAGCCATAAGAAGTCCTTTCACAAACTATCACAAGCAAAGGACACATTAAACCTGAGGAAACAAATGTCAAATAAAACCAAAACTAACATTTGTGACCGACATGTAAAAGACTATGTGTAGAAGTAAGCTAACACTGACCCTCAACCCTGACAACTGCACCCCCACAGGGGAACATGGTGGGTGCAGCATCATGCTGTGGGCATGGTTTTCTTCTGGAGGGACAGGAAAGCTGATCAGTTAATAGGAGAATGAATGGAGATGAAATTTTAAGCAATACTTAAAGAAAACCTGTTATAGGCTGCAAAAAATGAGACTGGGAATGAGGTTCACCTTCCAGCAGGACAACGACCCTAAAATTACAGCCAGAGGAATCAAAACATATGGCCAAGTCAAACTCAAGACCTAATTCCAACTTAGAATTAGTCACAAGACATGAAACCTGCTGTTCTCCATCCAATCTGGCTGAGCTTGAGGAATATTGCAAAAAAGAATGGGTAAATTTTCCCCCAAAGGATTTGATGCAGCAGTTAGCAGCAAAACAAGATTCTACAGTCAGGGAGAGAGAGAGAGAGAAGAAAAGTCCACACGATTCTTTTTTTGTTTAAAAATGTTAAAAACCATGACTTGCCTTTCGCTTCACAGTTAGAATCCTCCATAAGACCGTCACATTTCTAATAAATATAAATCCTACTAAAATACAACGAAGTTTTTAGTGTAAGGTGACAAAGTGTAAAAAAAAGTGCAACGGGTACGAACATTTAAAAACACAACAGTTAAACGTGCCACGATAAGAAAAACATAGTGACATTTTAGGCACAAAAGCATCTCCACAGCATGATTCTGACATCACCAAATACATTTACACGCCACAAATTAGTAAAACAAAACCAAAAAAAAACCATGCATGCCTATTACACTTCACATGTGATAGATAGATAGATAGATAGATAGATAGATAGATAGATAGATAGATAGATAGATAGATAGATAGATAGATAGATAGATAGATAGATAGATAGATAGATAGATAGATAGATAGATAGATAGATAGATGAGCAACAGCTTTCCCTGTTTCGACATTTTAAAACCACGTGACCAGTGTTTACATTTTTTCTCAGCTGTTTCTTTCTTCGTCCCCTCCTACACGTTTCGTCGTTACCATTCTTGTTTTTTCCAACCAAGCCGCAAAAGTTAGCTCAGATAAGCAGTACTTAGTCACCAGAAGAGGCTGTTATCGTGTGAAAGTGGCTTTCACTGACCGTCGCATTGCACGGTGCGATCACTTGCAAGGAGTGAGTAAATGCGACACGGACATTGTGAGTATTTCTGTTCTCCTTCCTGGCCAAGTTCCGTATGTTTGCGAGTTATCTGGTTTCATTTCTGTGTTCGGCGGTAACTATATCATTTTAATGGGGACTTGCACAACAGAGGAGCAGCGTTGTGTTGGTTCTAGGCTGTGTGTGTAACGGCAGGATAAAGAGGCGAGCTTACCTAACCTGCTTTGTCTGTTTTGATGATGGCGTACCTCGGGCCCACCAAAACCTAACCTTAGCCAGCTCCACTCCCACAGTTGTTTTCATACACTTTGTAATAAATCAGATGCTAACCTCTCAACTAAAGCTCGTCTTCTCCGTAGAATTGACAGGTTTTATTTTTTCTATGTGTGCTCAGGCTGCAGAAAGCTTGGTAACAGGGCACTTTTTTTTTTTTTTTTTCCTGACACAAATGTTGATACAACGTAAGAGGTTTCGGGAATTTTTTTTTAATTATCCGTGCGATTTTTTTGTTTTTAACCCAACCGTTACCAAAAACCCACAAAGCCGTATGTTTTATCCGTTTTAACAAGTCGGTTTGGCGAGTTGCATACAGCTAAAGATTGGGATTAATCGCACTGCAGAAAGCTGGCCAGCCACTGCGTTTCAGCTCGACAAAAAGTGGGAACAAAAAGCGGCATGAATGCTCAGCCGCAGCACAGACTCTCTCTGTGTTTAACAGCGGCTTTGTTTAATGCTCGAATAGTCAGACGCGGGTGTGCATACGGAACAGTCGTGGCCTTTAAAGGCTGGAAAACATTTCATGAAAACGGTGTTGTTGTTTTGCTTCGTCGTCACACGCAGTGCGAGCAGCGTGTTCGGGCCGCGGATTGGCTGAGGAGCTGCCATCTGTGTGGCAACGGGGTCACGTGACCAGGCGCAGCGCTGATTGGCTTCCACAGGTGTCAGTTGATGGGAATTCAGGAGCAGACTCCGCTGCAATAAAAACGGGAGCCCCCTTTGCTGGTGGGGTTTTCTTCGCTAATGCAATGAAAATATCATAATTAGGAGATGGCTAAGGGTTGACTTAGCCATCTCCTAATTATGATATTTAAATTATGAAATATTATCTCTAGATGATGTCTTATAATTGAGAGAGAATCGTATAACTATGATTCCCTGTCAGACTTAGCTCGGTTTTGTGGCTCTCCAAAATGTTAATATTCCGGTCAGAAGAAACATGTTGATCAAACTAAAAGATTACTTTAAACCTAAATCTGCCTGGGGTGTGAATAACGTTGGGCTTAACTGTAGTTAAGTAATAGAAACAGCATCAATCCAGTACTATAAGCATCCTGCCTTTTTAATTTTGTAAGAGGTGCCAAAATAATAATTGTCAAATAAGCCCAATTTACGCGAACACTGTCAAAGTTTTGTTGAACACACCGATTTGAAAACAGTTAAATGTAACAATGTGGCGAAAAAAAGAGAAACGTCTGAAGCATTGGTATCTACTGGAGAAGGCAGAAAATAACAGATACAAAAGAAATGTGTAAAACTGTATAATTCAAAGGGGTTGTACTTTCGTTTTAGCTTGCGAATTTATATTATGTTCCCTTTCATAATTTTCTGCATAATTTAATTTAGGTGAAAGTTTTTTTAGTGCACTATGACAACTACAGAGTCTGGCATGTGGGGCATAAATAATGCTATTGTTGAAAGAAAGCCATAAGAAGGCCTTTTACGGTCTATCACAAGCAGCAAATGTCAAATAAGACCAAAGCTAACGTTTGTGACCTACATGTAAAAGACTATGTGTAGAAGTAAGCTAACACTGACCCTCAACCCTGACAACTGCACCCCCACAGGGGAACATGGTGGGTGCAGCATCATGCTGTGGGCATGGTTTTCTTCTGCAGGGACAGGAAAGCTGATCAATTTCAGAGTAATGTAATTTAGTTGAAATGTTTTGAGTATACTTTGACTACTACAGAGCCTGGCATGTGCTGGTTGTCAAAGAAAAAGAGGTAGGTGAAATTATTCCATTTAGTTAACTAAACCGTTCAAACAGGTTTGCAAATCGTCCTGTTGGTTCACTGATTTGCTAATTAGCAATAGATCATTCTTCTAGATCATTAATTTTCAAACTGCTTTAAAATCACAAACCTCACCTCATATAACTATAGAAAATAATCTACACCCTACAATTAGATTTTTATCAAAACATGTTGTTCTCTGACCTGGAGGATTATTTCAGAACCATCCTCAAAGTAAACCAAGGATTAGAAGTCAGAAAATGTAAACAAGCATACAAGTTTCTAATTTATGACCAAAAAAACATGAATATCTGACCCATGGAAGTTTTAGTGTGATTTTTGTTTTTACTTAAAACACTTATGTTGATGTTCTTAAATATATTGATGACTTCACCATTTGTAGATGGCCTCTAAACCTTTGGTTAACTTCTGGTGATCAGTTCTGTTCACCTTGTTCGATTTACATTTTTCTGCTTTGCACTGAAAACACAGCTAAACACATCTGCTGCACACACACACACACACACACACACACACACACACCAATTCCAATCTTTGACTGTTCATGTACTTTTCTAAACTTCAATGGATTTCCGCACCTTTTAATTTTGTTTTGCCACCTGCTGCTTCAATAAAATGTGTCCCTTTTTACATTTAATGTAATGTTTCCTAATAGTTGTTTTTTTTTTTTTTCACATGAAGGTAAAAACAAAGTTAGCAAGCAGTGCAGTTTTCCATGTTAATTTGGTGCATCTAAAAGATTCCTGATTGAATAGATGAACATGCTTTGTTTTGGCATCACACCCAATCAGAAATCTATGACTGTAGTGCATACAATACAGACAATGAATGAACAAAACTGTATCTGATAAATTTTAAGCATTAATTGCTTTGCACGCACATTCCTTTGGATTATACCTAATCTATTGTTTTTTTCTTAACATTTGCATAAAGAAAAGGAGAGGTGGTTACAACTCAACTCAATTTTAAATGCACATTTAAATTCTTATTGATAGCTTAGGGGTAAAAAAAGAAAAGTTGTTATTGACAGGAGCAGCAGGTTTTTCCACTGCAGAGCACTAAAATGATTTAGTCTGAAGATGGTGCTAAAGCTAAGGTCATTATGGTAAACATTTCATAGCTTCTCGTGTGTAGCTCTGGAAATAAAGGCTGCTCAAGATCCTTTACTGCTTGCAGTCAACAGAGTCCCCCCTCTCAAAAGACTGATTTGTTGTTGCTATTGATGTGTGACCAAATGTAGATCCTAGACAATCTGCAGGCTATGTAAAAATTGAGCTAAATTTCTACATGCATATTGCTGTTACCAAATAGATTTTTCTCCTCAGACTCACTGTTAAACCATTGCACACTGTACAGTGAAGGTTGAAATGCCACCCTGCTTGACACTCCTTTAGGCTGGAAGCATAAATTTATTCCCTGTAGAATATGGAGAGGGAGATTATGCGTCAGACGTTTGTATTCCATTTGACCCTGCAGGACATGTCCAAGTGGGATCACAGTCTGAAAGCATGCAAATTTTCAAGACGTGTACATTTTCAGAAATGAAGGAAGTATTAGGGTAAAGGTTAAGGCCTGAAAGTGTTAATCCCAAACTGATTACAGTGCTGCATAAAACCAATGTGATTTCTTTTTGCCAATTGTGATTTATTTTGTATGTTTCACAGGGATTGGACTGTTAGGGTTTAATTTACAGCCTCTTGTTGTGGAACAAAGAATTTTACTGGCGGGATAATTGATCTAGTGGGTGAAAATCACAGAATAACGTGCAGAGCAGCCGTATAATATTTTTTCTTTTTGTCAATGTGATGGTAGACTACAATTTTATAGCTGTAGAAGTTAAGTAAAATTTTACTGATCATATTTGCATCCATAATTCATTTAGAAATACAGGTCCTTCTCAAAATATTAGCATATTGTGATAAAGTTCATTATTTTCCATAATGTCATGATGAAAATTTAACATTCATATATTTTAGATTCATTGCACACTAACTGAAATATTTCAGGTCTTTTATTGTCTTAATACGGATGATTGTGGCATACAGCTCATGAAAACCCAAAATTCCTATCTCACAAAATTAGCATATCATTAAAAGGGTCTCTAAACGAGCTATGAACCTAATCATCTGAATACACGAGTTGACTCTAAACACCTGCAAAAGATTCCTGAGGCCTTTAAAACTCCCAGCCTGGTTCATCACTCAAAACCCCAATCATGGGTAAGACTGCCGACCTGACTGCTGTCCAGAAGGCCACTATTGACACCCTCAAGCAAGAGGGTAAGACACAGAAATAAATTTCTGAACGAATAGGCTGTTCCCAGAGTGCTGTATCAAGGTACCTCAGTGGGAAGTCTGTGGGAAGGAAAACGTGTGGCAGAAAACGCTGCACAATGAGAAGAGGTGACCGGACCCTGAGGAAGATTGTGGAGAAGGGCTGATTCCAGACCTTGGGGGACCTGCGGAAGCAGTGGACTGAGTCTGGAGTAGAAACATCCAGAGCCACCGTGCACAGGCGTGTGCAGGAAATGGGCTACAGGTGCCGCATTCCCCAGGTCAAGCCACTTTTGAACCAGAAACAGCGGCAGAAGCGCCTGACCTGGGCTACAGAGAAGCAGCACTGGACTGTTGCTCAGTGGTCCAAAGTACTTTTTTTGGATGAAAGCAAATTCTGCATGTCATTTGGAAATCAAGGTGCCAGAGTCTGGGGGAAGACTGGGGAGAAGGAAATGCCAAAATGCCAGACGTCCAGTGTCAAGTACCCACAGTCAGTGATGGTCTGGGGTGCCGTGTCAGCTGCTGGTGTTGGTCCAGTGTGTTTTATCAAGGGCAGGGTCAATGCAGCTAGCTATCAGGAGATTTTGGAGCACTTCATGCTTCCATCTGCTGAAAAGCTTTATGGAGATGAAGATTTCGTTTTTCAGCACGACCTGGCACCTGCTCACAGTGCCAAAACCACTGGTAAATGGTTTACTGACCATGGTATCACTGTGCTCAATTGGCCTGCCAACTCTCCTGACCTGAACCCCATAGAGAATCTGTGGGATATTGTGAAGAGAACGTTGAGAGACTCAAGACCCAACACTCTGGATGAGCTAAAGGCCGCTATCGAAGCATCCTGGGCCTCCATAAGACCTCAGCAGTGCCACAGGCTGATTGCCTCCATGCCACGCCGCATTGAAGCAGTCATTTCTGCCAAAGGATTCCCGACCAAGTATTGAGTGCATAACTGTACATGATTATTTGAAGGTTGACGTTTTTTGTATTAAAAACACTTTTCTTTTATTGGTCGGATGAAATATGCTAATTTTGTGAGATAGGAATTTTGGGTTTTCATGAGCTGTATGCCACAATCATCCGTATTAAGACAATAAAAGACCTGAAATATTTCAGTTAGTGTGCAATGAATCTAAAATATATGAATGTTAAATTTTCATCATTACATTATGGAAAATAATGAACTTTATCACAATATGCTAATATTTTGAGAAGGACCTGTATAGTTTCAAAACATTTGGCAGAGTTTGTACCCAGAGCCATCTTTATATTCTGATGTGTAAACAAGCCTACAACCCCTGACAAAAACATACAACAGCGTGTTGTTGGCATATGTTTATGCAGTTTTTTTATTTTATAACGAAAAAAAAAAAAATCCTTGCTTTTGGTTTTGGGGACATAATTCAATGGAATCAAAATAAACATCATTGACTTTGGAGGGAAAAAAAATGATGGAATCAGCCAACTTTTAGGAAAAACCTTGTGAAATTAGGAACTAAAATAAAAACAATTAATCTTTTGTTTTGCATCTTCTTTGGTTTTTCTGTTTTAATTCCTTTGAAATGTATTCATTTCTCATAAATGTTTAAATTGGATTAAGATTCCAACTGCACTTGAGATAAGCTGCCTTTCCTAAAGAAAAAAAAAACAGATCAAACTTAAAATTGCTGAATTAAAGAGTGCCTGAAATTTCAGTGATTTTTCTGCCCTCAATACTTTTATGTCTTTCTTGCTACCCGAGTGCTACCCTTTAACAACCATCCGATTTTCGATGGACTTGCTCCATTTATTAGCCCAGTAACAATAACAGACAGCTCTCATGTTTCTTGTGAATCAAGTTCAACCGGTCGTTAAGGTCTGCACCCCTCTATTAAAGAAGAATCCTATCCAGAATTGGACTTGTGCAGGTTTTTGTTTTTAGAAATGCAAATTAAAGGGTGATTCCATCATTTTCCCCAACATCGATTCCACCTTGTTTTTCTTCAATGTATCTTAAAAAAATGTTTTACAAAGCCAGAATGTTTCGTTCGTAAATCAGATTGTGCCATTTGTGCCTCTTTTGTTTCATACTAAGAAAATAAAACTTACTAAACATCTGCCGAAAGTAATGATTCCATGTTTTGCCAGGGGTTGTACATTTTGTGCGGTGTTTTGTGATGCGCTCTAAAATCTCATATTTCTGTTGTAGAATAAATTGAGATAAACTGGCCTCAAGAAACAGAAAATTACAGACAGAAGTTTTTACAAAATGTTACAGTTCTACTGCCTCACCACATTAACATCTGTGATATAATTCTACTTGTACTAAGTAAATTGCTTTCCCTCGTTGTTATAAACATCAGTTTCTCATCGCGTTGCAGCTGCTGTTTTACCAGACTGTTCATTCTCCAGGCTTACATGATGGGAGAAGGTTATTTAAAAAGCAGCCCTTAGTGTTAATGAGCTGAGCGAAAGGCAACATTTACCTGGGTGCTAAAATGTTTCATTAAATTTACACCTACATGATGTGAAGTGTCAATAAACCTGAACTTAATAGGTAACTGATTTTTTTCTGCACTTGCATTGTAAGCTCCATGAATACCTTCGTAGGTAATGTGCTTTGCAATAGTATTCATGCCTCTTGATCTTTTTTTTTTTTTTGCATTCTTCACATTAGAAGCACAAATTTTGTTTGGATTTAAGCAAAGTAGCACATAATGGTGAAGTAGAAGGAAAATGTAATATTAGGCCTGTCACATATTCTACCACCAGAGTTACGAATTTCTGCATCTCCCCTAGAGCTACCACGTGCCTCTTAGGCTTCCCATGTCTTGGTAGGTTTGCTGCAGGGCTGAACAAAATTAGGAAAACATGCAATGTCAATATTATTATTAAATATTGCTATTATGATTTTAGTTGTGATAATTCTCGTCGATCATCGTGGTGCTTCCAACTCTCTCTGTGACCTTTTAGCATCATCTACTCTGCCACCTTTGTTAGGTGTAGGCTTCCGTTTTAGTGGGATTCCATGCAACTGGCTAGAAACATTCCTTTCCATGCAAAGTGGGAATTCTTGACACCCAAATGTAATAGCCAGTAAATATTGCATTTCAAACATTATTTTGCAATATTAATACTGTGTACTTGGCATTTGGATGAATTTATTGACCATCAATGATAGGCTGAGCCCTTTGGGGGTCATTTTTTTAAGAGTGTTTTTGTTTTCTATGAGGTATTTTCTTAATTAATAACAATGCTTAGCTGAAGCCAAAATACAAAAATAATAATAATAATACATAAGGCTGATTTTAATGGTACACACAAATTCCTTTCAGCTTTAAGCAGAGCTTTTTATTTCCAAGAGTACCTCCTATTTATTTACTCAAACATATAACAGAAAGAAAGACTGACAGAAGCCTATGTTCAGAAAGTACATTTATTTAAATAATAACCAGCATGGTGGGGAGGGAAACAGAGACTGGCTTTGTTTTATTTACCCCAGTTTAATCGTGTTTAAGGGCCATTCCAATGTTTATCTGTCTTTCAGACTTGACTGCGTATGAAACAACAAATTCAAAATTGAAAACAAAAAAAATGATCTTGTCCAATGCTTCCATTAAAAAAAAAAAAAAAACTGCCCACGAGAGTTTTAAGTCTTTCTGAGTCATAAATAAATGAACAAATGAATAATCCAAAAACTACAGTATTACAGTGCCTTGCGAAAGTACTCGGCTCCCTTGAACTGGTCAACCACTTGTAAATTCGTATTCTCAAAGAAAAGAAATCGTATTCACAAACTGTTATAGCATATTGTATTCATAAAGAATAAACCACAACTGTAAACTTGAACTTTGTGTTTGTAATTTCTTGAAGCTGTAACATTTTATTTTGTATTCTTACAGAGAAAATATACAATACGTCTTTTGGATTTTACTTATGCACAACTATTGACTAATATGCACACATTTCCGTCTTTACATACACATTGTTTTTGACAGAGTTCTTACCCCATACTTTTGCCACATTTAAGGCTTTAAACATAAAGATATAAAATTCTGATATTTTGTGAACAATCAACAATAAGTGGGACACAATCATGAAGTGAAATGAAATTTATTGGATGTGTCAAACTTTAACAAATAAAAAACTGAAAAGTGGGGCGTGCAATATTATTCGGCCCCTTTACTTTCAGTGCAGCAAACTCACTCCAGAAGTTCAGTGAGGATCTCTGAATGATCCAATGTTGTCCCAAATGACTGATGATGATAAATAGAATCCACCTGTGTGTAATCAAGTCTCCGTATAAATTCACCTGCTCTGTGATAGTCTCAGGGTTTTGTTCAAAGCGCAGAGAGCATTGTGAAGACCAAGGAACACACCAGGCAGGTCCGAGATACTGTTGTGGAGAAGTTTAAAGCCGGATTTGGATACAAAAAGATTTCCCAAGCTTTAAACATCCCAAGGAGCACTGTGCAAGCAATCATATTGAAATGGAAGGAGTATCAGACCACTGCAAATCTACCAAGACCCGGCCATTCCTCTAAACTTTCATCTGGAACAAGAAGAAGACTGATCAGAGATGCAGCCAAGAGGCCCATGATCACTCTGGATGAACTGCAGAGATCTACAGCTGAGGTGGGGGAGTCTGTCCATAGGACAACAATCAGTCGTACACTGCACAAATCTGGCCTTTATGGAAGAGTGGCAAGAAGACAGCCATGTCTCAAAGATATCCATAAAAAGTCTCATTTAAAGTTTGCCACAAGCCACCTGGGAGACACACCAAACATGTGGAAGAAGGTGCTCTGGTCAGATGAAACCAAAATCGAACTGTTTGGCCACAATGCAAAATGATATGTTTGGCGTAAAAGCAACACAACTCATCACCCTGAACACACCATCCCCACTGTCAAACATGGTGGTGGCAGCATCATGGTTTGGGCCTGCTTTTCATCAGCAGGGACAGGGAAGATGGTCAAAATTTATGGGAAGATGGATGGGGCCAAATACAGGACCATTCTGGAAGAAAACCTGTTGGAGTCTGCAAGAGACCTGAGACTGGGACGGAGATTTATCTTCCAACAAGACAATGATCCAAAACATAAAGCCAAATCTACAATGGAATGGTTCACAAATAAACGTATCCAGGTGTTGGAATGGCCAAGTCAAAGTCCAGACCTGAATCCAATCGAGAATCTGTGGAAAGAGCTGAAGACTGCTGTTCATGAACACTCTCCATCCAACCTCACTGAGCTCCAGCTGTTTTGCAAGGAAGAATGGGCAAGAATTTCAGTCTCTCGATGTGCAAAACTGATAGAGACAAACCCCAAGCGACTTGCAGCTGTAATTGCAGCAAAGGGTGGCGCTACAAAGTATTAACGCAAGGGTGCCGAATAATATTGCACGCCCCACTTTTCAGTTTTTTGTTTGTTAAACAAGTTTGACACATCCAATAAATTTCATTCCACTTCACGACTGTGTCCCACTTGTTGATTCTTCACAAAAAATTAAAATTTTATATCTTTATGTTTGAAGCCTGAAATGTGGCAAGAGGTTGAAAAGTTCAAGGGGGCCGAATACTTTCACAAGGCACTGTATGTCTCACAGTATGCAGAGATATTTTACCTCTTTCATCCGGTTTAAATCCAAAGTAATTACAAATAAGCGACTTTGTAGTTTTTTTTTTTTTGGCAACTAGTTCCTCAAATTTTGGACTTTTGTGTTCTAACCGGTTCTGCAACAGTGTCTTCACAGGTCTGCCTAAAGTCGATCAGACAGCTTCAGTTGATCCAGAACGCTGCTGCCCGCGTCCTCACAAAAACTAAGAAAGTGGAGCACATCACCCCAGTTCTAAAGTCCTTACACTGGCTCCCTGTAGCTCAGAGAATATACTTTAAAATACTTCTGTTAGTCTATAAATCACTGAATGGCTCAGCACCAAAATACTCTGCTCAAAAAAATAAAGGGAACACTCAAATAACACATCCTAGATCTGAATGAATGAAATATTCTCATTGAATACTTTGTTTTGTACAAAGTTGAATGTAACAAAATCACACAAAATCAAATTTATTAACCAATGGAGGCCTGGATTTAGAGTCACACACAAAATTAAAGTGGAAAAACACACTACAGGCTGATCCAACTTTGATGTAATGTCCTTAAAACAAGTCAAAATGAGGCTCAGTATTGTGTGTGGCCTCCACGTGCCTCTATGACCTCCCTACAACGCCTGGGCATGCTCCTGATGAGACGGTGGATGGTCTCCTGAGGGATCTCCTCTCAGACCTGGACTAAAGCATCCGCCAACTCCTGGACAGTCTGTGGTGCAACGTGACGTTAGTGGATGGAGCGAGACATGATGTCCCAGATGTGCTCAATCAGATTCAAGTCTGGGAAACAGGCGAGCCAGTCCATAGCTTCAATGTCTTCATGTTGCAGGAACTGCTGACACACTCCAGCCACATGAGGTCTAGCATGGTCCTGCATTAGGAGGAACCCAGGGCCAACCACACCAGTATATGGTCTCACAAGGGGTCTGAGGATCTCATCTCGATACCTAATGGCAGTCAGGCTACCTCTGGTGAGCACATGGAGGCACATGGAGGCACATGGAGGGGCATTTCTTTGGAGGGCCTGCGACCCTCCAAAGAAATGTCACCCCACACCATTACTGACCCACTGCCAAACTGGTCATGCTGACGAATGTTGCAGGCAGCAGATCGCTCTCCACGGTGTCTCCAGACTCTGTCACGTCTGTCACGTGCTCAGTATGAACCTGCTTTCATCTGTAAGGAGCACCGGGCGCCAGCGGCGAATTTGCCAATCCTGGTGTTCTCTGGCAAATGCCAAGCGTCCTGCACGGCGTTGGGCTGTGAGCACAACCCCCATTTGTGGATGTCGGGCCCTCATACCATCCTCATGGAGTCGGTTTCTAACCATTTGGGCAGACACATGTACATTTGTGGCCTGCTGGAGGTCATTTTGCAGGGCTCTGGCAGTGCTCCTCCTGTTCCTCCTTGCACAAAGGTGGAGGTAGCGGTCCTGCTGCTGGGTTGTTGCCCTCCTACGGCCTCCTCCACGTCTCCTGGTGTACTGGCCTGTCTCCTGGTAGCGCCTCCAGGCTCTGGACACTACGCTGACAGACACAGCAAACCTTCTTGCCACAGCTCGCATTGATGTGCCATCCTGGATGAGCTGCACTACCTGAGCCACTTGTGTGGGTTGTAGAGTCTGTCTCATGCTACCACGAGTGTGAAAGCACCACCAACATTCAAAAGTGACCAAAACATCAGCCAGAAAGCATAGGTACTGAGAAGTGGTCTGTGGTCCCCACCTGCAGAACCACTCCTTTATTGAGTGTCTTGCTAATCACCAAAGATTTCCCCCTGTTGTCTATTCTATTTGCACAACAGCTGTGAAATTGATTGTCAGTCAGCGTTGCTTCCTAAGTGGACAGTTTGATTTCACAGAAGTTTACTTGGAATTATATTGTGTTGTTAAAGTGTTCCCTTTATTTTTTTTGAGCAGTGTACATTACAGACTTGTCAGTGTATCAACCATCCAGACCTCTCAGGTGTTCTGGCTCAAATCTACTCTGCGTACCCAGAACCAGAACCAAACATGGAGAAGCAGCTTTTAGTTCTAATGCTCCACTAATCTGGAATAAACTCCCAGAAAACTGTAAAAGCACTAAAATCCTAAATTGTTTCAGTTAAGATTAAAAAGTTATTTGTTTAAAGTGGCCTTTGACTGTGCTATCTAAACATTATTAGTTTTCAGTCCAACTTTCCTTTCATATTCCTATCAATCATTTTATCATTCATTTTAAATTATTTGTCTTATTTATTATCATCTTATCAATTTAATAATTATTTTTATTCTCTTTATTTGTGTTCGTTAAATATTTATTTCCCTTTATGCCACTGTAATGTAATTTTCCTATTATGTCTCTTTTTCTTTTTTTTCCATTTACAGCACTTTGAATTGTCTTGCTACTGAAATGTGCTATATAAATAAACTTAACTTGCCTTGCCTTAAATTGGCAAATCAGTCCATGCATGTTTACATTGTTCTGCCCACAAAAAAGTCCAAATGTCACGTGCATATCGCCCATTGTCATTTGTGGGAAAAATGTTACACATCACCCAACCTTAGTACTATGATATTTCCATAATTATGTTTTTGGTTTGATATTATACAGTTGTAGTCTGCGGCTGTGCCATGCACTTTCCAATTTCAGATTATGTTCAATGCTTAGATTACAATTTGTATAGCCTAACCCTTAATTTAAACCCCAGCATTATCCCTGACCTGTCTGCTGTATTACTTGGTCTTTATAATGCTATTTGTTCACTAATGTTCTTTGACACATCTATTTTAAAGGCAATTGGTTGCAATTGTTTTAGGTGTAACGAATATCATTTGCACGCCACACTTGAGATTGTCAGAAAAGCAAGTGTCATTTCCCTTCCACCCCACAATCATGCACCACTTTGTGTTGGTCTATTATATTACATCCTAATAAAATGCATGGAGGTGGTGAAAAAAGTCAAGGGATGTGTATGTTTGCAAACTGCTGTACCTACTCAAGTGGTTACTAAAGTGTAAGTTAGTCATTGTTAAATGTATCTTGAGACCCAATTTTGTCTTGTTGGAGAAATCAGGGCCTGGTTTTGAAAATTTATGACTGGGATTAACTTCTACCACATCTTTCATATTGGAAAAAAGCTCTGGTTTTTACACCCGGATGCATGGGCGTAATTATCATTGAATTAATTTCTTATAAGTGAGGCTGCACCGATCGATCGGCTCTGATTTCCTTGATTTTGGGTGATTAGCGATCGGCCGATACTTGCATGTGAAACCAATCTTATCCACTGATCTTATCTACTTGTCTAACCCATTGGGCAAGTTTTGTTTGTTTTTTAGAATTTGAAAATTGAAACACTAAAGGATCTGCAATGCTCTAAACCTTTCATTTCTTCTAAGAGCACTACCTCATGTGCAGTTAAAACAAGTTTGTATTGTTTCATGGGTGTTGTTCAGTGTTTTTCAATAACATAAGACTAGAACATTGAAGATATATTGCGACCTTATGACACCTGACAGTGTCAGTTTTAAAAAATTGGTATCGGCCAAAATCGGAATCGTCAGGTCAGGATTTTTAAAGATTGGTTATCAGGCAGAAAACTGCAATCGGTGCACCCCCACTTATAAACATGACCTCATAAATTTTACCTCACACTTTATCAGCAGTGTGCTTCCAGTGTGCTGTCCAGACATGTCTGTGGTATTTGGTTACTGCTGGTGGGGCTGTTGACAGAAGATCTGTTACATGTTTCTTCATTCTGCTGAATTACGGGTCACGTAAGCCAATGATGACCTCACATGGCGCTCTGATGGCTGATGTTTTCATAAGCAGAGTTGTTTTGTGTGTTGCACTGTTATAACAAATGCCCTTCTGTAGCTTTATAATTTGTGTTAAAGTGTTGGTAATGACCCCTTGTTTCAATAGGCCTGTGTATTATCAGAGGTAAGAGTACAACAGCCCTCAAAAACATTTTTGCTTTAATTCCTCCTATGACCCAATTTCTGGTATTTTGTTTTCTTATTCCTGCAGAGGAAAATGGGATGAAAAATGCTCTCCTGTATGTCCAATGATGGGAGAGAGAATCAATGATTCTATTTGCCTGCGAGAAAGAGCCAAAGGAAAATTACCTTACTGGGCCTCGCACTACAAAGTCACCTCTGATTTTAATCTTTATTAGCTGAGTCAGATGTGAAGATGCTGAGGAGGCAGAGAAGGAATTCAAATATTGTCTCCCTGAGCTGCATCACAAGCTGCATATGTTCATGTAGAAAAATCTGCCCGTATCTGTAAGGATTTTATTCTTTTACATTTTAAAAAGTACCTTTTCTGTTTCCATGTTTTGAGAACAGTTTTTCTGTGAGTTTCTTACAATTCTCTGCTCTTTTTTTTTTGTATTTGTGATCCCTCGATATCAGGCTTACGTTCATAATATTTGGAGGGTTCTCTGAAAGGCCTAAAGCTTTAAAGACCACATAGGACATTAAAAGCAGCAAACGAGAGCACAGAGCACAGAAAAGTACAAAAACATGAACTCATATTCCAAAAGTGTTACCAATCTGAGTCATTCTGCAGACATTATATGCCCTGAGCAAAAACTGAATAAGCCTTTTCACACCTGAATATCTGACAGGCTGCATCATATAAAAGCACAGCTTGACTGAAAATGAGAAATATCCGCACACATTCCACTTTAGGCTGTATTCCTGAACATTAATAAAAAATGGTTTTCGTTTCCTGGCTCCCCAAAAGCGGCTGTGGTTTTTGAAAACAGGAACTGGATTCATATCTTGTTTTGTTTTTTCTTTTCGAGGATTTCCTCTGATCCACACAGGGTCAGTATTCTTGCACTCCCACTAATAGGATAAATGTCCTTTAGGATGCTTCAGAGAAACCACCTACCTTTTGCTAGCCACCAACAAGCTTCTGGCATAATTCCGGCTGAACATTTAACCACGTTTCTTTGTATAGTTGGTAGATCTAAACCAGTTTTGATTTGTATGTATCCCCTTAAAACACGTAATGGTGTCCGAGTCGTATGCAGGTAGCAGTTGATTTGATGTAAAGCTGAAGAATTTGTTGGTAGTCCTTCATATTTATTATTTAATTCATCAGCACCACCTGTAGCTAAACAGCCCCCCATCGTGATGCTACCACCATAATGCTTGACAGTTGGTACAGTGCTCTTTGGTTTGAAGCCTGACCATTATTCCTCCAATCATACTTGTTATTGAGGTCAAATAGCTAAACTTTGTCTCCTCTGACCGTAAAATGTTTCTCCAGAACAGATTTGATATGTTCCTTTTCCTGTTCCTTAAGGGTGAGGAGAGGACTTCTTTCTTGGTCAACACCAACTCAATGTCTATGATTTTGACAGGCTTGAACCCTGGTGGTTATTCTGGGTTGTACTTGAAAATCTGAACAAATTTCCTTAAACCTGAGAGGGACAATTTGGGTCAGATGGTCAAAACTTGGACACTAGGTATTCTGACAGTACAGTCATCTCAGACAGACATCAGAACGGACCCTCCTGAAACGTTCTGGACTATAATCAAAGCCAGGTCTGTTCCAGGACAGCAGGCAGAAACTCTACTAATCCTGATATCAAGAGTGGTCAAATATCCAACCAGAATTTTGCCAGGATCTTGCTTTTGGCTATGAAAAGTGTAGAATCCCTCTGTAACTTCCTAAGGGACATTTAACCGAATATTAGATGTGATGCATGTATTTTTTTGAGCCTGTATATTTAATTTTATCCTGTTTTGTTTGAGACAATCCAAACAAAAACGTATACATTGAATGCTTGTTTAAAAGTCGTTGCAGTTCTATGTTTTATAATTGAAACATAATAAAATGCTCCAATAATTAAGCCACTCATGCCAATGAAGAGTGTGTAAACGTCCGACCTGAACTGTACTGTGATAATTAAATGTTGATCTTTAGATACTCAGCGATGTATGAAATGGACAGTTTTATTGTTTTTTTTTAAACGCAGATATTTTGCCTTGTGATTGCACGATATGCAGAGGTTATAAATGACATTAATGATGGTTTTGTTTCACTCCTGTAAGCCGCATCAGCAGGTCAGTGTGTGTTATGAAGTGCCCCTTGAAGTCAAATTGAATGAAAACCTAATCAAAGTTTTTAATTGCAGTTGAACCCTTCCCGCTGTGACATTTGAAGATTTTAGGGGAAAGGTATAAATTCATTAGCCTGCTTCTTTCACTTGTTAATTTTTTATCGTCAGACGGTCTCGGCTGTGGATTAATAGATCCTCAGTAAGCCTTTTCAAATCTGCGTCTTACTGCTTAACCTAAGAAGACACAAGATTTCCCTGCAGGTATTTTGAAATAACACAGTTCTGATGTGTTTTTTTTTTATTCTTATCTTAGGTCACTTGCTGCTCGAACATGAGCATCTGAAGTGACACTCCACGACTCGCGTTGGCAGGATCCCCTCAGTCAGCGTAGATCTCCATGCCGCTGTAAGGAGGACTCACTCAACCTGCGTACGAGTTCAGCCCTTTCGTGTCTCTTCTCTTGTCGCCATGGGGGGAGCTGTGAGCGCCGGGGAGGACAACGATGACCTCATTGATAACCTGAAGGAGGCTCAGTACATCCGCACAGAAAAGGTCGAGCAGGCCTTCCGGGCCATAGACCGGGGTGACTACTACCTGGACGGCTATCGGGACAGTGCCTACAAAGACTTGGCGTGGAAGCACGGAAACATTCACCTGTCTGCTCCGTGTATATACTCTGAAGTGATGGAGGCCCTCAAACTGCAGCCAGGACTTTCCTTCCTTAATCTGGGCAGTGGGACCGGCTACCTGAGCACAATGGTCGGGCTCATCATAGGTATTCTACATGTAATTTTATTTCCAAGCGACTGGTTCACATGGATTTCTCAGATGCTCTACAGGTTCATCTCAGTAGATTAGAATGTCATAAAAAAGTTAATTTATTTCAGTAATTTGCATCGGAAAGTGAAGCTTGGATGTTATATAAAGATTAATTACACACGATGATAGATTTGAAGTGTTTTATTTTTGTAATTGATAACTACAGGTTAAGGTTAATGAAAAAGGTTTTTGTCAAAATAAGAAATGTTCATGCGAAAAATAAAAAGATTTTTACACAATCATGGGGAAGACTGCCGACATTCATCCACTGCCTCCACAAGGAGGGTTAGTCACAAAAGGTAATTACTAAAGAAGCTTGCTGTTCTGACCAGATCCAAGCATATAAATGGAAACTTAAGTGGAAGGAAAAAGTGGGATAGAAAAGATGCACAGGAATATCCATGATCAGGAGAGGACTGTGAAGCAAAACCAAAAGTGAATTTTGCATTTTATGTAGAAATTAGGGTTCTAAAGTCTGAAGGAAGAGTGCAGAGGCACAGAATCCAAATTGGTTAAAATCCAGTGTAAAGTTGCTTGAGGAACAGAGTGACGTTTTCACAGTCCAAGATGATTTGGGGAGCCGTGTCATCTGCTGGTGTTGGTTGGCTGAAGGCTATTATTAAAGCAACCTCGGCTTTGAGAGCGACTGGTTGTTTGGCTTCATGCCACACTGCACTGATGTGATGATAATTCATGCAACAGGAGCCCTGCCTTAAGTCTTGAATTAATATACTTTACAGTACAAAAACATAGTTTTCAGCAGTCTGATATTTCTGTATTTCAAAACTGTTTTTTATTGGAATTATATAACATTAAAAGTTTCTTACAAACTAAATTACTGATTATTTTACTAAAAACAATTAACCTTTTTATGATATTCCAATGAATTAAGATGCTCCTGTGTTCAATCTAAATAGCTAATTCAGCTGTTTGTTTTATTGAATAGGAAATCCCAAAACTCAAGTTAGCTTGATGTCCAGATATGGAGAAGCTCAAACATTTCATATTTACAGACCACAAATTAGTAAAGTTTTAGTTTTTCTTTGCTATAAGTGACCTTATTGAGCAAGCGGTATTAGGAGACTGAAGCCAGGGCGTGTTTGAGACTATGGTAGTGTTCCTGTGTTTCTTCCTCCCCTTTTGTTTGTGTTTTAGGGCCCTATGGTGTGAACCATGGAGTTGAGCTCCACAAGGACGTGGTCGAATACGCCAGACAGAAACTTGATGAATTCATTAAGAATAGTGACAGCTTTGATAAGTGAGTAATTTTGTTAAATGTGTTTATTGTTAGATGCAAACTGTAAAACAGTCAATTTGTTGTTTTTTTCTTTTTTTGCCATTCTGTAATCTCTATCGACTCTGATGGTTGCCTAGCAAACAGTTTCAGCCAAGAAGCTGCCCAGAACAAAACCACCCACGTAAATTCTCCTAAAACAGATCACTGTCAGTGTGGACAAATTAAACACAATGAATGTTAATAAATGGCTGCAGCTCAGGAGATAGAAAGGTTGTTCCTTAGCTGCAGGGCTGCTGGTGTGCTTTACAATCAGACGGTTGGAGCTAGTTCGATAACCAATTTTGCAAGCTGAAGTCGAAATGAAAACCATTTAGCTGCCCAAACTGTTTCTCTTTTGGACTGTGCGCTTGATGCAAGTATCTAGCTGCTGCACGCAAGGTTTAATTTCTGACTGTGAGGCTTGGCTATGAGGCAAGTGCAAACAGTCCAGCAGACCATATCAGTGATTTTACCTTCACCAGTGTTGCACAAAAAAAAGCAGCGTCATTTTGGGCCCAGTACCGGTCAAATGTTTTAGATACACTTTCTCACTTGATGGGTCTCTTTATTTAAATGTAAATAGAGTATTTACATTGTAGTTTCCAACCAAAGCATCTAAAACTGTGAATGAACACACATTAGATTATATTGTAAACAAAAGGTGGGAAATAACTCTTTATATAACATTTTTATATTTTAGATTCTTCAGAATAGCCACCCTTTGCTTTGATTGCTGCTTTGCTCTCTTGGTATTCTCTCCATGAGCTTCATGAGGTGGTCACCTGAAGTAGTTTTCTATAGGGTCTTGAAAGACCCTTCCAGAGGTTCATTGAGAGATGACCAAAGGTTAATATTTAAGCCATCACAGCAAAGGGCGGCTACTTTAAGGAATCTAAGATACAAAAAAAAAAGTAAAGTTCTCTTACAAGTTTTCGTTTGCTTCATAATTTCATATGTGTTCCTTCACAGTTTTGATGCCTTCGGTGAGAATCGACGTACAATGTTAATAGTCATCAACATAAAGAAAGCCATTAAATGAGAAAGGCGTTTTAAAACTTTTGACTGGTAGTGTACATGCATGCAGTTATAGCGCGGATGGATGCCAAACAACATATTTCTCAAACAATAAGTTATTGTTATTTCCAAGAGTGATTAAAATCTTGAGTATTATACTTTACCTACATTCATGTAGCAGCTGCTGCAAAGCTAGGCTTCAATTACAATCAATGCAGGCTCTACATTTGTGTGTATTGCATTGCATTGAGTTGCGACTCAAAGAAGGCATAGGCACCTCCCTAATAAGGCAGATCATGCAGAGAGACCATTAATTGGACAAGCAGGAAAAAGATCTATGGTGCCTCTGGAGAAACTCTAGAGATTCCCAGCTAAGTTGGGATGATATGTTTTCTAGAACTAGAGCTGCACAATATATTGAATCCAAACTGTCATCACAATTTCAACGTATGATCACAGTTGCAAATGAATGTTTGTTTGCAATTTCTTGTGGGCTATACTATTTCAAGTGTCATGCATTCACACTGCATGTCCATATAATATTTGGTTAATTGGAAAGATATTTCCTGGTGTTGCTGCCCCTAGGTCATATAGATTTTGATGGCCAAGAAGCTAAACCTCACAGAAAATTGGGGCCATTGTGATCATAGGAAAAAAAAGAGAAGCGAGGAAAAAGTTGTATTAATTGCAACAAATATTGTTAACAGTGTATTTCCCATAAAGATAAGCAATGCTTAGTTTCTTTTTTCTTTTTTTTTTGGTAAGCATATAAGATAAGACTGTTTGTGTCAGACGTGTTTTTACATGTAATGCCTTTTACTCAGGCAGGTCCATCTAATATAGTGAGCTAAATGTAGGAATATCTGCCAGATTTATATTGCTGTAAAGTTTGCGGTTTTCTGTTGGTCATCAATGTTACTTTTGCTCTTCCGTGTGATGGTTAAAATGTCCCAGAGTTTCTTTTATTAGGACATTTTCATTGACATATCAAATTTCACAGTTTTCCCCTCATTCTTAGGTGTTTCTCTCTTTGGGGGCTGTTGCATGAAAGATAATGAACACACACTGTGAAGTCCCCAGACAATTGTTCAGCTCTATTTGCAAATGGGCTTTGTCTGAAACTCAAGGGCCTCCTTCCATTACAAGTCTGTTACTGCTGATTCAGATATTTGCATTCTCACGCATGTGTTGTTTAGAAAACTTCAGGGCTGCAGTGCATGTGCGAAAAACAAATGTAACCTTGCTTATTTCTGTCAGTTTACAGATGCGGCAGTTAAACTGACAGAATGACAAACATGTTTTCTCTGACTTTTTTTGATATGTTGATTATTTTTTTCACAGGTTTGAATTCTGTGAACCTGTCTTTGTGGTGGGGAATTGCCTTGAAATCTCAACAGACAGCCACCAATACGATCGCATTTATTGTGGCGCTGGGGTGCAGAAAGACCATGAAAATTACATGAAAGTGCTGCTCAAAATTGGAGGCATACTGGTGATGCCTATAGAGGATCAGGTAAGTGCTGCAAGCTAACGCGCTGAAACAGATTTGACACACATGCACTGATTGCTATTCAAAATTCAAAACATAAGGGAAAATAAGGTAAAATAGCTTTGACCTGCAAGACTTATTACGCAACTTTCTGATGCATTATTGAGCCTAGAGTGCCCCTGGATTTAAACATCTGTGCTCAGAGCACACACAATGCTGCATAAATAGGGTTTTATTTAAAATGCAAGTCATGTTCACATTGACACACTGTGGGGCATGCAGGAAGGTATGGAGGATGTTTTGGTATGTTGGTGGTAAGGAACCTTTGGGACTGTGAAGGAACTTAAGTAAAGCAAAATGTAATTTAGTCTACAGCAGGTTTTGTTACCCAAGGAGGTACTTTTTATTCAGTCTATCTCTCTGGGTTGTGCAATATATTTTAAAGAGAACTGAACCTGCTACTTAGGTAGTTATCATAAATGTTTTTCAACTTGGCCATAAAAAAAAAAGCGGATTTTTATTTTAAAGTATACTGCACTATAGCTAAGGCCCAGTGTACTTTAGCCTCAGACTGTATCACAAAACAAAAGAATATGCCAAACGGTCTATGTAGTGTCTTTTAGAGGTCATCTGGGATGCATCAAGAACGCAGTGCGATCCCTATTAAGTGTGACAGCTTAAAGCATGTATTGACACTCTGTGGTGGGATTGTTGTGGTTCATGTTCATAGTCACAGCATATCGGGGTCAAGGGTGCTGTGCCGATGATCCCTTTAGAACAAAGGTACAACCGGAACATGCCGACACCTGGCTGGCAGCTCTCAAAAGTATTTTACTATAATGCTGTAGGCATCATGGCTGCTATTTCCATGGCGAGCAGGCACTACTGAAATCCACATTTTCTGCACCAAAAAACTGCAAAACAAACAAAAAAAAAACAAGCAACCCTTTCACATAGATTGCTATATACTGTGCGTTTTGTGGAATAGGGCACCCAATTTCAGAAAAGAGCACCCACCTGCAAATTGCATTTATGGTTGCCAGGAGATGCAAGGAAGCTCTGAGGCTTTCAACCTGCAGGTCGAATGTAAAAAGTATTCATCACACTGTCCAAAAATAGTCTGGCATCATATTTGTTCTAATTAGTGGCTTAACTTTACAATAGTGTCAACACGGCTTTTGGAAAATAACTTCAGTTTTTAAAACTCCAGAGTGATCTCTAAAAAAGACAGACTTTGAATTTTTCGTTCATGGTTCCCACTGACTGCACTGGCCCAGGTCCGCAGACAGAGTTGTGCAAAGTTAAAATTCTTGTGCCACAAGTCATTGCCTTCCTCCTCTTAAACTGATAAACTTATTAAATAACTGATGGTGGAGGTGCAGATTCCTCTGATATTTAAAGCAACAGAGAATAAGCTATGTCCTGAGTACCTAAGGCAAAGGAGCACACATGCGTTCACATTGAAATAAGACTTTCCAAATTTGCCATGATCCAGTTTTTTTTAGGAAAGTCTTGGAGATCCTGAAGAAAGTAGCCAGTCTTAATCTGGTATAAATGGGGGGCGTAAACAGCTAATTTATGCTAATCATAGTGTGCCTTTGAGGTGTTATTTTTGTTAAGTGAGTAAATTTAAAGATGCTTAATATAAAGTTAGTCAGAGCTGAAGAGAGTCACGAGGCTATGAAAAGGAAATAATATTTTCTACATAGGTGTGCTCAGTAAAGCAGGCCAAAATTTCAGAAAACATTCAGATTGAGCGTACTGTGTAACATGTATCATCTTAAATGAGAGGACAAATATAAATAACAATGTATTAGTTTACTGACACAGTGAATTGAATTTGCCATTGGACAATCTAGCACATTACAGAAGATCTGTCTTTTATACAAGTCCTTCTCAAAAAATTAGCATATTGTGATAAAGTTCATTATTTTCCATAATGTCATGATGAAAATTTAACATTCATATATTTTAGATTCATTGCACACTAACTGAAATATTTCAGGTCTTTTATTGTCTTAATACGGATGATTTTGGCATACAGCTCATGAAAACCCAAAATTCCTATCTCACAAAATTAGCATATCATTAAAAGGGTCTCTAAACGAGCTATGAACCTAATCATCTGAATCAACGAGTTAACTCTAAACACCTGCAAAAGATTCCTGAGGCCTTTAAAACTCCCAGCCTGGTTCATCACTCAAAACCCCAATCATGAGTAAGACTGCCGACCTGACTGCTGTCCAGAAGGCCACTATTGACACCCTCAAGCAAGAGGGTAAGACACAGAAAGAAATTTCTGAACAAATAGGCTGTTCCCAGAGTGCTGTATCAAGGCACCTCAGTGGGAAGTCTGTGGGAAGGAAAAAGTGTGGCAGAAAACGCTGCACAATGAGAAGAGGTGACCGGACCCTGAGGAAGATTGTGGAGAAGGGCCGATTCCAGACCTTGGGGGACCTGCGGACCCAGTGGACTGAGTCTGGAGTAGAAACATCCAGAGCCACCGTGCACAGGAGTGTGCAGGAAATGGGCTACAGGTGCCGCATTCCCCAGTCCTGGGCTACAGAGAAGCAGCACTGGACTGTTGCTCAGTGGTCCAAAGTACTTTTTTCGGATGAAAGCAAATTCTGCATGTCATTCGGAAATCAAGGTGCCAGAGTCTGGAGGAAGACTGGGGAGAAGGAAATGCCAAAATGCCAGAAGTCCAGTGTCAAGTACCCACAGTCAGTGATGGTCTGGGGTGCCGTGTCAGCTGCTGGTGTTGGTCCACTTTGTTTTATCAAGGGCAGGGTCAATGCAGCTAGCTATCAGGAGATTTTGAAGCACTTCATGCTTCCATCTGCTGAAAAGCTTTATGGAGATGAAGATTTCATTTTTCAGCACGACCTGGCACCTGCTCACAGTGCCAAAACCACTGGTAAATGGTTTACTGACCATGGTATCACTGTGCTCAATTGGCCTGCCAACTCTCCTGACCTGAACCCCATAGAGAATCTGTGGGATATTGTGAAGAGAACGTTGAGAGACTCAAGACCCAACACTCTGGATGAGCTAAAGGCCGCTATCGAAGCATCCTGGGCCTCCATAAGACCTCAGCGGTGCCACAGGCTGATTGCCTCCATGCCACGCCGCATTGAAGCAGTCATTTCTGCAAAAGGATTCCCGACCAAGTATTGAGTGCATAACTGTACATGATTATTTGAAGGTTGACGTTTTTTGTATTAAAAACACTTTTCTTTTATTGGTCGGATGAAATATGCTAATTTTGTGAGATAGGAATTTTGGGTTTTCATGAGCTGTATGCCAAAATCATCCGTATTAAGACAATAAAAGACCTGAAATATTTCAGTTAGTGTGCAATGAATCTAAAATATATGAATGTTAAATTTTCATCATTACACTATAGAAAATAATGAACTTTATCACAATATGCTAATCTTTTGAGAAGGACCTGTATATTTGTTGTTTTCTCTCAGTATTATGTTGAACACTGTGTTTATCCTGCAATATGGTTTTAAAAGAGTAAAATATTTTTTTAAAATGTTAAATTAAATTAGATATTAGAATAAAAATATTATGCCCCCAAAAATTATTTCTTAGGGATTTAGAATCTGCAGTTTTAATTGGCCGGTCAGAGATTTGCCTAATTTGGAATCTAGAATAGGCGTGGAAAACTGCAATCGGTGCAATTTTAGTCTAATTTGTATTTGCATTGTATTCCTGAAGAAGCTAGACTGCATTACACAGAATGAAACAAGCGAGCACCCTTGGTAATCACTGAGCAGTGGAGGAAAAAAGTACATAAACTACAGATATCTGTGGGATCTAACGTTCTGAGAGCACTACAGCTGAAAACTAAACGTGCTGTGTCCATGGTAATGCAAATCGTTCTCAGAACACGTACTTTGTTCTAGCCTTCTATCAGCAACAAGCTGACATATTTTTCTTCTCCTTCTTGGCCAGTACGTTTTTTTTTTCAAATTGTTCTTCAAAATTGAAAAATATGAAACCCTAAAAAGACGTGAAGGAGAGAAAATGTGCAGATCTTTGGGAGAGAGCTGAAACACTGTAGGAAAATCCTCCCTGGTGGGTTAGACTGCTGCTGTTACAACCAACATCTGTATTTCCCTCTGATTTTGTTCTTTGTCAGGACGAGGAATCACTTCTGTGGATTTCATTACGAACGGATTTATTTTTTAAGTTAAATACATGCTGGAAAATATGAAACATTTCTGAATCACCATGTAGCATCCACCATTTTAGCCAAAGTACTGATTTAGTCATGATAAAAGACATCTACAGGATGATGAGCTCATGCTGAAGGTAAATATGTATTATTCAATGAAGAGCTTGTTACACTGTGCTTAATGAATCCCTCGTGTATTTTAAGTGTCCTTTAGCAATGAACGGACAGACTTTGACATCTGGCTTTAAGGTGTCAACTCTAATAGCTATTACAGGATGTGTTGTTGCATTAGTGGCACAGCCTGTAGCTGGAGCGAAGGAGGTAGGGCTTATGAGTGTTACCAACAGGAATGAATGTGTGCACAAAGGAGGTAATGTGGTTTATACTGTAAAGCGCCTCTGTAGGTCAGTTATTATAGCTGCACCATTGAAGTAAACACTTAACTTGTTGCCATCAGGGTTAACTCCATAGCTCAATCTTGGTTAATAGTTTCTGAAGAAGACTGAGTGCTGAAACTGGATCAAAAGGTGCTTCAACAAAGGACTAGTTTAAGGATGTCCACGATTAAGGAACCAGTTAATTGCAGCTTCATGTGTTTGTTTTTCACTTGAAATGTGCAGGATAAATGTTACAATATGAGTGGAAAAGGTTTTGTAATTATGTATTGCTGCAGTGTGTCCAATATCAGACTTAAAGTTTAACGGATGACTTTGATCAGGTGGTAAGACTGAACACAACAATCATCTAAAATAATCTGACATTGGAGTAAGGTTGTTGGCATAAATGGTTTAATAATTTTCTTTGTACAATGTAGGAGGGTATTGTACATTTGAGCCTAGTTCATGATTTAGTCATAAATGTTTTCCTTAACAATAATTCCAGTTTATTTATTTTTTTGTCTGCTTATGCAGCTGACCCAGATAACCAGAACCAGTCAGAGCACGTGGGAGAGCAAAAACATCTTGGCGGTGTCCTTTGCCCCTTTGGTTCAGCAGAGCCGAGCCGAAGGAGAGAAGCCTGACACTGTCCAGCTCCGTGAGTTTCATTGCCTTGAAAACAAAAAAAAACTCGCCTTGAAGTGGAAAACTGACAGTATTTTTTTTTTTTTTATTCACAGTACACTGAAAATGATTGGACGCAATGAGTCCTAGAGCAGCATGATACCGTACTTGTTTTGTTGTACAAGATGTGCTTGCAGCTGCTTCATGAATCCACTTAACTGTTCTCTTGAAACACTGCAGCTCAGTTTCCTGTCACATTCTTTCTTGTTTATGCTGACCTAGTTGAGAAAATGCAGTAGTGGTGTGAAATATTCTTCTTTTTGTGGCAAATTGTCCTGAAGCACAATGTCGTCCCTCTCTGTCCTCAGCGCCGGTGACCGTCCGCAGCCTCCAGGACCTTTCTCGCGTTTACATTCGTCGCACTCTCAGAAACCTGGCGAATCAGGACAGTCAGGGAAACGGGATGGTGCAGAGGGTCCCCCACAAGCGCAAACGGAGGCGCTGTCGGCGGCGGCCCATCAACACCTACGTTTTTGTGGGCAATCAGCTCATACCCCAAATGGTGGAGAGTGAAGAGGAGGAGCATGCCGATGAGGAACAAAAGGAGGCGGTGGCGGAGGAAGAGGAGGAAAGAGACATTGGTGATATTGAAATCATCAAGCAAGTGAACGAGCTGAGAGAACAAATACTTGCTCTGCCCCTGCCTGAGTCGCTCAAAGCGTATTTGCTGTATTACAGAGAGAAATGACTGATCCACTCGATGTCCATCGTTAATGAGTGCTCTGCCTGCTGAAATTCTGTTTTCTTCACCCTTTTTCTTTTCAAATGTAGCATTATTATCACCTAATCTCAATGGCAACACTGTATTGGGACAAGATAGAGATGTCATAGATTATATCAGATAATAATGTTTGATTTTCATGGGTGTTAGTTTCCCTTGACATTTTCATTTGGATCTGTATATGAAAACGTAAAAGTATCCTGAATGGAGATTTAGTTTCAGGAACCAGTTTTGAAATACAGATTTTATCAAATCAGAATGTCTGCAGTTATGTGCAGATAAAAAAAAAACTGTATAAAAAATAAGAAAAAAAGTTAAGTTCTTACGGTTTTTTAAAAATATAATCATACAAAAATGAAGACTTTATTGCACCTTTTTTAGAAGCTTTAACCTGGTGTCATCATTTGGGGATTTAATTATGCTAACAGACGCTGAATCACAAATGAGGCCACATTTTACCCCGTTTATGAGCTAAAGATTAAGAACTTCTTGCATAATCATGAATAGGGGGAGAAATAATAGTGTCTTGATGTATTTTATACTTCTAACAAAAGATCACTGGAAAGATGAATTTGGTTCATATATATTTTCTACAGGGCACATTTTAATGTGAAGTTTTCTAAAGCATACTTACATTCTTCTAGGTTCTCACTGCGAAAAGCTGGCATGTTGTTCGATGCAATTTAAATAATATATCAGAGGTTTAGCATGGCGAAGAAATTAGCTACAGATGTTTAGGAGTAGTTCACAGTTACAGAGAGGAAGATGTTTAATTGATATTGATTATATTATGTGTCTTGGGTATTTCCAGGCACTGTTTTACATCTTCTGACTGGTTGATGGAGGTGATGAAGTTTAGAAATATTTGTTTAAAACAATCATGGGAATTTAAAGGGCATGTATCATAATTTTTTATTTTGTTTTCCTTTTTTCCGTAAATTGTGTTAGGGATTGTAGCTACAATATATATTCAAATTCATGACAAAAATTTTAAAAATGCATAGAATGCAGCTGAAAGTTTGATTGATGATCTTGTGGTTATAACACAGAACCCACAAAAACATGTAATTTGAAAATTAAGAATTTTGACAGCATGCAGTTTAAAGGTTCTTCTTCCATTTGAATTAATTCTGATCCCTTTCTGACCAGCATTGTTACTCTAATATCTCTAAACCGAAATAAGACTGCAGGTCCAGACCGTGTCAGCCCTAGAGTCCTGAAGGCCTGTGCAGAGCAGCTCTGTGGGATTCTGCAGCACCTCTTCAATCTTAGCATGGCCCAAAAGAAGGTTCCAGTGATGTGGAAGACCTCCTGTCTTGTTCCAGTACCAAAGAGAATTCACCCATCAGATCTCAATGACTATAGACTTGTTGCCATGACATCCCACATCATGAAGGTCCTAGAGAGACTCCTGTTGGCCCACCTGAGTAAGCAAACAATAAACTACCAGGACCCCCTTCAGTTTGATTATCACTTTGGAGTTGGAGTTGAAGATGCCATCATACACCTGCTTCAACAAACCCACTGTCATCTGGACAAAGCCAGCAGCACTGTGAGGATCATGTTCTTTGATTTCTCCAGTGCATTTAACACAATTCAACCTCATTTGCTTTGTCAGAAACTCCGGAAGACTCAGGTGGAGGCCTCAACAATCGCCTGGATCAAGGACTACTTGCCAAACAGACCACAGTTTGTGAGACTGAAAAGTTGTGTCTAACCAGATAGTCAGCAACACAGGAGCACCACAGGGGACTGTACTCTCACCATTCCTTTTCACTATGTACATCTCAGACTTCCAGTACAAGACAGACTCCTGTCATCTGCAGAAATACTCCAATGATTCTGCAGTCGTGGGGTGGATCATAGATGGACAAGAAGCTAAGTACAGGAAGGTGGTGGACCGCTTTGTGGCATGGTGTGGAACAATCATCTCATTTTGAACGTGACTTAAACAAAGGAGATGATTGTAGATTTTAAGAGAAACAGGAATAAGTCAAAAACTATTTCTATCATGGGAGAAGAAGTGGAGGTGGTGGAGGAGGATAAATACCTCGGTGTTCACCTGGAAAACAGACTGGAGTGGAGATTCAACTGTGACACCATCTACAAGAAGGGACAGAGCAGACTGTACTTCTTGAGGAAGCTTAGGTCCTTTGGTGTTTGCAGCAAGATGCTGCATATCTTCAATAAGTCTGTTGTGGAGAGTGTGATCTCTTCTGACATCTGCTGGGGTAGCAGCCTCAGAGCCAGGGACTTACAAAGGCTCAACAAGCTAATAAAGGCTGGCTCTGTTCTGGAACCTCTGGAGATCATCGTGCAAAGAAAGATTCTTCATAAAATGAATAACATTGTGGAGAACCCAGAGGTTCTTCAGTCAGAGGCTTCTTCAGATATGCTGTAAGGCAGACCGCTACAGGAGATCCTTCCTGCCCACAGCCATCAGCATCTACAATGACTCTTTAAAGACACCTGTATAAAATAAGCTAGAACAACAATTAATTTGCCTTTAGGATGAATAAAGTATCTTTGAATTGAATTGAACTAAATTAATAGCCTGTTCCTCCCAACTTCTGTTTACTTCATATTGGTGAGCCATGTAGTGAATTTGCAAGTCTCACTTTTCTTCACATAACCCGTCCATGTTGTACTTGTGATGGTTTGAGGCAATACAGTAATGTAGCTGTTAAAAAGATATACTAAAGGACGTCCATCAAATGATACAAACTAGAAATCCATTCCCACCACAACATGATGTTTAACCCTAAAAAGTCACTTCAAGCTAATGCTACAAGTGGTGGATGGAAAGGAAGTGAAAATGGTGATATACAATCACATTGCAGCTGGCATTCTCTTCATTTGGCTCAAAAACAGTGGTTAAACCTGCTGGAGGATTGTTTGGAGACGGCGTCTTTCGATTTCACTTGATAAACATTATGCTCACAAACGACAGTTACAACCTCTCAGTGGCCAGTGGTCTGGCTGTTTAATGCCAGCTCAAGCTACATTGCTCCCCATAGATGAACATCCATTCTACTTATTCCCATTGAAGAGGTATTTTTTATATACAGAAAACAGCCCATGACTACTGTAACACTGCAGATCCAGATTATTGTGTCACCATCCATATTTGGTACTCACTTCCTGTTTTACAGATACACATGGCAACAAAGTGCTTTAAAAAATAGATTAGCTTTGAAAAACAATGGAAAAGCCAATTATAATTCATTTATGTTTTATGCTGTCAATATTGTTGTTTTGGCTCTAAAATATGATATTTGCCCTTTAAAAATAATCATTTAGTTTCATGGCCTTGAGACAAGTTGAATTCTGTACAGTACTGGTGTTTTGTGTTATTTTTATGTTCCTCATCAAAAACCATGCAAAATCACAATTTTTAAGATTTTGATGCCTTTTGTATCCTGGACTATAGTTTTGTTCAGCAAAGCACCTTAATCTGCAGTCCTCAAGTAAAGAAAATATTTTGAAAAAGGTACCGCCTTTGGCTTTAATTGTGGACTGGACTCTTTGTAATGTAAATTCACCTTTAATTATAAGGCATAGTGCTTTTAAGTGCCCCCACACACCCCCAAATATGTTAGGATTTCTGTGAGCTTCCTGGCACAAAATTATTTGTACAAAAAAGAAAAAACATTCCACGTTGAAAAAGAACAGCGCATCACTGATATTTATAGGTTTTCTTCGTGCTTCTCTGTCTCATAGTTGGACAGTCTCTTCCTCTTTCTTTGAATGAATATTTTACTATTCAAAAAACTGAGTTGAATGTTGTTATGAACTTTCTTCTATATAAAAGTGATAAAAACAGCATATATTGTTCTCATGTGATTTTTCATCCAGTTTAATTTGCAGTTGACCTTTTTGTAGCACCCCCTTTTTGCTGTACTGTATCTTCACACAGGGAACTCCACTGCTGTCTGTTACATAGAAAATATTAGCTCTTCATTTTGTTCTGATGTGTTGAAAAATAGTTTGTTTTGAAAATGGGCTTAATTACTTTTTGTGGGTGGAGAGGTGATTTTTATTTTCTGTAATTTTATTTTGATTTGCTTAATTTCAAATGTCCTTAACGAGCCTTTTTTAGGTTAATAGCATAGATGCGTTTCTTTTAATTACCAATAACAACCAAAGGGTCCCATTTGACTTGCATAGCCTTCATTAAAATTCATATGACGTATCAGAGCCGCACAATTGCTTATATACCATAACCTGAAATGTAATTGTTAATTAATAAGCAACTTTGAATGTTGTGGACCTACAGCTGAGACTCTAAGGTCGGCCCTTGAACCAAAGCTAATGGGACGCCTGTGATTACATTTAATGTGGACAAAATTAGATTATTAAGACTGCTCCCTGTAAAACAGACCAGCTCATAACCTGCTCGGCGGTCTTTATTTTAGGTTCTTTGTTTGTTTTGCCAAATCAGTCCAGTTCCTCTTTGTTGGGGTCAATAGCTTAATTTTTCCTCAGTGTGTGCAGTTCATTTTGAAAATGTGTTGTTTCATTGTAATTGTGTGGCACAAAAAATAAAGGTCACAATCACAGTGTATGTCTTCCAGTGATTGTAATGGCTTTCTTTCTAAATGTTGTTTTATATGAGCTGAATTTCTTCAGACTTGGTGGCAAGGTGGATTAGAATCAAAAGAATATCACCAAAAATTGAGTTGTGGATCGTAATAACTCGCTATGCTTCAAACTAAATGCAAAAACATTTCCCTATGTTTATGTATGTTGCCTGGTGGGGATACTTTTGTGAAAGGCTTGCAAAGAAGAGGACCGCTCATCCAAAGAGCCTCAAACTCAACACTGATCCCTTAAAGTGTTGAGAAATGCACCTGCCAAAAAGTAAAGCAGATCAGACAAACAGTTGTCAAAATAATGCTTTTTATGTGCTCAAACGTGAAAAGCTGCTGTCTCAGACTGGGGATTTGCTGAATATTTAGTGTGTGGGGGTATTGCACTTGGGTAACTGACAAAAGGCTGATAAAGGAAAAGGAAGCAGAGATTTCCTGGTTGTCAGTGGCAAACAGCATCTTTCATTAGACGCTCTTAAAATTTTTATGTGTTGAGATTAGGCTTGGAATAACCCTGACGGTGTCCTCGGGAATATTTTCCCCAGAAAAAGCTCCCTCAGTCTGTGGTGGGCCCTTTTTTTTTTGGAAAGGATGCCATAATTGGAAATGTGACACATTATCTTAATACAGGTCCTTCTCAAAATATTAGCATATTGTGATAAAGTTCATTATTTTCCATAATGTCATGATGAAAATTTAACATTCATATATTTTAGATTCATTGCACACTAACTGAAATATTTCAGGTCTTTTATTGTCTTAATACGGATGATTTTGGCATACAGCTCATGAAAACCCAAAATTCCTATCTCACAAAATTAGCATATCATTTAAAGGGTCTATAAACGAGCTATGAACCTAATCATCTGAATCAACGAGTTAACTCTAAACACCTGCAAAAGATTCCTGAGGCCTTTAAAACTCCCAGCCTGGTTCATCACTCAAAACCCCAATCATGGGTAAGACTGCCGACCTGACTGCTGTCCAGAAGGCCACTATTGACACCCTCAAGCAAGAGGGTAAGACACAGAAAGAAATTTCTGAATGAATAGGCTGTTCCCAGAGTTCTGTATCAAGGCACCTCAGTGGGAAGTCTGTGGGAAGGAAAAAGTGTGGCAGAAAACGCTGCACAACGAGAAGAGGTGACCGGACCCTGAGGAAGATTGTGGAGAAGGGCCGATTCCAGACCTTGGGGGACCTGCGGAAGCAGTGGACTGCGTCTGGAGTAGAAATTTCCAGAGCCACCGTGCACAGGCGTGTGCAGGAAATGGGCTACAGGTGCCGCATTCCCCAGGTCAAGCCACTTTTGAACCAGAAACAGCAGCAGAAGCGCCTGACCTGGGCTACAGAGAAGCAGCACTGGACTGTTGCTCAGTGGTCCAAAGTACGTTTTTCAGATGAAAGCAAATTCTGCATGTCATTCGGAAATCAAGGTGCCAGAGTCTGGAGGAAGACTGGGGAGAAGGAAAATCCAAAATGCCAGAAGTCCAGTGTCAAGTACCCACAGTCAGTGATGGTCTGGGGTGCCGTGTCAGCTGCTGGTGTTGGTCCACTGTGTTTTATCAAGGGCAGGGTCAATGCAGCTAGCTATCAGGAGATTTTGGAGCACTTCATGCTTCCATCTGCTGAAAGGCTTTATGGAGATGAAGATTTCATTTCTCAGCACGACCTGGCACCTGCTCACAGTGCCAAAACCACTGGTAAATGGTTTACTGACCATGGTATCACTGTGCTCAATTGGCCTGCCAACTCTCCTGACCTGAACCCCATAGAGAATCTGTGGGATATTGTGAAGAGAACGTTGAGAGACTCAAGACCCAACACTCTGGATGAGCTAAAGGCCGCTATCGAAGCATCCTGGGCCTCCATAAGACCTCAGCGGTGCCACAGGCTGATTGCCTCCATGCCACGCCGCATTGAAGCAGTCATTTCTGCAAAAGGATTCCCGACCAAGTATTGAGTGCATAACTGTACATGATTATTTGAAGGTTGACGTTTTTTGTATTAAAAACACTTTTCTTTTATTGGTTGGATGAAATATGCTAATTTTGTGAGATAGGAATTTTGGGTTTTCATGAGCTGTATGCCAAAATCATCTGTATTAAGACAATAAAAGACCTGAAATATTTCAGTTAGTGTGCAATGAATCTAAAATATATGAATGTTAAATTTTCATCATGACATTATGGAAAATAATGAACTTTATCACAATATGCTAATATTTTGAGAAGGACCTGTAGATGCTGAAAAGTGGTCTTCAATTCAATTTAGTTTATTTATATAGTGCCAATGCACAACACATGTTGTCTCAAGGCACTTCACAACAGTCAGGTACATACATTCCAATTAATAACTAACCATTGGACAGTGCAGTCAAATTCAGTTTATTATTCAAATTAGTTGAAAACGTTGTCTATCTAAGGAAACCCAGCAGATTGCATCAAGTCTGTGACTTGCAGCATTCCCTCCTCCCGGATGAGCATGTAGAGACAGTGGACAGTCACTGGCGTTGACTTTGCAGCAATCCCTCATACTGACCATGCAGGTAGCGACAGCGGAGAGGAAAAACTCCCTTTTAACAGGAAGAAACCTCCAGCAGAACCAGGCTCAGTGTGAGCGGCCATCTGCCACGACCGACTGGGGGTTTGAGAGAACCGAGCAGAGACAAAAAGAGAAGAAAGAAGCACTGATCCAGGAGTACTTTCTATGGGAAGGAAAAGTAAATGTTAATGGATGTAGCTCCTTTAGTCGTTTAATCTAGAAAGGAAGAACAGATAAACTCTGAGCCAGTTTTCAAGGTTAGAGTCTGAAAGAGAGCACATAGTTAGTTACAGTAAAAGCTCAGTCAATCGCCATGTCTAGGAGAGAGAAAGGGTTAAACACTGAAAGACAGGGCCATGTGGGTCATCGGTAGAGGGTGAGCATTAAGTTGTTGCCAGCAGAAGCTCGGACGATTCCCCTCTCCAGAAAGGTGTCACATGTACACACAGAGCCAGGCCAGGTGTAGCTTCTAGGAAGAGAAACGAGAGAACAAAGTTAAAAGCTGAAATAACAGCAAATAATGCAAATTTGGAGAGTAGTGTGAGAATGTAGCGAAGAGGGTGAAAGTGGTCGTTATGTCATCCAGCAGCCTAACCCTATAGCAGCATAACTACACAGATAGTTTCAGTTCAGATTATTTAGTTAAACGCGCTTATTTACAACAATGTCATCTCAAGGAACCCCACAAAGGGTCCCACTGATGGTCATTGTTATACTAAAACCCACAAGGATTGGGATACCTCCCTCTGTCAGACTGATTATAACCATTGGAAAAGAGAGGGGGTCATACAGGTAGCAGAAATGGAGGGTGTGTTTGCACCTCAACCATAACTGAGCCGGTTTAGGCTAAACCTGTCTCCCCTTAGGTTATCAGGGAGGGAGGAAGGCTCCCTCCCTGATAACCTAAGCCACTCTAACTATAAGCTTTATCAAAAAGGAAAGTTTATCCTTAAAATTAATTGAAGGCTAGGCTGAAAACAAGTTTACAGTGCTTTACACATTAAACCTTTGAACATTTTGTTACATTACAAAGGCAAATTTCAATGTATTTTAATAAGGTTCTTTGTGATGGAACAGCGCAACTTAATGCATAACTGTAAAGAGGAAAGCAATGGTGGTTCATTGTTTTAAAATAAAATTTGAAAAATTGTGAAATTTTGCAGAAATGCCTTTCACTGCAATTACAGCTGGAATTTGTATGCCCCTTCCTTTTTAAAAAATAGCTCAAGTTCATTCAGACTTCATTGTCAGCATCTGTCAATACCAATTATTCGGTTATGTCATATAGTTTAGATTGAATTTAGGTCTGGACTTTGACTGGGCCATTCTAACCCATTCTAAACAATTTCATTGTAGCTCTGCGTGTTTGTTTAGGGTTGCTGTCCTGGAGGAAGGTCTTTTGCAACCTCTAACAGATTTTCTAACAGTATTGTCCAGTATTTAGCTCCATCCATCTTCCCATCAATTCTGACCAGCTTCCTCGTCCCTGCTAAAAAAAAGCATTATAACAGCATGATGCCACTACCATGTTTCATGGTGTTTTCAGGGTGCAGTGTTAGTTTATCCGTGCACATAGCATTTGACATTTTGGTCTCATCTGACCAAAGCACAACCTTCCACTTGTTCGCTTGTAGCAAACTAGACGTCCTTTCAACAATAGCTTCCAGCTGTTCTATAAAGGCTAGATCTGTGGAGTAGCTATAGACAACTAATAGCCTTTCCTGTCAACAAATTAACCCACCTGAGCTGTGCATCTCTACGGCTCCTCCAAAGTTACCATGGGGCTCTTGGTCGTTTTTATTAATGCTCACCTTGCCTGGTCTGTCAGTTTTGGTGGATGGCCATATTTTAGTCGGTTTGTGGTTGTGCTATACTCTTTTCATTTCAGAGGATGGATTGAACAATGCTTCTTGAGAAGCTTCAGATATTTTATCACAAACTCTGCTTTGAATTATTAATTTTCTTCATAACTTTATTTGTGATCTATCTGCCGTGTTCCTTGGTTTTCATGATGCTGTTTGTTCACTAATGTTCTCAAACAAACTTAAGCATTTACAGAAAAACTGCATCCATACTGTCACTAAATTACATATATTTGAACTCTATTTACCATTTAAGAAACATCTGTAGGTAATTGAAAGCACTGGATTTTATTTTGGGGTATCATAGTAAGAAGGAACATTACCACTTAGTATGCACTTTGATTCCAATAACCACATTCAAATGTCAGATTTTTATGTGACATAATGTGAAAACATTCAAAGTGATATGAATACTTTGTCAAGGCACTGTATGTGGAAAAGTAAACTCACCCATGAATGAGCTGTGATATAAAAGTTCTCATTTATTGATTTATTTCACTGCATATCTGTTATTAAAACATTTGCGCAAAAATAAAATAAAATCTACCTCACCCTCTGATATCCTGTGTTACACCATTATATCTTACGAAGATTGTTTTTAAAGCACAAAAGCATCACACAGACTTTCTTTGCATAGACTGCACCACCGTCGCTTTCCATCATACACCCTAACAATGATGCACAGCACAAAAACAACTTGACCACTTCTAATTTGCTATCCTCCGGAGCTTTTCTTACCCAGAGGCCTTCTCCTCTGTTTGAATTCCACTCTGTAAATAGGAGGTAAGAGCATGAATATTTACTCTAATTGACCTGAACTCTTTGGGAATACGATAGTTTAGCTGCCACTCTGCAGCATTTACAAACAGTTTAAAGCAGAGACAAGTTAAAGGGGTAAATGAAACCATTGTAGGCCAGGATGTTTTTCTCCAAATCATTTGTAATTATTCTCCTATTTACAGGGTAATCTCAAGCAACCATAAAAAAAAATACAACATGGCTGATTTTATTTTTATAACTGGTTTAAAGATTAAATGATGAAGATAACATCAGGGTAAGAGTTTTTTTTACTTCTAGCACACATCAAAGCTTAAATGCCTTAATCCCAACTACTAGTCCTTTAGGTTATGATTCACAGTTATCTGAGATTATTTAAATGTCAGAGTTTATTTACATAATTAAGATTGGGGAGAAATATTATAAGCAGAAGTTGTTGCTTTTTTTGTCCGATTGTGGCTGTGATGATGAACCTGATGGCCAAAGTCTCCTCCTTAATCCACCAACGAAATAAACAGTAGTAGAATAGACTTTCATACACTCTGTTCAATGACCCAAAAAAACCCAGATGTGTTTTGTACTTCACAATGCTGAGTGTTGGCATGGACAACACAAGATACAACATAAAACATCCATTTCTCAGCGGCGCTGCCAGAGAAAGCCCTCATTATTATATTCTGACTGAATTCAATTGCTTTTAAGTTATGAGATTAAACTGATGTTGCCATTTGGCTTTAAGGTGGATTCTAAACCGGGGTAAATAAATTTGACTTTTACATAATTCATGAATTATCATCTTCCAAAAACAACAGAAAAAAAAAAAAACACTCAAAATGATCGTAAACTCTTCCTGTAATCCAGAGTCAAGGTTGTTTTTTTCTTCTATGAACAGGTTAACTAGATGTAGAAAAAGACTGTTCTACATTTACCTCCAGAGGCTAGATGCATAAATTATGTGTACACACACAAAACGTACATACGCCTTCTCCTACATATGCAGTAAGATATTGCGACTCATTTTTCTGTCCACTTGTTTAGAGAGTGATTTCAGTCCAATATGGTGAAGCAAAAATGAAATAAATTGAGATAATTTATCCGAAATATTTTTACTAGAATAGAAATTATTATCAGGCTTTTATTTATTCATGGTAAAAATAAGAGTTCTTTACGGGAAAAATCTTGTGCCATCAGAAATTGAATTTGAATTGCTCTGACTGAATTTGTATTTGTGTAATCTGAAATTAAATGCATTGGTTTGGAAATTAAATTCACTAAACTGAAACTGAATTTTATGGTTTGAAACTGAATTTCTTTGCTTTTAAAATGTATTTCGTTGTATTAAAAATTAATTTTTACTACTTTCACTTTCAGGTCTGTAATTCAATTTTTTAAATTTTATTCTTGGCCACTTTATTATTAAATTTCAGCATTTAGTCTTCTTTGGTAGGAGTCTGTTAGCATAACACATTTGGACTTGGCAAAACTTGCCTAGTTTACCCACAAAGGCTCTCCAAATGTATCACATTGTGAAGAGATATCTTATCCACAGATGACCCAACAGGTTATCTGTCAGTTTTACTTGTAAACTGTAGCTGGACCATTCCATTCCATTTCTTCTTTTTTTTTTTTTTTTTTTGTAATTCAATTTCAGTTCCAAAATTCAGTTTTTTGTGTCACACATCCGGGTCCTTGAGGATAACCACCAATTAATCAAACACAGATTCATCAATTTACGTTTCACAACAGATTAAACTTCCTTTACGGCATGTTGAGCTGCAGCAGCGCAGCATACATGAGCTTGGCGGATGTCCATCATCAAGTGAAATGAACATCTATAAGAAATCATGTAAACAAATGATGGTCAAACAGTAACACTTATGCTACCTGCAGCTGTTAGCTTAACATGCCCGATTACCATAGTGTGCTGCCAGTGTTACGTCGGTCTGCGTTTCTCTTGCCCTTACCTCAGTGCAACTTATGTTGCCTAGCAACCATGTTAGCGTGAAGCGCAGAGCTGTGAAGCCGAATAAATGGAGCCTGAAGGTTAATAACGCTGTCTCTACTGTAAATAACTACACGGTTTTTATTTACCCTTTTACATATTGCTGATGGCTTATAATGCTGTTTGGTTTTAAAATGTTATTGCTTTATGATCTTGTTCATTATTCAGCAATTTAAAATGTTGAAGATATTTAGTGTTCATAGATATAAAAATCTAACACTAGATAAAATACATTGATGACAAATACCATCTGCTTAATTTATTTGTATAGCTTTGAACAACTTAAACACTAACATATTAACTTTAGGAACAAAGTTTAAATCAGTTTATTTGCAGAACATAATAATAATAATAATTATTATAATAAATAAACCAAACATTAATATTAGATTTCATCTGACTGAATTATATCTGTTTAACTTCCACCCAGTGGGGAAACCCAGCGGGATTTTGAAAACAATGTGCCAGGAGGCAGCTGTTCTCTCGGGGTTTAGCGCACCTCAACCACCCGGTCAGCTGACAGCTGGCGAGGCGAGCCGGCTGCTGGGGCAGCGGACGAACACATCAGCGCATTTGTGTAATTAAGCGATATCTTGATAAACTTTAAACTGATCAGATATTTTAGGTTTACACTACATTCTTGTCTAAAAACATTGTAAAAGTTCAGTTGTTTCACAGAATGCGCAATATATTCAATTTTATTTATTTCATTTAATTTATTCACAACTTTTCTCTCTCCTCCAGCCTTTGCTACATCCGTTTGAACAATCTACTTCAACCCGCAATGAATCATGGGATAGGGTGGGACACGGAGGATACACCGGACCCATCCTTCAAATCTGGTGATAAGAAGGACGCATTTATTGGAACCTTGGAGATTGGACAGCATTTGTTGCCTCATCCAGGACGTTATCGGCCTTCAAATGCGTCCTTCAAAGGATGCAGTCCTGAATTTGGACACAGCAATAGTGAATGGCATGAATCAGTAAATCTGTGTTTGATTAATCTGTGGCTTCAAGGACCCGGATGTGTGACACAAAAAACGGAATTTTGGAACTGAAATTGAATTTCAGCCCTGAAAGTGAAAGTAATTAAACTGAATTTTCAATACAAAGCAGAGCAATTTTCAAAGCAAACAAGTTCAGTTTTAAACCATTATATTTAGTTTCAGTTTTGTGAAATTCATTTTCAAACCAATGCATTTAATTTCAAATTATACAAATACAGATTCAGTCTGAGCAATTCAAATTCAGTTTCTGATGGCACAAGTTTCTTCCCATAGTTTTTTCACATACAGATTCCTAATTATTGAGCTTTTTGTACTGAATCTAAGAAAAGTCCTGCTCAGAAATGATTATCTTGACAATGTGTTATCTAAATTTTTGGAAATACTGCCTATTATGTCATAACAGTTTATTAACGGTATAATGTTAGGTATATTTAGTTAGTTTGACATAGACTTATGTATCCATCATAACTTCAAATAACACTGCAATCATTATAAAACAAAAGCAAATGTGGAACATAATTCTGGCATCTGTCTAAAAGTGAAAATATCCCATTAAGGAACATCAATCACTGATCAGTGAGCTCCTGTTGGGTCATACCAAAATGTCCTGACAATGAGCAATGTAACTAGGTGTATTGAAATTACCAGACATCTTTGCGCCATAACCATTTCAAAAGAAAACCTATGATCAGGAAAACAAAAAATCACTTCCAAATTAATAATATCAAGTAAGGACATTATCTTAACAAAGTCAGTTTTGTTTTCTGACGTAATGGGATAAAATAAGAGTGGTTATCTCAAAATAAAATAGCATTTAATTTCAAGGAAACCACATCCAAATTCAGCTCATATGGGAGGAAGGCCATTAGTTCAGGAAAACAAGATTCTATTAGCTTGGTTATCTCAAAATAAAATAATATTCATCTGGAAAATATCACATTTAAAATAATAATGGCAGTTAAGTGCATCATTTCAAAAAATACAACTTTGTTTTCTTGAGATAATGAGATTAAACTATTTTGGTAATCTGGAGTTAAAAAAAATATAAACTTCGGGATCTTAAGAATTAACATCCAAGTTAAAGAGATAAAATTAGATTGTTTTCTTAAGACAAATCCTTATTCAACTTGTGATCTTGGGGCATTCAAATTAATAATAATAGCAGATAACTGCCATTAGCTGGCAAAATGTTTGTTTTCTTGGGACAATGAGATAATTCTAGCTAGGTTACTGTCAACATGAATAATTAGCTTGCAGTGTCAAGAAAATTACATCTGAATTATGTTTAGCAGATAAGGCTATTATCTCAGGAAAACGCATCACCTTATTATCTCCAGATAAAAGAAAAGTCAGCTTGTGATCTCAAGATTCTATCCCAATTAATAACCACCGGTAGGATTGTTCTTAGCTTCCATGCAAATGCAGTGATTTCTTAACCTAGTGAAAATAATGCATATGCACTGATATGCTTTTATGAGTACAAACCCTTTTATCCATGAGTGTTAACATCTTTATGCATCTAGCCCAAGATCTTCAGTGAAGTTCTATAAAAAAGACAAACTACTGTGGGAAATTACTGAAATTAATAAGTAATTCTGCTTGATGTGTTGATCATGTAGTTGTCTGAGGCATGAATGAAAGACAAAATCCAATTTCATGTCCATCGATTCTCTCTGAGAAGTTATTCAAAGTCAGGTCCAGGATAATTCCTGAAGTCTTAAGAAATATCAAAAGTACCACTCACAAGGAGGTCTTATATTCTACTAAAGCGTCCAGCTAGCCTTGATCCGTGTTCACCTATCCACCATCTTAGGTGATTCTAGTCTCTTTAAAAGTGGTCCAGAGACAGCAGCACCTGTCAAGTGGTGTATTTCAGTTTTGGAGTCTGAGAGTTGCAAGAGAGGCTGGACAGAGAAGGAATTCCGGCTGTGGTGGCGCTGCCTTGGCTCTCCACAAACACTGGGTCCAGGCAAGCAACTTTGGCAGCAAAGAAAGCGTGAATACAATGAAGCACAGCGAAGAGGTTTGAGAACTCCAGCTCCTACAGGAAAACAGAAAATTAACAATAACAGTGCAAGCCAGATATTTACAGAAAAAGACCCATAACCTTTTTCCCCTCACTGTCTGAAATTTTTTTAGCTTAAGGTCTGTTAGGAATAACAAAATGATTTTCCAGTAGCTTAATCCCAGTAAAATGCTTAGTATAATTTGGTAGAAGATTTGGTATTTGGCAAAACTGTCTTTTAAACTGTATAACTTTGTGCATCTTTCCACAAGTTCCTCACAATAATATGTTGGACTTTTGGCCCATTCTTCCTAACAGAACTGGTGTAACTGAGTGAGGTTTGTAGGACGGCTTACTCACACACAGCTATTGGGACTGAAACCAGGGTTTTGTCATGACCACTCCAAAACAATGGCTTTGTTGTCCTTAAGCCTTTAAGTAATAATTTGGTGATATTTTTAGAATCGCTGTCCATTTGGAAGAACCATTTGGGTCCAAAATGTAACTTCTTGGCTGATGTCTTGATTTGTTGCTTCCGTGTTTCCACGTAATGTTCTTTTCCAATTATGCCATCTATTATGTTAAGTGCACCAGTCCCTCCCATAGCCAAACTTCACAGTTGGAATGGGTTTCTCAGGCCTGCTTCCCCCTTATTCCTCCTTGCACATCTCACACCAGTGCACCATCTCTGGGACACATAACCTGTATATATTCTTGAACAGTATGATGGATGGACATTTCCATAGTGTTTATACCTGCATATTATTGTGTCAACAGATGAACTTGATACCTTCAGTCATGTGGTAATTGTACCCAAAGATAACCTAAACCTGTGTAAATTCTCTTCCTATCTTGGCTAATTTCTTTAGATTTTTCCATGTTGTCACACAAGGGTGTAGAGTGTTTGGTGTGCATTTAAAATACATCAACAGGTGTGCTTCCATTTAACTTAAATGTAGTGAATTAACCTTTCGGAAGCTTACAAAACCAAGACCTCATCATTTGGAAATTTGTATAAGAGCATCGTAATCCCACTGAATGTAAACACCCAACTTTGAATAAAGTGATAAAGTAATAAAGAAATTATATAAAAAGTCTCACATTTAGAAAAAGGAAATCATTAACATGGATGGAGCTGAACTAAAACAAATGAACTACCAAACCACCAGAAAAGTCTGACATCTAACAGAAGTTAAACCAAAATGTACAAAGAACAGAACATAAGAATAAACTAAGAAACTAAATACAATGGAATAAACTAATAAAGCAACATTTACTGACACTAATCAACACAAAGGAACTAACTATATATGGCAAGACAATATGAAACATAACAATGGTGAGATGGTGGAAAAAAAGACAAAAGAAACCAAAAAACACAAACATCTAAGGATCATAACAAAAACAGGTTATGTATATTTTTGTACAGAGTATGTAAATACCTGGTTTCAACTGAAAGTTGTACACTAGTGGTTCAATTGGTATAAACTTGTAAAACATCACTAAAACCAGACTCACCTTTGCCTCAATAGATTTGGATTCAGGATTTTGGAATAAAAATTTTATCTTGCTCTTTCCATCATCAGAGGATCCTTTTAGCTGGGAAAACTTGTATCTCCACAGTACTGCCTGAAATGATGTAAAAAAATATATATCTTTATCAACTTTAGATTTATCAGAAACGGGCCATTGTAAGATATATATTTGCTGTGTTTCTGCCTGTGAGAAAAAATGTTGAGAAGCCACAGCACAATTTAATATGAAGTAGCGCTTCGGTGACTCAATTAGTGCTGAAATGAGTACACAATAGCTGCCCAGTGAGTCAGTTTTTCAGGCTCCTCAGGTGGACAGCAAACTGCTTCCCACATGAATATGTCACAGTGTGTGTACACTGTTGGACAATGAAGACTGCTCCTGTGCCATATGAATGACTTTAGCAACAATCTGGTTAAATGTGGTGTGTAAAATTGCATTTTAAGGCAACAAGCACATGAGATGTTTTTTTTTTTAAACCTGTTCCTGCTAAATGTACAGCGGATACTAACGAAGCATAATGCTGCAGAAGTGTCACCTCATCTACTTTGCCTTTGAAATTCATTCATGCTAATCTTGTCAGAGGTAATGATAGAGTATTATCTTGCCCTGAATGCCAATCACAGGAGCTTTATCATGAAGATTTAAAAGGTGATGCTATAAAAGGCCAGACATCTGCAGTGCTCAACTTAGCGCAGCAGTAAAAGTATAGCTTTGAACTGTCTACAGCTTTCTATTAACTTTATATGATGGTACTTAGTGCATTAATTCTTTTTGTATATACATATATATATATATATACATATATATATATATATATATATATATATATATATACACTGCTCAAAAAAACAAAGGGAACACTTAAACAACACAATATAATTCCAAGTAAATCAAACTTCTGTGAAATCCAACTGTCCACTTAGGAAGCAACACTGATTGACAATCAATTTCACATGATGTTGTTCAAATAGAATAGACAACAGGGGGAAATCTTTGGTGATTAGCAAGACACACTCAATAAAGGAGTGGTTCTGCAGGTGGGGACCACAGACCACTTCTCAGTACCTATGCTTTCTGGCTGATGTTTTGGTCACTTTTGAATGTTGGTGGTGCTTTCACACTCATGGTAGCATGAGATGGACTCTACAACCCACACAAGTGACTCAGGTAGTGCAGCTCATCCAGGATGGCACATCAATGTGAGCTGTGGCAAGAAGGTTTGCTGTGTCTGTCAGCGTAGTGTCCAGAGCCTGGAGGCACTACCAGGAGACAGGCCAGAACACCAGGAGACATGGAGGAGGCCGTAGGAGGTCAACAACCCAGCAGCAGGACCCCTACCTCCCCCTTTATGCAAGGCGGAACAGGAGGAGCACTGCCAGAGCCCTGCAAAATGACCTCCAGCAGGCCACAAATGTGCATGTGTCTGCACAAACGGTTAGAAACCGACTCCATGAGGATGGTATGAGGGCCCGACGTCCACAAATGGGGGTTGTGCTCACAGCCCAACGCCGTGCAGGACGCTTGACATTTGCCAGAGAACACCAGGATTGGCAAATTCGGCACTGGCGCCCTGAGTTCTTCACAGATGAAAGCAGGTTCACACTTCTTGGAGACAAAGCCCTGCACTCTGGTGTTCAGTTTACTTAAAAGCTCTCACTAACTAAGGTCTGACTACAGCAAAACAGTCACCCCTCTGTTGGAATTTTCCCAGTAGCGTAATCCTGAGCACCTTCCTTGAGTAGCCAGATAACTTCAGGTATGACTAGGCTTAGGAAACAGAATGGCCACACTGAGTTATCCCAAAGATTTACTCTTTAAGCTAAAGGAGCAACCAGAATCACTCACAATGAGCTGAATGAGGACCAACTGTGGACAAAAAACAGATTTATCCCTTTATGAGTAAACCAGTTTGCCCCAAGAGAGAAACACCAAGAAACTAACTGAGCAAAATAGCATTAGTGCAATGGCTAAGCATAATACTAGTAACTATCCTGTACTCAGGTTCAACATGTGATTCCTTTTAATGTTGTTACCCATGTTTACAGTTATTCCATCTTGTAATGACATTTGTGCTTTATATAGGGTACTGCATGACAGCCAACCATCATTATTTAACCTGGCACATTAGCTGCATTAATATTCTATTGTTATATTTATTGTCTATTGTATCTATTCTATATTGGTTTACATCCAACCTTATATACAGATGCCTGCAGAAACACCTACACTTTTACATTATGGCGATACTTTTCGCTATCCAGTTAATAGTAATCCGACCATTGGTTACCAACCTTTTGCATGTTTCCACTTTTTATTTTGACAAATTATCTTGGGAGCTCCAACTCTTGAGGTTGGAAAGTCTCCATGCCATCACCTAATCTTCCCCCTCTTTAAATTCACTGTCAGATTAAAGTCAAGACTCTGGCAGGGACATTCTAAAAAGTTAATATTACTTCCAATCAGTAAAAACATGTTGGTAAAATTAAGATTACTTTAAACCCAAATCTGCCAGGGTGTAAGGATTGATGATGATTCTTGATTAATTCATATTATCAAAAAATATAATTGAAAATCCTAATTCAGAAAAATATTTTTCTTAACCAAAAATCATTGCTTACAAATAGAAATCAGAGATGTCCTCTGGTGTTGTGATTATGGGCTCAAGCACTTAATTACTACAATTAGTTAATTATCATTAATAATTGATAATCATTAACCAAAACCATGCTAAATGTCAGTGTTTAAACAGCTGCTTTACCAAACAGTGGGGGAACTTTGACCTTATTTTGACAAATAAATCACTTTTGCATGAAATAAACACAAAGGCTTCTCTTTATATATTTGAACATTTATTGAAACCATACAGCCCTGATATAATTACTATTCTGGTCCAAAAACCTTCAACTAACTAACAAGCTCTATTCTACAAAAAAAATTTAATGATTAGCTAAATAAAAATAAAGAGAAACATGAGTGTCTATGAAGATCAAACCAGCAGTTTTATGGACAACATGTCCAATTTGGATTAACTTGGAACTTGAAAAGTGGAGCAGAACCACTGAACAGGGAAGCCTTCTTGGTGTGATGATGCATCGCGATAGCGGCTATCAGCTGGTGGAACGGTGGGGGCGCACCCTTAGCCACTAACAGCTGATTGCCCCAGATCTCAAACAAAGGGTCATAAAACTCTGAGGCGGGAAAACAACTCCAGTAATAAAACTGGGACAAGGAGTGGTCAAGCCACAAGGCCCAGACCACAGCTGCTTTGAATGGAAAACTTTTAAAAGTCCAACTTCTAACTCCTGGCTGATTTAGGATCAGCTAGACAAAAACATGAACACGCACCTTGCTGATCGCATCCACGCTCCGCGATCAAGCAACACTTGCACAGCAAATCAAAACAGTTCAGCATAAACACTTAAATCAATATTGGAGGCAACAAGTTGATACCTTGGATTAACTACTGGTGATTCTAAATCACCTTAACTATGCCTCATCCTGCCCAGACTTCTAAATGCACCCATCGGATTTAATATAAAGAGAACAAAGTTACATTGACGTTGATTTATTCTCTTCACCGGCTTGAGGATGGGTCGTACGTCTGAGTTGTCCGTGATCAACTCAAAAATGGTAAACTTCTCATCTGTCCAAAACGGGGAAAATATGAGGAACTGTTACAGTCGACTGAAAACAAAAGGGGTCTCCTTGGAAATTAACCTATGTAGGTTTTCACCTGCGCCGGAGTGGTCTTTGATCGGTATATGAATCTTCTGACCTTCTTGTATCAGACAGAATTCCAGCTTTCAACCTCTTCCGGGAATGGCCGTGTGGAGGAAAAGTTAAACTCGCCTGCGAGTCTCTGTCGCTCCAGATATGCTCCTCCGTTGCGTCGTCCCGTGAGACACGCTGGAAATGGCAACCAAAGTTTGGTTTCCATGGGCTTTATAATCCCAGGTGATGTCAGAGCTGCGATGCCTGTTGAGCTGCGCATGTCAAACTGCCCAGCCTAGTCGGTCCGTCCGACCAAAATGGATGACTCCAACAAGGGGTATTAATAATTTGAAGCTTAACTGTATGTCTTGTAGATAGAATGATATCAGTAAATAGTGTTTAAGTCTAATGCAACATATTTTAATCATTGTTCTTTCACTTTTAAAAATTCTGGTATACTTTTTATTAAAAAAAAGGTTTGTCATCATGTGTGTATACATGATGTGATGGCTGCTGGTTTGAAATGCCTGAATTCAAACCTGCATGGTAGGTGTTCGTTCACATTGGTGCAGATTCATAGGCAAGGGAGACCAATAACCACTGTTTTTATTAGTTCCTGGTTTCAAGGTTATGGCATGAGAAATTAATAATGTTATCAATAAGGACTAGACCAGCATCAACAGAAGACAACATTACCTATTTCAGGCATATGTATTGATTTTGTTTTATTTGGTTTTAATGTGCATTAAGGCAACATTGATAAGTTTAGAAATTAAAACACCTAAATAAGTAAATACCTAGTTATAGTAAGGAACATATGAAAGCTGGTATGCTTATGGGTAAATTATTATTTTGGGATTGTTTAGGGATAAAATAGCAGTTTTTTTTTACTGATAATGGTTAACAATGGTCATTCTCAGCCTTCATGCGACAAAAAAACATATTTTAGCATTGAAAATAATCTCAGCCATTTGTGTACACTGTCTTTAAATAATCTACATATGGACAAGTGCTTATATTTATAGTTTCTAAAACGATGATGCATTTTCTTGAAGACTTGGTAAGGCAATTAATAAATTTATCAGGTGTAGCAGTAGCCCCAGTAATATATTTAAGGATCTGCCACCAATACTTGATGATAACAGGAACTTATCTCTAGTATAGTAACACTTTTTATAATAACACAGATAGAGCAATTTCATTTCTTCACATCTTCATCTATTCCATATTCAGATATTTTTAACTAGTTTTAGATGATGTTGAGGCAAGGCCCTGTCCAACGCCATTTACTAACTAAATGCCCCCCCCCCCCCCCCCCCCCCTTAATTGCGGCACAATTTAAGGTTTCCTACTGTGAGAAATTCATACAAAAATGTAGCACAACTTTTTGCAGAGCCTAATTTGCAATGCATCAGATTTGTAAAATCTGCAGTAGAGATTATTTTTAGTCAAAGAAGGGACAATCACTGTTGAGAGGCTGTTTTGTCACCATGAAAACAACCATTTTGTTCAGGTGAAAGTTGAAATTTCAATATTTCTCACATATTTCTGTACTGCTTATTATTATTATTTATTATTAGGATAATAAAGATTTGCTAATAAGAATTTGCCCCGGTGTTTTAAAGAAGTTTCATTATACGGTTGTCACATAAAAGGGAAAAAAGGTAGGTATTGAAAAGTAGAGAATTTTACCAGCCTGTTTCGCTGTTAATAGTTAGCGTGGTTTCTGAGAAACAGCAATTAGAAAGTTCTACTTTTTGTAAACTTAGAGCTCAAACGCTGGTAATTTGAACGTAGCACTGTTGAAACAGAGGGCAAGGTTATATCAGTTCAAATAAATGAACCTAACATTTCTCACATTCCTCTTCTTTGGTAAGACATCATCTAGTTTGTCTCCAATTTTTAGGTCATCAATGGTAAAGAATATTTTTCACTGTTTCACTCTGCTACAATGATTGGTATCAGATGGTCCATAAAGTGTGAATCCTAGGAGATGATGCCTCAGAATTTTATAAAAATTACCAGAGACATGATATGATTTTAATTAAGGCCATAAAATCAAACAATAGATTTCAAACAACACACAGAATACTGAAGGAAAAAGATACAAATGGAATGTTAACCCCACACTTTGATGTGCTTGGCTGATCACCAGCTTGGCAGGTTCTGCTTCCTCAGGGAAAAACACAAACGTTTGATTGGCAGAAACAAATTCATTACCGCGTGAGATCACATTCACCTTAAAATCCATCTATCTTTACAGGCTCCAAGCTATTCATTTGAGGCTAACATTGGATCAGCTAGTCTCAGACAGCATCCCATAGTGGCAGGTGGGAGCTGAAGGTGAGAAAACAATCAAAAATGTTTGCTTGCCTTTGCTGAGCAGCTCTGTGTGAAGGGTCTGGAAAGCTGTGGAAAATTATGGAATTTGATTGACTTCAGCACAAGATAAGAAATTAAACATGACTGAGAATTTCAGAGTCTGGAATGATGTCATGACAAAAAGTAGGAACCCTGTGTGGTTTTTCTCACCTCCTCCGACCAGCTCAAGATCTGTTGATCGTTTGACACATTTCACATTTTCAAACAGGTGTTATATATTCCAGGTATACCTTGGTTGGTCAAAAAATGTCACTTTGATAATCATCTAGTTTACTTTATACCACAGAGAAAATATTTGAAAGTTAATCAACAATGAAAATAATTATTTTTAAGCTTTTCAAGCATAACTGACTTAACTGTCACCCAGTGTGTGGCATCTAAACTATATATTCTGTTCTCTAATATCGTCTTATATATTTCTGAAGAGTGTGCTATATCCAGACGGATGACATGAAGTAAACAAGAACCTCCAGGACAGCAAATGCACTCTCTGGAAAATCATTTTAATATATACAAAATTATTTTTATGAAATTATACAGAAAGATCTATATTCTGTTCCATTTTAATGTCTACTAATCATAATAAACAATGTTCTACAAATACACCATGAACAGCCACTTTAATATAATTATTACACTGTATACTACTTCAAAGTAGAAAAGTCATGCTATATAAACCATTTAACAAGTGAAGAAATTATTTACCATCCTGCTACAATCAAATTTTCCATTGGGGAACATTTTACTCCACATTAAATGTTCAAGAAGAGTTTTAGGAGGTCTACAAGAATATAAGCATATTGCGTTGAAGTAGCATATTGAGACTGGCCTGTCCGATTGGCATCAGATACAAAACAATTCTGATTAAAGGGTTCTGCACATAACTGTATATATCTGTTCCAGTTTACTTATTTAATGTACGCAACATATTAAACAGTTGTAAGTACCATATACATGGAATGAGTCATCCATCCACCCACTGTGTGCTCATTTTTGAAAGGTCATAGGTGCGTTTACTTGACTCTCGTGTGTGAACAGTCAAAGAAAACCGCAGACATGAGAGGAACAACTCCAAACGTAAACACTGGCAGATAGATGGTCGTGGAGATTAACCATAAATATTTTATCCAGTGTTATCTTTGTTTTGCATGTTGACCATATGGAAACAGTACTGCAAGGATGGAAGAAGATCTGTTTGTATCTTGAGCCCAAAGATTACAGATCTATCTGTCAAACAGTTACATTTTGGTTGGTTTTTGACAGAAAGCAGAATGTTTTCTTTTTCAAACTTGCCAAAAGCAGTTTTTAATTACGGAATAATCCCATTCCTTATTGCCTGCAATTGCAGTTTGCATATGGATTGTGCTGGGTGCATTTATCTCTATAAACAATAGTCTGGCAAGAATATTATCATGCTTAGGGAACATTGTTGCCACGCAATGCTGAAATTAGAGCCAAAATCTTAGAGAACAATATGGCAGTGCTTGTCTCCTTCTCATCAACATAATGTGCACCAGTGGAGTAGTATGCATGGCTGTCAGACTTGGGGAAAGGCCAAAATGAACTGTATGCTGCAGTAAGAGGTTTTGGCTTTGGGGGTCCAGCCGTCAAAACAAATGTGCACACACTCCTAAAATGCACCGTGAGCAGATTAAGTAAGCAGCAACAAAATAAAAAAATAAAAAAATGAAAAGAGGAAGCCGAGGCATCACGATTAGTTTCATCCAACTGTAGGCAACACTTCCACTGAGGAGACGGCTCTTCCATATTTGAAGGCATGATAGAGGAATGCCTTGGCTGGTAACCGGAGTTAGCCGATTATATGCTTGACCAGACAACCTGATCAGAACAGGCGGAAGCTAAAAATCCAAACTTTTTTTTACCGGTCAGTGAATGTTGCGCTGAAAGTAACGCTCATCAGTGTGGAAGGTTTTGCTGTGAGGAGTAAGGAGTAGGCTTAGTTATTTTCAGTATCACAGAGTTGTTTCAAAATCAAGCGAAGAAGCTGTATAAAGAAGATAAAAACTATTTTTAAGCCTGATCCTTTCAGTTTCTACTTTTAAACAAGCACATTTCCAAAGTGTGCAAAAAACAATCATATAATATTATGTTATATATTACAGTCAGTCTTGTAAATTGGGTAAATGAGATATACTTATACTTGAGTAATACTTTTTAGTTGGATTTTATTTGGATTTTACTGTACTTGCAGATTTTCAGTAAGGCAGAGAGAGACTGTTCTGTAACTTTATAGGCTGCTTCTCATTAAGAGTTTGTTTTATTTTATTACAAACATTTGGTTGTTAAGACTTACATTAACATTCCTGAAGAAACTAGAAGGCAAATGTTTTGTTCTTATTTCGAGCTCCTAAAATGAATCGGACTCCATTAACATCGGTATCAGCAGGTCAGAGCTTAGAAAAATTGGTGATAAAAATCGACCATAAAACCTTTGAATAGTGCTTTGCTATTCAATGCTCTTACAAGATTGTGGGTCAAGGAAGTTTTTATACTCATAAAACCAGCTTTACAATGCGGTGAAATAAGGTGTCTGAAAAACAAAAGTGGAGAAGCTAAACAGTTAAGAGAGGATTGTAAAGTAAATACCTTTGAAGCAGCATCGAAGCACACAAAGCCCATGCTGAAGTCAATCGTAAGTCCCATGAGGTGGCTCTCCATTATGCAAGCATACGTTTTACACTGCAGAATAGCAAAAGACAATGTTACTTACAACAGTTACAAATGGCTTCATCAGTTTTTCTGCTAAAACAACTGAGCTGAAACAGCCTGAGGTTATTAAACAAAATCATTCAGACCTGTATCCTCTCTACCTCCAGGAATGTGGCCATCTGAAAAGCCTTTTCCCAGATCAGCAGTTCGCATTCCAGCTCCACGCTGAAGAACATATCTTCCCCGCTCTCTGTCTGAACACTGAAGCAGTGCCTCCTTTTGTCCAAAAGGTCACTGTCCTAAGATAACACAGAGCAAGCTGACAGATAAGACAACAGCAACACAGTTCACTCACAGGCATTACTGTGTTTTTTTAAGTTAATGTGTTCCCTCACAGCTTTCTACAAACTAAATTGCAATTTAAGGTCATCCAATATAGATGATGGCATTTGTGAATCTATTTAAATATCTGTTGCTAGATAATGAGAGGCAGATAAATTCTCACTATCGAATTCAAAGTGACTTAAAACCTGCGGAGAATAACAACTACAAGCCTTGAGTGTATCTGTGGAGCAGCAAAAAGAATACATGCAAATGTACTGTATAAGTGAGTCATATGAGAGCATCCCTCAGATTCACTTCTGCTGCTTAAAATTCTCCTGGTGTACCCTGATACACTGAGATACACTGCTCTAAATGCTTGGGGAATTGAGAGTGAAAAAAGAGACCGTGATACCTTTAAAATTTTGCACATTATTTCATACACGGTAAAGCTTTTCTCCGCTCTGGTCCAGTCCCATGTCGTCACCTGAAAACGTCACAAAAATGTTGCGTTTCATTTAAGAAATGTCTCAATGGAGAAGTATGAAAAGCTCAGGAACTGTTTTATTTTTTGACCGAGGGCTTACTTGAGAATACTTTTATGTATGTAAAAACAACTATTTGCTGAACAATGCACAGTGTTTTTGCTATTTAAAATTCAAATCCAGAGGAGTAGAGCAATATATTCCTGCTGTCTAACTGCTACAGGTCCTTCTCAAAATATTAGCCTATTGTGATGAAGTTCATTATTTTCCATAATGTCATGATGAAAATTTAACATTCATATATTTTAGATTAATTGCACACTAACTGAAATATTTCAGGTCTTTTATTGTCTTAATACGGATGATTTTGGCATACAGCTCATGAAAACCCAAAATTCCTATCTCACAAAATTAGCATATCATTAAAAGGGTCTCTAAACGAGCTATGAACCTAATCATCTGAATCAACGAGTTAACTCTAAACACCTGCAAAAGATTCCTGAGGCCTTTAAGACTCCCAGCCTGGTTCATCACTCAAAACCCCAATCCATGGGTAAGACTGCCGACCTGACTGCTGTCCAGAAGGCCACTATTGACACCCTCAAGCAAGAGGGTAAGACACAGAAAGAAATTTCTGAACGAATAGGCTGTTCCCAGAGTGCTGTATCAAGGCACCTCAGTGGGAAGTCTGTGGGAAGGAAAAAGTGTGGCAGAAAACGCTGCACAACGAGAAGAGGTGACCGGACCCTGAGGAAGATTGTGGAGAAGGGCCGATTCCAGACCTTGGGGGACCTGCAGAAGCAGTGGACTGAGTCTGGAGTAGAAACATCCAGAGCCACCGTGCACAGGTGTGTGCAGGAAATGGGCTACAGGTGCCGCATTCCCCAGGTCAAACCACTTTTGAACCAGAAACAGCGGCAGAAGCGCCTGACCTGGGCTACAGAGAAGCAGCACTGGACTGTTGCTCAGTGGTCCAAAGTACTTTTTTCGGATGAAAGCAAATTCTGCATGTCATTCGGAAATCAAGGTGCCAGAGTCTGGAGGAAGACTGGGGAGAAGGAAATGCCAAAATGCCAGAAGTCCAGTGTCAAGTACCCACAGTCAGTGATGGTCTGGGGTGCCGTGTCAGCTGCTGGTGTTGGTCCACTGTGTTTTATCAAGGGCAGGGTCAATGCAGCTAGCTATCAGGAGATTTTGGAGCACTTCATGCTTCCATCTGCTGAAAAGCTTTATGGAGATGAAGATTTCATTTTTCAGCACGACCTGGCACCTGCTCACAGTGCCAAAACCACTGGTAAATGGTTTACTGACCATGGTATCACTGTGCTCAATTGGCCTGCCAACTCTCCTGACCTGAACCCCATAGAGAATCTGTGGGATATTGTGAAGAGAACGTTGAGAGACTCAAGACCCAACACTCTGGATGAGCTAAAGGCCGCTATCGAAGCATCCTGGGCCTCCATAAGACCTCAGCGGTGCCACAGGCTGATTGCCTCCATGCCACGCCGCATTGAAGCAGTCATTTCTGCAAAAGGATTCCCGACCAAGTATTGAGTGCATAACTGTACATGATTATTTGAAGGTTGACGTTTTTTGTATTAAAAACACTTTTCTTTTATTGGTCAGATAAAATATGCTAATTTTGTGAGATAGGAATTTTGGGTTTTCATGAGCTGTATGCTACAATCATCCGTATTAAGACAATAAAAGACCTGAAATATTTCAGTTAGTGTGCAATGAATCTAAAATATATGAATGTTAAATTTTCATCATGACATTATGGAAAATAATGAACTTTATCACAATATGCTAATATTTTGAGAAGGACTTGTATATGTGGCGTCTTGCAAAGTATTCATACCAGTAGAACTTTTTCAAATGTTCAATGTATTTTGTTGATATTTTATGTAACATACCAATGCAACATCATGCATTTTTGTGAAGTGGAAGTAAAATTATACTAATCTAAACTGATTTTTGTGAAGAGAGCCTGTAAATGAAAGTTTTCAAACCTTGCCACACATTTTGAGTTGGATCAAGTTCTGGACTCTGACCAGGCCATTCAAACACATAACTACATAGCGTCATTATGGTTGCTGGGAGAACCTCTGCCCCAGTCTCAAGTCTTTTGCAGCCTCCAACAGGTTTTCTTACAGGGTTGGCGTGCATTTTGCTTCATCCATTCTCCCATCAGCACTGACAAGCTTCCCAGCATAATGCATGGTGAGGCAAGTTCAGGTTAATATGCAGCGTTAGTTATCCACCACACCACAAGAGTTTTATGTAGGTCACATAGTTCAGGTAGGCTGTCATCTGAACAGATAACTTTCTTCTAATTCTGTGTCCTCTGCATGGCTTTAGGCAAACTGCTAATGGGACATCTTATGTCAATAATAACTTTCTTTTTCCAAAATAGTTGTACTACTAACATTTTCCTACCCGGGCAGCTTATCTACAGCTACCATGGTCTTTTTTCACACACACACACACGTGGAGTCTAGTTGGCTACCCTGGAATTTTTTCATCCAAATCATCTCCACACCTTTCAGATTTGTATTTCTAAATAAAAAGTAAAATCCCTGAACCACCTTCCTTCCACTTTACAAGTGTGTGATGTAGGACTATTGCATAAAATCACAATAAAGTTCAATGCAGTTAATGGCTCTAACGTGACAAAACGTGAAGAAGTTCAAGAGATATAAATACTTTTCCAAGACAAATTGAAGATACATCCACCCACATTAAGGAAAACTTAAATCCCAGATAATTACTTTGTAATAGTAAAACATGTCCCGACTTTTGAACATGCAGTCTCCTATGTCCCCTCATCCAATTACATTAGCATATTCCATTTATACCAGCACAATAACCATCAGCAGGCAGTTTCAGTTATCTATCAATCTCTTGCCATCAACAGCACCATTGACAGCTTATCTCTCCCATCACAATAACCCAAATAGCTGGCAGAATGTAAACACATTAAATGATCAGCATCAATCAAGATGAAGATCAGTGCACCACAGATGATTATAAGTGAGCTGCTTCCTGTTTCTCAAACAGGGAAGAGTTTTTTTTTTTTCTTTTCTAAACAATATATTAGCATAAATAAAAAAAAAAAAACATCAATCCAAACACAGGAGTCTGATCAGATGAAGTAACAATCAGAGAGACACAAGTGAAGGCTTACGGGAGGAGCCGTGAACTTGAAGAGTGAGGAACCCCTCAGAGCGAGGAACTTTGGTGAGTACATCCGATCTTGAACAGAGTCCTGCTCCTTCTCGTCGACCCAGCCCATGTAGATGATCTGTCCAATGAAGCAAACATTTGTTTTTCAAAGCTAAATCAAAACTGTCCATAGGCTTTGAAAATGAGCTTTGAGGGATTAAAAACATAATATTTTTATTATTAAATAAAAAGATGAAACATTATATAATTATGCTAACTAAACAATCATAAGAACATTTCAACCCTTAATATTTGGTACTAACCCCAGCAATGTAATGCTATGAAATAAAGGGCCTGAAAAATGATGTAAAGATGTTTGCAACTGTATAAAATATTTTTCTACTTTTTGTATCTTTGTGAGCCTGTAGAAAACAGTTTTTGTGTCTGTAGAAAAGATTCCTACTCAGTTATGAGCTGATGGTGAACACCTGAACATACATAGAAAGCAGAGATCTATATATAATCTCAGTTGGCCTCTAATTATGTTTCTTGGGTTACAAGTGCAAATTTTGGTAAAATCTTCACATACCAAACTGACTCAGCAGTGACGGCTTTGTAACTGTATATAATTGTTCACAAATCGCACAGAAAATGGGCAGCTTTACCCTGACTGGCCAACAGTTTAGTTTGTTTCGGTTAGAGAGGAGACTGGAAGGGGCTAAATGCCTTCCAAAGGCTGAAATAACACTATGTAAGATTGACTGTATTAAAATGAAGTCAATGGGTGGTGTTAACAACATACTAGAGAATAGGTTTAGAATTTAGGTTGTAAAAAAAACAATTAAAATTGAGGAGAAGACCTTCTAAAAAATCGTCTGTAAAATGTAAATAAACATTCTATTTCTAGTGAATACCCCAACATTTACTCACACTTAAAATGGCTAAAATCACACAAAGATGTATTACATTACATACACGTGATACGGACATCGTTACTGAAGGTTTGACCTGTTTAGACCTCAGATATTTCATTCGGTGTTAAGCTCAACAGTGTTGTATTGAAGAGAGACCGAACACTATAGTAAGATTGAAGGGGCTGTCCGAGGCCTTCAGAAAGAAGACTGTATCAGCTTATGAGTCTGAAAAGAAATAGAAATCTGCTATTCTACTGTATGGAAAAAAGTCCACAAGTAGATGGCATTAAAAATGCCTGCCAACATGGCAGGGTCTAACTGTCAAAGCCAGTCCACCCTGAAAGCAGACTGGAAGATGCTACAAGAAGTCTTAAAAAAACCCTAAAATCTTATTACAGAATCTACAGTCGGGTCTTCCCACTGTTGATATGAACGAGTATGCCTCTAAAATCAGAAAGAAACTCCACATGTTTAATTTTCAATGAGAGCTGTCAAAGGAGGAAACATTTCCTCTTTGAAAAAAGTAAAGAAGTTTGCCAGAGATAACATAGAGAAAGGCCAGGACTTCTGGAATGATTTTTTGGGGACAGATGACACTAAAATGTAATTATCTGAACACCTGAACACAGGGAAAGCATTCCAGGAAAACATCATATTAACTCTGAAGCATGGAGGTGGAAAAGTCATGGTTTGGGGATGCTTTGCAGCAGCAGGACCTGGCCAGCTCAAGTATAGGATCCACTATGAATCTACTGAGTATCAGAGGGTGTATCGGGATAAGACAAAAAAATATTTTTGTTGGTGAAGTTTCATTATGACGTCTGTCAGCTGGAAATGTTATCCTTTTAGTTTTGTAACACAAGACAGAAATATGTGTCAGAAATCTTTGAATCAGTGTTGCACAAAGATGGCTGCAGCTGTATGAAGTAAAGTTAGCACAATTCAGACAAGCTTATGTGTGTACTGATGCCAGACCAACAAAATCACTTCAGCCTTAAGAGCAACCTTAATTTGTACTGCAAAAGCATGTGTCAGCTTTCTATTTCTTTGAAGAAAAAGATATATTCTCTAGCTAGTAATCATTTTGGTCAGTTCTCATTAACCATGCTGTGGTTGTCCCACAATTTCAATAGATTTGCAGGTTCCACCACACAACTGCCATTTGTCCAAAGCACTGCAAATGGTAGATTGTGACAGGATCTTAAAATGTAGTGCATCACCTTGATGGTCCAATTTAAATGGAAATGCACCAAATCTGTAAGAACACTATTCTGTAAGAGTATTATAAACTCGGGCACATGTTTACTGTCCTTTCTTTCTAATTGTACATACATTATGAAAAAGCTTTTCCCCGTAACAGATTTCCTCTGTTTTCACCTTTTGTCCCACTGACATGTTTCAACTCATCAAAAAAGTTTAATATTACACAAAGATAAGCTGAGTAAATACAAAACTTACTAAAAGGGCAAAAAAACTAAATATGTGTTATGTGTAAATATGTGTTTTATGGGTTATGTGAACAAGCCTTACGATTCCAAAATATCCACAGAAACTATTCTGTGGATTTTTAGTTCAATTCTCCACAACATTCCAACAGGCTGTGAAATTTTCCTTCACCTAGTGAGAAGTAGACGTGGAAGAGGTTGTTCCAAAGCTGTAAGCTTGATGGTTTTTGTGACTGCACTTAGGGACACTTTCAAAGTTTTCCCAATTGTTCAGACTGACTGACCTTCATTTCTTAAAGTAATGATGGCCACTCGTTTTTCTTTACTTAGCTGCTTTTTTCTTTCCATAATACAAATTCTAACAGTCTATTCAGTAGGACTATCAGCTGTGTACTGTATCCACCTCCTGCATAACACAACTGATGCTCCCAACCCCATTTACAAGGCTTGAAATCCCACTTATTAAACCTGACAGGGCACACCTGTGAAGTGAAAACCATTTCAGGTGACTACCTCTTGAAGCTCATCAACAGAATGCCAAAAGTGTGCGGAGCAGTAATCAAAGCAAAAGGTGGCTAGTTTGAAGAACCTAGAATATAAGACATATTTTCAGTTGTTTCACATTTTTTTGTTCAGTATATAATTCCACATGTGTTAATTCATAGTTTTGATGCCTTCAGTGTGAAGCTACAATATTCATAGTCATGAAAATAAAGACAACTCTTTGAATGAGGTGTGTCCAAACTTTTGGTCTGTACTGTACATATTTTTTAACCTTATTTAGAGATTAGGGTAAAAAGTAAAAAAACTTGTTTTTCATTTTTTTCCTTGATTCATAAAATTTTCAAGTAAAAAGATTCGGGACACTGTAATTTTCCACTGCGATTTGTTTTGTTAAATTTGCATGGCCTTTTTTGTTGTTGTTTTGAGGCAGAAGCTGCAGTAAATAAGCATTGAGCCTTCGATGCATGTTTAATTTCCTTCATTTAGACTGAAAAATGACATGACAAGTTAACTGACTGAAAGCACTTAAGTTGTTTTCTGATCGTCTCCCAGTAGATGCACTTAAATGATGCAAGCGCTTCCCATGTGCTGTAATAGCTGGTAATACAGGGCTGTGTCCCCTCTCTTAACTTAACGACCAGCTCAGAAGTAACTCAGTTTTAATGTCGGATAAAGTGTAAACACTGAAGTTATGAAAAATAAGTTGAATTGAAGAATTAAGAAAACATCCTACCTGCTGGTTCACTGGAAAATTCCTATTAATCTTCTTCACCTGCAAAATTTAACAAAAGCATGAATAACCACTCGCAAAAACTTCAAAGACCGCGTGTGCCTCATCGTCACAGTGTAAAAAAACAAATAAACACGAGTTACGATGCTTAACATATTAACCACATGGATTAATGAGGACTCCATTTATTCAAATCATGCAAATTTCAAAATGAGATAGATCCAGTCGTTTCCACAAGGTCCTGAGGCTCTTCAAAAAAAATCCATTAAAAAATCCATTCTCTCTGTGGTAATAAAAACAGAGAAAGCAGTCAGGCTTCAAATTAAAACCCTGTGTTCAGATCACAGGTATCACTCTCAACTAATCCACAGCTACACTATCAATATAACTCTTTCTTAGAAGCTGAGCGCCAAATTAAGATGTCCATTTGTGAGTCCATCCTCCTACAGTGGCAAGAACAAGCCAGAGAAGTGAACAACTGTTAAATGTTAGTAAAGTTTGGGGAGTTGAGAGAAGAAAGACAAGCTATGTATTTATTTTAGCAGACAAATAGTGAAGTAAAAAAAAAGACAGATTAACTGCCAGGGTGTGAGATTGGTGTGAATTTATGCAAGCAGCGACAGAAGGTTTATTCAGATTCAGCTTTGGGCTCTTAAGGCTGCAGGTTTGTGACGCTTTAACTTAAATCAGAAGAGATTTATTGGTCCAATTATAAACTTTAAAAATTAATAGCACACCGTTCTCTGTATCTAAAAATATAGACAGGAAACCTGGAATCTGGAATGCCTCGGTCTCTGCAAGTACATTCTGAAATGATGTAAAGAGAAAGAAATGTGTAATCAATTTATTTAGTCTCTTATTGGTAACACATTGTGTTGGATCCTATTTGATATGGTTTGTAAATATTTCACATCTGCCTAATTTCTTATATTAACTTCTCTGGTGATGCTTTTACTAGAAACTGTTTTAGTTTATGTCACCATCTTAACCAGGACTCCCTGGAAGAACAGATGCTGCATCTCACTGGGATCTCGCTTATTAAGTAAAGGCTTTAGTACTAATAATTCTTGCTATCGAAGGTTTACAAAATTTAAACCAAAAAGAAAGTAGTGTTTACTTTTAATCCCCGAAGAAATTTCACAAGGAACAATTCGTTTAAAAAGTGCCTGGCAGAACAAACCCCCTGCTTATCACAAAAGGCACAAGTACCGAGCCGATGGGGCTTACTGGCAGGGTTGTGATCATCTTAGGACGGTCTACTTGGCTTTTTTGGTAGAAGTTGCGTGTGAAGCAGCAGTTCTGCAGAGAACATTGGTGTGACTTCAAGATTCAAAATCATCTTAGAAACAGCCTCCCTGAGTTTTACTGATGACAAATTTCCTGCAATCTATGCAGTGTTCACACATACTGCTTAGACATTTTGCTGGAGCAGTAAGGCATACCAGTAAACATATTTGAAGTTATACTGGAAAGACAAAACACAACAGAAACTCTGATCAGCTGTATGGTTGTTTAACAGGTGACAAACTACAGCTAAATTGAGTTTTACTGATTTCACAGAAAAGTCCACCTAAAAGCCTTAAGACTGTAGAACTCCTATTTAATGCATGTGTTAAAAGGACATATTTTAATATATTTCTAAAGCAATAAATGAACTCTAACCTACATGCATCTGATTTAGATGGAAGCTGTGAATACGCCCCAGATCCCCGAGGGGATCCTGGAGACTTAGTGTCTCCAGGATCAAAACGAAGCAAGCTGAACAAGCTTCCTGAATATCTGAGGCCACCTAAAACTGCTGGATAATTTAAAGCAGTTGTTAAAGCAAGAAGGTTTATTGTAAGTCAACTAAATTATATGCAGACTTTTTAAACACTGAGAAGGGCAAACAAAAATCAGCAACTGTTTCTCAGCTTTTTTTAGGTTCTGCAAATTCAAATCTCTCTAATGTTTAACTACAATATTTATGCATTATTATTTTTTCTAAATGCTTTTTGTTTATGCGGTCATCTCTTTCTCATGCTCTTTCTTCTATTTTTCAGCACCATAATCTATTATTAAAATTACTAAATATTTTCAACTGAGGGAAACTGGCTTTACAGATAAACTTGCTGTGCCCTGTCAAAGTAGGAAACGTATTATTAGTTTAAAGTATCCAAAACAATTTGAAAAATTATATATTTTTTAATGTGGTCATATTTTGTTATGGTAAACTTATTGAATGATTTTTAGCAGCAGATTTGGCTGTTTATGCTTTTGTTTAACTGCTATACGTTTATATAGTTCACTAGCAATAGTTGGGATTATAAGTTTGTGAATGGCATTTTGTAGATACGAAGCTAAAATGTTTATAAACCACTGAAATATTACTTGTATAGAAAACAAACATTATTCAGTTGAATTGTTGCTTCTTATTGTAAAGTAATCAATTATTAAACTTACTATTAATGTATTAATATATATTATGGGATGGCAAAATAAGCTCTTGAGTGACACGCCAGATAATTCTGAACATATATTATTGGCCAATCATATTTTATTCTAAATGAGTACGCTTTCAGCTTTACCATTAAAATAAATAAAGTGTACAAAAAAAAACATTTGTGGAATGTAGTGCGGTGAAAGCATACCGAAGCTCAAAATGTAAATAGTAATGTGAGTTAAAAAGTTTATTATACTAATTTTCGAGAAAATACAGTATATTCTTTAGGGGTCTTTTTACATTTTCTCAGCCTTTATGTGTCATGTTGTAACTACTTCAACAAGAAAGTCACCTCTCTGTACTTGTTTGGTCACAACCTCTACTCCAAGCTCATCCAGGAGCCCCTTTCTCCCATCTCTCAGCTGAGCCTGGCCGCCCACAGAGAACATTCATTTCATCCATTTGGTACATGGATCTCATTCATCACCAAAGAACAGACCATGCTGTCTAAACTTCTTAAGTCATCCTTCATTTTGTTATATTTGGCATCCAATGAAATTGACTTTTACTAATTATTTAGAGATATCTACACATTTCTTCAGGCTTTCCCAACCTGTTTTTAATTGTTTTCATTGAATTTTGACTATTTTAGCATTATTTTTTTTTGTCCAGTACTTCACCACTTTCAGAGAATCTTAATGTTAGTTTGTTTGTTAACCCACAAACCTCTGAACCATAAATCATTATGGAATAATCAGGTTTAAAAAGCTCCTGGCGCTGAGGGATTACCAACCTGAAGTTACTGTTTGCAGTTAAATCTATAAAATGCCAAGATTCACAGAGTTGGCTCCTGCCAAGATTTTAGAAAGGCACAGGGGAAGCTGCTGGAAAATAAAACTAGCATCTCTATAAAACTTTACAGCAGAGGGGAGGATTAAGGTAATCTAAAATGTCATGGTAAATGACTGCTCTAAATTTGAATCTCATAAAACACAATGAACCAATAGCAGGAGATGACACGATCATCAATCATCACCATCTATTGAAACTTCACACAGGACCTCAACCAACTTGGATTCTGTGCCTCTTCACTCTTCATCCAAACACTTTGACTTTCAAATGAGGAACAGTCCAGTCCCTTTATTCCTTGTCTTGGTTCAGGAGTGGCCTAACACACATAGGGTATGTCTATATATCTTGAAGCACTGTCACCAACTACAGCCCAGCGTTGTGAATCTCATCCAAATTCTTGATCTGATTTTATCCTTAAGACTGCAGTTATTTATGTTGCTGCTGTACCTTTTTTCAACCACACTTTTTCCTTCTACTCAACTTTTCATTAATAACACTTCATATGACACTCAGTGAATAGTCAGCTTCTTTGTAATGGCGTTGTGTGGCTTACCCACTTTGTGGAAAATGTAGCTGACAAGTCAGCAGTCTTCTCCATGACTGTGAACACCATAACATAACATTTCGGTATTGAAAATCATTTGTATTGGTCTTATGTAATATTATTTGCATTCAAACCTTCGGGGGAATTAATTTTGGGTTTCCATTTATGGTACTCCATAATAAACATTTATATATGTTGTATATATAGCTTTATATAGCTCAGTTGGCAGAGCACAGGGGCTTATAGACATAACAGCAGACCACACTAATATCCCTGAAAGTACAGTGAGCATCACAGTGGTATACATCCAATGAGTCTCAGGTATACAGAACCAGACAGCACCAGGCCAGGACATGACCCACACCAACTGGCTTAAGAAGCCGACTTCTCTCGATGAGCGCCTAACAGCACAATCCTGCTGAGAAATTGGGCAATCAACGGCTTTGCCTTGCCAATAATCAGATAACCTGCTGGGGTAATAGGCTGGCCAAAGGACACAAAATCCAGATCACAGATGTTAAAACATGAAAGCTATTCATGTATGGTGGATTCCGCCCCAGATCCAGTATCCACAGGCTATACACTGAGCGCACAGAAGGAGGCAGACTAGTGAGTCTAGTGTCTGTCTAGTGACTAGTGAGCATCAGAGCCACTACCCAAGATGAAACATCCAAGCTCTAAGAGTACATCAGTAGCATGGCTCCAAGAGATGAAGCACTGACTGAATGTCTCAGACAACACCATAGCAATAGAATCACCTACCAAGGTGGTGGAAATAAACCGATTGTCATGATCTTTGGGACTTTGGCTTTGTGTTCAGCTTTATATTTATATTTCATCGTTATTTATATTATGTTCCCTGTGTGTTCTATCAGCCATTTAACCATTCTCTCAGTTCACCTTCAGTTACTTGCCTTCCCTACCAGCTCCACCCTGTTTTTAATCAACCACCTGCTCCTTGTTCAATAATCAACTCTCCAGCTTAAATATTTCTTAGTTAGTCAGCTCTTGGACAAATCCTCCTCTAATTCACATCCGCTTGTTTCCTTGTGTTCCTCCTCTTCTGTATTATTTTGGGTTCCACCCTGGGCTTTAGTGTTTGGAAAACAGTTTATTTTCAATTGCCTGCCTCCTTCCTGCATTTGGGCCCTACCCTTTTCCATTACACGACACCAAGCTAAGATCCTAATAAAATATTCTATTTATTTACATGTGCCTGAAAATTTAGCCTTTTTGTTTTGTTATGTGTTACAGGAACCACAAATTCTCATTTAAGATTATTTTTAAACTCACTAATAAATGGCAAGATGTAACTTGTAAAGAAGAAGAGTGATCCCAGCCCAATGCTCGCTGACTGAACTTGGAAAAACACTTAACAGGGGAGGCTGCTGAATGTCACTGAAGTAGAGCTTTAAAGATTTCCACTGAATTGAATCAGCACCCCTGGGCCCAAGTGTTCAGGCTATACTTTGCTAAAAAAGAGCTGGAAACTTGCAGCTGAACTGTAATTAAAAGAGAAGAAATTGCACTTGTATTTAAGGTCAAAACGTAAATAAACCCGACACGGTGCGAGAAGCAGAGTGCCCTAAATAGTCATTAGAAGTGAGTCATCAACAAGCCTAACCCGAACATCTGATCCGATTCACAATTCATGTTTGGAAATAAGATTGTAGACAGACTTCAGCGTACAATTGCTGCAGCTCTGTTGTGAAGCAGCTGACTGGTGGGAGTCATTATGCGCAATGGAGCAAGTACTTTCTTTCATAATATCCTCAATGATGCCTTCAAATGCATCGCTAAACAAATTCAAGAGGGGTTTTCATGTACCCTGAGATGGCCTCTCCAACCACTAGACCAGAACATCACAGCCTTTATGAGAGTTTGCAGAGCGCATAGAGTAGAGTGGAGTTTCCTCCTCTGCCATCGCTATGAGAAATTGAAGCTTCTCGTTGTGACAAATGGTACATGTTTGACTGCAAACAGATTGTTCAAAAGACTGACACCTGCAAGCATAAAACGGCTCTATTCTTTCATTTATTTCTGAATTTTTACAGTCATTTTTATAAGAAGGTATGAACATACATTCAAAACCAGACATTTACATACACTGTATTAATATGCATAGTTAAATAAGACTAGCTTTACCTGTTTTTGGTCAGTTATGATTACCATAATAATTTCTATTTGCTAAATGTCGGAATAAAGGTGCCTGAACAAGCCACATTTATCAGTTCAAACAATTGCATGCAAGTATAAAGAGCTTGGAAAATGTCTATCTGTTTTACTATTCAGAATGGATTAGGGGTCAGTGACTCGGAGACGTGTTCTGGTGCCAAATGTGCGTATCCAACCCAGAACAGCAGCAAAAGACCGTGTGAAGTGCTAAAGCTGGTAAGAGAGTGTCATTTTATGCAGTGAAACCAGTCAAATATGGTTTCAAATACTAATCAATGAGGAAGAGGTTATTATTTCAAACACAAAATGACAAGAGATATTATAGTTTGGAGATCTACTCAGGGAAAAAAAAAAGAAAACGTAACTTTTGGATGTTCTGTGTTATGATGCTAGAATTGCAGTGTTTGGTCATGGCAATGCAAGCCTGAGAACACCATCCACACTGTGAAGTACTGGAGTGGCATCATTTTGTTGTGTGGGTATTTTGCGGCAGAAAGGTCTGGTTTACAACAAAGATGTCATTATAAGAACATTATAGGGAAATATTGAAGCCACATCTAATGACATCAACCATAAGGTCAAAGCTTTGGTACAAATGAGTCATCCAAATGGACAGTGACCCTAAGCATACTCTCAAACTAGTTACAAAGTGGCTTAAGAACAACAAGAAAAATGTTTTAGAGTAGCAATCTGAAATTCCTGATCTCAGTCCAGAAAATTTGTGGGCAGAGCTGAAAACAGTGAGAGTAAACACCTTACTCAGTTACAGTTCTGTCAGGAGGAACGGGCCAAAAGTCCACCAAACTATAGTGAGAAGCTTGTGGAGGGAAACCTAAGGGTTTTGAACCAAGTCGTACAGTTTAAAAGGATAATTTACCAAATACTAAGGAAATTTAAACTTCTGTATTTGAATAAAGTTAATTTATTGAAAACTATTAAGTTTATTATTGTGGTATTTAGCAAAAGGGGTGATTTTGGTCATTTTAACTGACCTAAAGCAAGAAAACCTTAGTCTGATTTAATGTTAGCAATGAAATAAAAGGTAGTGTGTCCTTTTATACAGTATATGTAAATATCAAGTTTCAACTGTAAATGTTTACTGTGGATTAACAAATTTAAAAGCATAATTTCCTTGCCCTTTTTTAAAGATCTCTTTGGGACTCTGCTGGAATTACACAATGATGAATCAATCAATAACATAGTTTATATGTCCCAAAAGCCTTTTTGGTGTTCTCTCAGACTGATGAAAGCAGTAGGAAATCAGACAACTTAAATGAAACTATGACAATAAATCACAAAATCTCCTTTGAAAAAGCCAGACAAATAAGATTAAAATGCACTAGCGGCTCATCAATTTAATTTACACTACCAATGCAATGAGATTCTGTGAGCAGAAATCTGCACCTCCTGCATCAGTCTATGCTTCTGCAGCTCGTTCAAACACCTAGGTAAATGCCAAGGCCGGAGTGAGAAATACAGTGAGTCATCTGTGTTATGTTTAGTGTGTCCCTCACTTAGTCCACTCCAATTAACCAGGGCTCCATTATCCCCCCACCCAGACACAAAACCATCCCCATGGCCACATTATAATTACAAAATCCTCAGTTTTTTTCTGCGACTAGCTTTATGCCACGTTCATGTCCCTTAGAGAGCCAACCCAAAAGTCTCTTTATGTTTATTTGGTCTAAAGCTTTGGATTCCTTATCAATTCTTAGAGCTTTCTACAAACATAGAGTAGAAATGCAGTGCCTGCCACATTTATTGATATCTGGGAATTTATATTGGTAGCCTGAAAAGAAATTAATCTTTTGTTTCATTAGTATAAATTTACACTAAAATGAGCAAAAAAAAAATCAACCATTTAGTACTTATGGATAAGTATTCAGTGATTAAAAAAAATCAAGTGTTAAGAAATAATACTTTCTTTACCAAACACAAAAATGTTACATATATTGGTGGCTGTGCTATTAATACTTTGTACAAAGGTTTGGCAAAACAACAGCACTCTTATCCTTTAACATTTCACAAGGTGAATGCATGCAGAGAGAAGGATGTCAAACTATTATCTTTGCAAACTGATGATCTTTCAGTAGATTGTCTAGAGTCCCTGATCTTCCCCTACACTCTCTACTCCTCAGCTCACCCCAAGGGTTTATGTCTGGAGACGGCGATGGGCGGGGGAAAAGGTTTAACCATGCCTGTCAAGAATTTGCTATGTGAAAGATTACCTGATGAAAGTTTAAATTTTTTAGTGTACTTGTGAAATGTTGTTTCTTTTGTTAAACTACAGATATTTCTCACAAATACAACATAAGAATGTTGCAATTATGAGCATTTATTTGAAGAAAATTACCAAGAGTCAATAACAAAAAATGCTGTATTTTCAGACCTCAATTAACACAAAGTAATCAGTATCATCAACTCTATACTAATGTTTTACTAATATTCACTCTTTCACATTGTTGTTCGGTTCAAGTGATTGCCTAATGCAGGGGTCAACGACGTTTAGAATCCAAAGACCAATTTTTAGCCTTGGTCCAGCTACATTTAATTCGTGCAGAGAGGCAAAAGCTGCATTTCAAACTAAATAATTTTTATTTAGGATTAAAAAATACAAAAACGTCATGGAAAATGACATAAAAAACTCAGAGTTTGTGAACTAATGACAAAAACTCATTTCCTTATTTGTTGAAACTATTCCTTGCTCAATTTGTTTCATTCTGTTGTGAAAATTCTATATAAATATTGCATGAAAACGCAAAAAAATAAGTAAAACTAACATATTTATACACATTTTTTTCAATGTAAAAAATTGCTACAAACTTTTTGTTTTTTTAATTTTTAGCCAAAGTTATTAAGTTAATAAAATAAACATGTACTCATTCAGCCTGTAGGCCATCAGCTGAGAAAAATTGGCCTCTTATATTTCTAAGCTCCTATAAACATTGATCAACTTAAAAAGTAAAGTAAATTTTAAAAGAAATTCATCAGTTACATTTATATTAAATTGATTCCTAGTGGTACCAATACTTATGTCTCTGGTAATTTAGTTTCAAACACCTATTTCCAAATGAATAAATGCACATGCATCCACAGGGCTGGATTTTTCTACACTTTTCACTTGAGATTAAGCTACTGCAATAACAGATACATTTATTCAAGGACCTTTTACACATCTTTACCATGGTGCTGTGGTATGCACTATTCATCCTTAATGTGGTGTCAAAGATGTAAAATGTGTCCAAATGATACACTTTAGATTTTGTGCAAGCAGTTCTCTATGACTGAACATGGTCAGCTTGATGTATTCACCCATATTAGCTTTAGTATAGCTCAAAAAGATAAAACCTTATTTTTGTCTATGCTGTACTTGTACCTTGGTGTCATTATTAAAAGATTCTGTAAGATGAATTTTAAATAACACATGCGCTTCCAGGAGAAGGATAAGTGAAGTTTAATGGTATTACTTTTTGGGTAATCTCTGGCTCCGAGATAAATGTGAAGACACATTATTACTTGTCTACATTACCTAATACTGTCTGTGACATTTCCAGACAATCAACAAAACTATAAGAGTGCTGCATTAACAATATGCCTTATATCATCCTGTTTTACACAGGGAACAGGGATCTACAAGCTGTTATTGTTTCATACTCACATTGTGCTTGGTGAGACTGGAAATGTTGCTCGCTATTGCCTGAAGCCAGTCCAAGCAGTCTTCAGCAGTGGGAAACTGTATCACTCCACTGCAAACTCCATCCACAGCTATGACCTGGAAAGCATTTTTCCTAGAGAAATAAAAAATAAGAAAAAAAAAAGTACAAGTTTTCTTTAGGTACATATGGACGTAATACTCGTGTTTTTGGTAACTATGAGAATCTATTTTAGAAGAGTATAAGAAATGATTACGTATCTTCTTTATTTAATATTCTTATTTCCCCCCATTGAATGTTTTTCACATTTGTGAAAAACAAAACTAAATTTTCAACACATAGAGTACATAATTGTGAAGTGGCAGGACAATGAAACATTGTTTACAAAGTTCTTTATGAATAAAATCTGAAAACTGTGATGTGCATTGGTGTTCAGCCGCATTTCCTCAAATACCCCAAACTCCAGCGCTGCCAGTAACCTTCAGGAGTCACCTATTTAGTAAATAGATGTATTTTGATCCCAATATAAACTAGAGCTGATCTGTGAAAGCATCAGAGGTTTGTTGAACAATCACCATTATGAGGACCAAACAACACATCTAAACTGACAGGCTGCACAACAAGAACATTAACCAGAGAAGTAGAAGAGGCAAGAAGGAAGACATTGTTGAAAGAAAGTCACGACAAGGCGTTTTTGTAGTTTGTCTGAAGCCATGTAGGGAACACACCAAACATATGAAAGGTGCTCTGGTCAGATGAGACCATAATTAAACAATTTTGCCTCCATGCTAAACATTATGCATAGTGAAAAACCAACAGTTCACATCGCCTTAAACGCACAGTCCACAAATTGCAGCCCTCAAAATGTAAAAAGATGGTTGAGACATACTCCAAAGAATTGCTGCTGCATTTCCAATGAAAGTTGGTTCAAAAAATTACTGACTCAGGAACCAAATACAAATGGATACCATGCTCAGATTTGTATAGTTAAAAATTCTTCCTACTTCACAAATATGCACCACTTTGGGTTGATCTATAACATAAAATGCCAAATGAAATACATTGAAATCTGTGATTATAGTGTGACAAAATGTGGAAAGTCTAATAAATATGAAAACCTTTGCAAAGCAGGATAATAAAAAAAGTAGGCAAATAAATATTAGCTATATTAGACTCATGTGTTTCTAATTACACATAAGCATACTTACTTCAGCTTACAACACTAAGCAATTAAACTGCATGATGCTGCATGAAAAGTGCATCTTCTTCTGTAACAACAGCAACAGTTTAAATCCTTAAAATGGCACTCCGCACACCACTCCATTTTGTTTTATTTACCACTTGACACAGGAGGCAGAAAACTTTTGCTTACAAAAGCAGAAAAAATGTCAAAGTGTTAAAGCTACCTGATAGAAAAACCCCAAAAACAAACATCTTAAATTTTATTTTAGAGACAGCAAAGGAACAATAACTCGGTTTGAACCAACTGTGAGGTTTTAAATGGGATTCATTTTTCTAAAAATTATATATGACCAAACCTTTTAAACACAATCTAAACTCTTAATATTGTGAGCAAAAACAACACAATAAAAAAGAGAACACATTTAAAGTCTGCGATGCATGTTTATCATCACTCAGTCATAAAACAAACTGAAAGTCTTGCCTGTAATATGGCCCATAAATCCTAAAAACGTATGCAATATCCTCACCCAGCAGTCAGTTAATAGGCTAAAACCCTCCAAACCACAAGTGAGATCCATTAACTTCTAATCCACAAGATTACTGCATCTATCACTTACGGGGTAATAAAAATGGAAATATATTTATTGACAGCTTAATGGCTTATTATGTCAAGCATGAAAAATGCATCAGTTCAATCCTGATGAATATGCAAAGAACTCCTCCCAATAAAACTTATCAGGAACCATTTGTTTGTGTTGTGGTCCTAGTTGACATTTAACAGAGTAACATACGTATGAAATAGTATTAAATGATTTTCACTCATGTCACTCGGTATTAACAGGAATCAAAATAAAACAAATTAGGTTTAGTAGGCAGGTCAGTTTAATCTTTAATGGTTTTTATAATTAAAAATGAGCCTTGCAATCCTACTAAGTTTGTACTTTGTAGGACCACCTTGTTACAGCTGCAGGTCTTTTTGGTATATCTCAACCAGCTTTGCACTTATAGAGATTAAATTTTTTGCACATTCTTCTTTGCAGTATAGCTCAAACCATACCATTATAGTTTTGCTGCATGTTTAGGCTTTTAGAAACCTCTGCTCCAGTCTTAAGTCTTTTGCAGCCACTAACAGGTTTTCCTCCAGTGTTGTCCTGTATTTAATTCCATCTTCCCATCAACTCTGACCAGGTTCCCCACAGCATGATGCTGCCGCCACCATAGTTTACTGCTGGAAAAGTGCTAGGGTCACAGACTGATGTGCATGTTAGTTTACGAACCCAGATTGTGTTTGTCACATAGGTGAAAAAGATTACATGGTTGTCTCACTGACGAGCACCTTTTTACACATTTGCAGTGTCTCTTAGATGGCTTGTGGTAAACTATAATAGGACCTCTTATGGGTTTCTTTCAACAATTGATTTTGCCACTCTTTCATAAAAATCTGATTTGGGGAATGCATGACTAATAAATGTCCTTTTAAAAGGTTCTCCCACTTGAGCTCTAAGTCTCTGCGGCTCCTCCAGAGTTACCACGGGTCTCTTGGCTGCTCCTCTGACTGATACTCTGCTTTTGCCAGCCTATCAGTTCACATGTATGGTGATGGTTCTGTAGGTTTGCAGTTGTGCCAAACACTTTCTATTTGCCAATGATAAATTATCATAAGTGCTCTGTCACACATTCAAAGTTCAGGACATTGATTCTAGTCCTATCCCTATTTTAGGCTTCTCCACAACTTTATCCTTGACCTGATGTTAATTTTAGTCATCCTGATGTTGTTTCTTCACTGATGTTCCCCAACAAACGTCTGGGGCCTTCACAAAAAGGCTGAATCATACTGACATAAAATTACACACCGCTTACTATTTACGCTACTTGAGAAGGCAATTGATTGCAATGGATTTTATTTAGGGATATTAGGGTGAAGGAGCAGAATGCAAATGCACGCCACTGTTTTCAGACTTTTAAACTGTAAAAAAAAAAGAATCACTTCTCATTTTTGCACTTGTGTTGCTTTATCAAGCAAAATTCTAATAAAATGCATTGAAATCTGTGGTTGTGATGAGGTTAAATGTGAAAGGTTCAAGTGGTACAAATTGTTTTGCAAGGCATAGTAGATCATCTGGTAAAACAGTACGCTTTTTAAGATATGAGCTGATTATGAGCATTATTAAAATACTACGTGGCTACTATAAGTAATGACAAACCAGTTATAATACATTGTCTCATAATGCCGTGAGACATTTTCAATTGTTCTAAAATATTACAACTGCCCTGTTTTACTGAAATGGGTTATTGAACTGAAGAAGTACACAGGGAACCATTTTATTGCAGTTTAGGTTTGATCTATGAGGCACCTGAGCAGCTCATAAATAGAAGGCACTTTTATTAGTTGTTCATATTAGAGGTTTAGTAAGTAAGGGCCGAGTATAATGCTTTATTTATTGTCTTTTGAGGGTTGAATTCAATTTGAAGCATAGTAAGTATGTAAAAATGATCTTGTATTAGTTTTGTGAACTACTTACCAAAGGAGCAAAGGATCCATGTAGAAAAATCACAAAATATGTGCTACTTATAGATGGAGCCCAAGCACAATGCCCCGTTTTAAAATCCCCAAGAAAGAGATCTCAGCACAACTACTACATTAAGCCTTAAAGAATAAAAATCAGCCCTGTGCTTTAAAAATTCAGCGCGACAGCTCACCTGCAGACGTCAGAGCCAGGGATGTACTGCGACAAGCGTGAGTGTAACAGAGGAATAAGGCGCAGGTCCACCCATCTCTTGTCCCAGCGAAGCCCTGGAGAAGTGGGCCAGGACGAGCAGGACAGCGTGTCCTGTAACAGTGTGAAGGAGAACTTAGAAGGTTTTTTTTTTTTTTGGTGTGCAATCGCACACATTTCAAGTGGTACCACTGCTGCAGTTACTGATGCTGCAGATGTACAAACAGGCAGCAGATTAGAGCTGATTCACCCCTTTTCAAACGGTAAATATAGAGCGTCATGGTTATCACCGCGCAGTGACAGCTGCATGGAAGAAAATTAGCTGGCAGTGATGACACAGCTACATGGTTACCGGACAGTTATAGAATTAGTCAGTCAGTCTGAAGAACAGTACCGTGTTGTTGGGGTGGTAGTTCAAGTGCAGGCCACTGTCACACAGAGGAGATGATGTCCCACTACTCTGGTCGCTGGGGATGCCTAGAAATGAAGCAGGGACACACAGGCCAAAATATTTTACATATTATACAAAATATGAAACTCAGATCCTCTCCTCCATCTGTTTCCCCAACAAAAGCTTGTTACTTTGTTCCGCTCCGTTGCTGGCTCCTGTTTTGTGCCAATTTGTATTCAGTTGACTGACTGACGGCCAGTCAACCTGGCCTACATACGCATATGAAAGGATTTTACAAAAGCTTTCATGTCTGATGATGGGCTGAAGTTCTCTCACAAGACACAATCAATTGCACCACAATGAGCCATGAGTCAATTCTTTCAGTTTGGTCTTCAGTGCCTTTTTCTGGAGCTCAAATGAGTCTCTACTCCTGTTTTTCACTCTTTAACAAAGCAGCTTTTTTGGTCTCAAAAAGACAACCAAGTAGTCCATTTATCATGCTTAGAAATGTATAGTTGAACCCAGATATTAACATACACTGTATAAAAAGACACAACCTTGTTTTTTTTTTCTCACTGTCTGAGATTAAATCAGATTAAACTTTTTCTGTTTTAGGTCAGTTAGGGATTACCATATTCTTTTTTCCATTTGCTAAGTGCCTGAATAATGTGCAGTATAATTCTTTATTACTTTCTTCAAAGTCACTAAAATTACTAAGCCTTTAAGCAACTTGGGAAAACCCAGATGAGTATGTCATGACTAATTCATAATATTTAAGTAAAATGGAGGCACACCCTGGATGTATTTTCATACAACATCTAATACACATTGCTTCCAGGTGCAACATCATGGGAAAATAAAGAAAATCAGCCAGGAAGAGAAATGGGGAACTTAATATGTCCGCTTGTCCTTTGGGTACAATTTCCAGATGCCTGAAGCTACAACACTGATCTATTTAAGCAATTGTATGCCAGTATAAATACCATGGCAATGTGAAGAAATTACCCAGTTCAGAAAGGAGATAGGTTCTTTCACCAAGAGATGAACATGTTTTGGTGGGAAATGTACAAATCAACCCCAGAACAAAAGTACCTTTTAAAGATGCTGGCTCAAGCTCGTAAGAGTTTGTCAATATTCACAATGGAATGAGCAGTGCATTGCTGTGGGCTGAAAGGTCACTTGGCAAAGAACACCCCATTTTACGCTACCCAAAGCAGTCTAGGTGGCGCATAACAACAATAATGAGATAATGAGTGCCAACTGCAAGGCAGGTACATAAATGTTCTTATATTTGCAAAAAAAAGTGACTCCAGAGAAAGAAAGAAAGAAAGAAAGAAAGAAAGAAAGAAAGAAAGAAAGAAAGGAGAATCTTGAAGAAAACAGGGAGGGGGGGTCAATTCAGAACTAATAATAGGGTTTAAGAAAACCAACCTCCTCCAACCAGCAATAGAAAAGAACGAAAAAAGACTTGTAGCAAACTATTGAGAAAGCTCGAGCTAGGATACCCACATTTTTAGGCCCAAGTCTAAAATTAAAAGACAATTACACCAAATATGAAGGAAATGTATGTAAACAATTAGCTTTGAAGAAAGTTTAAAAAGATCTCCTCATTACTCTGGCATTTAACAAATCCAAACTCGTACTCGTACTTGTACTTGTCGTCTTCCGCTTATCCGGGACCGGGGGGTCGCGGGGGCAGCAGACTCAGCAGAGACGCCCGGACGTCCCTCTCCCCAGACACCTCCTCCAGCTCCTCCGGGGGGAGCCCAAGGCGTTCCCAGGCCAGCCAAGAGACATAGTCCCTCCAGCGTGTCCTGGGCCATCCTCTGGGCCTCCTCCCGGTGGGACGTGCATGGAACACCTCCCGAGGAAGGCGTCCAGGAGGCATCCGGTATAGATGCCCGAGCCACCTCAACTGGCTCCTCTCGATGTGGAGGAGCAGCGGCTCTACTCCGAGCCCCTCCCGGATGGCCGAGCTCCTCACCCTATCTCTAAGGTAGTGCCCGGCCACCCAACGGAGGAAGCTCATTTCAGCCGCTTGTATCCGGGATCTCGTTCTTTCGGTCATGACCCAAAGTTCATGGCCATAGGTGAGGGTAGGAATGTAGACCGACCGGTAAATTGAGAGCTTTGCTTTTCGGCTCAGCTCTCTCTTCACCACAACGGACCGGCACAGTGCCCCCATCACTGCGGCAGCCGCACCGATCCGTCTGTCGATCTCCCGCTCCATTTTTCCTCCACTCGTGAACAAGACCCCGAGATACTTAAACTCCTCCACTTGAGGCAGGAACTCCCCTCCAACCTGAAGAGGACAAGCAACCCTTTTCCGGTCGAGTACGATGGCCTCGGACTTGTAGGAGCTGATCTTCATCCCAGCCGCTTCACACTCGGCTGCGAACCGCCCCAGCGCATGCTGTAAGTCTTGGCTAGAGGGGGCCAGCAGGACCACGTCATCTGCAAAAAGAAGAGACGAAATCCACTGGTCTCCAAACCAGACCCCTGCGCCTAGAAATCCTGTCCATAAAAGTTATGAACAGGACCGGTGACAAAGGGCAGCCCTGCCGGAGTCCAACATGCACCGGGAACAGGTCCGACTAAGTGCCGGCAATGCGGACCAAACTCCTGCTCCGCTCGTACAGGGACCAGATGGCCCCTAATAAAGGGCTCCCGATTCCATACTCCTGGAGCACCCCCCACAGGGCATCACGAGGGACACAGTCAAATGCCTTCTCCAGGTCCACAAAACACATGTGAACCGGTTGGGCAAACTCCCATGAACCCTCGAGCACCCTGTAGAGGGTATAGAGCTGGTCCAGTGTTCCACGGCCGGGACGAAAACCACACTGCTCCTCCTGAAGCCGAGGTTCAACTATCGGCCGGACTCTCCTCTCCAATACCCTGGTGTAGGCCTTACCAGGGAGGCTGTGGAGTGTGATCCCCCTGTAGTTGGAACACACCCTCCGGTCCCCGGTCCCCCTTCTTATGAAGGGGGACCACCACCCCAGTCTGCCAGTCCAGAGGCACTGTCCTCGACCACCACGCATTGTTGAAGAGACATGTTAACCATGACAGCCCAACAACATCCAGAGACTTGAGGTACTCAGGGCGGATCTCATCCACCCCCGAAGCCTTGCCACTGCAGAGCTTTTTAACCACCTCGGTGACTTCAGCCTGGGTGATGAAAGAGTCCAACCCCGAGTCCCCAGCCTCTGTTTCCACCACGGAATGCGTGATTGCAGGATTGAGGAGATCCTCGAAGTACTCCTTCCACCGCCCAATAATGTCCTCAGTCGAGGTCAGCAGCCTCCCACCCCCACTATAAACAGTGTTGGCGAAGCATTGCTTCCCCCTCCTGAGGCGCCGGACGGTTGGCCAGAATCGCTTCGAGGCCAACCGGTAGTCCTTCTCCATGGCCTCACCGAACTCCTCCCAGGGCTGAGTTTTTGCCTCTGCCACAGCCAGGGCTGCAGCACACTTGGCCTCACGGTACCCGTCAGCCGCCTCAGGAGTCCCACACGCCAACCACAGCCGATAGGACTCCCTCTTCAGCTTGACAGCATCCCTTACTGCCGGTGTCCACCACCGGGTTCTGGTATTGCTGCCGCGACAGGCACCGCAGACCTTACGGCCGCAGCTACACGCAGCAGCATCGACAATAGATGCGGAGAACATGGTCCACTCGGACTCTATGTCTCCAACATCTGGTCAAAGCTCTCCTGGAGGTGGGAGTTGAATACATCCCTGGCCGAGGGCTCCGCCAGGCGTTCCCAGCAGACCCTCACTATGCGCTTGGGCCTGCCAAGTCTGTCTGGCTTTCTCCTCCTCCAGCGGATCCAACTCACCACCAGGTGGTGATCAGTGGACAGCTCAGCCCCTCTCTTCACCCGAGTGTCCAAAACATGCGGCCGAAGATCTGATGATACGACAACAAAGTCGATTATCGACCTCCTGCCTAGGGTGTCCTGGTGCCAAGTGCACTGATGGACACCCTTATGTTTGAACATGGTGTTCATTATGGACAATCCGTGACTAGCACAGAAGTCCAATAACAAAACATCACTCGGATTCAGATTGGGGAGGCCATTCCTCCCGATCACGCCTCTCCAGATGTTACTGTCATTTCCCACGTGGGCGTTTAAGTCCCCTAGCAGAATATTGGAGTCCCCGGGAGGGGCACTATCCAGCACCCCCGACAGGGACACCAAGAAGGCCTGGTACTCCGCACTACCGCTCGGCCCGTAGGCCGAGACGACAGTCAGACACCTATCCCCAACCCGAAGGCGCAGGGATACGACCCTCTCATCCACTGGGGTAAACCCCAACACGAGATGGCTGAGCTGGGGGGCAACAAGCAAACCCACACCAGCCCGCCGCCTCTCCCCATGGGCCACTCCAGAGTAGAAGAGAGTCCAACCCCTCTGAAGGAGATGGGTTCCAGAGTCCACGCTGTGCGTGGAGGCGAGCCCGACTATTTCTAGTCAATATCTCTCGACCTCCCGCACAAGCTCAGGCTCCTTCCCCCCCAGCGAGGTGACATTCCACGTCCCTAGAGCCAGCCTAAGCATCCGGGGATCGGGCCGCTGAGGTCTCCACCTTCGTCCGCCACCTTCGTCCGCCACCCAATCCTCTTTGCACCAAATCCAAACAATATCAATAATCCTAACCAGCCTAAAACAGGCAACTTTTAGTCTGATTTAGTGTCACATAGTGAGAAAAAAGGTCATGTGTTTGTTTATGCACTGCATATAAACTTCTGGTTTCTACTTTAATTTTTTTTGTCTTAAGGAGGCTTGAATTTATTGTTTCCAAGACAACCACTTCCAGACAGAAAATAAGACCAGCTAAAAATAATCCTGGTTAATTACTTTCCATTGCTTCAGCGTTTTGTGGAGAGTTCTTACATGTGCAGTCTTCACACAACGGCAGCTTCAAAAAGGCTGGAGTCTTCTTCAGGAAGGACACCGTCAGAGTTACCTCTTCACCTGCGTTTCTCAAAACCTGCACCTAAAAGTTACAAAAAGGTGGTCATGTTGTTATGGAGGGACATGTAAAATGTGTAGTTTTATTGCTGGGAAAGTAGTGGCATGGCAGTGTCTGGCAAAGAATGAAAATCAGAGATAAGTGATTAAAACAAGCTGCATAAGACTTCTTCAGTTGCTTATGAGAAGAAATGAAAGAGGAAAAAAGTGGCTTTACATGCCAAAAAGATACACATCATCAAAATAAGACAAGATAAGATGTTGAAAGAGTTGTTTCTGTGTAAGAAACTATGAAATATGAGCTGACGGCTTACCACTTCCTCGTGGCGATAGCTTCTGACATTTATTCCATTTATCTAGAAAACAACAGTAACATCAGTACACTGAATAACATTTCACCAACTAAGTACTAAAGCTTTATCTTAAAAAATTATTAATGATAGAAGCACATTATAGTGCTTTGCAAAAGTACTTCTTAAACTTTTTCACAATTTGTGACATTCTAACTACAAGTTTCAGGTTTGGAATTTGACACAAAATAATTATAAAATGTATTAAATCATGATTTTATGTAATGCACCAAAACAAAGCTGCATATAATTGTGAAGTGGAAGACAAATTATGCATTGTTTTCAAAATTATCTTTGGATAAAGCTCTGAAAGGCATGGTGAGCATAAGTATTCAACCCCTTAGGCCACTTCCCCATGAATTTTGTGGTCAATTAGATTTAGGTTTGAACTTTGAACCAACAGAGACATTTCAACATGTTTTGATCTAAACCATTCCATTGTCTCAATGGCTTTATATTTAGTATCGTTGTCCTGCTGGAAGGTGAAGTTTCCTGTCGATCTCTTGTCTTCTGCAGCCTCTAACGGGTTTTCTTCTGTTTTTATCCTGTATTTAGTGCTGACTTAGCAGTCCTCATTAAAGAAAGCCATGCCCACACCATGCTACTGCCACCACCATGCTTACCAACTTAGCAAATCTAGAGACTGAAATTATTGCTCATTTTCCAAAATAGATATGCCAGTCAGAATGAATGGAATGTTTCTGTGAACATCGATTTTCAAGTCTTACATCTGGACTTTGACTAGGAGTTTTATTTTATAAGGTGGGTTTTATATGTGTTTAGCTCCATCCATCCGCACCAACATGTATCACGATGTGGATGGTCTGACCAGAGTGATGTGCACTGTTAGTTTTTCTCCACACAATGCATTTTGAATGTAGCGTAAACGTTTTGGTCTCAATTGACCAGAGCACTTTCTTTTATATGTTTTCTGTGTCGCCCTTTGGGTTTGTGTCAAATTAAATAGGAATTCTAATTGCTTTCCTTCAGTAATGATGTTCCGTAAAGGTTACATTTATAGAGTCCAGAACTGATAGTTGTCCTGTCGATAGATTCTTCCACCTGAGCAGTGATTCTCTGCTGCTCCTCCAGAACGTCCATTGGCCATTTGAATGTTTCTTTAATTAATGTGATCTCTGCTCTGCCTGATTGTTCAAGTAGGTAGTGTTGTCTTGGAAGGCTTGCACTTAGACCACCTCATATATTTTTAGATGATGGATTGATGTTTAAAGCTTGGGATATTGTTTTTTTTTTTTAAACTAACTCTTCTTTACAATTCTCTACAATTCTCTCTTCGTCTGGTGTGTTCTCTAACAAACGTCTGAGGCCTTCACATAACAGTTGTATTAACAGTGAGATTAAATGGCACTCAGGTGGACTCTAATCACTAATTAGGTCTCTGAAGGCAGTTGGTTGCACAAACATTTATTTAGTAGTAGCAAAATAAATGCCACACTTTTCAGATTTTTATTTGCAAAGAAATGTTGAAACCCATGTATATTTTTCTTTTCACTTCACAATTATGCAGTACTTTGTAGCTCTATAACCCAAAATCCACAGAAAATGCTTTGAAGGTTTTAGTTGTAAGATGGCAAAATAAAAAAATTGTATGAATGTTTTTGAAAGGCACTGTAACTGTTGTGCCTTCTGCAATGAAAAGTGTAAACATGAGCATCATAATTACATGTCTCCCACAGTTACCATGTGGGAGATCATGTGCAACTTATTTTTAATTAAGTCCTTTGGCTGAAATATATGTGACAAATGGGACCTTTGCCTATGTGGATGAGTAATTATTTCACATAGTTTCCGGGACATGTGGCACATGAATTATTAAATATACCATGTGTGTTATTTTGCACAATGAGAGGAGGAAACATTAATGTGACATTTTCACCTGAAGGATGCCGTCTCCGATGAAAAGTAGCCCAGAGAGTTCAGCTGGAAACAAACAAAGCGACAATAAACACTTTATAGCAAGTAGGAATTAGAGGGCAGAAACATCAGAAGACAATTGCATCTTTGAAATTAATCTTATACCTTTTTGTTCTTTTGATATTTTTGATATCACAACAGGGATTTTGTGCTCTGCTCCGCCCTGTGGAGGCAACACAGAGTAAAATGGAACATAAAGGAGCCAAGGGTGTTTGATGCTGCTGTTGTTGCAGTTCGACAAGGAAATGATCAATAACATTTGTCCACACTCGACTTAAAGAAGCTTGGATGTGCAGGCTTATCAGCTGAGATCTAAATTACCTTGATGCTGAGACCGAACCCTCCAATCGTCTGCCGTCTGATCGTTACAGTCCTCTCCTGCAGATTGAGGAAAAAGATGAGCTTAAACTGCTGTCAGGCATGTCAGGGATCTCTCTTAAATTCAAATGTAGTTATAATCAAAGGGCATAAATCCAGATGAAAAATTAGTTTTAAAAGCACTCCGTTCACTTTTAATATGCAATGAAACAGCCATTGTGGAGTCATATGGTGATTGTTATTTTGTCTTAGGTCCACATGAATGATTATGTCCTTGATCTAATTAAAACAAACTAATTGGCAAAGCTTTGCTACTATATGGGGAGATCATGATCTGATGTTCAATTATACGAAGCAGTGGAACACATTTTATGGTTAGTTGGATGAGTTAGAATGTGACTTTGATATTTTTGTCATAGCAAGAACTGAGATCAACATTAATCTTCACTAACTGATTATTTCCCCATTAGTCTATTTTCAACAGTCGTGAACAACAAAAAGAGGCTTTCCTTATATATTAAAATGGTCACTTTAAAATATAACCTGTAGCAAATTTAGTTTGAAATTCAAACTGATATTGAAGACATTAGGATTCATGAATGGGGTAGGTACTAAAATAATATTAAAACTGTCTCATCTGGTTCTACTTGTCCTAAAACTGACAATGAACTCCTAATTTAGTTAAAAAGAAATAAACTAGAAACTGTTATCAATTGAGCTGCTTGTTGTACTGTGTGTCATTGTTTTCAATGCATTAACTGTAAACAGTGTTATGATTCATATCCCTTCAACAAATAAAAATAAACAGTGTTTGTAACAATAATGAATATCTCCATAACCTTTCAAATTCGATACCTGGCATCCAGATGTGGTCATAAGTTCACATACACACAATACAAGCATGGATGTCATACCAATTTTCGGATTTCATGTACTCAACCTTTAATCAGTTAGGATCGAGGTGTTTTTACAAGGGAAACCAGGCCATACATTTTTGTTGGAATGAAAATAAAACTTACAACAGCAACAATTTTTAAAGACAAAAATTACAAGCAAGTTTGAAAGTATTGTAGATTTTGTTTCTCAACACAGGGTTAGGGTTAGGGTATAATTATACAGACAGGCTTATATACAATCATTGACTCCTTTGGTGAATACACTGGTGCAATTACCACAAATACCAGCTAAGCGCATGTTAGCAACTCAAAGCATTCACGCATCTAGATGTGGTAAAGATGGTTTGCTAAGGTTCAAACCCTGTCTCAGAATGGGGAGAACCATCTGTTGGGTTTACAGAAACTGCTCTGAAAAAGAGAAAATATCCAGTAAGGGGGAGTTGTGTTAGAGAAACAATGCTTATTGATGTCAGAGGTCAAAGGAGAATGGGCAGACTGGTCCGAGAGGATAGGAAGGCAACAGTAGCTCAAATAACCACTTGTTACAAACAAGATATGTGGAATACCATCTCTGCACACACAGAAGAATACATTTTGGTGCAAATGGGCAACGAAGCCTTGAAGCAAAGAAAACCACAGGACCCGCTACCCCTGTCGGCTGAGAATAGGAAACTGGGGCTACAATCCTTACAGGATTTGTCACCAAAGTTGGACAATTACAGATTGGGAAAAGGTTGCCTGGTCCAAAGAGTATTGGGTTGCTGGCAGGGTTTTAATTTGGTGTAAACATGAGAGCATGCTGCTTTGTGTCAATAATTCAGGAAAGTGGTGGTAATGTATGGTGTGTGGGATATTTTCTTGACACACATTGGACCCCTTAGTACAAACTGAGCTTGGTTATATGCCACAATTTGTGTATTGCTGTTTATCATAAATATGCCTTCATGACCACAGTGTTCCAATCTTTTGATTGATTCTTCCAGCAGGATAATCCTGCTCAATCTAATAGAGCATTCTGGGAGGTCGTGGAATAATATCAAGGTTGTGCAGCTGACAAAACTGCAGCAACTAGGTGATGCTATCACGTCAATATGGACACCTTGTTAAATCTGTGTTATCAAGAATTAAGTCAGTTATGGAGGTAGATTGGAGCCCAACCAAGCATTAACACGCTGCCAGTGAGTATAGGATACATATGTCCCATAACGAGATGCAACTCTCGGTTGTGCTTGAAAGTGTGTGTTTTGGAGCAATGTTTTTTTTCTTGGTCCATCCTCTCAATCAAAGTTGAAGCAGATCTCTCTGGAAACTAACCAATTTTAAAAAATCCTTATCCTGACTTAAAGCCACTTGTGCATGAAAGTGTGACAAAATATGCAGCCAGAAAAACTCCTCAGTAAATTCAAATGTGTGTACCCAATTCAATTTCCTAAAAATCAAAAAATAAATGTGTGCATTCAACATTCCATATTGGGAAAAATTATTTAAATGCATTATTAAAAGTCCAAAATATTATAATATTAATGCCTATGATGAATGTATAAAGATATTTGGAACTATAGGCTTGCCATAGTTTTGCTTGAATATAACGATTTCCAAACAAAAATATAGAGTTTGCAAACAGTAATAGCCAACAAAGTCTCATGTATTTTAAACTCCCACAAGCTTTTTGAGGCAAAACCTTCAATGATGCATTTTTTGGCCAGTTGGTGCAAATAAGCGTAACACTGTTGAAGCATGTCCCTCCTCAGCCTTATCAAACTGGTGCCAGATGGCGACCCAGGCATGACAGTATGGGAATGTGTTGGAACAGGAGGAAGGCCAACACATTCTGCCAGAACAAATGAAACATAAGGTCCCTCAGTCCACTCGTCTGTCTCCGAAGCAGTAAAGTTTAATTTCGAGGGGAAATGTAACTTGTCTACAAGGTTAAAAACATCCTTACTTCACACGCTAAAGATGTGTTTGGACTTCTATTCTTTTGACCTTTTCGTAGATTAGTAACAATGTTTCAGAGGACGCAAACCCCCATTTGTCTGTGAGGACTTTTATCCAGGAAAATGTTATTACATGAGTGCCATTTTGGTAAAGGCCATGGTCTTCAGCCTTTGAAGACGAGTGCTTCTCAAGAAAAAGCGTGCATTTATAGACGCAAAGGAAAAGCTGTCAAAGATGATGACAAGTGAGTGCTAAAACTTTACTTAACACATCGAGATCACTATTTAATGAACATACTTCATTTATAAGGCATGAATCTACTGATGTAGATGTGTTGTGAGCACAGGCAAAATCATGACTTTCACTGGTTTACTTACGCTTGAATAAAAAGGTTCTCCTGAAATGCAGATGACATCTTGTTCCTGAATGGTCAGAATATCTTTGGCCAAGTGTAGTCGAATATTAAACGGCTCTTCATTACCTTCTTGCATCAAATAAATCCCAGTCTTTGTCTGCGAACAGTCAGAGAGATAAAATCATTCATCATTCCTCCGTGACTAAATTAACTGGCCATGAAATGAAATGTCATTGAGAACTCTCGCTACAGGATGAACATGGAAATTAGTTCTGGCTGATGTCTGTTATTTTCCTTTTTTTTTCCCAATCCTTTAATTGTTAATGCTAATATCAAAACAAATAGGCAACCATTTATAGCAGAAAATAAAGAAAATAAAGATGGATTTATGACTTCAAATAATGAGCTGAATTTTGGGAGTCCTAAAAATGCTGGGTTTTCTGAGTGCTTTGTATTATTTCGGAGACAAAGGTACTCAGATTGTATCATTTTATTTAGCCTGAGAGAAAGACTGATGACAAATGAGGAAGCTGTGACATGAAATGACAGAAAAAAAGTCAAATCAAATGTCTACGTTTGTTTCTACTTCATATCAGGCAAGAGTGAGGACTGTGTGTGTGTGTTTCCAACGGTCCCTTTACAACATGCTAATTCGCATAAATTTGCATTCTGCATCTCCTTCCCTCTTTCTAGGCTAATTGTGATGCCAATCTCGTCCTTGACTTAAAAAAAGGTCTGAATAAGAGGAGCACCTTCACCTGATGAGACTGCTAATAGAAGAGATCCACCAGTGTCAGCATCCTTATCACCAAGCATATGACGTTTATGAGCAGATAAGACACTCAGCTTCATCGCTGCTGCAGGTTTATACTTGGGTAATAGTCATTTTATATCTTTAGGTTGTGATGAGCAGCATAAGGAACTGAGACAACCCCCCACCTGCAGCCACGGTGTTGGAAATTAAACACGCAAGGCATTAATTCACATTATTTGAAGTAATATGTGTCTGTGTAAGCATCATTAGCAGAGCAAAATGAGGGCAGTAGTATCTGTGTATTATTGAGGTCAGGCAGCGTCTCACTTGACTAAGTGTCGTCTGACCTGCTGTGCCTCTTATACTGCAAATAATTAGCCTTATCTCCCATCTTATTTTAAGGCGCACCATCACTCCCTTCCTAACAGTCCAATCTGCATCATCATCTTTGGTCTGATATAGAGTGCATTAAGTTTTATTGACAGCATTAGTTGTGAAGCAAGGACATCTTATTCTAAACAGGCAGCATAATACTAAGAACACATTGGAATGAACCTTATGCAAGGTACAATTAAAAGCCTTTTTTTCCCTGCTATTTTCAACTATATTTAGTAAATAAAGTGCGTTGAAAAGTACTTCAACCCTTCAAACCTTTTCACCTTTTGTCACAACACAACGAAAAACATGTATGTATGTTATTGGGATTGTTTACAGGGCAACACAAAGTTCTGCAAAATTGTTAGGTGCAAGGCAACTGGCTTGAAAAATAGTTTATAAATAACACATTGTAAAGTGTGGCATGCGTTTGTTTATAGTCACCTTAGGTCAGTAGTATTTCTCCATCATCTTTGCACAGCAAGACTGAAACATTTGCCAGTTCTTCTTTGAAAAATAGCTCATGCTCAATCAGATTGGATGGAGTACATCAGTGATTGTGAGTTTTCAGGAATTACCAGAGATTTTCAATTGGACTTTGATCTGCACTTTGACAGGGCCATTCTAAAACATGAAAATTATTTGACCAAAACCATTTTGTTAGAGTTCTTGTCCTGCAGGAAAGGGCAGGAAAGTCTTGCAGTTCCTACCATCTTTGTTTTTCCAGGATTACCCTGTATTTAGCTCCTTGTATATTCCCATTAATTTTTAACCAGTTTTCCTGCTGTATCCTTACTGCATGTTATTGTTATTACCATGTCTCACAGTGGGGATGTTGGGTTAAGCGTGTATAATTTGTCCTTAACACACCCATCAAGACAGCATGATGCTGCCACCACCACGTTTGGCAGTAGGGATGGTGTGTTCATGTTTATGTGTGGTATTAGTTTTCTACACATATTGAATGTAGAATGCATTCCCGACCCAACCCTGTTTTAAACTTCTCTACCTCCTTACCTCTGACCTGACCTGGGTCCTTGGTCTGGGTAATACTGTTTGTTCACGTACACTCACCGGCTACTTTATTGGGTACACCTTGCTAGTACCGCGTTGGACCCCCTTTTGCCTTCAGAACTGCCTTTATCCTTCGTGGCATAGATTCAACAAGGTACTGGAAACATTTCTCAGAGAGTTTGTCCATCTTGACATGATAGCATCACACAGATGCTGCAGATTTGTCGGCTGCACATCCATAATGCGAATCTCCCGTTCCATCACATCCCAAAGGTGCTCTATTCAATTGAGTCTGGTGTCCGTGGAGGCCATTTGAGTACAGTGAACTCACTGTTATGTTCAAGAAACCAGTCTGAGATGATTCGTGCTTCATGACATGGCGCGCTATCCCGCTGGACGTAACCATCAGAAGATGGGTACACTGTGGTCATAAAGGGATGGACATGGTCAGCAACAATACTCAGGTAGGCTGTGGCGTTGACACGATGCTCAATTAGCACTAAGGGGCCCAAAGTGTGCCAAGAAAATATCCCCCACACCATTACACCACCACCACCAGCCTGAACCGTTGATACAAGACAGGATGGATCCATGCTTTCATGTTGTTGACACCAAATTCTGACCCTACCATCCGAATGTTGCAGCAGAAATCGGGACTCATCAGACCAGGCAACGTTTTTCTAATCTTCTATTGTCCAATGTTGGTGAGCCTGTGCGAATTGTAGCCTCAGTTTCCTATTCTTAGCTAACAAAAGTGGCACCCAGTGTGGTCTTCTGCTGCTGTAGCCCATCCGCCTCAAGGTTCGACGTGTTGTGCGTTCAGAGATACTCTTCCACATATCTTGTTTGTAACAAGTGGTTATTTGAGTCACTGTTGCCTTTCTATCAGCTCAAACCAGTCTGACCATTCTCCTCTGACCTCTGGCATCAACAAGGCATTTGCGCCCACAGAACTGACGCTCACTGGATTTTTTCTCTTTTTTGTACCATTCTCTTTAAACCCTAGAGATGGCAGTGCGTGAAAATCCCAGTAGATCAGCAGTTTCTCAAATACTCAAACCAGCCTGTCTGGCACCAACAACCATGCCACGTTCAAAGTCACTTAAATCACCTTTCTTCCCCATTCTGATGCTCGGTTTGAACTGCAGCAGATCATCTTGACCATGTCTACATGCCTAAATGCATTGAGTTGCTGCCATGTGATTGGCTGATTAGAAATTTGCGTTAACGAGCAGGTGGATAGGTGTACCTAATAAAGTGGCCGGTGAGTGTATGTTCTCTAGCAAACATCTGGAAATTTCACAAAACAGCAAGAGAGTAAATTCCACAGAAGTGGACTCTGAAGACAATTGGTTGCAATGACTTTTATTTAGGGATACAGAGTAAGAGGAGATTTTTATTAGTAAAGAATATTGCATAACACATTATTTACTTCCATTTCACAACTATACACAATTACAGAAAATCCAAATAAAATACACTGAAGTTTGCAGTTGTACAAAATGTGAAAAAAACAACACCGGGAACAGTGAATACTTTTAGTTAAATAAGGGACTCATTTGTAAGACTTGTTTTTACATGCAAAATTACATGCACTATGCAAAATTTCTAACTGAAACTTCATTTCTTTATACTTTGCTTCTGAAGAGGCGTATTTTCCTATAAGCTTTACAAGTGGTGCTGGTACAAGTGATGGTTAATCTTTTTTGCTCATTTTTAGACCAGTGCCGGAGCATTTTTAGTTAAATGTTTTGTTGTTATACCACTTAATTCAAAAGAGAGAGCTTGTTTCTATGTCCTCAGTGTCATATTAAAAATGAAACGTTTGCAACTTTTGGCCAAAAACGTTTCTCAAGGAGTTATTAGCTAACATCTTGGCTAAAGTTGATGAATAACGATGCATCTATCAGGTTTTGTTTGAGATACTTGCTGCTGTTTTTTCACAAATTTTCAAGGCCATGATTTCAAATACGTTTCATCTCCTGTAAGATTTATTTTTGGTTGAACACTTCTTGATTTGCTTTTTAACCACATATGGTGAAGCACAATAACAGGTCAGAACATCAGATTAAAAAAAGCACGCAAAAGAAAACTTGCAAAGGCTTTTAGAAAGCCTGATATATTTTTTTCATACTCCTTTCAAGTATTAGTAGAAGTTCTGACTCCCTGGAAGGGATGTATAAGGAAAATAAAGGTTTTTCGCAGAGTTTTGTAAGCCCCTATGAAAAAATGTTTTTAGTTTTTACAAAGATCATATGAGTATTTTTCACATATGTGTTCTTTAAGTTACAAAAGAGTGACCAGAAAGGAGGCAACAGAATGCATGACAAAAAAGGTTACCCAGTTTGGCAACCACAGAAGAGTGTATAAACAGCACATAATTAGAAGGTTGAGCAAGTGTGTGTTTCTTCTGTGGTAAATGAACTGATCTCAACAAGAAAATAAAATGTTCTGACCTTAAGCACTGAGTAAAAACAGAACAGAATGTAACACTGGTCTGGTAATGAACTCAGCATACAAATTTAATCGATCGTTCAAATGACACATTTTCTTAAGTTCTCTAGGTTCATCCTAGAGTCTGTTTTGAAATGGATTACACCTACTTTAGCAGCAGAATAAAAATCATATTATATTAAATCTCTGATTGAAAAATTTTTTACAGATAAGTACATTTCTTCAACCCTGAAATTAGTTAGTTAAATGAGGCACCAGGACTCTGAACGAACATGAAGTCATAGTGGTTAAGAGTGGTACGAAAGTAAATGTTTTGTATTATAATTATGTTTGCTTCGTGATGAATGACAATCCATTGGCCACATTTTGAAATAAAGCCCATGGCTGTAGTTTACACCACAGTTTAACAAGAGAATGCTTAAAAGACTAAGACTGACTGATATTGGACGGGTAAAGCAACACTCAGTGGCAGTTCAGGATGATTACTACCACATTGGTCGATTTGCTTACATAATGTCACCTGTGGTACATTAAAGCATTATGCAATTACAGTGTCTTGCACAAGAAAGCATAAACTTTGAACTTTTTCATATTTGATCACATTATTACTACAGACTTCTATGTATTTTGTTGTGATTTTAGGACCAACACAAACTAGCACAGTATTTTGGGTTTCAAGAGCTTTGTTTCTCAATAAAATCTGAAAAATTAGGTGTTCATTTGTATTCGTTGCCCCTGAGTAAGTACCTTGCTGTAATTACACCTTCAAATCTTTTCAGGTGTTCTTACATTCTTACCCAGATGTATTTGCAAAATGCCTAAGCTCAGTCAGACTGGATGGGTCTATGACAGTGTCATTGTCCTGCTCAAGTCTTTTGACGCCTCTTACAGGTTTTCTTTCAGTATTGTCCTGTAGTTGCTCCATTTATCTTCCTATCAACTCTACTAAGTAAACCCGTTTAAAACTATCTTTTGCTTTACCCCCCTGCATTGTTCTTTGGTATTAATGATATTGTTTCATCACTAATGTTCTCTGACGATTTTTTAAAAGCCCTCACAGAACAGCTGTTTGCACTGGATTTGTCTTGGGGATCAGCATAATTTAGGGGGGGTTAATACAAACGAACAATATATTAAAAGCCATTTTATTGTTTATCCATTTCGCCACTTTGTGTTGGTCTATCACATACAATACTAATAAATTACATTGAAGTGTGTGATTGCAAAATGACAAAATGTGTAAAGGTCTAAGAGCCAAAAATACTTTTGCCAGTTGCTGTATAGTTTATAAATGAAAAAACGACAGCTAGCCTAGTAAAAAACAGACCTAAAATACACTGAAGGTATAACTATAGAGGTTTATACTGCAATGACAGTGAATGCATTCTCATACCTAAGCTATGATTCCATCCTGTGTATCCTGACTGCTGCTCTATAATCCCTGAATGTTTAAAGCCAAGACAAACTGAGTGTCTTTAAAACTGGTACTTTGATATATTTGATTGGGATGTGTAGAGTAAAAAGAGGGAGGAAAAGCATTGTTGAACATTGCTCACATCTAATGAAAGCAATGAAGCTGCGAAGAACTGTTGAGATTTCGTCTTCTCAGGTTTTTTTTAATATATATTCGCACACAGTTACTGATCCGGTATTAAGAATGTGGAATTTAAAAGCTTTAGTTTCTCTCTTTAGTCAGCAGAGGTGGGCTTACAAACAGCTTGCCAACACAGCATCAGTCATTTCTCCATCAGAGCACACATGACTTACTAGAACGTCTGATAAAATACGGTAATTAACATGACTCAGGCAAATTTGACATGTGTCAGAATAATGTCCATGTCTATAATAAAGTCCTTCATGTGAGTTGCTCTGAATGCAATTCCTGATTTTTGTTTTCTTATAAAACATTTGTAGAGATGTACCTCGCCCCCCACTGACTATAAGTCAGATCCTCATGTGTGACATTATTTTATCGGCATGCAGAGCTGGAGCTGAGTGCTTATCACAAACGGTCACTTGAGATTCATGTGGAGATGCATTCTAATGTGAGGTATGAGCTAACGCACGCAAAGTTCTTCCCTTGTGATCGGATCACCAAGGTTGTAATTATTTTTTTTATGTTTTTTATGTTTTAATGTATCAGGACTAAAAAAAATAATTTTGGTCCAATTTTATTTCCAACATTCCTTCAGTTAGTTGAGGTTTGTAGGCTAGTGGGAAGGTACACATATGACAAAACCCACATGATGTGTGTGCAAGACATGCATCTTTTTCTAATTGTAATGTCAACTTAAATATTTAGCATACTAAGTGAGACCTGAAGAGTTGGAGATGTAGCTGTTTTTAATGCAATTTCTCTAAGCATTGCATAGTCTAAAATTGAGGTGGATTCACTCTCCATTCCTTGAATATTTTTCATTTATGTATTATTCTTGACTTTGTTTGGGAAATACCTAATAGCCCCTCCAAAATTGCTAGATAGCAAGAATTTCTTCTTTAAGCAATTGTTGCTATCCATCAATTATTATTGCTGATATATTCTGGGCTACTGAATTAACACACACTGGACCAGCAAACTGCCCAAACTCCTGTTTTTACTTGCTGATGATCAAAATATCCATTGCATGTTATTAGCAGCACCTGGCTACTGCTTTCAGTCTAACAAATAATTTTTTCAACATCTAAAACAAAAACCCTGGAACTAAAGGAGGATGTACATGATTTTAGTACATATTAATACTAAGATGCCATACATCTATCAGAACCATCTTCTGAGTTGATAAAGTAGAAACTATAAGGCAAACTGTGAGAAAACAAAAATCTTGTGCTTCTCTTTCTAACCTTGAAAACTGGCTCAGAGTTTATCTGTTCTTTCTTTCTAGGTGAAACGACTAAAGACGCTACATCCATTAACATTTACTTTTCCTTCCCATAGAAAGTACTCCTGGATCAGTGCTTCTTTCTTCTCTTTGTGTCTCTGCTCTGTTCTCTCAAACCCCCAGTCGGTCGTGGCAGATGGCCGCTCACACTGAGCCTGGTTCTGCTGGAGGTTTCTTCCTGTTAAAAGGGAGTTTTTCCTCTCCACTGTCGCTACATGCATGCTCAGTATGAGGGATTGCTGCAAAGTCAACGCCAGTGACTGTCCACTGTCTCTACATGCTCATCCAGGAGGAGGGAATGCTGCAAGTCACTGACTGGATGCAATCTGCTGGGTTTCCTTAGATAGAAAAACCTTTTATCCAATTTGAATAAATAACTGAATCTGAGTGCACTGTTCAATGGTTAGGATTAATTGGAATGTATGTACCTGACTTTTGTGAAGTGCCTTGAGACAACATGTGTTGTGAATTGGTGCTATATAAATAAACTGAATTGAATTGAATTGTTTCTAAAACTCAGTTTTACAATATGGAGTTTTACTCTCTAGCTTTTTAAACATGCTGGAAGGCTTAATGTTGTGTCCTACAGCTTTAAATGCTTGGGCACTGTTGGGACCATAGCCATGGGTACAAAATGAAAGGCCAGTACGAACTTTTCTGGAACTTTCAAAATAAATCGCATTAACCTACTTCCAGCATAACCAGAAACAGGGAATAACAGCGGACTTCCCGTGACGTCACTGTCCAAATAAAAACCGCTCTTTGCAACAAGCAGACTTCTTCCACGCAGGTCCTCAGAGGACCTGGATGGAGGGACACAGCGCGCTAATGTCTCTTTGCAGGCAAAAAGACATAACTCTTCAAACTGGATCCAAGAGTGTCATACGATCACGCGATCATATGCACTAAGTTAAGTACGAATGAATTGCTGTTTTTGTATCCGGTATTCATTCATGAACGGGGGTAATTAAGGTACAAGCGTTGCTTGACTTTCTCTCTGAGGTCCACAGAAGCGAACTGTGTTCCAGAGAGTTCCCAACAGAGATCCTGTCTCTACGACGCCGAGTGGAGCGGTTTTCCCGGTCTGAAGGATGGACAACAGCAGTAAGGTGCAGTTTGGCCGGCTGACAGAACGAGCCGGCCCACTCCACAGCTACGGAGGTTAGCAAACTAACCCTTTGTTCACTGTGGATGTTTTCTTCAATTTTGTCGCCCCAGACAACTTTTCCTCAGCACGGTTCATGTAAGAGGTTGTGTTTTGGGCAGAGAGAAGTAGTTTAGAGTGAAATAATCTAAACATTTTTCGTTTTATGACGTTTGGTTTTGTTTGCGTTGAAACTCAGCTATTTTAGTGCTAGCAGATTATTGTGTGTTCTGTGTTTGTGGGTTTTTTTTTAAAGTTAAGACAAACTTTAGTTAAAGGGTGATTTCAAACACAGAAGATCGGCCATAACACGCCGTCCACGCTTATGCCTCTTAACCCTTTTATTAATGGTATTTTAAAGGTATGTGTTTGATTCTGATGATAAGCTATAAGCTTCTTCTGTTAGCTTTAACCGCTAACAGCTAAGAACACGTCCTTGCCTGCTAAAGAGTATTTACCCAGAAAGGTAGAAAATAATATTTCCCTAAATATTATTTTAATAAACATGAAAACTAGGTAAACACCATTAAGCCCCATTTCTCCAGAAAGATTTGGTTCTTATTCAAAATAATATTTCCTTAAATATTATTTTACTATTTCCTTAATAATATTTCTTTAAATATTATTTTAATAAATAAAGGCAGCTAATTAAACACCGTTGAGAATTGGTCATCCAGAAAGTTGGTTTTATTCAGCAAATCATTCTTTAAAATATTATTTTATTAAAATAATATTTTATCTGATCTTGCATTGTGAATGGTGGTCTAAAGGTATATCAATTATTGCCTAAGTTAGTTCCAAGACTGACTTAACTTCACTTCCAGATTCTTCAAGATAATCATTGGTTCTCAAACATAAGTAACATTGCATGGAAATGTTGCATCACTCTTTTGGTCATGGTTTCAACCATCTTTGATCAACTTGTTTATATTGTACATAGCCCATTAGTCTTCCTCTTTCATTCTGCTTGGTAGTTTAGTTGGATTGTTTTAGCATAGTAAAGAGTTTGTTGATTGAAATATGTTTGACTTTGAGTTGACTTATTTTTATTAATAAATCCTTGTATTTTAAGAAATTGTGTGAATTCATTCCATGTGTGTGCAGAGTTTTGCTGTTCAATAATGTCAGTGCTTGGCTCATCCCTTTCAACTTTGTCCTAATACCAGCCTTATTGGGCTGGTATTCACATGATAACCCTTAACAGACCGAAATATTATTTAATAAAATATTAAAGTATTAATATTACATATTAAATAATATATTCATATTCATAATCACAACAGCACTTCCTTAAATTATGGTCAATTGTAAGATTGATTAAATCCCACCAACCTCTTCATTTGCAGTCTTGAAATCCATGTGCTACAATGCAGTGAGGGATTCTGCAATGGAGAAAAAAAAAAGCTAAATTAATTTAAGACTGCAGGGACAAATGCCACGGTCTTAAATTAGTCTTAAATTACAATACAGCAAAACCACACGGCTGAGTTGAAATCAGCATTGTTAGCAGGTTGCCTATGCTCATTATGCTTCACTATTTCTCATATGTAACTTATACAATAGAGGGAATGAGAGTTTTTATTTAAATGTGCCTCTTCTAAACTTGGCTGGGCAAAGAACCCCAGTGGTGCAATTTGCAGCAGAAAACTGGAGACCATTAAGCATTAATGAATAATTTATTAGCAAAGGTGAGAGCCTAGGTATCCTAATAAATGTTTCAATATTGAATCCAGCCTCCCAAAAATGAACTGTGTTACCGTGTCTGATGGCTTGTCAGAGAGACGAGAAAATCGAGCCACTGTGGAACGTGCTATAATTTATTGCAAGTAAAACCTAAAGATCTGAACTACTAAATAGCACATACTTATCTCATTTTATTGATAAACAAACTGTTTTTGGGAGTTTTGCAGAAGCTTCATTTACACAGCTCCAGTTTTAATCAGACATGACAATCACTTGACTCAAGAAAACAAGTGCAGGAGAAAAATCGGCTCACACTCAATTTTAAGAACCAGCGCCGCAGAGGGAGACTGAGACTTACCTCAACAGAAAGGCCCCCAGCTCCTTAAGTGTTGAGATCTAGCCATCGAGCAGCGAGCTGATCCCTGATCTGAGCCGTAGCAGGGGGCCTCTTAGGATCATGGCTGTCAGATTTGGGCGGCAGCAGAGCAACTCTGTCATTTGTCCTGCTGGCTGTGTGTATGTGTAAGCAGCGTTATTCCCAGTAGAGCAAATGCTGGAGAGCAGATTGAGGTTATCGTTTGGAGGAAGGAATCTCTTCTAAAGGTCCCTGAACTGTGGCTGTATTGCAGCACCAAGGAGGATGGGACTAAGGTAACATGCTGCTCCTCAGCAGAGGTGAAGTCTGGAAAAAAACAAATTGGATGACATAGTAAATGTTGTTGATTGCATGCTTTTGACTGTGAATGAAATTATATAATCTACATTTGCAAACAATACAGACACTAGAGGTTGTATTGTAACGGCTGTATGTATATGTGGGATATGGAATCTGAGGCAGTTTATCTCCTAAACAAGCAACCAGATAAGAAATGGCACAAACTCAAAATTTGAATGATTCTCATGATTCTGAAGGATCTGTTTTAAACACTTTACACATCCAAACTTGTAGATTAACATGCAAGATAGCAAAAAATGTAATCAACTCATATTATTCTATTTTCTTGGATTTTTCAAATGCCTAGCATAAGTGACTTTAGTTTTGATGGCATTTATTAAATTCCAAAAGCACACCCGTGAAAAATGTGGCTCATTAGTATCCATTGTTGACTCAATGCCAGCTTTTTGTTGCGCTGCAGTGTTTCCTCTATCATCATTGTCCTAATAGAATGTGCACAAAAGTGATTTTTTTAAACCAAATGAAGTATGCATTAATTAAAATACAGGTTTTAAACTTTTCCTAACTACAATTCTGCATTTATCCAAGTCTTTGGTAAATATTTATCATATTCTGAGGACAATATGAATTGAAAAAAATCTTTAGGTTTACCTTGCTTTATTCTTATGTATTCTTTCCCGAATGCTATTCCCCAATTACCATGAAGCTCCACATTTCCTTAAACGAGCTGGGTTTGGTCTCCATGATGTGGCTCTATTCATGAGCTCTTTCTGAGAGATTCAGTATGAAAGAAATAATGTACGATAAATGTAAAAACTGTATTCACACATTTCAAGAGTTCAAATATATTGTTGTTTCAAATAGAATAGAATAGAATAGAGTGCCTCAAGGCTCTATTTCCGGGTCTATACTAGTCTAACTCTGCATGCTCGCCTTCGGCCATGTTTTAAGGAAAATACACATACTCAGATCTAAATTCAATAAATGTATAAACTCACTTTCTCTTAAACAACTGATTGTTCGTTTTCTTGAAAATGAAAACTAAAATCTTGAATGGCATGAGAATAAAACAAAACTAACCATCTTTGGTTCTAGGGATCTTTGGAAAATTTTTACTTTCGACCTAGGTAGTCTGGAACCTTTTGTGAACTGGATGTCAAAAATTTGGATGTGATGCCTGACAGTTTATTTTACTTCTGTGTTGTTTAAACTGTGGGTTTTATACAAAAATTTAATCCTATTAGTGACCTTGAACGGGTGATTGGTGCTAAACTATTGCAATTCTTTCTATTTTGATATTGGCCAGGCCTTCTTACCACTGTACTAATTGGTCCAGATTGCTGTAGCCAATGTGTTAACACTGCCAGGAAAGAATGAGCATATCTTCAATTTACTTGACTCTCAATTGGTTACCTATTGGTTTAGGGTATTAGTCAGATCTGTTGGTATCATAGGTGCTCTTAGGATCACGTAGGTCAGATGATCGCTTAATCCTAGTCTTTCCAAATTTCTGTACGCAGATGTGATCAAGCCTTTGCCCCTTTATTGTAAAACCAGCTGCCCAAACATGTTGGTCAAACTCTAATACTGATTGTTTTTAAATCTCACCAAAAAACTGCGTTTTTGTTAGCTGTTTTTTTTTAACAATAGTGTATTATTACTATTCTGTTATTATTATTATTATTATTATCATCATTTTCATTAGTTTTTTCTTCTTAATATGTTGTCAGATGCATTTCTAATAGGTGTGTTCCTTCTTGCTCTGTGCTATGCTCCAGCCCTCCGGCCACCTCTCCCATCCCAGGGTTAGTTACGTACTACAGCTTTAAGTCATTGTCATGTTGAATGCTCCAGTTCTGTTTCAGCTTAAATTTTTTTACAGATGGTCTCACGTTTCCTCAAGTACCCCCTGATGCATAATATAATTTATGGTGGATTCTATGATGGTGAGTTATCCAGGTCCTGCTGTAGCTAAGTATCCCCAAACCATGACACTTCCACCTCCATACTTCCCAGTTGGTAAGAGGTTCCTTTTCTAGAATGTTGTATTTGGTTTATGACAAACATGTCCTCTTTTCTGGTGTCCAAATAATTCTACTTTAGACTCATTTGTCCAAAGATCATAATCCCAGAACTCTGTGTCATTTTCCACATTCTCTCTGGCAAACCTCAATCTAGCCTTCATGGTCTTTTTCATCTTTTTGGGGCAAAGGTTACCTTCTTGCACACCTCCAATATAAAAGTTAAACTTGTATAGATTTTTTTCTGATGATGGAGACATGCAATGCCATATCAAGGGTGACAAAATTCTGAGTATTGAGGTGCTCATCATGTGCACCTGATATGATACACCTTTAAGTGATTTTAGGCATTTTAAATGGGAATTATTGTGTGTGTTATTGGGAGAATGTCCTTTTCATTCCTCATCTACTTGTTTTATATAAGCTGAAATTGATATAAAAATCCATTTATAAAGTGTCCTATTTGTCATTACATGATTCCTAAATTGAATCATGACTGTATTATTAGTAAATTTTGTTTGACTGTTCCCAGAGGGAAATTTGTGGAAACTTCAAACTGCATTTTCTTTTAATGCTTTTGCATCACACCAGACATACAGCTGACAAACACTTTGTTCAGTCTCAACAGTAACAAACGTTTAACATGATCTCAACTCACATCAGTCCACAGAAGAATGTTAAAGCATGTATTTCACACAGCCACTACTTAAAACCCCTAAGCTATTGCATAATCCCTCAACCTTAACCCGTGTTTCTTAACAATTTGATGGAAAGAGAAATACATGAGTTCGGATAGCAGATGCATTTACAGTGGAGGATTTTATATCATCTACTAGAGGGCAGGAGGTTATATTCTGTATAGAGAAGATGAGAGATGTCATTCAGTGTCCTCTGTGTCTGCCTAAAGAACAGAATGGTCATAAATCATCTGGAAGGAGTGGTAATCACTTATCTCTATCTCTCAAGTAAGTTGAGTGATGTTATTTTTACTCAAGAGAAAAACAGACTGATTTGAAAAAAAAAATTTTTGAGTTTACTTTTAAAGATATGTTCTTCGTCACATATCAAATAAAAGCATGCACTGGGTATAATTGTTCACAAATCCATAAAAAGACATTGTGAGATTCTAAAGGAGACCTGATGTAATCTAAAACCCTAACCTATTCAAATGTATTAAAATTTATATCATATAACAATACACTTTCTAAATCACATATCTTGTATCACGTAAATGTGTGCAATGTCACTTTTGCGAAGGACTGCTTGGACTGCAATGCAATGTAGGCTAAATGACAAGCCTTCACATTCTGCATGCCAGTAATATATCTGGCCAATTTAACGGACTCTCACTGCAATAGATGCTCACACCTAATTTAGATGATAGTGGTGGAGATGCTAATGCACACAGAGGGTGTCAGGAGCATCGTGACGGTAGAAGAAAAAGAGAGGACATTTTGCACTACAGACAAACATATTTACACAGTGACGCATTCTTTCACACGATCAGGTTTTATCTAGATTGTACAGTAAAGTATACAAATAAGCTCATCTGATCTATTTACTCTCCTCTGCTAAAAATGTTGAGAAATATGCAGGTTTTAGGGTTTTTTTAAAGTTAAAGACATGCTACTTTACTTTACTGTCTGTTATGATAACATGAAATGTCATTGTAAAAGACCTGAATAAAACATTATAGCTTACTCAGGACACCTAAGATACTGAAAAAGATTTTGTTCTCTAATATGAAGCAAATTACAAATGTATTCATACTCCTTGAACCTTTTAGCATTTTGTATAACCACATACTGCTATGTATTTCATTGGGATTTAATGTGGTAGACCAACACAAATTAACACATATCTAAAGTGGAAGGAAAACTGACTATGGTTTGTCAAATTTTACACAAATAAAAATGTGTATATGGTGTCGTGCATTTGTATTCAGCCCTCTTAACCCTGATACACAACTGCAAACCTCCCAATACATGGTCATCCGCCTAAACTGGAAAGAATGTGGAAGACACACAAAAAATGTACAAGAAGATGATCCAATTAGTCTTAAATGTAACTTTTTGGAAAATATTCTGCATGCCATATAAGGCAGAAAACTAATACAGCACATCAACCTTAACACCCAAACCTGCACCATGCTGTTGGGATAGGTGTGTTGGGGAAGATTAATGGAGCTAAATACAGGATAAAACAGGAGCAAAATCTGTTCGAGGGTGCAAAAGACTTCCAACTGGGGGCTGAGGTTCATCTTTTAAAAGGATAACAACCCTAAACAAAAAATGGAATGGTCTACATTTAAGAATTGAATAATGTGTTAGAATGGCCCAGTCAAAGTTCACACCTAAACACAACGGAGGAGTTGGAGAGATCTCAATAAAAATACTTTGAACTTTGTAGTTGTAACCTTGCAAAATGTGTAAAGGTTAAAATGCTTTGGCAAAGCATTGTAAGACAGATGTATTTTGGCTTCATCAAAGTAACTGGGTTTTTTTATTTCCAAATGCACTCCCATGTGTGATGCACATACGAGTGTTCCTAGTAAAATGTAAAGACAAGCTTTAAAAATGAATGTCTGCAGATGGTCAGCTGAAAGACATGTCTGCAGCTCAGAGCAGAGCACTTTGTCTTAAAAGGGCCCTCCTGTATATCCTGCCAGATGCCGGCACTTTCCTTTGTCCTTTGAGAATCCAAAGATTAAAAAGTCTGAACCTTTTGTGTCATTTAAACATAGTCAGCATTGCTCCTTTCATAATAACAGCATCAGGTATATTCTCTCCTAAGAGTTTGCTAAGCACTGTATTTACAATAATGCTCTCTTCCTAGACAAAAAAGACAGCAATCAGTAAGGAAGGAAACTAGCAAAACAGTCCAGATGATGTGGAGATTGCAACATGACATCTCCATCTCTGAGAGCTGAAGACATCTGCGGCCCAAGCAGGATGACAAATGGCCCTTGGAGCTCGCAGGTGGAGCAGTTGTCCGTATCCAACTCCAGTAAATTCAGTTTTACTTATTGAGAAGGGTTTTATCCCATCTGCTTTACACTCATGTGTCTTTTGACCCAGAACAGAAAGTTCCTGAGACTTTTTTTTCTCCTTAGAGATGATAATAGACATTATGTTTTTCAGAAATTACAGCATCAAGAACACAATGAGCAACAGCAAATGCACTGCACATAGAACATTTCCCATAATCTCTCTGTCCCTGATGGAAAATTACATTTCTGCTACAACCAGTATCTTGTGATTATAGTCTTTCCAAATTGATTAAAATACCTTCTTGAATTGAGTCTTTATCTTCTAAATTAATCAATTCTCATAGAGAAAAAAAAGATTTGATGTTCTCTGTTTTTTGTGCTTTTGATCATTGATCAGAGCTTTGATTCATAAGATTAAGAATGATTTTTAGCAATTAATCTTCATGATGCAAATAAAAGATATTTACATGTGTCTCTTAGCAACACCTATAAGATGTTGATCAGCAACACGTTTTAATGCTAGTGTGGGATTTAAGAGACAAACAGTGAGAACTTTGTGTTTACTGGTAGCCAGCAGGTGCAAAATACATATAGATCCAACTTAAATCACAGCAGTCTACATGTGGTTAGTTGAAACAGGGTAGAGCTTAATATAGTTTTGTGTCAAATGAAATAAATGGGAATAAAAAAAAACAGGAGCTAATTTTACACAAGACTCCAAACTAAGACGATTATTTGTGTTGAAGCAACGATATTTCAGGTAGACAGATTTAGGTTTTGATTTTGATTCATTTTAATGTACACTATATGAAAACAAAAGGATGTTGATCCAAATTAAAGGAGGATTAAAAAATATATAAGAATCATAAAAACTAAAAATAAATTAAAACTTTCAGTTTGAAAGACAGATTAAACACAACAGGGTTACATGAGTGTTTTAAAGTCCATTTGAAATGAAAGCTACAGTAAATGTCTAAGCAGTCTTTGTTTGTATGTCTACCTTATTCCACAGCAAAAGCAAGGACATCTAAGTATCTGGTTAACAGACCTGAGCTGTTAGACTAATATGGTGTAAAGGTTCCTTTAAATAAACAGACACCAGTCTATCCATAGCTTTATACACACTAAATAAGTTCAGAATATCTGAACTGTAAGGCCAAAACTGGTGTTTATATGTTCATGATTTCTCAGGACGACTGATCAAAAGCTACATACAAGGTGTTGTAGTACTGCAGAAGAGCAAAAATAAAAATATAAATAACTTTACAAAACTTTACAAAATTTGGAGCCGTCCTGTGTTTTTCATACATTATCCTCTCTAAATAAAAACAAAAGCTTATATCTAAACTCGCGATGATGACAATGCTCAGCTTCTCACTAATAGAATAGTAGCTCATGAACATTTAATTGTTTTGCACCGCTAATTTGATCACCAACACTGATAACAGGAAATAATGTATTACATGTATCAAAGAACCTGCAGGATTTTTTTTTCCTCTTTTGGTAAATGTTTCTTACTTTTAACTTTCCACAAATAAGCCGAAATGTGGTATGGTACAGGTTTGATCGCAATGAAAAACAGAAATCAATATTACCCTGCAAAAAGCCTGATTGGTGCATCTCTAGAAAATGGGCATTCATTTTGCAGTTCCCATCATATGATGTGTATACAGACAAAGTAAAAGGCTAAGGCTTCTGACACTGTCTAATCACTGATTGTGATACTCGAATGTGTTTGAGGTGTGGACAAATGCACCTGTAACATGTTTTCCAAGACGTATAGGTTTGGCATCTCTCTGTGTTTGTGTTGTATCAGATTAACACTCACTGGGAATCATTTTGTTTCTTAACAATAATTAAACAACTTGTTGAAAGCTTAATTAACATCATTTACACCTAGATATGTTTGTGCTGCACAGGGACAACACAGTGAAACAGTGCTACTGACACTGCTGTCTGAATTCTTCACAGCTATCAAAAGTCTGTTTAATCATCTTTGTAAACCCACTGACAAGTAATCTGCTTTACTCATACGTGTGTGTGAAATGACCTGGATTTGATGCTTCTATGGAGCAAAAGTTGTTTTCTGAAAAGATTGCAAAGAACCTTCTTCTGTCCTCCTGTCTGATTGGGTTAAATAGAGACCATCAATCAAATTACCCAGAACAAATACAAGTCGATAATGTAGTTTTCTCTTCTCAAGGGGGCTTGGAAGCCTTTTTCTTTTGATTTAGGAGATCTTTATTTTTGTATGAGTAAATATCTTAATTGCAGCGAGTCTGGAGGGGCAAGGTTTGGCCAGTTTGATTTGTTGCCTTTATGGCAGTAAAACAAAGTTTTTTCCCTATGTTTTTACCATCAAACTGAGAGCTGCAGCAGTTGTTTACTGCAGATGTGTAAAAGTAATTAAAGGCAGTCGAAAAAATGACACTAACATGTTATATCATACACTGTTTCTTGTACAGGTTCCAAGTGTCAATCACATCTTATTGCTATAATACAAAAAATCTTACAAGATTTCTGACACTAAACAGATGAAAAGTTTGTTTTGGAAAGGCGGCTCTGAAAAGCACATAAAAAAAAGAAATTTCAAAAGATTAGATCACAAAGCTTGGGACATTCATTCCATAAACTGCTTCTTAATGTTAGATAATTTGCAGATTTTCTTAATTCCTTCTTGAAGACTATGTTATTCAGTAAAGTATTCACACCACTTGAACTATTTCACATTTTATGACAACAAAAGTACAAATTTCAGTGGCTTTAAGTAGGATGTTATGCAATATATCAACACAAAACAGTGTACGACTGCAAACCTACCAAGATAGGGCTGTACACCCGAATGCACAGGGTGCTCAAGAACAAGATTAGAGAAGCAGCCAAAGACCTTGCGGTAACTCTGGAGGAGATGCAAAGATCCAGAGCTCAGGTTTGAGAATATGTTGATGGCTGTATCAGAGTCCATATTGGATGCATTTTTGTGGTTGCCAACTGGCCAAGATGCTGAAACTCACAAAGAGCATTGGACACATCATAATGAAACAACGAAAGGAAAGAGTTAAGAAAATCTGGGTTAACTGTAAATGTCATCACAATATTCAGCACTAACATCAGCCCTAGAATGAGGGTGCACTGGTAGGAAAGGAAACATTTGAACTTTTTAGGATTCTTGCAAAATGCTATATGTAGTGGACAATTAACATCAAACATCGCACTGAACACATTGTTCCAACAGTGAAACATGGTGGTGACAGCATCATGCTCTGGGAATGCTCTTCTTTGGCAGGGACAGAAAAGCTGGTCAGGGTGGATGGAGAAACGTTCGGGTATTAATACTTTTTGATGGGAGAGTAAATAATATCATGTGAAAACATTTATTAAATGCTCTGTTTCAAATAATAACATGTTCAAGCCAACATGTCGGTTTCATACACTCACAGTGTTCAGACATTAAGTATAAATGTATAAACTTTAGAGGAAAAAAATAAAAGATAAAGAAAAAAATATGTACATAAATGTGTATGTACAACCAATATTTTTTATATTCTTTGTTTTATATCTTGTTTTGTGGCACTATCAGCCTTTATTTTTAGTTTTGCTCTGACAGTAGGCAAACAGGAAATAGGGTGGAGAGAGGGGGACGACTTGCAGCCGGACCGAAACTCAAGCCTGGGACAGCTGCGTCGAGGACTAAGGCCTCCATACAAGGGTCGCCAGCTTTACCACTGCGCCACGAGACAAGCCCATCCATTCTTTTTTTTTTTTAAAGGCAGGTTGTAATGTTACAGTATGATTATTACTATTACTTCCTAGGCTTATTTCTAATAAGACTTTCGGCTACAGAAGAGTTGCTCCCATTGACCAATCAGTCCAACTTCATGTGGTTTTATTAAAAACATCTGCGATTAAACTAATGTGTGATGCTTCCCTTTTCCCCTGACATATTAATGACTCCATCCCTCAGAGTTTCTCCAGCAGTGAGCAGGCTCATATCAGGAGGCAGCAGTCTGAAACATTTGCGTAAGAACATCTTGTATTCATCAGGGGCCGTTTTGTGCGCCGCCATGAGGTGCGACTCCTTTTTTTCCCCCCTTCTCATTCAGATTATGTTCAAGATCGATTACTGTGAGATGTGCCCAGTGTCTCATCACGCTTTCAATTCTTTTCCCGCATTTGTCAAAAAAATAAGACTTTCATTACCTCATAAGTCAATACCTGCAGCTCCGGGCACAGTGAGCTGTGCTCTCTATGCCAAATGTGCATGAATGATAGACAGAGAGGTAAATTAATGATGGACACATTTATAGACTGAGATCCTGACCTTGCTGACTATGATGTATGTCCATTGTCTGCAGGGAACCTCTAGATACCGGGTGGGTGTCAGTTTATATCAGCGTGGGTCATTTCACAGACTATTAAAGGACAAAATATCAGAGTGGAAGCAGATAAACAGCAAAAATAACTGAAGATAAACAATAGAGGAATTGGCTCCTGATGGGTACTCTAACCTGACTGTTAGCCTTTTTTTTAAATAAATGATGCACTATTATTTTATCAAAGAATAGGACAAGTCAAATATTATCATACAGTTTTTTGTGTCACTCTGAATTTAATTTGACCTATTATTCTGCTTATGCACAAAAAAGATCCTGAATACATTAAGCATGTAATCACTTTTGGAGTTTAAACCAATGAGGTCTAAGTTGCCTCACTGGAAAAAACCTTCGGATCTGGAACTGGCTCCATGCTGAGTGATGAGTACATGAAAGGATTAAAAAGCTCAGCTTTTTCCTGAGGGCTTACTACACTGAAATGATGCACAATTTCGGAACACGTGCTTACTGAACAACTATAAAGTAAGAAAATACAGATCCCCCTATCTCTGTTCTGCTCGAGCTAATTATTTTGAAATTCAAACTGAGCTGCGCAAAAACAAATTACTTTCTCAGTGAAGCAAGCTCCTTACATGATAAACCTCATAGAGTAATGATCTGATTGGAGTTCAAAGCAACATTTATAAACTTCTCATGTGGATTTTTGATTTCCAGGAAGTTGTACTTAATTTTAGAGGCAAAATACTAAACGAAATGCGTGTTACTGTCACAATTATATTAAAAATGTGGAGTCAAACTATAGTACGAATCATAACTTAGTAACTTAAAATCAACATCTAAGTAAATGCAAACCTTTGCCAGGTACATTGCCTTTTATTCATAGGATAGAAGTTGACAGATTCATCCATCCAGGCCTTAGAGGTCTGTTAGAGAACTTTATTGAACAAACAGCATCATGTAAACCATGGAACACAACAGACAGCTCAAGGATAAAGTTGAGGAGAACTCGTATCCTAGATAGTATCCTTAAATTTGGCATCTCACGGAGCACTGTTCTTGCAATCATCATGAATATAGTGCTAATCCTCTACGTGCCAACCATCAATATATGGCCAGCCACCTAATCTGACATGCTGTATCCTTTTAAATTCCAATTCAGATTTATGTGCCACTTTGCATATGGTGTGTCCCATATAATCCAAATAAAATGTATTAAGGTTTGTAGTTCTAACATGACCAAATGAGAAAACGCCTCAGGAGTGTAAATATTTTTACAATGCACAGTTGCCAACGAAACCAAAGATGTCTCTGTGTGCCTTAAGTTTGCCTTAAGTTCTTCCTATAAAACAGGGAAATGGTGTAGTGTTGTTTTTCCCTAATAGTTGATGATCCCATAGAGTTACAGGACTCATTCCCAACCAAGTTTATTCATAAAGATGATGGACACATTTATACACTGATTTTTATAGACTGAGATTAGATTTAGGGTAAAAACATGTAAAGGTGAAAAATGTGTTTTGTGAAACTGCAGAAATACATTTTACATTTTTTTTTATTGGAAAATACATTTTCTTTTGAAAAGGTCATCTTCTGCCTGCTTTTTGGAATTCACAGAATTATCTCACAAGCAGTTTGTGAATTAGTCATGATTCACAGTTTTTACAAAAGCTTTTTGTGTTAGAACACAAATTAAAACATTAAAAACAAATGTTACATGCACAAAGAAGTGTGTACAGTGATAAACGTAGATAGCATATTGAGAGCTTAAAAAGAGAGTGGCCTTACAGCTTTAGTTTTTTGCAAATCCTTGTGTTTTAACAATCAAACTTTGGATATAATTGTATATTTGTCAATTAAAACATTGCTCAATGTCTTGGCATTTTTACAAAATACTCAGTGCTACTGATCAACAGCTAAAATGACTTTTAGAATATGAAATCATACTTAAAACTCATAACTAAGCCAATGTACAATTATCTACACCTTCACGTGTGCATTCTGCTCAGTTGGATATCTGCTTTTAGTTTATAAAACCATCACCATATTTGACCCCTGGTAAGGTATTTTTTTTCAGACTGGGCTGTAGTTTGTTGTCTGTGAACAAATTAACGCACTATAATCTCAGAGAGAGCTACACTTGGTGTTTCATATGCCAAAAGAATGAACTTGAGAGGCTGGAGACAAAGCATTAGTTTTGTGCTTTTCTTCCAGTAGTGGTGTCCATAAGGCTATGAAGCAGCTTACTGGTTGAAATCACCACCTCTGACTGTTCAAGGTCAGACAGGAGCTCTTTAGTTGAACCAGCACTGATTTTTTGTTTTTATGTCTACGAAATGTTTGTTGTTTTCATTATAGTATCTGAAAGGGCTCCAGGTCAATTTACTAAATTTACTAATATGTAATCTCAATAAAATGTATAAATTTAATCCCTTCTAGTTCAGTTTCATCCTCCTAAACAAATGAGTTAATTCCTACGTATTCAAACCATTGCATATTAGTTCATTTCTCTTGGTAGTTTGGTAAATAGATTCATTGTGGAGGTAAATAATTATAGAAATGCTCAAATCTCATGTGAGAGTCCAAAGTATAAATGCATACACCTTCAAGTTTTTATATCCTACTGATTTACAGCAAATGTTATCTCAATACACTTTGAATGGCAAATGGACAGAACTTATCTACTGCTTTTTGCTAGTTATACTGGAGTCTCATTCACCCTGCTGCACTCTCAATGCTGACAAATTTATACCCCAATATACAGATCTGTAGGCAACTGGAAGATAAATGCCTTTCCCAAGAGCAATTAACGTATCAGGAAGCAACACAATGCAGTCAAATTTTGCCAACAGCAGCACCTGGAAAAAACAAGGATTTGACTGCTCTGAGTCACATTTGGACCAGTTACTTCCTGCTGCAAGACATCATTCACTGGATAAATCATACAGTAGACTAAATAAAATTTGTTAAAATTCTTGGTTGTCAAAGAAGGTACAAAACATTCCTAAGACGGGTATGAAGTGACGCATGGTGGCTGCAAAACACCCCATGGCATACGGCTCCATTTTGCTCCTGAGAAAATCAGGTATGAAATTACCAAAACTGGAGGTATGAAATGGCAAAGCACTCACCTAAGAGAATTCCCGTGTTTGTTGTTGTTAGGCATAAGGTTGACACCAGCAACAAGTCACCCAAAGGTTTTTAAAATGTTACGACTTAAAACCGTTCGAACCCGATGCCGTTACAAAGGTTTAAAGTCATTTTGATGACATGCCAGAGAAATCGCAGGAGCTACTAGTTTTCTCTGGTTGTGTGGAGCTTAGAGTAAACCAGTGCTGTCTCTCCCCCTCTTGCTGCTTCGCACTGCCAGACAGCAGTCCAACAGTGCACAGGCTGCAACACTATCCAGTGCTTTCAAGAAAAACTTATTCAGCTGTTTGCAAATATTTTCAGCTGCAAACAGCAAACCTGACCCTAAAGGCTCCCAGAGTCAAGTGTCATCAAGTGTCAAGTGTCATCCACACAAAGCTCAATTTTTACGACCGCGTACGCGATGTTACAAGGTAAAGTACTCGGGCTGAAAAAGTCTTCAGATATGTGACACACTGCTCCAAGCAAATAGTCCCGAGGATGCGCAGTGTCACTGCCGCTGCGCCGCACTGACAGGTGTATTCCCCTTCTTCAGCTCTAGTCTGGTTTAATGGCCTCATATACCACATTCTTTTATTTTTCCAAAACTACAAGCAAATTAGCTTTTCCTCCTAGTCCGATAACGCCATGGCATAAAGTGTGGGAAATGTAGGAATTTGTCACGACAAATGTAAAAAATTGGCACGCTTGAAATATCAAATCTCAAATCTCGGCAGACAGCGTGCCGAGTCCGCGTCGCTCACACTACATGCACAGTACGCCCGACTTTGTATGCCCGACTTTGTGGACTCTGTATAAAAAGCAGAACAAAAAGGAATATTTACACAATTAACATGTAAAAACTACAACTAAATTTTGTATATTTTAAATGGTGCTTTTATGTTTTAAATAAAAGCATCTTCTTATACGTTTTTGTTTTTGTGTTAGATATTTATGTAAAACATGTAAAGACCATCGTGTTATTACTTTTTTGTAAGAATCTAATACTGGACCATGCTTAAATGGATTAAGTAGAGGATACGTGCCACTGATGAGCTGCTCCAGCTCCACATAAACTTCTGTTGTAGACAGCTCCACAGCTGTTCAAGAAACTATGAGTGCCTTTTAGTTCATTATCCTACCCTGACAAAAAAGAAGAAAATCTGAAATGAGTTGAACACTTGGGGCTATTTTAGGCGTCTACTGATTAAATGGATTGCAAATATTAAATGGAAACACAGTAATGCAGATCACAGCGTGAGCCATCAAGGCTGAGCTGCTCCCGTATGGTGGTTTCAGAGCAGCCGTGCTTAACGAACAAGCAGACTCTTACACATTAATCAAATATGACCTAAAATTGTCCAGCGTGGGCTACTTCCAGGTTCCAAAGTGTAAAGAAAATACCGCCCGCCCTTGACAGAAACCTTCCTCTGTTGGTGCAGATGTTACGCGACTGCGTTTTGTCATGTAAATGTTAACTAATCATTTATTATAATGGATAATCTAACCCCTTATTGGTTTCCCTAGGGCAGTCATCACCAAGCATGTGTAGCTTTAAGTGAGTAAGTCTGTGTTGCAGTTCCGGATACTCTAAATCAGATGGGCTGTTGTATGAGGTGCATATAAATGAGAGTTGGGTCGTCTCCTTCATGAAGAGTTGGGTGTGCATTTGCTTCATTAGCCATCAGTCTCCGTTAAGACAGGCTAATGGTTTTCTCGTTGCATGACAGTGATGCCGTGGCACAGACCGTTAATAAATGTTCTCTGCACGGAGAAATATCCCGTTTCTTTTTATTTGTGCCGCTCATACATCACTCTGCAATAAAGGCACATTGCTCCTCCTCTGCGACTTTAACATCTGGAGCTGCTTGTGTGGATGACTGACCAAACAGTTGCTATAAAACCCCTCAGAAACATCAGGTAGAATACTTCGTCTCGGCTGCTGAGCTCTGGGGCTCTGTTGTAATAAAGACGTCCAGGCTTGCAGTTGTAGATGCTTTCGAATGAACAATCGCTTGAGGAAAATAACTAAAATACATGCTAAAAATGCACAAATAGTGGTTTTGTATTGCTTTCACTTCATTTTGACTTTCTGTTTATTTTGTGCAAATATGAAGCCCAATTTAAAAAGGTCTAATTTTCAAAATCAAATCAGTCTCTTGGCTTATTAATAAAGTTTAATTAGCTGAAAATAAATTATTGACCTTTCCAGGAAGGTAAAGGTTTTATGAATAATATTTACTGTGTAAAAAAAAACTAAACATCTAATAGTTTACTAAAGTTCATAGAGAAAACATTAAGCAGTTAAGTATACTCACTACTCTGCAAGACAAATATTTCTACTTCAAAGCTCACACCGTTTATTGTGGAATAGTTAATCCAAAAACTCTTCTCTGTAAGAATGAGAGTGACTAAAGACTAAAGTTATCAATAATCTGTTTGACTCTCAGATGTCAAAACGAAGATTACATTTAAAACCAGATGTTTGCAAACACTTTATGAAAAGACACATAACCTTTGTTTTTCTTGCTGCCTGACATTAAATTACACTAAAAGCTATAAGTTCCAACGTTATGAAATACCAAAAGGTCCATCTGAGTTCCCATTAGAATTTCCTCAGGACAAAAGGAAAAAGTGCCTTTTCAGTCAGACACTTGCTGCAATATTAGATGATCACTGGGCCAGCTGTATCAATAATGACTACTTGGTGTAGAAACACATCTAGATATAGACAATAACACTGCTTTTGTCAGCCACTAAGGTCTATTTCTGATAGGAAGATATCTGTTTTGAACCTGGATTGGATACCTGGAAGTCCTTTGCTGTGGACCTAGAACCAGGTTACTAAGGCAAAGAGCATGCACACGAAAAAGTTACTTAATGAAGCAAAGCCCCTAACAAAGATGGGTGAAAAGAGCTTTATTTTAACATAAACAACATAGACTAGCGTAGGATGCGAAGCAAACATTCATCTTAGCCACAGATTGATCTCTCCCAGCAGGGAGATCAATCCTTGTTCACTCCACCGGGTCCGGCTTCTCAGAATATAGGAAAGCTTTCTGGGTGTTCAGTACTGACAACTGCTTTCACACAGGGACCCTCACTTCCGCTCATTCCATGTCAACCACAGTCGATCAACAAATCAAAACTAGACTTTTAGGCTATGGTGGAGTTGCATCATATTATCCAGCCAATGAGTTAAAGGGAGTCTGAGATTAGATTGTGTGTGAAAGCTTTTCCTCTCTGATGTCAGACAGATTTACAGATGTGAAACCTTTACCCACAACTATAATCTTAATGAGAACAAACTACCCACTAAGTATTGTTTTGCACATTTAAGGTATCTCAAACATGTACCTATTTTGCAGGAAAAAAGCTGTTTCCCATTCAGAACTTTGATTTAATCAGCATTCAGTCTTGAACCTCATGATCTCTTGTTCTATCTTATAAGAGGACAAAGCAGCTGCATGTAGCTTTCATATAAACAGAATGCCACAATAACAGTTTGGTATGTGAAAAAAAACCTTTTTTGTAAGACTATTCTTTTGATATAGATGCATAATTTTGGCTAAACTAAGAGTTAATTTGAAATATCCAGCTGATCAGCTGAAGTGAGCAGGAAACAATCTCTGGATATGAGTGGTTACAATTAAGGTTGCTTCATGATACATTGTTCAGTACAGTACTCCCTTTTAAGATCAAAATAGTTCATGGCACAAGGCATATGGCATTAAAAAAGGCCCCTTATCCTTAATTTAAAGGACAAAAAAGAGTAACCCTTGAATATTTAGAGCAGCACGATTACATATCAAGGGACTGGGTGTTGCTGGGGTAGTGGAACAGCACTTTGAATGCATTAACATACAAAATGAATGTCAATTCGCACATTCCCTGCTTCTAGTGATGCTTTAGGATTGCTGATACCACCTGTATATTACACAATGTTTACTCGGTCAGGATTTTTAAATGTCCCAAAGGGATTTACAGATTATTGATGAGAACAGAGAAGCGTTGTTTTCAAAATCGGCCTAAATTGTGATTGTGTCAGTCTGAGTGCGATACAGCAAAGACAGTTTAAAAAAAGTTGTCTCACAGGCTGACGTACAGCTTAGACAACAGTGACAACTATTTCATTTCTTCCCTTTATCTTTTCTTTCCATCTTCAAACAGTGCAGCTCTGTCACTTGGCCAAAATGCTCTTTGATTTTGGATATAAGCAGAAAGAAATGGAGGGGTTATGAACTACAAATGTCAGTGATAAATCAGCATCGGTCCTTAGACAGTGAGTGGGACCTTGACACACATCAAACCCACCTGAACCTGATCTCTGTGTGTCTTTCATCAATGAGCCTTGGGTGTATCAAACATATGCATAGAAAACTCTGCAAAACCTGTCTATTGTGCAGTTGCTTGCAAAAATATACATACCCCTTGAACAATTTAATTTGTCACATTACAACCACAAACTTTTATTTTATTGAGATTTGATGTGATATAGACCAACACAAATTAGCACATAATTGAGTGGAAGGCAAATTATGCATGCTTATCAAAAGCTTTTATAATTAAAAATCTGAAGAATGGGTCAGGCATATTGCATTTAGGCCATTTTCCTTTCTATTATACCCCTAAATAAAATCCAGTGCAACCAGTTATCTGAATAATTCATATGTAGACCCCAGTGTAAAGGATTTAAAGGTTTGTTCGACAACACTGGTGAACAAACAATGGATTTGATTTAGCTCTTGAGGACGGTGGTGGCAGCATAATGTTGTGGGAAGATAGTTGGAGCTAAATACAGGACAGTCATGGAAGGAAAACACCCAGTGGCACCAAAAGACTTGAAAGAGTTCACCTTCCAGCAGGACAACGACCCTAAACATACGACCAGATGTTCAATAGGATGGTTAAGAACATAGCATACTTGTGTGTTAAAATGGTCCAGTAAAAGTTCAGACCTAATTCCGTCTGAACATTTGTGACAAGACTTGAAAAGTGCTCTTCACAAATCATCTCTCTCCATTCTGTCCAAATTGGAGCCAATTTGCAAAGAAGACTATAGGATTTCCATGTCCAGATGTGCAAACCTTGGAGAAACATTCCCCAAAAGACTTAAAGCTGTAATTGCAGCATAAGGTGGATGGCTGAATACAAATATAGTCCACACCTTTTACATTTGTATTTGCAAAACAGAAGTTAAATAAAATATGGTATCTTGTTTCTTCCATTTGACTATTGTGCTGTATCAGATAAAAATCCAATGGAACACACTGAAGTCTAGGGTTGTAAGGTGACAATATGTGAAAAGGTTAAAGGGCTATGAATACTTTTATAAGGCACCATAAGAGAAACAAAACAAATGGTCTGATTTAGAAGTGTGTTTTTTTTTTTTTTAAAGCTAACAAAGCATACTGGGCCAGCAGTAATTGCCATTTGAAACCCATCCACAGATGGACATTGCCTTGATGCTTCTTCCAAGCAGGGAACGATCGAGAAAAAGAAGCACAGCACTGACAAGTGATTTGTGAACAGCTATAAAAACTGGCATATTCTTCTTCCCCCCTAAGTAGGGATGTTGCATGGGATTGGCATTCAGCACAGAAAGAGCAGGCTACTTGAACGCAGCTGAATAGCTGCGTGGATGAAAAGAGGTCTGCTGTCACTGCACTGGCTTGAGGAACTGCGGTTGCTGACTGTATATACCTGCACTGATGCAATGCAAAGGTTTGAGCAAGCCCATGTATCCTCTACCTAATCAAATATTAAAGAAATTCCGTTTTATTGTGATGGTTTTCATTCAGTGCATCACACAAATCAAATAAATGTGGATATGCTTTATTACCCTTTGGATCATAAAGGTGATGGGTACATAAATTTTTGTTGCGCAACATTAAGGCGTATTTCACCTTTAAAAAAGTACAATGTGAATAGATTCTCGCTTCATTTCAAGGATCTTTGGGAGAATAATAAGGAACAACGTCCCGCTTACTGTGTATGATTATGAGGCTGTGCAAATGTTAAAAAGCGACAGTAGGTTAGAGAGGCTTACCTGAATTTCTTGTAACAGGTGGCGATCTCTTATTTGATCCCTCCTCCTTTTCTTGTTTTTAATCTATGCAACGCTGGCTAAAACATCTCCGCCAAATCACAATATATCCCTTGTGGCTGCTTCGCCCACACGGCATCCAGGTCCACTATACACTGTGTGCAGCAGGGGGAGAAGAAGAAGAAAAAAGAAAACAACAAAAAAACGAAAGATAAAGCAACCCGCACTTGTACAGAAAAACACATATCAGTCCATATAGAGGCTATATCCCGGGTTGGATGAGGTTCCAGGGACTCCGGTTCGTCGACATCCTTGGCAGAGGGTCCGGTTTCACAGCCCCGCGCCCGTCTCCGCCGCGCATCGTGCTGCCAACATGACTGAAGCTGGAAATCACATGCGGCGGGTTCAGCGCGCGCCTGCGTTTACCCAAAGGCACCTGCACAACTCTAGAAGCATCAATATTACATGACTCCACTTTTTCTGTGCTTTTTTCCGCCTCCCTGGCATCCATTACTTCACACAGCCTTATTTAAATACTGACATGCTCTGCAGTGCTTTTCTGGGAGTGTTTGGTTTTTACCTGTAATAAAGGCTGAATCCCATGTCACTGCTTAACCTTTACCCCCAGCCTAAAGATGTAAGGGGTAGGGCGTCCCAATTGGAAACAAAGATGTAGTAAATGTAAGGCTGAATCAAGTATACTCCTTGGCCAAATTCCATTTGACCCCTTTCCCATTATTTTTAGCCCTCAATCCTATGTTTCTAAGGGTTAGGGCGTCCCAGTCTTTTCTGTGGAGTATGGGGAGCTATATTGTAGAAAGGGATGACAGGAGTCAACTGAGGAGAAGGAAGGTTTTTATTTATTTATTTATTTTTTTCAAAACGGAATAAAGCTAAAATATGTTAAGGAGAAGTCGAAATGCTTTATTTACTTTTTCACATAATTTCAACATTTATTTTTAAGCGGAAATGCAACAAAAAAATAGTTCCACCTGATTTGTTTTCTCCAAGTGGCCCAATGCTTCGTCATACTATTGAGAACACCCTATCCCCCTTATTGCAAGGTGTACTGTCTTTGGTTTGCATGACTTTCTGAGAGATGCCTTTTGTGGCTATTTATAGACCCTAATATGAGTTTGAGAAAACTTTGACCCACCATTTCACTCCACTGTCATCTCAGGGAGATCTGGGCTCGGGCTCAGAGCTTTTCATTTCTTAGTTCTCAGCCAGTCCTTGATGAGTTTACTGGTATGTTTTGGGTCATGTTGCAGGATCCAGTTCGGCTGCAGTTTTTTTATATATATTTCATAAAATTTTGTGGCACCAGTGGCATTTTTTTAAGTTGACTGACAGGACGTGAGGTAGAGAGAGAGAGGGGAAGACATGCAGCCAAGGTCAACAGACCAGGACCCCTGACAGCTCCGTTGAGGACCGTACCCTTTGTATAAGGGGTTGCACGCTTTAACCCAGTGCCACGGCTAACACTAACCCCAAATGACTGTCCCCCCTCTCTCAGAGCTGACTCTCCTCTCAGCCAGCTCATTCTGCTGGGGTTTTAAATTTTTACAGGTGATTTCACTATGTCCACAAGCCACCTTTGATACATGGATGGATTTTTTTGATAGTGAGCTGGTCAAATCCTGTGGCAGCAACACATCCCCAAACCATGACACTTCTACCTCCATGCTTCACAGATGGTATGAGATTTATTTTTCTATAATGCTGTACTTGGTTTAAGCCAAAACCCTCATCTGTTCTGGTGTCCCAATCATAAAAATCTTTAGACTGACCAGTACAAAGAACATTATTCCAGAAGTTTGTTTAAATTCTCTTTGGCAATCCTTCATCTGGAATTCATGTTTTCCTTACAGAGCAAAGGTTTCCTCCTTGCAAACCACCCATAAAAGTTACATTTGGGAAGTCTCATCTTGCCTGTTTAAGCATGTAACTTAAAATTAAAAGTGGCAAGAGCCTGCCGTAGGTCTCTCAATGACACTTTTAGGAATTGGGAGATTTAATTTAGCATTTCACGGTCTGCTTTGAATATGAACTTGGCAGTTTTCCTGACTGTCTTTCACTTGTAGACTATTTTGTACAGTTGAATGGCTGAGTTCAAGATTTCTTGAAACACCTTTAAATCACGAGCTTCTACAGCCTTCTTTCTGAAGACCTCGGACAGCTCTTTTGATCTCGGCATGATTTTCACTTTTACTCCAACAGTCAGGACCACACCAAACTAAATATCTAAGGTTTAAACAGGGTGAACCTTCTTCATAATGCCGAGTAAGGATGTTCTCATCATCTGCATCTGAATGTGATTTTAGACATTTAGACATTTTAAGTGCAAATGTCTGTGGAAATGTCCTAATAGACTGCTGGAGATAGGCACCAGCTCCCCCGTGACCCACTATGGAATAAGCGGTAGAAAATGACTGACTGAATTTCACAATTATAGAATATTTTAAAAGGTACTTTTCTTGAAATTGTATAAATCTTTTATTTAAGTTATATATTTATTTTATTACTAGAATTTCTCCACATTATTGACATTGATATAAAATATCAATGTGTCTGAATATGTTAGAAAAACACACAATAAAGGGTGTGGTTAAAATATTCTACTCTGTTGGTGAAGAAGCTGAGACATCATCAGTTCTCGCTGATTACATGTAAATAAACAAACATGAATCCATATGTCAAGTTATGAATCTTGAATTGTATGTGTCAGATACAATTGTTAGTCCTACAGCATACATTTCCTTGTCTGCTTGTTAGATTAATAACAATAATATAAGGTGAAATGTACCTCATAGTATAACAAATCTGCATGATTTTTTTTATCGTATCTTTTCAGTTGTTGTATTTTTCTTATATATGGCACTTTGGTCCTTTATGTTGTTTTAAAGTTTTATAAATATGGTTGAATTGGATTGCAGTAATAGACCCTCTTGTGAAATCACTGTTATTACTAATGTTGTTACTTTTTAACCAGATTGTATGGAAAACTGGGTTTAGTTTCACCAGCCTCACCCAGACCTAATTACTGCCAGGCCCATATAATCAAGAAATCAATTAAATACTGCCTGTCTGACGACATGAAGTAGGCTAAGATATCTCAAAAAGGAACATATAATTTTTTGATCTGAAAAGCCATTTCTAAGGCTTTTGGACTCTACTAAACCATGTGGAGAGACCTTTTCTATAAATGGAGAAAACATGGAACAGTAGACAGCCTTCCCTGGCGTGGCAGGCCAACCAAATTACTCCAAGGAGGTATCAATTAGTGTTTCAAAAGGTCATAAAAGAAACCCAGAACAACATCTAAAGTATCCATGGTAAAGTTCCAAGATCAAAAGCACATTTGTTTAAAAGAAAATTGATGATCCCAAAAACCTTTGTACAATATTGTGCTTTGTGTTTTTGTTATTCCTTAACAAGAACAAAAAATAATGTACTTTGACATGTGCTGCAGGATTCCCAACTGTTTAAATGACACATCACTTGAGATAAGGGTCAAGGAATACAGGAAGAGGTAGAGCTGGGGGTTACCCAAGGAAATCGTATTCAGCCTTAGTGTGAACCAATTTAAGATTGAGACCTTGGAATTAAGGACATTTGATGAGAGTGAGGAGGACAGGGTGGGCTTTTCTCTCTCTTCCTGCATAATTGAAGGACTGACAGGATCAAATTAGCTTGAGGGCAAGGGCATGGAGATAAAAATATAAGCAGGTTGATAAATTTACTTTGGCACTCACATTTTGCTTCTCTTTTACTGAGAAGCAGCTGTAGCCAATAACATTCATCCTTTAATGTAAGGTGAAATGCATGCTCCACCAGGGTTAAGCTTAAAAAGGTTAAGTAAGGACAGGTTGTAAGGTTATGTCAGACGTTAGGCTTGTTGGGGTTATCTTAGGTCTTTAGGGTATGATTGGCCCGTGAGTTTGCCATACTGCTTATAGACGATCCAAAACAAATCAGTGCAGGTAGATGTCCCCAGTACATGGCGCTCAAGGTTTAAATGGCAGCATGTAAGAAGTGAAACTCTCCTCAACAGCATAAAGAAAAGGGATGGGTAGGTTTCTGAGTGTTGCGCAGTCTGACACTCCTGACTCATTTTGTGCTGTCAGTGTCACTGAAAATACACACACACACACATACAGACACACACATGCAAACAGCATGCGTCCAGTCTCTTGATATAGCATCTGAGCTCCCCGTGAGGCCTTGTGAGCAGCTGAGCACAATGACCAGGTGCTTCTCATTTCCCATTCTGTCATCTCGCTGGCTGCAATGTCTCACTGTTTCCACCACATGAGGCATGTCAGATCATTTGACGTTGTGAAGTTGCTCATCAACCCCAGCCAACCATCGTAGTACAGCTAATTATAAACAGAGGGGTATGTGTATATTTATGTTCCAGGCAACAATCTTTTAATTAAGGGTTTTTAATCAAGTTTTAATGCTGTTTCAGTAGATTGGTTTGCATTGGTCCCAATCAGCTATCCTTGAGGTCATCTATGCCTGGAGCAATGATGATGTGATTTGCTCTCTCTGACTGTCACCTCACCAAACAGGTCCTCTACTATCAGTAGCTGTTGTATCAAACAGGTTATGATTAATGCATTGGTAAAGTAAAGATATTTCACAGTCATGTTATCATGTTTCTATATCCCCAGGATATCTGAATCCTAAAAGATGAGTAACAGTGGACTTTATTTGAGCACAGTTTGTTACAAAAAATGATATCTTAAGACCCAAAAACCACAGAAAATGTGCAGTGGCATATCAAAAAGAACATTTACTCAATCAGATAGTTTAAAAAAAGACTGGACATGATAAATTGCCCAGATGAATTTATTTCACAAAACAGACGTTGGCAAGTGTTTGTGCGTTTTTGTGCTCTCTTGTTTTTCAGTGGGAAGTGACACTGGTTCAACAAGAAAAAGAGCAATCACAATACAAAAGCAGTTGCATTCAAATAAAAATGTAAAATACCAGCTCTAAAGTAAATAAATTTATGCTGTTCCATTAAAGCTGCAAATGTATGATTTTTCCTATATTTTTTTAAAATAGGCCTACTGGAAGTGTTTGTCCTAAAACAACATGATCATATAAACAGTGGATGCACTGTTTATATAATACTATTATTACCACTATTATGTTAAAGTTTTTCACATGTAATCACATTACAACCATAAACAGCCATTCATTTTATTTATTTTTTTTTATAGGATCAGCACAACACAATGCACAACTGTGAAGTGGATACAAAATGACATATAGCTTTCTTACAATAAAAAGCTGAAAAATGTGGTGTGCATTTAAGTTCAGCCCCTTTACTCTGGTGCTAAATAAATCCGATAAAAAAAACTGCCTTCAAAAGTAATCAAATTAAGAAATATAGTCCACTTGTGTGTAATTTAATCCCAGTAAATACAGCTGTTCTGTGAAGGCCTCAGAAGTTTGTTAGAGAACATTAGGGAACAAACAGCATCACAAAGACCAAGAAACACCACAAGAAGGTCAGGGAGAAAGTGTTGAAGAAGTTTAAATAAGGGTTAGAGTATCTTTCACAACAACAAGTGCTATTTTGCAAAGAAGAATGGGCAGAAGTTAATGTGTAGATCTGCAAAGCTTTTGTGGAAACATACTTAAAAGACTTGCAGCTGTAATTGCAACTAAATGTGGTTCTACAATGTATTCATGTAGTATCCAACACACATGCTTGCAACACATTTTTTGAAACTATGCATAATTTTCAGTCTACTTCACTATCATGCAGATCATATTAAAAAAAAAAACATTAGATGCATTTAAGTTTATTTTAGTAATGTGAGGAAATGCAAGCAGGCGTTAATGGAAGTTCGAGGGGTGTGAATACTTTTGAATGGCACTGTAAGACATATATTGATGCACCTACGTATAGTTTGAAGAGATGGAAAATGAACCAAAAGAGCTAAAGAAGAATTATTTCTCATCCTGGAAAATCTGCTCTTAACACCGGTATGATGTAGGTTTTTGATTTAAATGTTTCCAGAATATAAAAATAATAGGACAGAAAACACACCAGATTAAACACAACAAAAATCAATCTAAATAAAAATTATTGGAATGTGAAGGAAGATGAAAGTGCTCAGATTGTGAAGCAGATATCTCAATCCTGCATGTTATCCCTTTTATGTGCGCTTGACCAGAGAAAAAGAAGCTCACACTTTAAATCAGGGCTTTTTTTACACCATGACCTACTGCAAGCCAAGAATTCAAAGAGCTTTTAAATAATTTTCAAGCTCCTGATCTGCAGCCTCTGCTTTTCAGGATTATTTGATATGATGTGAGTCCTGGCTGCTGCTTGCTTTAACTCCTACTGACAGTAAAAGAGCATCCACAGTAGAGAGTGGAAACAGAGGTGAAGCATAAAGACTGCAAGATGGCATCTTTCACCTGTCCGTGCACGCTCTGCTTCTCTTGGTTACAGTTTGGCCGGTATTGATTTCAAAGCATTTTCCTTAAGAGTGCACAACATCTTCGCTTGTTCGCCGGCAAACACCATTGTTCCTCGTTATATTGCACACCATGCAAAGACATGAATCCGTCACGGTAGACGGGAGTTATTATGCACTGATAACCTTCCTATTTCTAATCCAAGCAGGTTAAAAAAGAAACAAATTTTGATCTATTATGCTTTCTAGATAAGATAACAATTAACTTATCGCCCAGCCTAGACATAAGGAGCTTTTTATATCTGGTGACCCAACCCATCATAGTACTCCAGGTTGAGGCTGGTTGTCAACTTCCCTGCAGCCTAAGCCTGTGACTTGTAAGTGAAGATGTTCAACACCCCAAAATCCCCTTTCTCTGAAGAACTGACTCCAACACAAGGGGGCGTACATTGCTAAGTTTGCCTCTATTTGTCCAGTTCAGCAGAAGCAGGAACAAATTTGATCATCATGCTGACCTTGAGAGGAACTACACATAAAGTTACATTTCAAGGAATTAAGCTTATGCACTGCTGGCCAGGAGGCGTGTGGCTTTTACCACCTATATTGGATTAGGTCAATTAGGAATGTAGCCATGAAGGTTGGTCTGTTAAGTGTTCTCATGGATCCAGCAGTCATTTATCTGTTTGGAAGATATCATTCTTATGTCATTATCATTGTACATGAAAATGTTGATATAAGTGCGAGGGGAATTAAAAGGTTTCAAATCTAAGGCCAGATGGGGTTCAACCCCATTACATAATGTTTGGGTTGCAAAGCAAACTTGAAAGCAATGGTAGAATTTCAGAGTTTTATTGTCATCGTTAATGATGACAAATTATTGTCAATAATGACTATTAAATGAATTGGTTAAAATGTAGCTCCACCAGAAAGTTTTGCAAAGGTTCACACTGGACAATTATTTGCCACATTTGCCAAAATCTTTTGGGATTAAATAAACTGTATGAAAACCTCTTAACTTAAAAATTAGGTCAGTTTAGAAATTAGGTCAGTTGAATAAAAAACCAAAAACACTGATCCTAGGATTAAATTTGAAGTAGATTTGATCAAGAAATTTCAGTTTTTTCCTTTCTCAAATTCATGCCTTTGGTGGCCTACCTGATGGCCAATGCATATCCAAAATAAACTCTCTTTAAAAAGACAAAAATAAACATGTAATTGCAAATGTATAAATAAATTATTGTTGAAGCTCATTGGAACGTATCTTCTCTTCACTTCAATAAGTGGAGAGTTAGGGAATTTAGGACCACCTTTAGAAGGGGTCATGGCCCACAATCCCACCCTTGGTGGCGCCCCCGCTTTATAGGTGCATTCTTCAGTTAATTATGCCACTCATAGTAAGAGAATAATAAAATTAAATGTGAAAAAGCAGTAACGCTCTGCACATTTGTAAATAATCCACTAATTTGTGAGTACCTGTTTTTTTTAATGCGTTAAAGTGGTCACATACAAGTCCTGCAGAAAGCACCTGTCTTAGCTGGAATAAACCACAGTGAATTTACCCCAGTTTACAGCCATGCGCTCCTATAGGCTACAAGCAGGCGAGATTTAATTGGTTTGAGCTCCCAGCATATGTAAATAAAAGTGGATGGCTCCTCCTATGCACCTGATGGGGCAGTATTTACAGCTCTTTACAGCAACTACCCGGGGCACTGTTTCCAAGACCGCAGCGGCGCATCATGACACTCCGCTGGAGTTAAGCAATAAGGATTTCCGTCTTTACGCAACAAACTTTAAGGCTTGCAAATTGTTTGCTGAGGCGAGAGAGGGAGAAAAAAAAGTTTGCCAAAAGTTGTCCTCTTGTTTTCCAAGATGCCACGCTCTTTTCTGGTCAAGAAGCACATAAACTCCGCAAAGAAGCCAAATTACAGTGAGCTCGAAAGTCCAACAGGTAGGCGTAATGTTTGTTTTTTGAAGTTTAGAATGACTTTATGAAGTTGTAAAAGTTTTTTTCAATATCTTGCAGAAATATTAAATTTTTATATAATTTGGTCCAGCTCTGAAATCTGCGCTCCTAACTCACTCAGTTTTCATCCCACGCTCTTTATTCCAGTGTTCATCACGCCGCACTTCTACAAGGGCCTCCCCTTGTCAGTCATCCCCCAGCCAGAGATCCTGAGCCCGGTCGCTTACAGCCCCATCACCGTGTGGACCACCAGCAGCCTGCCGCTGTCCCCGCTGCCCAGCGACCTCTCCCCCATTTCCGGATACCCCTCATCTCTCTCCGACACCTCCTCCAAGGAGCACAGCGGCTCGGAGAGCCCTAGGAGCGATGAAGACGAGCAAATACTGCCCAAGCTCACGGACCCAAACGGGGTGGAGGTGGAGAAGTTTCAGTGCGGTCTGTGCAGCAAATCCTACTCAACTTACTCTGGACTGCTTAAGCACAAGCAGCTGCACTGCGACGCCCAGGCGAGGAAATCCTTCAGCTGTAAATACTGCGAGAAGGAGTACGTCAGTCTGGGAGCTCTTAAAATGCACATCAGGACTCACACATTGCCTTGTGTTTGCAAGATATGCGGGAAAGCTTTCTCCAGACCGTGGCTGCTCCAGGGACACATCAGGACGCACACGGGTGAGTGGATGGAGAGTCAAGACTTGGCCTTTTGGGTTAGGGAAGCAGCACATACACCTAGATGTAGTTTGATTTAATAAACTTAACTAATTATGCTTGTGTTTTTATTTTATCAAGTTCTGACTGACTGAGAATAAATTATGGCCTAAGAGTTTGTTGTGCATCCTCATAAAGCCTTTGTAACCATTTCTGCTTCCACAGGTGAGAAGCCCTTCTCCTGCCCACATTGCAACCGTGCGTTTGCGGACAGGTCCAACCTCAGGGCTCACCTACAGACCCATTCGGATGTGAAAAAATATCAGTGCAAGAACTGCTCCAAAACCTTCTCCAGGATGTCTCTTCTTCACAAGCATGAGGAATCTGGCTGTTGTACAGCCCACTGAACTGGGAATACATTTCTGTGCCTTTAGTGCTTTTTTCACCAAGGCTGCGAAAAGGTGTCAGGAAATTACACCAAATATCATATAACACGCAGACTCATTTTGTCCTGCAGGCGGTCTATTTCATTTCAAACTGAGAAATAGCTCAGCGAACACATGTTTCTCTTTTTTTTTCAATCAGTGTTCCTGATTGCAATCAGTGTCGAGCTTTTATCGAACCGTGTACCAACCTACCTGTGCTATTCATGCACTTTCTGCTTGTTCAGAAAGTTTTCCAGGCCTACACAATGTAATCTTCAGTGTTTGTACCAACCTTCTTACACAAGGGTTAACCAGAAGCTGCCATATGATAGGCAGTAAAACTGTAAACCAATGTAATACTAAAGCCATTGCTACATAGGGAACAAGTGCAAACTTAGATGTAGGGAGATTATGATTAACTTTTGCACAGTCTGTAGAAACAGTTTGCCAGCACTCAAATATAGCAGAACAAGTGCCTCATTGTTACTCTGCAATGTTACGTATTTTTCAGCAAAAGGGTGCCTTTTTTATATATTTTTTTATATATTGAATGTAAGTGTGACTGAGATGATTGTACATTAACAGTGAAAGCTGTGATGCTGAATGATTTTGATATTTTCCTATTTTTTATGACACTTTTAGAAATAAATGACGTTTTTGTATAATTCCTTTGGCATCCTCCGATTTGCTTTTCATCTCCAAGGCTCTCTGCAGCTCTTTCAGACTGGAAGCACTCAGCTGGATTTACTGATTGTCACACACTTCAAAAGGGGAAAAAGCATGCGGAGGAAAAAAAAAGAGGAATAAGAAAGTAAAGGATATTTAATCTATCTTGCACCATCTCTTGTTATGGAGTTGTTAAAAAATGAGAAGCAAGGTGACTCAGCTTCTGTTTCAGGCCTGAACCTGTTCCCTGTGAACCTGTCCAGACATCAAACAACCTTGAAATTTAACACATACTAGCTATATTGATCTGCACTCACTTGTTATACCCTCTCCAGGGTCCTTGACTCTATCTTTGCTCAAAGATGTGCTCAGCTGAAAGAGATAGTATATGATAAAGTAAAAATGTATGCCATGAAAGTATAGCTTAAAATACATTTAAGATTTTTTATGTTTTTTTAAATCTTAAAGCTCAATCACTGCAGGGAGAAGGGGTGTTCCAAATCAAGATTCTAATATATTTTCATCAAAAGATCAAATTTGCGTTTGCTTTGACGACCTCCTTGTGTTCTGGGGTACTTGGCATGAAGGATTAAATAGATTATCTCTGGCTACATTTTGTTACCATATGCTATCTTGCAGCAGAAAGAGATTAAACTACAAAAAGCACAATGCCTTGAGGAATACAGTCAAAGCCAAATGTAGTCTAACAAACCCCAAACTGTGTTTCTGTTTGCACCAATGCCCAATAGCTGCTGACCTAAAAGATGTGATCTGACAAACAAGACACTTGTTTTTGAGCTGCGAAGAGGCTGAACCACCCTGTAGGTATATTCTCTCTCTTTTCTGTGAGTCACCAGCGAGCTATTCCAGGTGCTTGCCTCTGATTGGACTTGTTAGCTTTGGGGGCTCTTCAACCTTGCTTGAAAAGCAGGTGCAGTGAGCAAGACACAAACTCACAGCCATGGTCCAACTGACACAGCAGATACCTGAACCATGACCTAATCTGCACATGGCGCAAGCAAGCAGGTCCTATTAATCACATCATAAAAGTAAAGTACCATCAAGAGGGCACTTTAAACTTTCACAACCACTTTCGATCCTCACTGCGCTTTGGAGGGTTTTTATATCTCTCTCCATCCATTGGCTGAACTTAATCTTACTAGTAACAAAGAGGAAAGGAAATTTGAATGTTATAACGCCTGTTAGCTTTATAATCTGGCTTAATTTTCTTTTACAGCTCTTATTAATTGCCTCACTGGTTTCTCAGATAATAACAGCAATGTGTTAACCCACCACCAAACCCCCCACCTCACCCAAACAAGAACATTTCATTTAACAGTATAGCGGGATGAGATGGGGAGAGAAGGTGCAGGAACCCATGTGTTTGAAGCACTCAGCTATTAGGGGATGTGTTGAAGAGAGGGAGAGCCAATATTTGCCAGGTTGCGGGGACTGCTAATAGTCACGTTATTGTGTTAAAATCTTTACGATGCCAAATACAGGTAGAGGAGATGCCCTGTGGGTGTTTATGCAATTAGGTTAGAAACAGGGGAATTTGTGAGGAGGTATGGCGTAAAGGCAGGCAAATTTGATTTCCAAGAATAAGACTGATTGGATTTAAGCAAATCTGACAGATGAAGTGTCTGAAATTGCTCAGTTTGTTGCTTTGCATTGTTTTCTTGGAAAATCTATATGCTGATATTCGGATGGAGGTTTGACAGTTTTAGAGACCAGTCACCCCCACTTACATGGGAACAACTTACCCTTACAGTAGTTACTTGGAACCCCCACCAGGAAAGCATCCAGGCCTGAAAATCTTTCCTGAGAAAAGCTTAAAAGAGACAAAAATAGAGTTTTAGGGGTTCACCTAGAGACCAGTCTTATTGGTTCTGAGTGCATGTTTAGAAAATCAAACCAATCCACAACTCATACAATGAAATTGGTATGTTTTAGGACTTTATTTGAGTCATTTATCTTAATAAACGCACATACAATTTGGGCTCACAACAGGCTGCTTGATTTACCATTTTATTCTATTGACATTACAATGTCATTAACTGAAGATTAAAGTTGAATATTATTTCTCAAAATCTATTTGGTTAATAAGGGATCTATTATGTCACTTTATTAGGTACACCAGGTTCAATAGCCTGTAAACACAAATAGCTAATCAGACAATCACATGATAGCGACTCAATGCATTTAAACATCTAGAGATGTTGAAGACAACTTGCTAAAGTTCAAACTGGGCTTTAGAGTGAGGAAGAAAGGAGATTAGGGGACTTTAAACATTGACCGGTTGTTCCTGGGTGGACTGGTATGAGTATTTCAGAAACTGCTGATCTACTGGGATTTCATTTCTCAACCACCCAGAAAAGGAACAGCAAAAAAAGGAAAATGTCTGGTGAGTGGGGGTTTGGATGAAAATGCCTCGTTGAAGTCAGAGGTCAGACAAGAAAGAGTTAAGGCTACAATCTGTACAGTCTCACAAAAGTTGCATGTCAACAAATTTGAAAAAACGTTGTCTGGTTCAATAAATCTTCATTTTAGCTGCAACATTCCAAACGTAGCATAAAGATTTGGCCTCCATCCTGCCTTGAATCAACATGTAAGACTGTTAGAGGGGATGTAATTGTTTGGGGAATATTGGCTTGATACACTTTGCCCCCCTCAGTATCAATTGAGCATATTTGAAATACATAACAATAAAACAAATCATTAGTCTAAAAAATAAAAGACGGACCTTAGCTTTCCTAAGTATAGTTGCTGACTAACTCCGTCCCTGTATAACCACAATGTGCCAATCCTCTGATGGCTACTTCCAGCAGGTTAATGCACCATGTCACAATGCACAAATCATCTCAGTTCTCAAATTTGTTTCTTGACGATGAGGTCACCAGACCTCAATCCTACAGGGCATTTTTGGGATGTAGTGGAAAAGAAGATTTGCATCATGGATGTGCAGCAGACAACTCTGCAGCAAATTTGTCAAGCTGTTGTGTCAATATTGACCCAGATCCCTGAGAAATGTTTCCAGCACCTTGTTGAATCTATGCCACAAAGAATTGAAGCTGTTCTGAAGGCAAAAGAGGGCCCAACCCAGTACTAACAATCTGCACCTAATAAAGTGGTGTGGGAGCTTATTTGGAGATTTATCTCTATGCTGTTTAGGGAAAACATTTTCACTTGTAGGTTATTTTTATTTAAACAATTGTCTCCAGCAAGCTCATATGTTTTAGAAGAGTATGCTTTATTAAGCTAGAGCCATACACACAATGATATTCAACTTGCTCTTATGAAGGATAATGAGAAGGGTAAATAGCTGACTCTTAACAGATAAAGTTCAAAATGAAATATTATAGATTAATGGACACATTTGTTCACCTCTGATTTAAATGAAACATGGTGTTACGAGTTTGTTGGCATACAATGATTTAGACTTATGGCTGAATTAATCACACCATTAATTTTATTACATGCATTTTATCACATGATAAATAAAAGTCCTCAGTATGCACATCTAGACTGCCCAGGGCAACATAAAGATCCAGCCTCAAAGAAGACAGTGAGGCATGTGAAGTGTGGGATGACTCCCCAAAAACCTTCTGACTTTATGGTGAATCAAGGAGCACGATTCCTTTATGACCATCAAGTAGAACAAATACAATTAAGGGCGTTCTTTGAGGTCTCACTGTGTTAGCCGGGAAGTGATCCTCAGCACTTCTCATAACCCTACCACATCAGAAACGAGATGATTGTGCTTTCCTTTCAATCCAACCGCCTGAAGGAATCTTTTTTAACCAGTTTATTGAATGCCTTCTTCTCTTTAAAGATGATTCCTGAACAATGCTATTTCTTTGAATGTCTGGTTTAACTACTTAAAAAGGTGGATTAATTGGAGGTTTTTTGTTAGCTTATTCCATCAAAGTTTTGCTGTATGTCTTGTGTTTTATTATAAATTTAATTCCTGCATCTCAAGCCTACATGATAATCAGTGTGATTCCTTCAAGAGTTGATTATATTACATTTCACAGAAGAAAATGATTTATCTGAAGGGCTTAAAAACTGCTGCTTAAATAAATTGTTTCACAGTCGAAGGAAGAAAGGAAGCTGACTTTCTGTTTGATGAGCAGCAGACTGCCTTCATGTTCCAAGAAATAGTGGTTGACCCCCCATGTAGGTCAAAAATTATTTGACTTTGGTGTCTCATTTAGAGAACAAACGTCAAGCAGCCAATAGAGACTGACAAGGCTCTGTTGTCCTAATCAGTTTTCTCTGTGGCGTTTTTTTTTTTTTTTTTTGCTTTCCTTTTGATGTCAGCTGTCAAAGAATCCTGTGGTCATGTTTACTAGATTGTATTTTCTGCTAAATGCTTAACCAACAAGAAATCACTTGACCACAGCTCTAAATGAGGATCCCTGCAAACAGCGAACAATCTTTTTTAAGTTTATCATAAAGTGGATTTTTGGTATTTTAAAGAGAGCAAAAATTGAATACTTTAATAGTAAAGATACAAGACACTAATTTCATAAGTTGTTTACATCCTGCTTAATGTTTACACACACTACATGCCAGCCTTTTTTCCCTTACTTTCTGGCATTAAATCAAACTAAACGTTTCTTGTCTTTAGTCAGTTAGGATTACTAAATCTATTTCCCTTTGCTAAATGCATATCCTTTCACATCTTGTCACAATAGTTTGCGGGAAGTTCGACCCATTCCTCCAAACAGAAAGACTGTAACTGAGACAGGTTTGTTGGCCTCACACACCTTTTCTTCCCACAAATTTCCTGTGGGATTGAGATCAGTGGTCACAAAGACCTTACATTTTGGTTTCATTAGACAACAGGACCTATGCTTCTTGCTTTGAGCTGACTAAAGAAAATACTACCTCCGCTGCACAGCTATTATCATACTATAATACCTTAATTTCACAGCTATTGCAACCAGTTTAACACAGTCATAAATTCAGGATTTGCAGGTATTCACACATCTAGTACTCTACAGTAGAAGAGACACATGTTGTTGTTTAACAGTAAGCAAAAGTAAATCTAACGTTTGAGTTAGCCATTGCCAGAGTGAAATTCACTTACATTATTTTTGATCTTTCCCTGTACAGAACCAAAGCTGCTAATATAAAATCTGTGAATAGATTTATTTTTGGATCCCTATTCCACCAAACTATTTGGAGATAAATTACAAAAACAACAACAACAACAACAACAACAAAAAAACATGACTACAGAGCAATTTAATAAAAAAAAGAATACAGTGGAAAAATAAATTTTTTTTAGGAAGTGAAACACATTACATAGATTAATTACACATAGATTCATGTTTTCAAGCCTTTATTTCTGTTTACTGTGATGATTTTCCATTTAAAGCTAACGAAAACATGACTTTTATATTAGAATATTACATCAGACCAATGAAAACATTTTTATTACTGATATGTAGAAAAAGTATGTTTAATACCTTTGTAAAGGTTGTTATTTTCAAAGGCTAATTTTAATCTGACAAGCAATCCTCATCGGGACGCATATTCTAATTTATTGAACATGACTGTACATGAACGTAAACCACAAATCTCACCAAATTTAACACCAGTTAGGCTAAAATAGGTCCTCATGTCTAAATGTCGCTGCAAAGCTGAATTAGACTATCTACTGTAAAAATGTTTGATTATATAGGGTTGATCTGTTCTTCTGAATGTAAAGCAACATTGTCCCATGTTTCCTCATAGAGACCTCTAAAAACTATTCTGACAGAGTTTAACGTAACTAATTTTCATTTTAATTGAACAGATCCATGAAGATTCAGATTTGAACATTTCTACATATTTTGAACTAATTCAACATTGCAAACCAGCAAACCCACTTCTCTACTAATAAAACTATAAAAACGTTTAGCTTTTTTGATATTTACAGATATTTGATGCATAATCGATTATCTTTTCATAGTAAAAAAAAACCTAAATGTCTTGAAGGTTTATTGGCCTTCTCCAAACTTGTATGGATAAATTCTAAATTGTACCTGTCTTCTCATAATTTTCTTTCTTTCCATTTTGAATTTATCTTTAATATTTCATAGTTAGTCAGTAAGCCAAGTCTCAAAATACACAAGACTACTCATTCTGTGTCATACACAGTCTTTGGAAAGTAAGTACACAGATGTCACTTCATTTGGAAGGTGTTTCTATCACCTTGCAAGTCTCCAGAGTAAAGCCCCTCTTCTTTATATCCTACACAAGCATGAACTATATCCACACATCTACTGTCCTCTCTGCATATCAAGACAAAACCCTGACAACCCCAAAGAGTCTACTGCTGGAGTGATATGAATTTGCTGGCACCCATAGAGGGAAAAGTCTGCTTTTAATTTGAATAATGATGATGACATTCTTTGAAAAGCGGGTACAGCAAATTGCTCATTTTTAATCCTTTTAGACCTCAGAACTACCTTTGATACCGTTGATCATCCAATTTACATTTTAATGCTGTGAGCACTGGGTGATATTATCTGTCATATGATTAACTGATTCACCTCCCAACACTCAAAGGGAAACTGTGGTTTCACAGATGGAAATTCTCCTTGTTTTTGGTGGACGTGATAACAGGAATTCCTCACGGCACATTCTTCTTAACCATTTGTTTCACACACACTTTCTACATAATTATTTTTCAAGGTCTTCAAATAAATGCTCAAACTGTTTTGATCCAAGCATCCACACCACTGATATTCTTGGTAGGGCAACTTTGTTTTCACTTTCTTGATCAATTTATTGTTTCTAAGTACTTAAGTAGTGTATATACAATCTAGCTGTATTAACCTGGACTATTTAAAGGTTTATTTCTGGGATAAATAATAATCCAACAAAGTAATTTAAGGGCTGTTGCTACCATTAACAGTGTGTTCTTTTTTTTAGTAGAAGGTTCTCCAGGAGTAGTGCTTTTATGTTAGTCTGTGTCTAATTGTTCTTCCCTCAACCCTCGCATGTTGCAGCAGATGGCCACTCATACTGATCTGAGGTATCGTCCTGTTAAAAGGGATCTACTCCTCTCCATTCACCCAACATACCTGCTCAAGGTCAGGAACTGCTGCCAAATCAATGACTAGATGCAATTGGTCAGGCTTCCATAGATAAATCTGCCACGAGGTGACAGTTGTTGTGAATTTGCCAATATATAAATTTAATGATCAGAATTGAACACCCACCACGATAGATTTTTATACTTATGCATTTCTATACCTTTAAAAGAACAATAACAAAACAAAATTTTTAGCTTCAAAGCATTATAAACAGAGCACCTCTTTCTGAGAGAAGCAGAATTTACAATGTTATCCTCCATATAGAAGTTAATAGTCATAAGGCTAAGGTTACTTTTAAAGTAGATGAAGATGATAATTATTTATATCTATCTATCTATCTATCTATCTATCTATCTATCTATCTATCTATCTATCTATCTATCTATCTATCTATCTATCTATCTATCTATCTATCTATCTATCTATCTATCTATCTATCTATCTATCTATCTATCTATCTATCTATCTATCTATCTATCTATCTATCTATCTATCTATCTACCTCTACATATATATATATATATCTATATATACAAATTATTGTTATTATTATTATGACATTCAGACAATATAACATGTTAACATGTTACTTTCTGGGGAAGGTTTGACAGCTATCAGAAGTTTGAATTGATAACACATTAGTTCCAGATATGCTTTATGTGTTCAAGCAGGTAGGTTGTTAGGTGAAGCTTATCATGATGATTTCTTTTCTAATATAAAAGCATCTGGCTGCAGTAAAGGACAGTATAATCATTATTCACAATGAAAAAGCCTGAAAAGCAAAGTAAGTCTCAAACATTTTACAAGCACTAAGTGAATATCTTGTAAGAAAAAAAATTGCTGATTCTGCACAGCAAGATATCAGAATCGAACGTACTGTATGCACACAAAAACTAATGTGCATTAAGGTTAACTCGGTGGACGTAAGTTTTGCTGCTGAAATCTCTGTTTGCAATTACATGCTACTGGACGCAACCTATAGGTGTAAACGTGCCAAGATAAACTTCTGTTGCAGCATCATACTGGCTGTGTTTTTCTTCTTTATCTTCTTTTAAAAATCAAATGTCATCAGAGCATCTTTGCATTGGCAATTTGCAGATTGGTCCCACTGTCAGGCTAAATAATACCCCTTTAGATTGAGAAACGTGCTTCATGAGTCTGTCAAAGCAACTGCATTTAGTATTTCAGAAATGTTTAACTTTTGCTGCTCCTTTTGTTCAGTTACATAGAAGTGGGAAAGCCACAGTAAGTGTGGAATTATTTGAAGGAAAGAATGAAATGAGATAAAATACTGTGACATTTACACCATTTCCTTACAGTATGCTGTGTTATGCTGTGTAACGGTTGTGTAAGACAATGGAATTAATGGGAGTAGCTGAAAATCTCCTTTTTACATTAAAATGGGTACTGAAGAGTTTGTTTTCCCATTTAATTGTGCTTATTCAGGGGAGGTGTTAGTTCAACATTAACATGACCTTTTTCACTAACATACTGCGTTTTAGTCATTGTATTGTCTGTGGTACAACTGCCAAGATCTAAATGTTTATTCAGTGTAAAAAACAAAAACCCCTAAACTAACAAATATAGGGTTGGCGTAAACCAACCAATAACATTTTTTGCAGTTTGCTCACAAACAATAGGTATATCAAAGATAAATCAATATAACAGCTTGTGTGTACAGGGGTTGGACAATGAAACTGAAACACCTGTCATTTTAGTGTGGGAGGTTTCATGGCTAAATTGGACCAGCCTGGTAGCCAGTCTTCATTGATTGCACATTGCACCAGTAAGAGCAGAGTGTGAAGGTTCAATTAGCAGGGTAAGAGCACAGTTTTGCTCAAAATATTGAAATGCACACAACATTATGGGTGACATACCAGAGTTCAAAAGAGGACAAATTGTTGGTGCACGTCTTGCTGACGCATCTGTGACCAAGACAGCAAGTCTTTGTGATGTATCAAGAGCCACGGTATCCAGGGTAACGTCAGCATACCACCAAGAAGGACGAACCACATCCAACAGGATTAACTGTGGACGCAAGAGGAAGCTGTCTGAAAGGGATGTTCGGGTGCTAACCCGGATTGTATCCAAAAAACATAAAACCACGGCTGCCCAAATCACGGCAGAATTAAATGTGCACCTCAACTCTCCTGTTTCCACCAGAACTGTCCGTCTGGAGCTCCACAGGGTCAATATACACGGCCGCGCTGCTATAGCCAAACCTTTGGTCAATCATGCCAATGCCAAACGTCAGTTTCAATGGTGCAAGGAGCGCAAATCTTGGGCTGTGGACAATGTGAAACATGTATTGTTCTCTGATGAGTCCACCTTTACTGTTTTCCCCACATCCGGGAGAATTACGGTGTGGAGAAGCCCCAAAGAAGCGTACCACCCAGACTGTTGCATGGCCAGAGTGAAGCATGGGGGTGGATCAGTGATGGTTTGGGCTGCCATATCATGGCATTCCCTTGGCCCAATACTTGTGCTAGATGGGCGCGTCACTGCCAAGGACTACCGAACCATTCTTGAGGACCATGTGCATCCAATGGTTCAAACATTGTATCCTGATAGCGGTGCTGTGTATCAGTATGACAATGCACCAATACACACAGCAAGACTGGTGAAAGATTGGTTTGATGAACATGAAAGTGAAGTTGAACATCTCCCATGGCCTGCACAGTCACCAGATCTAAATATTATTGAGCCACTTTGGGGTGTTTTGGAGGAGCGAGTCAGGAAACGTTTTCCTCCACCAGTATCACGTAGTGACCTGGCCACTATCCTACAAGAAGAATGGCTTAAAATCCCTCTGACCATTGTGCAGGACTTGTATATGTCATTCACAAGGCGAATTAACGTTGTATTGGCTACAAAAGGAGGCCAATACACCATACTAATAAATTATTGTGGTCTAAAACCAGGTATTTCAGTTTCATTATCCAACCCCTGTACTTAGCGTGCTTATTTTTGTCTGATGGTTTGTCTGATGAAGTGGTTTGATGAAACATTCAACTGTGACAAAAAAGAAAAAATAGTAGAAATCTCTTTCAGGCTACTGTACCTACCAAATAGGCACATGTGAGTGTTTGGCCCTGCAGGATCTTTTTAGATAACTCCATGCAGCTTGTGAGTTCCACATTACCACATTAGTGGGTCTCCACGTTTAGATGTGATTACGCCACTTCACACTCAACTCTGCTCTGAGCAACAAATTAAGGGAGGGAAGGTCTAAGCAAATTGCATATTTGTCTGCTGTTTGGATCCAATCAAACTGTGCCTGCATTCATTCACACCCAGGTAAGGAAAATAAATTACAAAATAAAGAGACTTGAGAAGACAAATGGAAAAGAAGACTAGCATCTAATTGTGCAGCTGTGTCCCAGCAAATATATTTCATTTAATATTCTCCTTCTGTTTATTGGTTGTAGGAAGGCATGGTGCATAGGTGTATTTTGTTTCAATCTATTACATGCTGTGAATATAGAAAATATCAGAAGTCACTTTTTATAAAGTCTAATGACAAGTTGATTAAAGGTAAAAGCTATCACCCTTTATTCAATTTACCTACCAAATACATACCAAAGTATGATATCAGGCAGTAGATGAGTTCCAGATTGATTGAAAGGCAAATTATGAGCTAGTTTCGTGCACATTCATTGCAATATATTTTGACCACTGATTATCTCTGAGTACTGTTAGCGGGGCACATGTAAGTGGCTGAGTGTGATCTGAACACTAAGAGGCCAGCAGACCGAGTCAGTGACCTAATTATGATGAATCAGGGCTGTGGAAAGCTGTCAGACTACAAGTCTTTTCTAAAGGGGTTTTATGCTCCACGGAAACAAAATGCACAACCTCAACAACACAGCAGAGCAAGGTGAAGGAAAAATCAGGTCATTTATCCTTTTTGTGTTAGCTGAAAAAAAAGGAACAGATTTATTTATTTTTTAACATACAATTCAGAGATTAATACTGTGAATTGTTGACTACTGCCGTAGTAAACTGATATTTTTAAACTGTAACTTACAACAGCAATGTCAGGGTTATACAGTAAAAAACAATCAGCTGCCAGTTACTTTAACTCAAAGTAATGACTGGAAATCATGGAACGCTGTGTCCAAATGAAACAAAATCCGAATACCAGCACCTCCAAAGCTAGCTGGGGGATTTTTTATGCTGGACTGTTTCTTAGATAAATGAGGCAACATCCTATACTTTAGCTGGAGATGGATCCCTGGCAAGTTCACAAACATTTTATGGACAGTACTTAGAGATTTAGTCATGTATAAGCTCACTTTGCCTTTTCTTTTGGTAAACATACTGTGCCTTGAATACGTATTTGGTTTTCTCTATTTTATTTGGGGGTGAAGGAGGCACAACACACTTTTAAAAACCGTGTATTACTTTCTGTGTTGGGGTTTCACAAAATGACAAAAAATGTTTTGTGAATATGTATACTTTTAGCAAGCAGTGTAAACATTCCTCAACAGCTTTGTTTAATTCCTCTTCCACATATTCATGAATATGCAGATTACCCGCAACTCTGTGTTGATTGATTTGCTGATTACAGCTGCTCAGACACTGTTGTTGCCTTTGCGGGACAACATTAACAAGAAGTAAATATTAAGCAGCTCCAGTTCAAGGCCTAAACCTGCAAGTGGATGGGCCTAGCTCCGTCTCTTTGTGTGTTAGCGGAAGAACCAAATGCAGGCAGGAGGCAGGCAAAATCCAGAGATAAGTGAAGGATTTAATAAAATAAAGAGTCCAAAACGTAAATAACGAAGCAACAAAGGCATCAATAGAATTCAAGTGAATGCATTCTGGGAAGAGTGATTAGTGAAACAATGAACAGGTAAGTCTAATTAAGTTAAGGAGCTGCAGCTGTGGGGGAGCATAAACTGAAGAGAGAATGGATATCATTTACACAGAGAATAGGTAAAAACTACAAACAGAGAAGAAAATTATCGAACAAGATAAGCATAGGAAAAATCACGAAAGAGTAAAACAAAAATTAAATGGAATATGAGTAAATAGAAGAAACTACCAAAATGTAAGATAAACTCAAAGGACAAAACTTTAAAACCAAAGTGACAAAACCGAACCTGGAAGAAGAAATCTCTGTCTTATACCATAACTTTGTTTTGTTAGTCTGTAAACCAAAGGTGGGATTGATCAGCCTCATCAGTAACTGCTTATTCTGCTCTGACATGTCCTCCAGCAGACAGTCACTGCTTCGATCTACATCCTCTTCATATCCTTGAGCGAGTCACTGAACTCCTTCACTGCTTCTGACATGTTTATTTATGTGTGACTAAAGAAGAAAAAGTGCTCCCTATTTAATACATCCATCCATTTTTATGCTATACCCACTGTACCCTCGGAGGGTCGCAACTAATATAAGGTCAGTATGTTGTGTTTTGAAAACCAACCAGGATCCATGTGAAAAAGTAATTGCCCCCAATTGTTAAGTCCCATATTAAATTTAATTAACCACATTCTTAAAAAAGTAAAGTTAAACTCAATTAGCCCAGGTCAACCAGTTATTAGGTTTATGGGGCATATAATTCCAAACCTAAGCCCTGTGGGTTTGGTTAGTATTTTCCCTTATAAATGACAATATAATTTGAAAAGTGTTTTTTTATGTACTCTGGTTATCTTTGATATTAAAAGTGTCCTTAATGAGCTGAACATGTAAATGTGACAACAGACATAAACAGATGAAATTTTGAGGAGTAAATCAGAATCAGAATCAGAATCAGCTTTATTGCCAAGTTCGTACACACAAACAAGGAATTTGACGCCGGTACACTTTACTCTTTTGTTCTGTTTTTGCATTACAGAATATGCAAATTTACAATGTACAATATACACATATGTAATAAAAGGTGCATTTGCAACATCTGTATGCTGTTGTTTTGTACTCCTATTAAATGTTCATCAGAGAAACAGCCTGGGGGAAGAAACTGTCTCTGTGGCGGCTGGTTTTAGTAAACAGTGCTCTGTAGAGGCGGCCTGAAGGTAAAACTCTAAACAGTTTATGTGCAGGGTGTGTGGGGTCTGCAGAGATTTTAGCAGCTCTTTTCCTGACCCTAGACCTGTATAAGTCCTGGATGGAGGGAAGGTCAGCCATGATTATTCTCTCTGCAGTCCTGATTATTTGTTGCAGTCTGCTCCTGTCCTGTTTTGTGGATGAGCCAAACCACACTGAGATGGATGGAGAAAGGACAGACTGAATGATGGCAGTGTAGAAGATGACCAGCAGCTCCTGTGGAAGGTTGAACTTCTTGAGTTGCCTCAGGAAGTACAGTCTCTGCTGGGCCTTCTTTCGAACAGTGTCTATGTGTGAAGACCATCTCAGGTCCTCAGAGATGGTGGTTCCTAAGAACCTGAAGTGGTCCACGGCCGATACAGTGTTGTTGAGGATGGTGAGGGGGGTGTATGGGGGTGGTGTTCTCCGAAAGTCCACCACCATTTCCACAGTCTTGAGTGGGTTCAGTTCAAGGTAGTTCTGACCGTATTTAGAAGTAATATTATAAGTGGTGATAACACTCCTTGTTATGTTTTCATCAATCAAGCAAAATATTATTTTCCAAAATATCAGTTTAATCTAAAATACTAAACATCCATCCATCCATCCATTTTCTATACCAGCTTCTGGTTTTCTCTTCTAACTATGGACCCACTCTTAAACCTTGAGGAACATTTTTACATAATAGTTAAAGTTGCTAATTCTGGCAATAGTGCCAACAACAAATTGGACGTTATAAGTAATAAACATGGTGTCATCAAAGTTAGTGTACATTTAAAAGTAGACAGACAAATACTTTTGGCAGTATAGTGTAAATCTTATGAGAAACATCCTCCTTGGAAGCTGTTTCTCAGAGTTTTGCAGTCTGTATGACATTGCACCACTAAGTCTCTTGTGGGTTCCTAAGAATTGCATTCAGGCCTATAATATGTTATTTTAGATTTCTTATAACAATGTTTTCACCCTACTAGATAAGAACGTATGAACAGTGTCTATTATATTCACTGCGACACAGCTGGAGATAGGGCTTCTCAGGAGATGGTTTAGAGTTTTTCTTTCCCCCTCTTTTTGCTGGTTATCTGATCATCAATGCAGGGAAAAGGTGAGCATGGAGAGCAAACAAAAGGTGCTTGAATAAACTAGCTCCTGGCCACATTATTCAGACTCTGGGTATTGTAGTCTGCTGACAAGCCTCAACAGGACAGGAGCCTCTGGAGAAGCAGCTCTGGGGATGAGTAGAACGACTTCGATCAGCAGTGATCTCAGTGGAAAATAAAAAAAAAGAATATATCCGGTATCTTTACTGCTGCGTAATCATAGTCACCATACTAAATAAAAAAACACAGTATAGCCTTACAAGTGTAAGTGTGTTGAGCAAGGTACTGAACTCTACATTTACAATGACTGTATGAGCTGCACATGCAAACAATTGACACTTTAAGAGGGTTTATTTGCATTTGTTAATAGAAAAAAATAATATAATTATTTGTAAAACCGGTGGAGGCATGTTTTTCTTATATTTCAGAGCATTCAAGACACAAATAACAAGCCAGGTGTCATGTCCAGACAGTGCTAGTGTTTTTGAGTGTGTTTTCCCTTTTGCTCTGCCAGGTGTTTTTTCTGTTTATCCTAGTTTAGTTATTATCTTCTATGTAGTTGGTTACTCCCTAGATTCTTATGTTTCATGTGTTTGTTTATATTTTCCTATTGTTCTGTTTTTCCCTTGGTTTTGTTATTTAGTTTAGTTTCTTTGCTTTCTGTTCAGTTCCTCATGTCCCATCTTTCCCTCTGCTCATTAGTTTTAATTAAACACATTCCCCGCAGCCTGTTCCACACCTGCACCACGTTTCCTCTGATTAACATGTCTCCCTGCTCATTGGTTCATACTACACTTCCCTCAGCTTTCTGGTTTTTATTGTCACCACTGGTTCCTTCCATTCAGCGCCCTCTTATCATTTCAGCACTATCCTGAGTTTTTGTCTAGTTCCAGTCCTGATGTTACCCTGTTTGGTGTCCTGGCTCTCTCTGTCTTCAATGCTCTGGCTGGATCTTGTAAGTTCCTGTTCACAATTGTTATTAAAAGAAAGAGACTTTTGACTCACCAGATGACCCAAGCATCAGTCTGCACTTTGGTTCAACCAAACCACAGAGAATCAAAAGCAGAGCAAAAGGGAAAACAAACTCAAAAACGCTAACACTGGCTGGACATGACACCAGGCTTATAAAAACAAAAAGAATACAAAAAGGAAAAAAAACTTTATAACCTTTAAATTGTTAAAAAAAAACAAAAAAAAGAAGCTACAAAATGTATTTCTAAATCAAACCATCTAAAGTTGTGTTGCTGTAGACAGTTACCAAACTCTTCCAGTTTCCAGTTGAGTGATTCATGTTGTTTTTTGTGCCTGTCATCAGTGAACCAACAAGCAAAAATGTTAGGGCTTTGTACAGTTTGAACCAGGGCCAAAGTTGCTAAAGGTTTATCATGTAATAAATCACTCTGTTTAGAGCCCCTCTTTGGAGTTGTTTTTGTTGAAGAACACAAAGTTTCTGCTCTCTAACGTCATCAAACTTTTATTGGGATTTTACAGACTGTGAACACATTTTTTTAAGTCAAGATCTGAACTTTGATTGTGCCACTGTATTGTTTGGAAATGCTTTGATATAAATCATTCCATTGTAGCTCAGACTGTTTGGGTTGGGTTGTGTACCCACAACATTAATAACCTCAGCCCAAGTCTCAAGTTTTTTGCAGCCTTCAAGTAATACTGTATTTAAGACCATCGTAAAAAATCTGAACAGTTTTTCTATCGCTGTTGAAAAAAAAAAACATTCCCACTGCATGATGCTGCCATTAGTTGTGTTTAGAGTTTTGTGCAGGGTTTTGTGTTTTGTATCTATGCCAGAAATTTCAATTTTGCCCTCGTCTGAGCCGAGCATCTTCTTTCACATGCCTGCTACATCTTATTCATATCTTTTAGCAAACTTTAAGGAAGATATCTTATAGCTTATTCAAACAGTGGCTTTCTTCTCATCAGGCTTCTATCAAGGCCAGGTTTGTGCAGTATAGAGAGATTTTCCCACTGGAGCTTTAATTAAATAATGCTATTTGGGAGGTTGTTTAGGGTGTTATTTTATAACATCTTCATGCTTTGAATTTCTTTAAAACACCGGTCTTGTTTGTTCCTTCATGATGCTGCTTTTTACCAATGTTATCTGAGAAATCTCCAATGCCTTCACAGAAAAGCTTTATTTATATTGAGATGAAATTTAACATAGGTGGATGCTACCTAATTTGGTGAGTTCTGATTGCTCTAGATTTTATCAAGGTGTGAATATTAATGGGTGTAAATACTTTTGGAATGGACTGTATGGATCAAATGTTCCATCAGTCACGTTACTGTGCAGTTGTTTTAAAAACAATTTTTGGATCCTCGTATTTTTTTCTAAGATCACAGGAACATGACAGATGTGGTGTTTACGGCAACAAAGGTGTCCATGGAGTTGTGAGATCTCTGGGACTTTTACATCATTGAAACAAGATTCGCTTTTACAATTTTCCAAAATACTTTCTCAAAAGGTTTTTAACACTCCAGCATTTCCAGCAGGCAGCTGAATATTCATTTGGAGTAATATTTTGCAATCATGTGTCTTCTAAACAGCACATCAATATAACAGCGCCTCCACCCCGTCGATGAAACAGATTGTTTGTCTTTCCGAGCTAGTAGGCACAGTCCTCCCTGCCATAAATATCCTCTGTCACTGGTGCATTCTTCAACCTTCACCGCAGCCTTTGAGTATTTTTGGAGATAGTCTGGTCTGCAACCAATGCTTTCATTCCAGTGGACGGATCACGGAAAACCTGACCCAGCTGTGTCACGAGCCACAGAGAAAACCACAGCTGATAAGAGACAGAGAGGAGACTGAATGATGTGGAATGAGATGTGCCTTTCAAAGTCAAAGAGGGGCATTTGGATTGCATTAGGAGGTAATCCTAATGATGTTTAAATCAACACAAATGTACGTTTGTGCGATTGAATGCGCGGTGAAAAAACAACTGGCTTGAGATGACTGCTGATAGTGTCAACATGAGACATGCCGTTGAGCGCAAGAATGGATATGAATCAGGGGCCTGTAGGAGCAGACACGTCATCATCCACAAACAGCCGAGTTAGTTGCCGAAGACAGCTGGAATGTTCCACTGGAATGATAGAAGGTGTGTCAGATCGCAACCTCCCCCCCCCACCTCTCTCTCAACACTATCATCAGCATGGCTCCTGATTAACCTCCCCCCCACCCACACACACACACACACACACACATCCCTTACCCCCCCCCCGATGGAGCTAACCGGTCAGTAGAAACAAATGGCAAGGAGACTCAAAGTAGGGAAGAAGCAGCAGGTGCTGCAATGTCAAAAGCCACTTCACACCTTCTCTGCCTCTCATATCACCCCCACCATCAGCCCCCACCCATCGAGCCCTGGCCAACCTCTCTGTGGGAGGGGACAGCGGGGTTCTCAGAGCTTTGCTTGGTTATCAGCATAAGCTGGCTTTGAAGTGAGCTAGGCCCAAATCTGGACTGTGTTTACTTGAAGGCATCTCCCTTTGTTGTGTGTGTCAGCCTGAGGTGACTACAGCTCGTCGAGTAGCCCTGACCGTGATGACACAGTGGGGTAGGTGTAGAGAAGTAGCCCAGGGTACATCAGCGTCTGGTGTGGCTATTACTCACTCAGATATTGTGTAGACAACAGAGCTCCCAAGGGAGAGAACAAGGATCAGGGGGTCTGCTTACAAGGGCAGGATTTGATAAAAGAAGCAGTGATGGCCTATAATGTCATATAATTCTGTTGTCAGCAAAAGGTGCAGGTGCCTGTTGGGCTTTTTATTTTTGGCAGTGTCACATCAAAGACTTGTCAAGCTAAATCCTACCTTAGGAAGCCCATTTTTGCTGCGTTACATAAGAGTACTTGATGTCAATATTTTGGCCACATCAGAGCTTGATAAAAGCATATTTACTCATGCATTCTGAACAAGTTCCAAATACCTAAATGCATAAAATCTACATTTTTGCTACATTGGCTCCTACACTTTAAAAAAAATTGGTCTGTTTATCAAAAATAAAATAACGTTGTATGGTTTATTTTAGTACGAGGACAAAAGCGCAGTTTCCTGGCTCAATCCTTAGGCCATTTCTTTAATCAGTGGTATTAAAAGTTTTTTAATTTAAAATGTATTTTTGTGTTGTTCACAACCCAAACTTAAAAACTTATTTTGTCTGTAAAATTAAATAAATATTTTTCCACATGACACTGGGCAAAAAACACAACATTTAATAGGCTAAAGTTGGTGCTGCACCAATAAAGAAAACACAACTCTACATGACTTTTTTTCAGCTCTAAATCCCAAACATTTACATGAAAGATATAATAGTTAATTCTTTGTTTTGCTGAATGACTTGTCAACAAAGAATTCCCACATTACATTTAAAACAACATAAATAAAAGAGATGGAAAAGGTCTATTTGATGAGTACACTGTGGTGAGAATAAAATGACAACTTTCATGATCATAGTAATGAACAAGCAGTTACCTTCATTGAAAGTTTTGTAGAAAAAGTCTCAGAATTAGACTGAAAATATATCAAACATTGGTTGTGAAGGGGATTTTAACTGAATTCAATTTTTACAGCTCTGCTTCACAACAAATCTCAAGGCCTTTTACAAGACAAATGATCCACTTTATACCCAGTTACATTTATTCACATCATACCAGTGCAATACAATCATATAGATAAATTGAAATTAATGTACATACAATCCAATTTGACCCTAGTTATGATACATTGCAGTCACATTCAGTTTATGATGCCAAAATGTTTGCCATCTGAGGAAGCCCAGATGATTCCATCAAGTTGAAATACAGATGTGTTTTGTTTACCTTTGGAATGGTAAATTCAGTAAGACCCCAAATCCATAAAACCTTTCTGTTTGTTACAGGACGAGCTTATTATTTTTCTCAAGGTATTACCCTGGTCTTAGTCTCATAACTTTGAAACCTTCGATGGAGGCAATAAACCATTAAATGTGGTGATAAATGACAATTCGGTTACAGGTGGCTGACTAAGTAAAGACATCTTAAACTTTACAATAAATGAAAAAAAAAAACATGTATTATTTATTTAGAATTATTTTAATTTCAAAACCTGATATGAAAACACTTACAGATGACGGCTTTCAGACATTCAGAGTTTGCATCTGCGTACTTGCTAAGATTTCACATCTCATCATGGGATCAGTTAATATTGTATAAGGAAAAATAACCTTCTTTAACTCCTTGCTAATTCCTTTTCCTTTTTGAACTTATTTCATCCTCACTATCAGCAATCCTTTCGGGCACTGCCATGTGTTAAACCACCACTGCTTCTATCTATATGGCAAAAACTCTAGGATCTCCCTGCATGAAATACACTAAGAATAAATACATGTATGCAAATAAGTTGGAACTTTCTTGCAAAACCAATCAAACCTCAGTTTTGAAAAAATATTGAATTGTTATGGAATTATCTGATTCACTTGTAACTTTTCACACAGCAAATTTCTATGATTACCATTGTAAGTTTGAAACAAGTCAAGTCAAAGATTTTTTAAGGAGCACTTGAAAACAACCTAAATCAACAATAAAGTGAACAAGTCAACAATAAATATAAACAAAACAGTGAGGACAGTGTGTGGGGATGCAAACTGAATAAAATATATATTAATAAGCAAAATATAAAATAAAAAAATATGATCAAGTGAATTAAAAAACAGTGCTGGGTGAAAAAATATAGGTTAAGGTGACTAATGTTTACTATAAAAGCTACCAAAGAGTGGATTGAAAAGAAAAACTTAAAACTTGGATTGCGTTATGAGTACGCATCAGCATACTGGGTTAGGTTTTCATCACAAAAAAGGTTCTAGTGACTAAAGCCTAATATTAAGCTACCAAAGAGGAGGTGGAGAAGAAAAACCAAATAGATTATTAACTGATAACAACAAATTTATGGGATAAAAGCAGTGATTTTATTCATTAATTTCTATGTGTGCCTTATCCTTGCAGTATCATGTCATTTAAAAAGATCAGTTTTGAAAACTACAGACAACATCCTACTGTCTAAGGATGAGACTTTGATCAAGAAGTATCACCATGATAACAGATTTATTACTTTTTATAAATTGTGGCCAGTCTAAAAGAGTTATTTTTTATAATAATATCATTATAATAATAATAATGTTTTATTGTCCACAAATGTGGAAATTTGGTTTTGGTTTCCCATGGTGGTTAAAAACATAAAAATAAGTGTCCGTACCAGGTGCACTTGTTAAAAGTTCGTACACTTTCAATAAGATTATAAGCAATTTCCTCAAATCTCAATCCATTAAATACATATGCTGTCTAGATTTTAAAAAAAGTAATCTACACTGGCTGGGCTAAACTCACTTTATAAGCAATAATTTGGTCAAAGTATCAAGATTGAGCACTAGTTTGTGCTAATGTTTTTAGCAGCTAAGAAGTTAATCTTAGCTTTTCAACCTACTGACAATAATATTATTAGCCTAATTTGGCATCTTACCACTTCTTATTTCATCCTGTTGAATGGGTTCAGTGAAGTGTAATCAGGTCACTGTTGTTATGCTCAAAATAGCGGCGTATGAAGAATTTTGAGGATCCTTGTAGTGTTGTCTTTAACCAAACAAACTGGATCACAATTTCTGGCCCAGTGTTTGGTTAAAACTTCCCATCTTCTGTCCCAACGGCAGAACTCCAGCAGTGTGGTTAAAGAAAAAAATCCAGCTGTTGTTTTTTTGTTGTGTTGGTCGTTGGTTTCATTGATGGTAACATTGCAGTTGCTGTGCCTTCATTAAACCCCCCAAAACAAGCAAAATATCTCAGCATTATTCCAGAAACATTAGTTATAGACAGTTTAAACTCAATTATGATTACTATATGATAATGAGACATCGATCACCTTAGCCTCCTCAGTAATCATAAATGTCTTTGGGAACTCTGAGCATAACAAATAACTAACCAAGACCTCAGGATATTAAAAAAAAGAGCAGTGCATGTATATTTAACCAGTGAGGTTTAAATGCCAGAACCTACGATCCTGGTTTAGTCACAGATCATGTTTTACAATCTTGTTCCCCGTCGACTTCAAACATGTTGACAATGTCAGCGTTAGCATGAGGTCGGAGGCCAGATTCCATATAATTTAGCTGAACCCTTTTGAGCAGGAAGCCTTCCAGATGCAGCACAGACTCTAATCTGGAGCCAAAGTGACCCTGGAGACTGAAGGATTGCAAAAGGCCAGATATTCTCCCAGTGTGGCTGTCAGAGAGGATGTATAAGCACTCTGTCATGGCATCAGCACAGAACAAAAGACTTCTACATTGTATGTAATGTCCTGTGAGGTAAATTTTAAAATCACGCGCATCATTTAAACACATCACATCACTCATGTTGTGAAACCCTATGCTGGTTCTGCTGACAGAGATAATTTTTTTCATATATACTATATTGCCAAAAGTACTCATCTGTCTACTTTTAAATGTACATGAACTTTGATGACATCCAGTTCTTAATCTATAAGGTTCAGTTTGTTGGTGGAACCATTGTTGCCACCAATAGCAACTCTAAATATTCTGTAAACATCTTTCACAAGGAGTGTGTTTATAGTTAGATTAGAAAGTCAGAATTGTAGCCTCTTCTATAATTCATCCAAAAGGTGTTGAGAAGGTTGTGGTCAGGAACCTGGGCAGGCCAGTCAAGTTTCTCAACACCAAACGTTATGCACCTGCAGCTATGGAAGTGATTGGAACACCAGAATTCATTGATTTGGTGGTTTGACCCAATAGTTTAGGGCAAATAGTGTATGTGTTTGGCAGAAAAAAAACATCCCAAGCATCTGGTTACAATGTGGATATTTATCTTTCATTTTCTATTTTAACTTGGCGCAATCAATTTCGAAAGGTATCCAGATTTAACGGATGTTCCCACTTCTGAACAACTAAATGCTCGCCTGCTTTAAGCACAGCTAATTAAAAAGAAAACGTAAATCAGTTGCTGCTGATGAATAAATGCTTTATTTTACGAACAATGGTGAGATTTCCCACACAGACCAAAGTGATGAATCACATATGACAGATGTGACAGTGAAAGTTTTTTCAAAGAGAGTACACACACACACAGATTGGGGAGGATCTTCAAAGGCTATTACAATCTGATAAGTTTTTTGTGGTGTTTTCATTGGTGAGTGTATCTGCTTTTATCTTCCCCAACTGCTGAGCTGCTCTTATCATGTGCAGCAGCACTGGCTGGAATTCCTGCCTCTGATAATTGCCTGCGTAATCTTCTGGTTACCTCAGCAAAGAGTTAAAAAGTCAGAGACTGTAAAACTTTTCAGAAACAGCCGCACCACCTACCACTTTGCTGGATAATACGGTCTTTGAATTTTTTTTACCAGGCAAGTCGGCTGAGCATTTGTTTACGATCTGCTGGGGAATGGATTGGCTGTAACAGAGAGACAGTAATTACTGAGACAGAAGAGGGAATACACGTTGCAGCTTTAGTTTATCTGGAAATATGCAAATAATGGGTTGGATTTAGGATACAAGGATATTTGATGTTTGAAATGTTTCATTTTGTATGTATCTAACGTATTGATTGTACGGTTTTGTTCAGTTGAGTACATTTTGCATACATTGTCACATTTCAACAAACCTCGGTGCAGTTTAATGGGAATTTATGAGACAGAGCAACTCAAAGTAGAGAATCATTGGGAAATGGTAACAAAATTAATCATGGATTTCAATATTAAACTTTGACCAGCATCCTCACAGCATGATGCTGCCACTGTACTATTTCACCTTGGATATGGGGCCTGTCCCAATACCCGCACTTCCACCCTTGTGTCCCTGAATTGCGGGTTCCCGTTGATGGGTTCGAGTGCGTAGTGTGTCCCAGACTGGTCTCCAGAGTGGTCCTTAGCCCCGCCCCATTTGTGCCCCACATCCGCCCTTCGGCGAAGTCCGCATCGAAGCGGACTTTGCCTAAGTATATTACCCACAATTCACTGCTGCAGATGACATTCTGAGCAAAAACCAATCACAACCGTCAACGTAACCAGCCATCAAATCAGAATAATAAGAACTGCGTAAACTTTAGACGGCAAGCCGACAAATATATATTTTTACTGGTTTTCCAGGCTCAACATTGTAAGATACCACTGGGTTCAGAGTGAGTCTGGGATGTCAGTAGGCCAGAACACTGAAGTTACCTTTCAAACAAACACTGGCGCGGTGAGAGTCTGGTGTATAAGCCTCTGTCGCTTCCTGCACTTTCTTCTCCTCAAAACAATTGCTTATTGCAGTTTTAAATAGTTTTTTTAGCAGCAAGACTGGAAAAAGCACTGGTTCCCGCCCTTTTCGATGTTGCAGTTACGGTGCAGAGGTGCAAGTCGATGACGTAACTCCTACTGTCCCAATTTTCCAATTTTGCACGCTTGTAACCTGCGCACTTCAACCCTTACATGCACTTGTACAAAGTAAACACTTCATAGAGGGGCGTAGGGTGTAGTGTGGGAATTGGGACAGGGCCTTGGTGTGTTCATGGTGATGTGAAGTGTTTATTATCTACCACAGCTAGCATCATCCATGCAGGCCAAACAGTTAAATTCTGGACTCTCCTGACCAGAGCCCCTTCTTCTGCATGTTTGCCATACTCACTGCATTGCTTGTGGCAAAGTTTAGATATAGGTTCTAATTATTTTATTCCAACAATGGTTTCTTCTTCATTAGCTGTGTTTATTTCTGCAGAGTATCTTAATTAAATGTTCACAAAATCTTTTCACAAAAATCAAATTCAATTTTAATCAGAATTAATCATCTGTAGTGGTTTTAGTTTTAGCCTAGGTTTACTTGACTACATCTTAGTAAATTCTAGTTTAAACAATTTACTGCTCAGCTTTTTTGCTTTCTGTCCAACAATGTAAACTAGATTTTGAAGACTTGGTAGGTGTTGGTGGGTTCTGACGAACAGAAAAAAATCATATTTGAACATCAGTCTTCACACGGGGGTTTCATCCAGATGAACTAAATGTAATATTCTTACCTTAGTTTTGTGCCTTGAGGGTAAGATGAGAAGATTAATACTAACCCACATGTGCAGATTATCTTAGAAAAGTAAAAATTGGAAACGCAGGAGAAACTGGGTGTCACATTATCTATCTTGTAGCACCTCAAAGCTCCCTAATTAACATGACACATCTCATTTGAGTGATCTGTTCACAAACAAAGTGTACAAACAACATGAACTGCTGCAGGTATCTGGGGCTGGTTCTAAAAATACACTTCAAAATGCAGATAAAACATAAATTTGAATGTTCTTTCTTCAGTTTCTGGAGACAATAATGCACTTGTGCTCATTGAGTGTTTCTCTATCTTTCAGTAAGTTTTTGGGTTGACAAGCAAACAGAAAAAGTTTTCATTAAAAGCCACAGTGAAAACACATTTTAGGGCTTGTTAAATTTTAGATGCCTCTTTGCAAAACAAACACACTGACATGAAGCCTGGAGGAGTCCAACTGGAGCTTGAGGTAAAGCTCCGCTGCAACGGTGCCAAGGGAAAGCGGAGGCAATGGTTGACCTTGTCCTTCTCTGCTGTTGGTCTGTGGGTTTGGGCCAGGGACAGGAACTCCCCGTACAGACAGTGTGTCTGCGATTGCTGAAACGAATCCACAGAAGAACGCTTTGTTCACTGCCACCAAGGAAAGCCTAGACAACAAAAACACACACTCTGGAAAAATGAACAATCGAAAGGGGGTCGTTTTCCTCCTCAAAAAACGTCTTCCTTGGGTTTCAGTGGTAAATAATATTCCCTTTGAGAAAGGGGGGAGCAGAGAAATGTTCCAAAAATGCCTCCAGATGATACACACAGACAGGATGCTTTAAAACTGTTGATCTAAATGTACAAGACATATAAAAACTGATGTTAAAATGACAGCAATAACTCCCTGTGAAGTAATCATTCAAAATCCTCTGTATCATTACACAAAATCTATGACCAAACTTGCCAATGATAATAAAACAGTAACCCGGCTATTCTACATTGTTTAGACAGAATCTAATGTTGGCATTGACATATGGGCAACTTTCACAATATACAGCTTAAACCAGATGTTTACATCCACTGTATGCAGACACGTTATACTAAATGTTTGACATTAAACCAGACCAAACGTTTCCTACTTTTGGTGAGTTAGATGATCAAAATTTGAGTTAGGGTTGCACATGTGGATGTAATTAAGGTATCACCCCAAACACATCATGGAATAATCAAAAGAAATCAATCAAGATATCAGCAGAGCTGTGGACTTCCACCAGTCTGCTTAGTTGTTACAATTTCCAGATGCCTGAAAGAACCCCATTCATCTGTTCAAACTATTTTACATTATAAATTGGGGATCACCATGGGGATGTAAAGCCATCATAGCATTTAGGTAGGAAACATGTTTAGTGTAAGAGAGATTGATATGTTTTGGAGAGAAGATTGTGAAGATGTGAAGCGAGTGTCATTATTCACACTGAAACAAGTCTTGTACCACCATGAACTAGAAGGCCACTCACTGAGGAAGAAGACATTTTTCAAAAAAGTACAAAGGGAGCAGTTTGCAAATGTACTCAGGGACAAACCCCTTAATTTTTAGAAACATGTCCTGTTAATACATGAATTATTATATTTGAAGAAAACAGGGTTAGGCTCTCAACTCTGAAAACACAATCCCAACTGTTACGTAGGGGTGGTAGCATCTTTGGTCCAAGCATTATCCCCTCACAAAATAGATGGTATCATGAGGGAAGAACATCATGCGGAAATATTGAGTCAACATCTGAAGTCTTCAGTTAAATCCTTGGCACAAATGGGTCTTCCAAATGGACAATGAACCAAAGCATGCTGTCCTACTAGTTAAACTGACTCAAGGACAACAAAGTACATGTTTTGGATTGGGCATCACAAAGCCCTGTTCTCAATCCCAAAGAACATTTTTGGGCAGAGCTGAAAAGTGGTGGGCAAGCATGTATGCAAACATCTGACTCTTAAGAAAGAAATAAAAATTTATTGATTGTTCTGGCATTTAGCAAATTTTAATAATTTGGTAATCCTACCTGAACTAAAATATGAAAGGTTTAATCTGATTTAATGTCAGTGAGAAAACGAGTTATGCGTTTTTATACAATGTATGTGATTATGTGGTATAAGAAGCTGGACAACCAAATGCTAATGAAATATTAATGTCATTGCCACAGTAAACCATGTTCAGACATTCAACATTTCTCATTCACTTTCAATCTAACTGACCAAATATCACTGGCAAATAGTGTTACTTCAATCACAGTGCCCCCAAAAACTGATAGGTTATCCAATTATGTGCGTTGATGCATTTCCTGTGAAGATGAAACATTTCTCATGACCTTTTCTTGATAGAAATGAAATTTTCTACCCCCAGGCTAAACAAAACCTTAGAGCACCCCACCCTTTGAGTGAGTCATGCAATGGATAGTCAAACAAGCCTACGCAATGATGAATCCATACACATCACTCATGAAGGAGAGTTTTTTAGAAGTCAGTCTCCTGCTCTTTTTCCCCCACATGTCACACGACCTCTTTTTCTGCTACGCTGGCATGTCTCGGGGGTTTCAGAAAGGTGTCGACATGGGGTGGAAAAGGCCTTCACAGCCTCTTTGCTCCCTGTCTCAGAGCAGGTTATCTCTGCCTGCAGCAAGCCGCCACGCGCCTGTTGCACCTGATTGTCTCATCCGCACATTCCAGGTGAGAGGTTCTGACAAGTCACGACAGAGCGCCCAGACAGTGATACACTTGTTCTGCAGCCACAGGTGTAGCTGGCCTCATTTTTTCCCCTGCACTTAGTCAATGTAAGAGTAATTTTGAAGGAAGAAACGGAACATAAAAAAGAGCCACTTGTGTTTTTTTCATCAACCACTAAAGAAAAAGGAGAGTTTGAAATGGTTTTAAATTCAAATGAACCTCTATTCTCATCCATCCTTTAAGAAGACCGGAGAGTAAATAAATGCAACGAAAGACTATTGAAAACACCTCCTGCTGCCTTCTCATGGGGAATTTTCAAAGATAAACACATTTAATAGACAATGTAGTCAAACACTGTCACCAGGTATCCACACCTTCTTTATGTTGAGATGCTGTATTGTTCACATCCAGACTCAAATCAGCAGAAATCCCAGTTCCAAGAAGAAATACTAAAGCTCAAGATGACTCTACTGCGGACGGACGGACGGACGGATCGATCCATCGATCCATCATCATCATGTTGCATATCCAATCGTGTTCTATGCTTTTCAACACTGCAAAGGAACTCTGTGGATTGATTGCGTTATACCAGAGTTTTAAAAATAGGATGAGCATACAAATGAAGTTAAATCTCATATTTTTATAGTGAGGAAATCTTAACATTTTCTGGTCAGAATGCAAACCTCAACTGGGACCACCTTATAACCAAATGCAAGAGGCTGTTAAGTTATTTAAAAAGAATCAAACATCAAATTTATACAGATTTGCAATGATCTAATAGTGCATTTGCTTTGTGCTCAGAAGTGGTTACTTCTGATTTCCAAATTGGAAACACAAACAGAACATCTTCTGAAGTTGGAGGTACCCAGACATCCCTGAGGTCAAATTTAGTATGGCAGCTATAGGACAGTTGCAGAAATAAACTGTTTATTTGTCTCTCTGCCAGTTGTATCTTATGAAGCAAGTGGCACATTATACTACTAAACAATACTACTAAACATAATCTTAATCCTGAATTCATGAATGCATAAATGGGGAATAATATGTAATTGCTTTGTATTGCTTATAAAAATGAGCACCACAACAATTAGCAAACCGCAGTAGTTTTCTAACTTGCAACTACAACCTACTCAGCTTGGGTGTAATGCCAATCCCAAATTCAAACTCTGACTTGTGAGATTTCAGCATAACACTATATGTTGAGGATATGAGGATTTACAACTTTCATCAAAGAACTACAGAAAAGAAGAAAACAAACATTAAACAGAAAAGTAAAACATTTAACTTGGTCCAAGATTGTTAGCGCTGTTAGTTTTAAACTCAACTGCTTTTTTGGAATAAGTTGATATGTACATATCAGATAACTAATAAATCTTTATAGTTTCAGTTTGTTTTAATCAAAAGCATTTTCGGTTTTGATTGTTTTGTAAAACAAAATATGATGTTGCTATAATGTATTTGCTAATTAAATGTCACATTTTCTAAGTGATCATAATGGGAAGTGCAATCTTCAGTAATCAACATTCAACCCATTACCTAAATTACATCTAATGTCCGGTTCACACAGCAAGATTTTAAAATTGTTGGTTGATTTTCAAAACCTGAGAGATCCCACACATGACGATAACAAATCGAAGCTATAACAGGTTTGGTCCTACAGTGTTTGGTGTACAGCCACACGGCAAGCACAACACACCACACACAAACAGATTTCACTCAGGAACATTCAGATGTCAGACGGGAAATCTCCCAAAACCTCTTGGGATCAAACGTGAGTTCAGAGTAAATAAACATGGCCGACAAGGAAGAAGCAATGGCGATAGTTTGTAGACTAATTTTAACAGAGAAAAAAACATTACAAATAGAAAAGGTCTTGGTTAAAGGAGTGGAGACAGCGTGAGCAGGTGCCCTACTTGATACACTATGATATGGAGGTGAGCTATGTTCTCGCAAAACATCGTTACACACTCTGTAAAGATTGTTCTCTGTTCTGATATTTCATTGAGCTTTCCTGGTTAATTAAAGCTGAAATAAATGTGCATAGATTGTGCACCATGGCAGTTGTTTTGTCTTCTGTATTTTGGATTCCCTTCCGTTTCTCTGTCACCTGGCTTTCTAATTGGCTACATGTCACATTCAACAGGCTGCATGCTCGTTTGTTCTCGGGGAAAATCCCACACAGTAGGATATTGAGCCAAGACAGTCCAACATGTTGAATATCCCCAATTTGAGGTCGGAGCAGTCCCTTCGTCCTTCTGAGCAGACTAGATCACTCTTAACACACCACACACAGGGGAAGATCGGGTCAGAAATCTGCATATTTATCATCCCGTGTGAACTAGGCATAACTTTTATGTAACAGCCCATTGAGAAAAATAATTGTAACATCATATCTTTAGTTTTAAAATATTTTCTCTGCAGCTAAAAAGTCCAGGACACATCATCAAATATTTGTTAAATTCTATAAATACTTAAGATACGCTTTGCACAGCCCCATGTCTTAAATACAGTACAGACCAAACGTTTGGACACACCTTCTCATTCAAAGAGTTGTCTTTATTTTCATGACTATGAATATTGTAGCTTCACACTGAAGGCATCAAAACTATGAATTAACCCATGTGGAATTATATACTGAACAAAAAAGTGTGAAACAACTGAAAATATGTCTTATATTCTAGGTTCTTCAAATTAGCCACCTTTTGCTTTGATTACTGCTCCGCACACTCTTGGCATTCTGTTGATGAGCTTCAAGAGGTAGTAACCTAAAGAAAAATGAGTGGCCATCATTACTTTAAGAAATGAAGGTCAGTCAGTCCAAACAATTGGGAAAACTTTGAAAGTGTCCCCAAGTGCAGTCGCAAAAACCATCAAGCGCTACAAAGAAACTGGCTCACACGAGGACCGCCCCAGGAAAGGAAGACCAAGAGTCACCTCTACTGCGGACGATAAGTTCATCCAAGTCACCAGCCTCAGAAATCGCAGGTTAACAGCAGCTCAGATTAGAGAACAGGTCAATGCCACACAGAGTTCTAGCAGCAGACACATCTCTAGAACAACTGTTAAGAGGAGACTGTGTGAATCAGGCCTTCATGGTAAAATAGCTGCTAGGAAACCACTGCTGAGGACAGGCAACAAGCAGAAGAAACTTGTTTGGGCTAAAGGACACAAGGAATGGACATTAGACCAGTGGAAATCTGTGCTTTGGTCTGATGGGTCCATGTTTGAGATCTTTGGTTCCAACCACCGTGTCTTTGTGCGGCACAGAAGAGGTGAACGGATGGACTCTACATGCCTGGTTCCCACCGTGAAGCATGGAGGAGGAGGTGTGATGGTGTGGGGGTGCTTTGCTGGTGACACTGTTGGGGATTTATATAAAATTGAAGGCATACTGAACCAGCATGGCTACCACAGCATCTTGCACCAGCATGCTATTCCATCCGGTTTGCGTTTAGTTGGACCATCATTTATTTTTCAACAACACAATGACCCCAAACACACCTCCAGGCTGTGTAAGGGCTATTTGACCAAGAAGGAGAGTGATGGGGTGCACCAGATGACCTGGCCTCCACAGTCACCGGACCTGAACCCAATCGAGATGGTTTGGGGTGAGCTGGACCACAGAGTGAAGGCAAAAGGGCCAACAAGTGCTAAGCATCTCTGGGAACTCCTTCAAGACGTAACTCAAAGCAAAAGGTGGCTACTTTGAAGAACCTAGAATATAAGACATATTTTCAGTTGTTTCACACGTTTTTGTTCAGTATATAATTCCACATGTGTTAATTCATAATTTTGATGCCTTCAGTGTGAAGCTACAATATTCATAGTCATGAAAATAAAGAAAACTCTTTGAATGAGAAAGTGTGTCCAAACCTTTGGTCTGTACTGTATATCATGAGAAATTGACACTGACATGTCAATTATTTGTTTGGGAAGTGATTGGACTGCTACAAAACATGCAACTGGCAGCGGTTATCTATAAACAAATCTCTTTTCTGTGTTAACATGATATTTCTGTCATCACGTGTCACAATATGGCCTTCTGCCAGTTTACAGTGACCTGTGTTCATATTTGCCTAATTTTATGATATGAGATTGCTGATAAATATTATATATTGTGCAGATCCTCAAAGTCTTTGAGCTCTGTTTTCAAAAGACCAAACATCTGAACCTAGTTTAACAAGTGGAAACAAAATATCAGGATTTAAAATGACAAAGTCAAATCTTACCTTCTGTAATACACACAAAGCCCTTTAGAATCATGAATTTAATTTCAGCCTCAGAAACAGAGACATGATCTCTTGTTCTAATAATACTTGTGTCTCCATGGCAGTAATAGCTCCCCTGCACCCATTCAGACATACATTAATGTGGTGCATGTTCTGCATTTATGGTTTCATGGGTCTGCTCTGCTGCCACCAAGAGATGATCAGCCTTTCAGAGAGAGGGTGACCGAACAGGAAAAGAGGCTTTTTAATGATGTAACTGGCAGCAGATGGGGAGGAAGATAGAGATAAAGGAGCAGGAATTCAAAATAATATGAGTTTGGGCATGCATCGGGGAGTTATCATGAGCACAGAGAGATCGTGTTTTGACTTTTCTCTCTCTGATTCACTGTTACTGAAGTGCTTTCATTTTGCAGTGCCTCCAACTATTGAAATTTTAAATGAGTGTGGAGAAATAATTTAACATTTATGAAAGGAGCTTTAAAAAAGACTTGGCTATTTTCTGCTGATCAGAGTAAATACATGTACAGAAAACAAAGTAGTTATGTAAATGTAGAGGACACATTCTGAGCAGCTTGTGAACAGTAAATCATTCAGCTGAGAGGAGCTCCTTCAAGCCTCCAAATGCTGGAAACAACCCAACCTTTCTTTCAGAGCAAGACTTAGTCTATTTGTGAAAGTCATGGCAAAATGACTGAATGAAAGTCAGTTCTTGAAGTTTTCCTGTCCTCTTCGTGGTCTAAAACTAAGCAGCGACAAGCTGGGCCTGAGCAAGAGGATGTAGGAGGCGCTGGATGCAGGCTGGGACCTGCTCCGGCATTAAGTTATGCCTTTGTAAGGCAAAAGCACTTGCCTGTGGCAGGTGCAGGTAGCAGACGTGACGCTGTCGAGGTGTTCCTATTGAGAAGGACCCAACCTGCCGAGTTGTCAGGACAAGTCGGAGGGCTCAGTCACCACCCTGCTCTGAAAAGACAAGCAAGATCAGCATAATGACTTACACTCCTAAAGAAGATGGAGAAACTGGAAAATCCCAGGGTTTAAACATAAAATTATGGGATTGTTTGGATGCTTGTCGTGGGTACTAATGTGGAAGATAATACATCATAACAGCAATTACAGTTAGAAGGGATAGTTTGTTTTATGTTCCTCCCTATAAGGGACTGAAAGCATTAACAGATTTAGATAAAGGCATATATCATGCTACTCTGCCTTTCTATTTCAAAATGTTAGCTTTTAGGGAGTGGACTAATCTTACAGATAGAGTTTAGAGGAGACATAATAACAAGGACTTCTATCTTGTGTGTGTTCTGTCCTGGCAGATAAGGCAAACAGTATGGTGGGTCTAGTTGCCTTGCTGTGTCAGGTCAGATTTGCTCAAAATAACAGAAAGTAATAAATGCCTCCTGTTACATACAAGTGCATCTGAATAAATTAGAATATAATAGAAATGTTTATTTTTTTTTAGCAATTTAATAAAAAAAAATATTTTGATTTATTATATAAATTCATTAGACAAAGAGATATACCAAAGGTACTATACCGGATAAAGATCTGGTGACTTTGGAGGCCAGTGGAGTAACTTATTGACATGTTCAAGGAACCAGTTTGAGATAATTTGAGTTATGACATAGGTCTATGCCTATGAACCTTCAAGGTTCAACTTGCTGTGGAGCTGGTTTTCCTCACACCAAAATTGTAATGCTTATTTGAGTTACTGTTGCCTTTGTTATCATCTTGAACCAGTCTGACCTCCGACATCATCGAGGCTTTTTTGTCCACACAACTGCTACCTGGATCTTTGCCCTATTTGCCCTCCTGCAGACACTTCCCTGTAAACCTGGGAGATGTTTTGAAAACACTCATTACAGCCAATCTGGCACCAACAATAATGCTACATTCAAAGTCACTTTAATCACCATTCATCTCTATACTGATGCTTGATTTGAACTTCACCACATCTTCATGCCAAAATGCAATGAGATGCTCCGATATCATTGGCTGATTGCAATTAAATTGTGGTGTATAGGTTGGCTTTTACATTCTGGAAAAAACCCACCTCAGCTGGGATCTTGTAGTATTTTCTCATTAAATCAAGCTGCCTGTTCATCAGAGCCTTACTATGTCCCCCTGTGTGAGCTCTGATTAAAATCTTCTTGTCTGGTGTTTATACCAATGAGGCACCTGTAGCTGCAGCAGAGAAATGTATTGTAAGCTTGCAAGTCTAGCCAAGTCAGGTGGGATGGTGGAACAGCATACATCAGCGCAGATGAGTCTGGCTGAGGAGAAAGAAAAATAGGAATGAAAAAGGTTCGGTCTGTGGAAATGCAAAGAATAATCTTCTAAAGGAGACAATACACTGCACCTACTTGAAACATTTTCATGGTTTAGGAGTGGCACAGGAAGGCCCAAGGCAATCATTTTTCGAGTGCAAAGACGTACCAAGCAGACTTATTTCTGACATACAGCAAAGAGACAGAGAGAGAAGGTGTGAGAGCTTCCTTCCTTTAGTGCTGTTTAGCTAGAACTTATCAAAATTCCATATCAGACTGTTTGCAGTTTGATCTGAGCGACGACATTTAAGATTCAGAGCCTGTTTCAGCCTGTGTGGAAAAAGAGACTTAGAGGAGGAGGAGGACGAGAAGGAGGAGGAGGGGAAAGAAATATCCACACACAACAGCATGATAATATGAGAGATTTTCAGCCCTCATGCTGGTTTAGAAAATCACAGTTCACGCAAATGCCCACCAACATGGAGCCATGGGAATTTAAATATACCTCCTCACAGCCCTTTTTAAAACTCTTCCTAAGCATTTTATCAGCAAGTAATTTTAGGTTGGAACCTATACATGCTGCCATTATGGTTTAGCTTAACTCTGAATGAGATGTCGAGGCAAATGAGTTGATATGCATCTAAAAAAAAAGGAGAAAGTTTTTCCACTATTACCTGAAAGGAAAAGAGGCATCTGACAACGAAAGCAGAGTAAGCAAAATCATCTGCCTTCCCTCCTCTGTTTGCTTTGGCTGAATGAACGGCAGATCCACCGCCAAGGCAGTGTCAGAATAGATTAGCACCATGGTCCATCTCCCTGGCTTCACAAAATCAAATCCTCTTAAAAGCAGGGAATGTCACTCAATCTCCAGAGACGTGTGCTCGCTTGGTGGACTCTGGTGGAATCTCACTGCTGGGAAATATATCTGAACAAACAGAGGAATTTAAACCAGAAAATGAGCTGCTAAAAAAACAGATAAAATCTCCTTTATTTTTTATCTGAATTTCTGTCTGAGACACATACCATCCATTTAGTATGCTGTCCCAAACTCATATCATATAATACTACAGGTAATCTTAAAAAAAGTCCACTTAGTCTGCTTCTAGGATCGGCTGCATCTTAATTTTTGAGGAGGACAGGTTTAGGGATCCCCTATCTTAAAAGTACCCTCATATTGCCTTCAGCAATTTAATCATAGCCCAGGGCTAAGAGCAAAAGACAGCTTTTAAAAACCATTCAGCGTTTTCAATCCCTGTACCTAAGAAAACAACAGGAAGTTCCTCTGCAAAGAGCCCAAAGGCAAAGGTTAAAAGTTCATAGCTCACAAACCACTTTACTGCTTTTCTGACAAAAGCATTTCTCTGCTCAAATTGTTAAATACACCGTGATGAAGCTACAAAATGAGGGCTATTTGCTGACCTAAGACAATTTAGTTATATCTGGATAACTCAATACAGATTTCCAAAAAAGAGTCAGAAAATAGCAAAAGATAAACGACCAATGTCGGTTCTTGCAGGAATGTTGCCCTGTAGGAGCCCCACCTTCTGTATCCCACCCCACTGAGGCAATGAACATTATGTTGAAAACAACTGAAATGTTTTATTATGTTATTTGTCATAAACAATAAGAACTAAAAAATGATTGATTTGTTCTAAACAAATGTTGTCCTTCACAAAAAGAGTTTTTTACTTGACCCAGCAATATCTGTAAGTGTTTTAGATTTTAAACTTGGGATGATCCAACCTGTCCCTGATAACTTAAAAAGCTTGGAGCTTGTGTGTGGTTTGGAGATAGAGCATCCAGAGTTCAACTCTCCACAACAAAATAAATAAATAAATAAAAAAGAATATACACTGCTCAAAAAAATAAAGGGAACACTTAAACAACCCAATATAACTCCAAGTAAATCAAACTTCTGTGAAATCAAACTGTCCACTTAGGAAGCAACACTGATTAACAATCAAATTCACATGTTGTTGTGCAAATAGAACAGACAACAGGGGGAAATCTTTGGTGATTAGCAAGACACACTCAATAAAGGAGTGGTTCTGCAGGTGGGGACCTATGCTTTCTGGCTGATGTTTTGGTCACTTTTGAATGTTGGTGGTGCTTTCACACTCGTGGTAGCATGAGACAGACTCTACAACCCACACAAGTGGCTCAGGTAGTGCATCTCATCCAGGATGGCACATCAATGCGAGCTGTGGCGAGAAGGTTTGCTGTGTCTGTCAGCGTAGTGTCCAGAGCCTTGAGGCGCTACCAGGAGATAGGCCAGTACACCAGGAGACGTGGAGGAGGCCGTAGGAGGGCAACAACCCAGCAGCAGGACCGCCTTTGTGCAAGGAGGAACAGGAGGAGCACCGCCTGAGCCCTGCAAAATGAGCTCCAGCAGGCCACAAATGTGCATGTGTCTGCACAAACGGTTAGAAACCGACTCCATGAGGATGGTATGAGGGCCCAACGTCCGCAAATGGGGGTTGTGCTCACAGCCCAACGCCGTGCAGGACGCTTGGCATTTGCCAGAGAACACCAGGATTGGCAAATTCGCCACTGGCGCCCTGTGCTCTTCACAGATGAAAGCAGGTTCACACTGAGCACATGTGACAGACGTGACAGAGTCTGGAGACACCGTGGAGAGCGATCTGCTGCCTGCAACATCCTTCAGCATGACCGGTTTGGCAGTGGGTCAGTAATGGTGTGGGGTGGCATTTCTTTGGAGGGCCGCAAGGCCCTCCATGTTCTCGCCAGAGGTAGCCTGACTGCCATTAGGTACCGAGATGAGATCCTCAGATCCCTTGTGAGACCATATGCTGGTGCGGTTGGCCCTAGGTTCCTCCCAATGCAGGACAATGCTAGACCTCATGTGGCTGGAGTGTGTCAGCAGTTCCTGCAAGATGAAGACATTGAAGCTATGGACTGGCCCGCCCGTTCCCCAGACCTGAATCTGATTGAGCACATCTGTGACATCATGTCTCGCTCCATCCACCAACGTCACGTTGCACCACAGACTGTCCAGGAGTTGGCGGATGCTTTATTCCAGGTCTGAGAGGAGATCTGTCAGGAGACCATCCATCGTCTCATCAGGAGCATGCCCAGGCGTTGTAGGGAGGTCATACAGGTACATGGAGGCCACACACAATACTGAGCCTCATTTTGACTTGTTTTAAGGACATTACATCAAAGTTGGATCAGCCTGTCGTGTGTTTTTCCACTTTAGTGTGTGACTCCAAATCCAGGCCTCCATTGGTTAATAAATTTGATTTCTATTGATGATTTTTGTGTGATTTTGTTGTCAGCACATTCAACTTTGTACAGAACAAAGTATTCAATGAGAATATTTCTTTCAGATCTAGGATGTGTTATTTGAGTTTTCCCTTTATTTTTTTGAGCATATATACACTGCCAGTCAAAAGTTTTACACATAGTTTCTCACTTAATGGGTCTCTTTATTTTTGTGACTATTTACATGGTAGGTTCTCACCAAAGGGGCAATAGAGCTATGAATGAACATGCATTGACTTATATAGTAAACAAAAAGTGTGAAATAACTTTGATTACTGCTTTGCTCTTTTGGCATTATCTCCATGTGTTTTATGAGGTGGTCACCTGAAATGGTTATCCAAAGAGTCTTGAAAGAACTTCCCAGAGGTTCATTGAGAAATGGCCAAAGGTTAATAGTTCAGTCATCACAGCAAAGAGTGACTACTTTAAGGAATCTAAAATATAAAACATAATTATAGTCATCTAAAAATTTTTCATTTGCTACATAATCCCATTTATTCTGTGTTTGATGCCTTAACATAAAGAAACCCATTAAGTGTGAGAGCCCTAAAACAGATCATTCTAAAAAAAAAAAGGGGGTAACTGAGGAGGTGAAGTCTCATTATCTGAGAATGATTTTATGCATAAAATGTAATGAACATGTTTTGTATAGCCCATAGACCTATCCTAAATGTTTAAAAGGAAGTATAATAGGTCACCTTTCAGTTATTTCTTGATCCTATAGGTGGCTAATTACAGGTCAGGATTCAACAAGGGAAGCGATTTATTTTTCCACATGGGGCCAGGCTGGTTTGAATTACTCTTGGCCCTTAACGACGAGATAAGATAAGATAAGATAAGATAAGATGAGATAGACTTTATTGATCTCACAATGAAGAAATTAACTTGTTACAGCAGCTGTTAGTAACACACAAGTAGGGTACAGATAGTTATGAAAAAATGTGCAATCAAAGAATAACAAGGTTGATGTTCAAAAACAAATAGTAAAAATAGAATAAAATAAAATAACTTATGTACAATAAGTAGTGGAGGTGAAGTGGAAGTAACAATGATTACAGGCGACTCTGGCCCTTTTTGTAAAGGGTGTTGGTGTTATGGGACCAGTCCAGTTTATTGTTGAGGTGAACACCCAGGTACATAAAACTGTCAACTGTCTCAATGTCCTCCCCTTGGATGTTTACTGGTGAGTGAGTTGGTGTCCTTCTCCTGAAGTCTATCTCCATCTCCTTCGTGTTACTGGTGTTTAAGCGCTCACACCAGTCCACAAAGTACATGATGACCAACTTCAAAAGCTAAGGGTCATGCTCAGGGACTCAGAGTGCAGGCTGTGGGATTCAAACCAGGGTACTTTTGGCTTCTCTGGAACGCAAATGCCCTGCTCTCTAACCACTAGGCCACCACTCCCCAATTAATCAAACTGTCATTTGAAAATCAGTCTTATTTACTCAGTTCCATTTAGTCAGGCTATCTTTGGAAACTCATACTTGTACTCGTAGTCTTTGTCTTCTGCTTCATCCTGAACTAGGTTGTGGGGGCAGCAGACTCAGTAGAGGCACCCAGACACCTCAACTGACTCCTCTCGATGTGGAGGAGCATTGGCTCTACTTCGAGCTCCTCCTGGATGGCCAAGCTCCCCACCCTATCTCAAAGGAAGTGCCCCGCCACCCTGCAGAGGAAAGTCATTTCAGCCCCCTGTATCTCAGATCTTGTTCTTTCGGTCATGACCCACAGTTCATGCCCATAGGTGAGGAACGTAGACCAACTGGTATATCGAGAGCTTCGCTCAGCTCTTTCTTCACCACAATGGACCGGCACAGTGTCCTCAGTAGTGCGGCGGCTACACCAATCCATCTGTTGATGCACCCGCTCCATTCTCCCCTCACTTGTGAACAAGACCCCGAGAGACTGGAACTCCTCCACTTGAGGCAGGAACTCCCCTCCAACCCGAAGAGAGCAAGCAACCCTTTTCCAGTCAAGAACCATGGCGTCGAGGGCCTAGAGGGGGCCAACAGGTCCATGTCATCTACAAAATGAAGAGATAAAATCCATTGGTCCCCAAACCAGATCCCCTCCGGCTCTTAACTGCGCCTAGTAATCCCGTCCATGAAAGTTATGAACAGAACCGATGAAAAAGGGCAGCCCTGCCGGAGTCCAACATGCACCAGGCACTGAGTTAGTGCCGGCAATGTGGACCAAACTCCTGCTCCGCTTGTACAGAGATCGGTTGGTCCCTACTCCATACTCTTGGAGCACCCTCCACAGGGCACCAAGAGGGACATGGTCGAATGCCTTCCCCGGGGCCACAAAACAGATGTGGACTGGTTGGGCAAGCTTCCATGAACCCTCGAGTACCCTGTAGAGGGTGTAGAGCTGGTCCAGTATTCCACGGCCGGGACGAAAACCACACTACTCCTCCTGAAGCAGAGGTTCAACTATCGGCTGAACTCTCCTCTCTAATTTCCTGGCATATTCCTTACTAGGGAGGCTTAGGAGTGTGATCCCCCCATAGTTGAAACACACCCTCTCCAGTCTGCCAGTCCAGAGGCACTGTCCCTGATCCCCACGCAATGTTGAAGAGGCATGTCAACCACAACAGCCCCACAACATCCAGAGACTTAAGGTACTCAGGGGGAATCTTCTCTTTTGAAACATGTGAGACACAAAAGCAAGAACAGAATAAATCTGAAACAGGGGTAAAAACATTTTAACAGAACCTGATGTCTGCTACACATATTTTTATTTGGAAAAAATTTTAATGTCCTTCTACTTTGCAATTATATTGTACTTTATGTTGGTCTATCACAAAAAAAAAAAAATAAATGAAATAAAGTTTGAGGTTGTTTGATAAAATGTTCACTTCAAATGTTTGATAAAATGTTTAAAAGGTTAAAGGAGTGTGCATATTTTTGCATTGAATTTCAAGGCTTGGTATATAATATAATAAAAGCCATTCTTCTATACAAGTACAAACATTAATTCCATTCATCTATAAAACGTTGAGTAGTTTAAATAACAACTGTGAGAAGCCTTGGGACAATTTCTATCTATTAGTTCCCTCAAATCAGAATCCTTTACCATTATCCAAGCAAAAATCCCTTTTCACCGAAGTAAACAACAATGACAAACTGACTTATGTGGTGCCTGCTGTGCTGAGCAGGATCTGGGTCATACAGTTCTAGTAACTCTGCTCCCAAATGATGAATTCAACCAGCAATCATTTGCAGAGGTCATTTGTCACTTTTCTCCTGATTGGTTTGGAAATCTGGCTGTTTGTGTACAGGGCTTTTGTGCCCTGTCTTTATGAGCAATGTCACTCACAAATTTGTTTTGCCCTGTGTAGAAAAATAAATGTGTGGCATGACAGAAAGTGGCAAATATGTGAGTTCCACTCTCAGTGCATGGGAGTTTATAGCCCTGGAAGACTGTAACGCTAGCATTTCCGTGTCAGCCTTTATGTTAGCTGATATGACAGGGAAGGTGAAAAAACTGTAGAGAGAGAATTTTGAAGACTATCAGGGTACATTTCAATTGATGTTAAGTCCTCAAAAAGCATAAACAAGTCAAGACTAGTAAAATAAATCTGCCTCAATTAAGCAAATTTAACTGTTTCCATGCTGGCCCTGTTTAACTTTAATAACCATAGGCTGCCATTCTAGTTAGTCAATGACTGAGTGAGGGGCTGTAACTGTACGAGTGGGAAGAAAACAAATCTGAGCAACTTTCAGAGACCTTGGAGCAACAGCATAAGCTCATAAGAAACTTAAAAGAAGCTGCTATATTTACACTACAGAGAAAGACTAAGCCAAGGTAAAGGACTCAGGGATACTGAGATTTATAAAGAGTACCTTACTCAAATGAGATGACATTAAAAAAATAACCAGCCACTCATAAAAAAGGCAAAATTGACTCAATAAACGTGCAAAAAGTGTTCAATATAATTTGATCATTGCAAATGTTTGCATAACCAGTACAAATGCTAATTAAAGTGATAATAAAAGGAGGTTGATATGGCTTGCAAGCCTGGGAAAGCATGGAAGAAAGTAGGACTTTTTCATATAAAAGTAACCAGTATAGACTTTTTTATATAAAGAAAGTCTCAAAATTAAAGACATAGTAACTAAAACTTAACCAGCTTGTCATTGGAGATGACCATGGCTCTGTGGGAAGAGTAGTTGTCTTGCAATCTAAAAGTTGTGGGTTCAATTCCAGGTATCTCCTGCCACATGTCACTGTGCCCCTGGGCAAAGGCACTTAACCTCAAGTTGCTTACTGCTCTGTGCATCAGAGAATGTATTTGTGGAGAGATTGGGTGAATATGGCTCTAGTGTAAAGTGCTTTGAGTGGTCATATTATAAAGCACTTTATACATTTAGTCCATTAACAACTGAACAGCTACAGGAAGAATAAAAACATTACTTTATCCATCTTTAGTCAAGTGCTAAAAGCCTCACAGCTTCAAGCTAGTCCAAAATCCTCTTGAAAAGTTTCCTATCCTGCATACTGTTTGTTGCCTTTTTAGGAACTGTGCACTCTATTGTGTCTTAAAGATTGTCTTTATTTTTACCCTCTGCAGTCAGTAGTTTGATCTCAGCTGCTTAAAGCAATATGTTTTTGTTTTTTTTTTCATTGGTGTCCACTTTCTGCATTTGTTAAACCTCATGCATAACTGATTATTAGGATTCACTTTTAAGGCATAGCAGCATCCTCAACATGGCAAGGTCCTCTTTGAATTATGATAAACTACAATGCACACCAGTAGCTAATTTATGTAGTCAATAATTACCACTCAAACGTAGATACTTTAATAAACTTTTATCTGAAATTGCCTTTCTCTTGTTCAGACCTTCATAAAATAGTTTAGTTCAGCATTTGTCTTGCTGCAAAAAGCAGCTGCAGTAAAAAGAGCACAGAGCAAACATGTTATGCAGCCAGAAAAGTTGAAAATCTTGAAGCATAAATACATAAAATTCAGTTTTTGCAATAGTTGTACATAACGTTTTTCATTACATGTTCATATTCACATTCAATAGGGGTAAGTAATATTAAAATGCGCTTTTTGATACAAAAAGAGTCTTAAGGCATTTCTTTCTACTATGGAAATGCACCATATCCAGATAATGGTGTAGTGTCTTCACACCAGTGCATGACCACCTGTTGTAAATAGAAAATGGCTCATTTTCTTAACAAAAACAGACCTTTCTACTGGAAATATATAAAACAGATGCTTGACTAATGGCAACAAAAGAATGCAAGAAAACAATGGAGTGAGCTCTCTTACTTTGCCCCAAAATCCTCTTTGCAAGAAGAGATGGTGAGATTTGTGAAAGTAAGTCGGTAAAAAGGGGAAGAGGACTTAGCAGTGTGCCTCGGTGTATGTAGACAGGTTACATTTCAGTATTTTGACTTCCTATCCATCCGCCACGTATATAGGATGAGACTGTAATGTATTCTGGATCTGTGACACAGTGAAGTGTCACAGGTCCATTACACAGGTTTGGAGTAATGTTTGACAGCTGCATTACTGCAGTGCAGTGAAATCTTCACAGGCAAAACACGGTTGATGATGTGTAGAAAAGTGAGACTTACAGCTACTTCCATTCACTACTCCTATGTTAAAACTGCAAGGCTCCTTAACATAATGTATTCAGTGAGTACAGTACTGAAATGGTAGTACTGGCCTCTGTGTCTATCAGACTAACAATTAAAACTGCTTGATATCAGGAATATATATAATTGTTGATAAAAATATTAATATTTTTGACAATTGTTCTACATGTTTGTGACACATTGTTTAACATTTTACATTTTCCCGCTGTGTGAGCTCTAGTATCTCAGGCATTTAAAACATACATCAAGTGTGGTCATTAATGGCAGTTCATTATCTTTTAGTGATGTGATGTTCACAAACGAATGGATTCTTTTGAACGGCCCCTTACCTTGAATGGTAGGACTCTAGTCTTAGTGAGAGCCATTCTTGGTTTTTACTACTTTGCTTGCTCCAATTTAATTTAATTATGTTATATTACTTAGGCAATTAAATACCAAAACCGAAGGCGGGAAGGTTCGAGCATACAACGCACATGCTCATTTTTGTTTTTGTCATGTCGTGGCGGCAAGGTGTGCACCGCTGCGTGTGACCTGGTTGTGATGCTGAGACATGAAGTAGGAGAGAGAGGAGGAGAACGGTCGCAGTGTGCTCTATGCTCGAGGACAAAACAATGAGTGGTGCAACAAAAAGTTAGCACACTTTGTTTGGTTAATGTTTCCAGTTAGGTGTGGTTCACCATTACTGTGTTGCATTAATAGTTATGTTTAATGCTGCAGTTGGTCATTTTTTTTTCTGCCAAAGCAACTCAAGTGCACTTTTTTCTCTTCTATTTTGTTTTATTGTGCTTTCTTAATTTTGTTTCTCTATTACATGTAGCATAAAAAAGTTATTAATGCACATAACACTTGTAGTAAAGAACTACATGGGTATTTGATATCCATGTTTTGATATTTTATATTTAATTTTATGGAAAATATATACATAAAGAGATTTTTTGCGTGAACATGCTGTGGTTTATTTTGCACCTTTTAAATATTAATATTAGTCAGTCAGTCATTTTCTACCGCTTATTCCATAGTGGGTCGCGGGGGAGCTGGTGCCTATCTCCAGCAGTCTATGGGCGAGAGGCAGGGTACCCCCTGGACAGGTCGCCAGTCCATCACAGGGCAACACACAAACAACCATGCACACACTCATTCATACACCTAAGGGCAATTTAGAGAGATTAACCAATTAACCTAACAGGCATGTCTTTGGACTGTGGGAGGAAGCCGGAGTACCTGGTGAGAACCCAAGCATGCACGGGGAGAACATGCAAACTCCATGCAGAAAGATCCCCGGCTGGGAATTGAAACTTACTTAATACAGATGATTTAGCTTTAGTTGTAAATTTCACCCACACATACCGGGTTTCTCAAAATTTATATATTTAACACCATATTATGGGTTCAATTGCTTGTTCTTCATAATATGCACATTTTCAGAAATGGATTGTTTCAACATCTCTTTTGAACGGCGCTATGAAGTGAACGGATCCTGAAGATTCAGTGATTAAGTCCCATCACTGTTATCCAAATGGCATTTTCCCTAATGCTTGCAGAATTTTCATTTTTCAAATTGCTATTTTTTTTTAGAAGCAGTCATTCATCACTGTGGCAAACTACAGTCAGACTTACCACAGAGTACTTTTAAGTTTCTCATGGATGCCAGTTCATTAGGTCTCCCAGCTGGTGTTTGTTATACAGAATTTCTCCTGGCTTCATCTTCTTCACCAGACAAGGTGTCAGATAACTTTTGTAATCGCCTTACACAATTGAAAAGAAAAAGGTTGTGATAATAAAGACATGCAGCCTTTAGGCATTCCTAAGGTTCACTACAACAGCTGCAGCAGAGCTATATAAAAAAAAAAAAAAAACATGTTAAATTGTAAAGATTTCAAAAGTAAACATTTTGTGAATAATTATCAATATTGTTATAAAGCCACCATAAATGTATTTATTAATTGTAAATCAGGCCTTCTCATCTTGCTGGTATCTCATATTATAAAGATAATGAAGAAGTCACAGTGATCCCTAAGATTTCCAGAGAGGCTGACCTGTATGATGGATTATCTCCCAGGGATGCACACACACCGCTGGCCTGTCAGCCTTCTGCCTACAGCAGCTTTCGGAGTCTGCCAAAACAATCAAGTCACTGCAGTTTCATACTCAAGCATTATGAAAACACACATATCACATATTCATGCTCTCAATGTGAACATGTCTTCATCCTCTTTTTGAAAAGAAAAATCTTTGCCTGTAAAAAGATTTTGGTCAGAGGTTCTAACTTCTCTAGGGAGCAGTAGGGAATTCAGTGAAGTGTTTTGTTTTGTTATTTAGTGCTTCTAAGACATTTCAGCAAACGTTCTAGGTAAGGATGTGATACTCTACTTTTTCTGGCAGACCAGGTTTTCTCTTCTTAAATTGATTTGAATCACCTTCTGTATCACAACACAAATCCTCTCGCCCACTCCTTTTCATCTTCAAGTCTCATAGATCATCTGAGCTACTGGGATAATACAGACAACATGTGTGATCATCATCCCAATGCATCTTTGTGAAAGTTTATGTTTGGCACAGCTAACAAATCAATGGTTTCATCTGGAAATACAATAAATCAATGTGGGCACAACAGCAGTAGTGATTCATGATTTAAACTCTTCGCAGAGCTTTATGAATCTCGATTTCAATCAATCTCTAGTATCATTCTTAAGACAATTTTTAACAACAACAAATGGGCTTCACAGGAAGAATTGCTTGACAAAACACCTCGGAGCAATTGTGTACATATGTTTGTGTGTGCCAGTGCCTGCCTGCATGCATGTGCGTGTGTGTGTTGTGTCAACCCCTGGCATAATGATAGACTGACAGCACCACCCCAAGCAAGCAGAAAAGCCCTGCATTCCTGGGCTTCGGGCTGCACATTACAAGTTAAAACACGCAGCCAGAAGCCACCACTGTTTTAGTAAATACTTTTAGAACTGGTGTTTGAAAATCATAGCTCTAAGACAGGGGCAGATTGATTTCCCAAACAGTGATAAGGTATTGTGGTGGATGTCCAATTTTTTCTCAAAAAATGGAGATGAAAACCACCTCCTAAATTAGCGGAGCAGTATTTTATTCAACCTTTATCCATAGTTTAAATTATTTTTTTATTAATAGACTAATTGTTTTTTGTAATGAAGGTTTGTAGAAGATGTCTCTCTGCGCAGTCTAAGAGGTCAAATCTAGAAGCCCAGAAGTGCACTGAAGGTCTGTTAGTGTCTTTTTTTAGTGCATACAGGTTCATGGAAAGGCATTAATCACCCTCGACCTTTCTGTAACATTATGTCATGTTACAACCACAAACTTCAATGCATTTTCTTAGAATTGTATGTGACAGATTAACACCAAATAGCACATAATTGTCACACAGAAGTAAAATTATGTATTTTTTAATAAAGTGTAGGGTGATTTTAGATTCAGCTCCATGAGGGAACTCTTTGTACAATGACTTTTTACTGCAATTACAGTTAATTTATACTCAAGTATGTCGCTATTAGCTTTGTACATTTGTGAACTGAAATGTTGTCCATTTTTTATTGCAAAATAGATGGATTGGGCTTTAGTATCATCTGAATGTGAATGCCCAGCACTGATCAACTCCAGAGAGCAGGTGTCCTGCAGCTCTGGCTGTATGTTTACTGTTGTTGTCCTTTATTAAACTTTCCTACATTAAGGTGTGTGGTTCTAATGTGAAACAGTTCACAGCATATAAATACTTTTGCAAGGCACTGCACTTGACCCACATCTGCAATAATAAATATACTAAAGTCTATTTAAAAGTTCTACACAAAGAAAAGAACGGTCCAAAATGGCTCAATTTAACTTTTATTGTTAAAAGAAAACACACAGTTATCCAGGGGCTCTTTATTGCTGCATAGATTGATATAGATAACTGCCTGCCACTCATTTCTGAAACACCTGCCTCCTCCACAGGGTCCACTGCCAGCCGGTGCTCTAAAGAAAACCTTATCTCTGCATTGGAAATACAAAGCAAAATCTGCCTGCCTCACATCTATGCCTAGGCATTTATTCTCATAAATCTTCATAATAACATTATATTGTCCTCAGTTATTTCACACTTATCTAATATTTATTCTCCCTTTTTGTCTAAATTTGCTCTTTTTATCTACACTAATTCCAGCTGTCAAGGAGGTGCTATGAGAGGAACTTCCCTGAACTCCCATCCAACATAATCAAATAGAAATCGCTCCCAATCATTATAGCATCTTTTCCCAGCATCCACTCACCAACCCTTTTCCCCCTTTGCAACTAATTGAAACATTAATCAAACAGACTGTGTGACTGCAAAGTGCTCAGTACTCCCAGGCTATAAGAGAGGAGGACTGGAGAGAACAGATCAGTGTGTTTTAGATGGTGGACAGATGACCACATTTCATGCATGGTGGGAATACACACACACATAAATACACACAGGAAAGGAGGATCCACTCCACCTACAGGATTTCTTAGGACATGACAGAGCACATCTCCACTCATCGGTGTTAGCTCGGCTCACCCTGCTGTGATGAATCCTTTCAACTTGAGTTGATAACAAGCTTATTTGGCTTCTCTGCTCCTGTGGGCTGGTGTGTTTGCCTCATCATTTTATTCACTGCCCTTCTGCAGCATTTCGGCCCTGCTCCAATGCAATTTTGGGCCTCTTCACGTGAATTCGTGGATCTTCAGTTCACTTGGTCTTGTTTGTTATAACTTATTTGTACTTTTCATATCACTGTCAGAAATTGTGCTATGGTCTTTTAAAGTAAATACATACAGTGCTGTGCTAAACTATTCACACCCATTGGACCTTTTTATGTTTTATCATGTTTTAACGCCAAACTTCAACATGTTTTGGGGGAAATTTTGTGTAAACAGAGAATGTTCCATCATCTGAAAATGGAAGGAATAGGGGCGCAACTGCAAACCTACCAAAGATGGTCTTCCACTTAAGCTGACAGGTTGGCAAGGAGAGCATTAATCTGAGAACCAACCAACCTGCCCACAATGACTAACGTATGACAATCCTTTGACAAGACAACAATTAGCCAAACACTCCTCAAATATGACCTTTATGAAAGAGCGGCAAGAAGAAAACAATTGTTGAAAAACAGCCATATTAAGTCTCATTTAAGGTTTGCCAAGTCATGCAGGAGACACAGCTAACATGAAGAAGAAGGTGCTCAGATATGCCCAAAACGAAACATCTTGACTTACATGCAAGACACTGTGTGTGGCGAACATCTTACATTCCCCATCATCCTGAAGAGTACACATCAGACCAATAAAACATGAAAGTGTTTGCTTCATGGTGTGGAGATGCTTTTCAGCAGTAGGGACAGAGAAGTGATCCCGAGTTTATTGGAAGATTGATAGAACTAAATACAAGACAGTACTGGAAGGAAACGTGTTGGAGGCGGCAGAAGACTTGATACTGGTCCTTCTAACAGGATAACAAAAAGTACAACCTTAACAAAACAGAGAGGAGGATTACTTGAAAGACTTGAAGTTTTATGTTCAGAGACCCTGTCCACCCAGTCTGACTGATTTTGAGTTATTTTGACATTTAATTATTTAATTTCATCATATATAATTTAATTATTTAATGGGACATTTCATGGTACGTTTTTTTATTTTGGCCCTCCAGTAATTCAGATATTACAATCACTGTGCTACTAGAACAGTTACTTTTGAAATATTGACCTAATTGCAACATTTTACATGAAAAGTGAAATGGTTTTAACAAAATTCTAGATGAGCAAGTTTAATATTTTTAAATGTAAGCGTCACATCTCAACTACACCTTGCAGCCTGAAATCGATGTTCTATGTGCAACTGTAGCTGACCTGCTGCCCCACATGGTTTTTCCTCAAACAAACTGAGTTTTAGTTCATTTTTTTTATTTAATGGATGAAGTGCAGGAATAAATCCCTTCAATCCAAACAGTCAAAATCCTGGATGCTGCATGTCAGACAAAGCTGCTGCAGCTTGTCCAATTTGAATGACGCAAGCCTACTGAGTGGAGCATTTCTAGGAGAATGTCAGAGCTGCTTCAAAACTTGAGCTGTCTGGTTGCATTTCAAGCTATTTTTATGGATGGACATCTATTAAGTCTAAGTGCAGTGAGGCCTTAACAGTGTCTGAAAACCATAAGGTTTATTTTGTACAGAAAAAGGAAGTAGGTTCAACTATTTACTAAAAACAACATATTGTTGATTAAAGGGGTAAATTACTGCAATAAAGACCATTTAATTCACTAAGCAGTGGTTAAATAAATAAATGAAAGTGATTACAGCAGCTTTTTTCAGGGCCTGCTTCAGACGTAAATTAGAAGACAGCTGGAGGCGAGTAAAACTCCTAATGCTATTATGGGGCCTTTAACATTTTAATAATTTATGGTAAACTTTAGGGGAGAAATGCTTATCATATTGCCTGTAGCCTAAAAAAAGCTTGTTGTAATGACTCAGACAGACCTGCAGTGCAGAGAAGCGTATGGTGGCTGTTGCACCTGATGAAACAGGGTGCCTGTTGCCACCAGCTGGAGCAGAGCAGCAGTGCAACTTCACCTGCAGGGAACACCTGGACCCACACAGACAGGTGCATTCATTCATCCTAATGAGCATGTGCCGTTTATGTACTCACAGATACATCTTTGCAGGATCAGAGACACATATTAATGAGAAAGGATGGTCTTAATTTGGCTGAATTCTGCAGTGCCTTGCTTTTTCCTGACAAAAACAAGGTATTTTAATTAAGAGCCGTCTCCCCAGGGCCATAACTGTGATGTGTTTAGCAACTCAGTGTGAAACTGATGTGCATGGCAGCTTACCGATAACATTTCACATGAAACATGGCAGAATTTCCACATGTGATTGGGAAATCGCTGAAAACATTAGGGAGCAGGACCTGCTGAGCACCACAAGCAAATATTAACAGATCGATTTGAAATGGGGAGAAGGAGGATTACTTTAACAGTAAATCAAGTTAAAAGTAAAAAAATAAATAAAAATCCAAAGAGTAATACTGCAATATCATAAATACTATCAGTCCAAATGGCTCTTATTTTGTGTTATATGAAATTAATTGAAATATTAAGATGTCAGTTGAAGCTCTATAAAAAGCATAGCATATGACTTCCTTTTTTCTTCTTCAATGTAAAGTTAGAAATGTTTAACCTTTTAAATAATGCAACGTCACGTGGCAAACACCTCTAGTCTTTTCCCCCAAATTCATCTAATTATTGAGTAATAACGTATAAACCATGAAAGTAAATCCGTAAAATCCCACAAAATCGGTCTCGTTCTTTGCAAAAAGGAGTTTTGCCCCTCAAACTGCTGCAAAGCACGGACAGTTTATTCTTACATAAATGAGGCATCCTCCAGCTCTTCCTCGTACCCTGGAGGAAAATCACTATTGAATGAACAACAGTTGAAGCAATGTGAGGTACATCATTACAAAGACACATCCAGTTCTTCAAAACAAAAGCATGTTCTGTTATATTCATTCCATACTAATTCATTTATGTCGTGAATGAAATATTCAAATAAGAAAAAAAGTTTTCACATGTTCAAGGGTTAAATTAGGCCTAAGGACAAAACAGCACATGACCAGTAACAATGCAGTGTTATACGCAAACTAGGTGGCATGCAACTGATTAGAAAATTTACATTTTTAAGGGTATACTATACATGCATTTATATGGAAAAGAAGTCATTATTTATTTCAATGCATGCAACTTACTGCAAGTTTAGAAAAAGCACACTGTATAGACCTGCGCTCTAAAGTAGGAAATTATAATAAATTGTACATATGTTTTTTTGTTTTTTTGGAGCATTAATAGTTTTTATTTTTCTTATTTTTTCAAATTACCAGAAAATATTTATCCTTTCCTGAATTCTGGTGGCAAATTTAATACAAAGAAAAAACTGGAAAAAGCAACCATCCGTTAGTATAAAACTAGATGACAGAAAGGTCACTAAAGATGCAGTTTTCTTCATAATACTTTCTCTAATTTTCAAAATACAGCCCATCTTCAAATCAGGCTGTAAAGGGCTATGATGACACTTACACTCAGAATGTAATGCTGCATTTTAATTATCTTGAAACAAGGTAATCTGCAAGGTGATAACGTTCCAGTTTCCTCCTTGTCTGAAAGTTGGAAAAAACATGAATGCTGGTATTCTTGTATATGGCCATTGTTACAACAATAACAATGACAATAACACTGTTCTACAAGGTATTTTGTGGATAAAAACAGTGTTGGGGGCACGGCGCTGGTGGTTTAGGGATTAAGTGCGCGACCATGTGCAGAGGTTATAGTCCTCGATGTGGCTGTCCTGGGTTTGACTCCTGGGCCCAGCAACATTTGCCAAATGTCTCCCCCTCTCTTTGCCCTCTTTCCTGTCTACCTACTGTTGAAAAATAAAGGCCTCTAGTGCCACAAAAAAATAATAAATACAGTGTTGAGACATCTCGTCTTATAAACCATGAAAAGTAGTAAGTGTATGACTGACTAAATGTAGCAGCCATCTTGGATGTGGAAGCTGGGCGTGGTCATGTTGCCCTGACTCTCCGACTCGTAATTCTGACTTTCCAGGGTGTTGCAGTTAAAATTGCTAACTCGGAGGTCAGAAATTCTGATTTCCGAGTTCAAATAGAAAGCAGAAAGCAGAATCAGAATCAGAATCAGAATCAGCTTTATTGCCAAGTTCCTACATACAAACAAGGAATTTGACTCCGGTACACTTTGCTCTTTTGTTCTGTTTTTGCATTACAGAATATACAAATTTACAATTTACAATGTACAATATACACATATCTAATAAAAAGGGTGCATTTGCAACATCTGTATGCTGTTGTTTTGTACTCTATTGAATGTTCAACAGAGAAACAGCCTGGGGGAAGAAACTGTCTTTGTGGCGGCTGGTTTTAGTGAATAGTGCTCTGTAGCGGCGGCCTGAAGGTAAAACTCTAAACAGTTTATGTGCAGGGTGTGTGGGGTCTGCAGAGATTTTGGCAGCTCTTTTCTTGACCCTAGACTTGTATAAGTCCTGGATGGAGGGAAGGTCAGCTCTCTTGATTATATAGTCTTCCAACAAATAGTGCTTCGCATACACAGATTAATAAATATTATAAACTTTTTAAATTAACCTTACAATTCTAAACAATAATGTTCCAGCTAAATATCAAATTTTTTATTGTCTGCCTTTAAAACCTGTATGATCTAATGCATCTTTAACTTTTTTGAGTTGGTCAGTTTAAGGCATCAGTAGTTCTACTACTTTTAACACTTTGTAGCTGTGCATAAAAAAACTCCACATCTCTTATTAATATTGAAACACCACCTTACATGTAATTACTCCCTAGTACCATTGAGATGATGTTCAGCTTTGAAGAGTGCCTTAGTTTTATGTTGTAAAGATTATGATCTCTGTGTCAAGAGCCATTTTTTGACTGCCGCTGTTATGCTTGCTGTGTTTGCGTTGGAAGATACAATTTTTATTGTGCAAAAAGGAAAACTGCTCTTTGACACAAAATGATACAGATGCTCATATCTACAGCAATATATGTGCACAGTTGGGCAGGTATACCATTGGTGCCATTTGCTTTGTGGGTCACACTTTGAAATTAAGTAGATAGTGAGTGCGATGAAGTGCAAAATCTGGAGCAATCGAAAGGCGTCGAACAAGGTTTCCTGATCAGCACAATAATTTAAATGGTAGTCTTCTTGTAAATCCACAGATTTATTCATATTTTCTTATGCCACAGGGAGGGAAAAACAGTGATTCTAATCCCTCATTAGAAGGTTTGTCTTTGTAGGTTGTGTAATTATCACAGTGAGATTGAATGCATTCCATTTATTTGTGCTTTTGCTCTGTGGAAATAAGAAGCTGCTTTTGGAGCATTTGCAGTTTCGTTATATGGGGAGATTCGCTGACATTAATCTATTGGTCACGTCTGAAAACAGCTATGCACACAGACCTTCAGCATAAATGGTTATTGATTTCAGAATGGAAAGACGTTTGGCATCATTTTTTGTATTCAAAAGTTATTTTTGGCCCAGGCAGGGGTTCTCGTCAGCATGGCAGCATGCCAGACCCTTACAATAGCGAGGAAAACACTAACTTCCCTCCTGATGTGGAAAATCTACTTTGTCATGGTATTCCCAGCATAGCTCTATTTAAGCTCCACCTGACTGTATGTTTAATCATTAACTGAAAAGAAGACAATAAAACTTATTTTGACATTTCTTACACAAATACAAGTAAAAAATTATATTACATCAAAATAAGGTCAAAATAAAAACTGTAGTCATTATTATACTATGGCTAAAGTATTGCACAAGAGAATTTTGTTGTCACTGGAAGCAAAGATCAATGGCCAGTAAAACAATGGCACTGGGAGTAAAGAGGCTCTGAATCGGATTCCCGTTTGTTCAGGAAGTTGTGGAGAACCAGGAAGGACACTGCCCCTTGCTCTTCCTCTGCAAAAATACACCAGCTCCCCCGCACCCGATGTTGCCCAGCGAGGATCCTGTTTTCACTCTATTTCAGCTCCATATTTGTTGCTTCCAATAAGGAAAAGGGTCAGCGGAAAGGTATTATAATCCCCTTATTGTACTTATAACCCAATCTGAGCAGTACTATGAATTCCCTGAGAAGTTAAATGTTTAATTTTAATTTTAAAAGACATGAGGTCAAGTTAGAATAAATAATTAATGACACATGAGACTGTAGATATTCAGCATACTTTATTCGCTGCAGTTAAAAAAGGTCTGAGTAGTGCAATGATTCACTCAGCTAATACTGAATACATGTCACATTATGACAGTGACAGTGATTCATAAGTCACTTGACATTTGTGAAAAAAACTGCCACTGAATTATAAGAATCTTTTCACCTTTAGGCTAAGACTTATCACATGTACAGTATGTACTTTGCTGTTTCTGCTGTATTTGAATTGAACTGAAACAATACAAAATTAAGAATAGGAAATATGAACTAAAGAAAAAAACATTATTTGCAATTTGTGCAACTATCAGAGCCAAGAGAAAAATCTGATTTAAATTGTCATAATGCATTGGGGTAAAGTGTTTCCTCTCAATTGATAATATTCAGGGTTCAATAATCCCTTATCACGAGGCCTAGAATACATGGTCTGTGCATATATTTTTTATTGAATTTTCTTTTCATGAAGAATTACTGATAAACAAATAATGAGTAGTTATTTGATTTGGTTATAAAATAGAAAAGATTAAACTGAAATACCAACCATTATTCTGTTTCAGTGTCAAAAATGGGTGAATAAAAGTTTTAAAATGTGGTTTAAATGATTTTCCATATTTTGAGCAACTTATCTATTTTATTCCATTCTGAAACCAGATGTTTTCATAAAGGCTGGAGTTTTAAATTACCAGCATTCTGCCAGAGTTGTCAGATAAAATTAATTTAGACATGGCCAAACAGAACCTGCATGCGTGGGGTGAAAAGAAATTCTCATTAACACTTGGTGTTAGAAGATGAAATGCAACAGACAAACTGAGGTTTTAAACTGTGTTCAGCACGCAAGTCATAAATCTCAGGAGATCCACCTCTTTGGATGGTTAAAGCTAGAGGTGAACTCACATAGATCAGCCATAAGATTAAAACCAATGACGGGAGAAGTGAGGAATTTCTGTCATATCAATACAATGGTCTGCGCGAAAACCCTTTCATTGTTTTTTATAATCAGGCACACTTATTCCATTCTACAGTTTATACTGTTTATAAACTCTTAGTGAAACTTACTTATTGATGCCCGTTTTCCTTGGGCTCTACTTTGCCAGGCCCTACTACAACCAGCCCATTTTCGGACGGTTTCCATTACTGGCTTTTCTGGCTCAGTACTGGCTTTTTTGGTACCTGCTCAACACTCCCATTGGGGCTGAGCAGGGCCAACATGTGACATGAAAAGACTGCTGTTCACTGACTGGCCATGAGCGTGGTCAGCCACATGACATGGCATGAGAAAGTGTTCGCCAAGGTAGCGGAGAAAATCACAAGCGACAGATTTTACATGACACTGCAGTGTCGGAAAAAGCTCAAAAAAAGAGGAACTACCAAAAATAATAAGAACCACAATGGCCGGACACATTTATTTTGTTTTCTGCTGATCCTTTTAGACAACAAAACACAAAAACTACTATATCTAACAAATAATTTTAAATTTAAACAAAATATCAGATAACGACTCAGTTTTTTTGCTTTTAATTAATAGTTCCTGACAAGAAGAGGGCTGAAAAAAACCTTGGTGTTTCTGAAATATAAAAACTTTTTTTTTCAGAACTCCAAAAGCTGGCAGTATTATTTTTTGTTTCTTAGCACATTAAAAGTGTATATAAGTGGTTTGAATAGACTTTATAGGAGTAATCGGAGGAAACGTGTACCACATAAAAAAATCATGTTCGTATTAACGTTGTTACTACTTGATTTATGTCATCACTGATCATATTTATGTACGATCCTTCAGAGAATACAGCCAAACTAAAACCAAACAGCACAAACATAAAAGTGACTAAAACAAAAAATTGTTCTTGTACTGTTCTGTTAAATTTCTTTTTTTTTTTTACTCCTTTTTGTAATGTACTGCAGTACTTTCACATCTACTCCACAGGAACCAAAGGAGCAGCGTACGCCAACATCACAGGTAATTAAACGGAAATGGGAAAGTACCATGTAATGCGGTATCTGTGTTCAATCTACATCTCCCTCCTTGTTAAACTGTAATGGTGCCTCACTTCTGCTAAGCACAGAGGACTGAACTTCCAGCTGGAAATGTTCTATTGGGCTTTGGGCCCATTTCCTATAATCTTTGCTTATTAAAAGCAGCCCCCCTGCTTTATTCACATGCTCTGTTCAACAGAAAACCATAAATCCTCGTGAAAGACCTAATGTGTGAGAGAGAATGAGATGGAGAAAGAACAAGGGACAAAATATGGGAACAAGAAATGGGCCAGGCAATTATTCTCCATCAATATGATCATCTTGATTCATTATCTTACTAATTATTGGTTAGACGATGAAACTTCACACTAAATCTTACATGCAGGTTCTTTTTTTCATTTGGGGACATTCTCCAAATAGCAAAATGTACATCAATAATAATTTGGGAACTGCTGTACAAACCCAATCATTGAAATATCAATCATGTAAGTTTTTGTTTCCTGATGTATGGCTTTGATATTTGCCAGTGATGAATGCAAGCTGCTTGTTTATAGTCAGATTGCAGAATATTTAAGCTTTGGGCTCTTTAGTGTTAGTCTGACTGTGCAGTGAGGAATGAATTAGACCTTTTTAACAGAAAATATGCACTTCTAATTAATCATTCAGGGTATTTTATTAATATTGGCGCAGTATCACAGAACAGATATAAATTAATGTCACCAAGATTGTTTTGTTGGTAGCACTGTTGCCTTGCAGCAAGAAGGTCCTGGGTTCGACTCCCAGCCAGGGATCTTTGTGCATGGAGCTTGCCTGTTCTCCCCATACATGGGTGGGTTCTCGTTGGGTACTCCGGCTTCCTTCCACACTCCCAAAACATGACGGTTAGGTAAATTGGTCTCTCTGAATTGTCAATTTGAGTGTGTGCATTGGTCTCTGTGATGGATTGAATCATTCAATTCTACCATTGGTCATGAACAAACACCAAGCTTCCTAAACACCTCTACATAGGAAGACTGGCTTCTGACCCGGAAGAAGAATCCACCTTTTTCTGGTGGAGAACCATAGTCTTAGACATTCATGGTTTAAAGATGCCAAGAGAATCACTTCATCTGCAAAAATCAAAGATGACACCCTAACCCTCACACGCACCTGCTTTCCATGATTACATCTAGAAATCCTGTCCACGAATACCACAAATGGGATCTGTCACAAAGGTGTGGCTTTAATTGACAGCTTTTGCTTTGGGCATATAAACTAGATAGCTCTTAAAAGTCAACCTAGTAGGCTATCAAATATTTCTTTATAAGATGAACACCTAAAAGCATCTAACAGCTCTTATCCCTCACACCCACACAAAATACTTGAAACATGATTCTTAAGCCTTCTCTAGATCCACAAAACACACGTGGGCCAGACAACCAAACTCCATAAACCTCTTCGGCATTTCTGCAATGGTAAAGATCTAGTCTAATGCTCCACTGTTTGATGGCAGAATGAAAGCCACACTTCTGACACCGGTCAAAAGTCCACGGTTTTGCTCTTTAAAGTCCTGTTCATCGTTATTGCGGTGGTTGAAACAAAAACTTCCTCATAAAGCCCAAAATTGTTACTTCTTCAAGCAAACTTTAGAGTTTTACCAGTCCAGACAGCGACGTCTTTCCTCTGCGTTCCTCCTGCCACACCCCCTCACATTAAAACCACTGAGCCTTATTTTATAGGTTCTGGCTAGGCTTGGGTCCAGATAATTATCCCAGTGTATCATTTTATACATGGAAAAACTTATATAACACATTTGTGCATGTAAAATACTACAGACATTATTAGTTTTTGGTTTATTTATGTTTTTATTTTCAATTATTTATTTATCGTTTCACGCAGGTTACTTTAATTAGACAGTGTCACACAGTAACATTAATAGCGCCACAGCGCACCACACTGTTGGCTGGAGGCGGAGCTTTAGCCGGCATAGCTCCAGCTGTTAGTGGGTCTGTGGAAACACAAATGGTACCGTACCGAGTAGAGCGAGACCAAGTGGAGCCAGTGGAGAACGAGCATTAAACTCCCAATACAATTGGCTGAAATGAGCTTTAACCGTAGGGTGACTGGGCTCAGTCTTAGAGATAAGGGGGGGAGCTCCATCATCCTTGGGGAGCTTGGAGTAGATGTTACTCCTCTGCATCAAAAGGAGCCAGTTCAGATGGTTTCAGACTTCTCTAAGACAGACCCAGAACTCACAGGAGGGACTATACAACCTATCAGGCCTGGGAGCGCCTTGGGTTCCCCCAGAATGAGCTGAAGAGTGACGCAGGGGAGAGGAATGTCTGGGTTTGCCTCCTGGATATGTTTCCCCTGCGACAGGATCTCAGAAAGTCAATGGATGAGTGGAGGACAGTATTCATAATGGGATCTAAAACGATGCTCATCCTATGCTGCTTTGCAAGAAAACAGCATGTAAACCCTTTTTTTGTAACTTGCTATATTTAGTCAAAAAACATGCACCATCAGGCTGCATTTAAAATGACTAAAAAAGCCTAACATGTCTTGGAAAACAATTTACCTCATAAAAAAGATTTTCTTTCCCATTTGCTCTTAAATTTGTTTTCTAAATTTAGATTTTTTTTCATGTTGGCAGTTTTCACAAGAGTGAGTCACAATGCGGGCAGAGGTTATGACAACTTGTGTCCTTAAATAAAAGCAAAGCACAAGTCATTGCATGAAAAATACGAAAAAGATCAATAAATACTGTTTGTTTGGTCATGTGGGTGGTATTGTGCGGCCCTCCGTCTGCAGGAGAATAAAGTCATAACTTCAAAAATAGCAGCTGTAGATGAAAAGCCTCACAACGCTGTAGCTGCGGACGTGCACATTTGGTGCACGTGGCGATGTCGGTGTTGTACTGAGTTTGCATTTTCCCTAACAAGGGTCTGGCGTCTCCACAGCCGTCAGTGGGATCCATGCAGGGCCCTTTTGCAGCAATCAGCCAGACTGTCTTGCTCTAATTGTTTCCAGATTTGTGTGGGAGGTCAGAGCCCCAGAGTGCTGATCCTTGCCAAGTTTATAAACAGAGCAGTGTTTCCAGATGGCCACTGGCTCCAGACTGGCTAGCAGGTTGATTGGGACCAGAATAATAACAGGTGGAGAGCAGACAATGAATTCCTTGACACTTTTTACCTCTCGCGCTTGAACACACAGAGACAACCTGACGCTCTAAAACACCCAGAAAGACACTTTCATCATGGTGAACAGGAGACGCTGTCAGGCAGGCAGGATGTAGAACACAGTTTTACTTTTACAAACACAAAAAAGGAAGCATTATGTATATTTTTCTTGATTTAAAGTATTAGTTTTAATTCACTGCTTTGCAGTTATTACACTGTCCTTTTTCTGGACGGGCTCCAACTTTATGAAGCTTTCGTTTCTTCTAAGATGTGTGTTGCAAAAGAAGAGATTGCGAAATGTGAAGTTCCTCCATGAAGCCAAACGCTTTCCTGTGTAATTATTGGATGTCATGTCAGTTTGTGAAATCACTTTAAATCAGCAAGTCATCAAATGATTCATCTTGTTATATTCATCCATTTTCTTTGCACTTTATGCCTAAAAGCCAAACAAAACAAACCCCCAGGAAATGTAAAGGAAGTAAACATGTCACATGTGTTAAATGTTAAATTATTTATCTCGTTAAAGCTGACAGTTGTTGGACGTGCTCCTGTTGCAAAGTTTGTGAAAACTGAACTTTGCATGTTTTTCTAAAACGTTCATTGTGTGCTGCAACACGCATACATTCACGCATGCATACAGCTACACTTTCAAAGAGGAAAACTGAGCAGCTCTTGTGAAGACATTCCCACCGCCATCACATCATTAGCCCCACCATGTCTCTTAATACCTCTCTCAAATTTTTGTTTACAGAATCCAGTCTTTCCAAGGCCTTTGTAATAGCTTGAGTGATCTGTGGACTGGAGAGGAGGAAGAGAGGGGTTGTGTCTGTGTGTGTGTGTGGATGAAGGGGAAGGGAGGAGTAAGGCTGCCTTTCATCGGTTTTGCTCAGCTACACTTGTTTGGGCCAAGGTTGGCCCCTGTTTTCAGTAAGCGTACTCCACTCCAGATGTGCAGTGGCTCCAGAGTGGCTGCCATGTACAGTAAATCGGCATCAGAGGGCTCGTCAATCTGTGGGGTATAGCGATGTGGTGTCGTCAGCCCCGGCCACCAGTATAAACGGAAATTTGTACTGCCGAGCTCCCATGAGGTCCCGCAAGAGGGGTGAGGTGATTAAGAGGAGTAGGTGTGAGTCTGGGGGATGGGGTATTAGAAAGTGAGAACTCCAAACTGAAAGTGATAACTGTAGTGAGAGACGGTGGGGGATTGTTAATGTGCACAAAAGGTGCAGCAAATGCTTGAATATTCTCATGCAAAAGGATAATGAGCTCAGCTGGCTCAGGAGCGGGATGGTTAATGAGCAGCGAGGAATGACGTCGAAGTAAGAACAAATGATGACTTTTGCAGGGAAACTTATTTGCTGCTGAAAATGGAGACATGAGCTTTGGAGGCAGGCCACAATCAAATGGTCCAGGAGATATATAATCATAAAACATGAAACAGGAGATTTCAGCAATATCCAAATGACAATGAGTTAGCACAGATATTGTAGAGTATCCCAGTACATGTACTGTGGATTGAAGTATTCACACTTTTTCAGGCATTACAAGCAAAAACTTAAATGTATTTTAGTGAGACTGTATGTGGTAAACCAAAAAAGGGAGCACATTACTGTCAATTTGATGGAAAGTTTTTAAATCTGAAAAGTGTGGCATGTATATTTTTTACCACCTTACGGGGGCAAAAGAGTTTTGTGTTTTGGGGTATGTCTCTACCAGCTTTACACATTTAGAGGCTGAAATGTCTGCCCATTCTTCTTTGCAAAATAGCTCAACCTTGGTCAAATTAGATGGAGATTGTCTGTGAACATTAACTTTAAGGTGTGGACTTTGACTGGGCCACTCTAACATATCAGCATGCTTGGATCGTAACCTTTTCCTTTCAGCTCTGGTTGTAAATGATAAAATGGTAAATGCCCTGCATTTGTATAATGCTTCATTATGTCTGAGGACTCCAAAGTGCTTTACACTACAGTCAGTCCTCCACATATTCAAATACTGATAGTGATAGACTACAATTGTAGACATAGCTGCCCTGGGGCAGACTGACAGAAGTGGGGCTGCCATACAATCGGCACCACCGGCCCTCTGACCCCCATAAGCAGGCAAGGTGGGCGAAGTGTCTTGCCCAAGGCCACAATGACTGAGACGTACCGAGCTGGGCTTAGGACGAACCCCTACCACCGGAGCCACCTGGTTGTACAGCTCAAAACGTTCAGAAGCAAGATCAAACGTTCAGATGTTTGACTCCTATTGTTCTTGATTAACGGCGACTTTATTCCTAACTTGTCTCGCATGTTTTTTGATCATCTTGATGCTGTTTGTTTACTGATGTTTTCTACTAAACCTCACACAACTGGATTATATTAACTAATTAGATGACTTCTGAAATCAATTAATAGCAATGGGTTTTATTTAGTGGCATCAGAGTAAAGGTGAAATGCCAATAAATAAATTGCAGTTTGTGGTTGTAAAATGGCAAATATGAAAAAGTTCAGTGGCGCATGGACACTTTTTCAAGCCACTGTACTCATCTCAGCAGTAGATGGGTGTTTTTACACCAAAATACAAATGGAAAAAGAGGAGGTTATTAGCACCAATAAATGTTAACACAGAAGGTCTGAGTCAGTGAAGAGGCAGGTCATTCCAGAGAGGACACAGAACAGACTCTGGAGTGTCATGAGGGCAGACAGAGTTTCCCCCGCACATTCCTCCCTTTACATTTTCCCATGATTGGAGCTCAGGCCCTGACTCAGCGCCATTATCGCTACGACCTAGTCATAGGAAGGCTGCTGATGGCTTACAGAGCGAAACCCTTATGTCCAGACTAATGTTTTAGCTCCTCGCTTAATATGGTTTCCTCCCATCTGATGTTACAGAAGGTCAAAGTGAGGCATGAGAAAGCTAGAAACAGTAGAGAAATTAGGTGGATATCCTCTATTAGCTGGTTAAAATCTTTATTATTATAATAGGTAAGCTTGAGTGTTTTTCTGCAGTTTCAATTTCATCATTTTCTGTCACCTAAAAATACTTTTAAGGCTGGAATTTTGAGGTAAAATCCAAGAATGTGAGGGTGGAGAGAGAGACGAAAAACCATGGATGAAACAAAGCAAAACATATTCCATACGTCGATGCTTAAAAACCAACTTGATAAGATACAAATTTCATGCTGTCAGTGCTACAGCCATGAGTTTTTGTGTTTTTAAGGCCAACAAATGGAGAGCACAATTTTAAAGAAAATTGTTTTTTTTTACAAACAAAGTCCTGTAACGTGTGGCATGCATGTATTTAGCCCCACAGAGTCAAGGTATTGTAGAGCCACCTATATTGTTGCAATTCATTTGCAGGTGTAATCTTTGCACATAGTGAATTTTGTTTTTATTTGTTCCTATTCTTTGAAAACAGCTCATACTCAGTCAGAATGAATGGAGAGTCTATGAACATCCATTTTCAAGTCTTGCCACTTTGCCTAGGCCATTCTAATAAATAAATATGCTTTGATCTAAACCATTACATTGTGATGTTCGCTCTATGTTTAGCGTTGTTGTCCTGCTAGAAGGTGAACCAGTTTGAGGCCTCCAACAGATTATTGTCCTGCTGGAGTCCTCAAACTGGTTTTGCTCCATGACTACTCTGCATTTAGCTCCAGCCCTCTTACTATGAACTCTATACACTTTCCCCATCTATGCTGAAGAAAAGCATCCCCACAGCATGATGCCGCCACTATCATATTTTACAATGAGGATGGTGGGATCTTAAACATGAAAGTGATGATAAGTTCTGCCACGTCTGAAAAAGAATCTATTTCAGTTTGGAAATAAGAGAAAAATCAAAATGAAATGCAATGCTTTGAATGTTGTGTTGGATATCAGAAAGGACAATGCACAGAAGCTACACTTTATTCTGAGTTTTAGAACATCCAGCTAAAGATTTCTGACCCATACAGGCAAATACTCCATAACATCAGATATCAGTACACTGAAGCTATCTGTGTAACAAATTTCTCTTTTTGTTATACTAGACTATTTTAAGGACAGGTTTTTTGGTTTTTATCTATTTTATTTTTATTTGTTACATTTATTAAAAGTATTTTGTCTGTAATTTTAACTGAAAATGACTTCCTTAGTCAATTATAAATTATTTAGGGACATAATTGAACAAATTTAAAATATCCTAGAGTATAGCCTTACTTAAGCAGCGTGAGCAATGTATACATCAAACTAAAAACAGATAACTTGGCTGTATTATCTCCTTATAAATCATGCATTTGTTTTTGACCCCAGGTGGATGACTTTACAAAGAAAAAAACCTCATTTTCCACCTATTACTTTAACAGTATTTAGAAGCTGTGCTGTGATCCCTCTGCAGGAATCCCCACATAGTGACCTTTTCTTCTTTGAAAGTCAGATATGCTGCCTGACTCCTGTCCCCATGTTTCCTTTGGGATCCCCCACACTCAACTCTGTGTTGTTGCCCCCTCCCTATGCAGTAACAAGGCCAGGCGTCAAAGGCCTGATTATTTGCATTGACCCTGCTCTGTCTCCTTGGGGTGGCTACCTCGGCACAGTTGCACAGTTGCACTGAATCCCATTGACACGGTGAGAGGGAGGGGGGGTTGAAACAGGCGCTGGCTCCAGTCAGTCGGCCCTCCTCGGCAGGTTGATGAATGTCCAGGACTTCATGATCTTTGCCACCCAAGCCAGCGGAGTCAGGCTACAATGAGTTACAGTCTCTGGAAAACCCTCCTGACTCCTGCCACCACTACCACCAACCCCCTTTCCAGCCAGCCCTTGAGCCCCAAAGTCCCCCCCATAACCTGAGCTGTCCGGCCTCCCTCCCTGCACAAACACTGGAGGTCTATCCTGGACCACTCCACGCAGCCTTCCTGCCACCACCTCCTTCGCCCTTTCAACTTTTGACTGTGAATGCTGCTTCCACCCTGTAATGCACACTCTCAGGTCCAACCACATCTTGGCACAGTTTGCCCCAGTTTGTCCTTTTAATACGCTCTTTTAGCTGTTCATAGCAGGTTGCTGCATCTCTGAATATCTCAAGTGTTTAGCACCTGACTATACTGAAACTGCTACAAACAACGATGCAAACAAGCTTGAATAACAAATAAGTTGCACACTTAATTTCTCTCTTGTTACCTTACATTACCGTCTGTGAAAAATATGTGCCTCGTAAATGCAAAACAGTAGTGAAAACACGTAGTTAGTATGCCAGTAAAACCAAACCGCAAGAGGAAAACAACAGCATTGTTAAGATCGGTTCCCTGCTGCTGCGGCTAATTGTGCTCCAGTCACGGGCAATTCATTGTCACAGCTAGCTGGAGACGAGCATCGAATGACTAAAGAAACATGTACTCCAGTGTTTTCCCCCCATCAGTTGAACTGTAATAACCAAGATGTGGTTGACGAGAGCAGTTCCAAAGGAAGACGAATGTAATCACAGGCTCATACAGCTTCTGTCATTTTTTGTGACACCTACAGTTTCGTAAATATCTTCACTGTTTTAGTAGGCTGAGAAGTTACTGATAAGTCAAACTGAGTGAAGGAAAAAAACAGCAGGAGGTATGATGCAACTGTACAGAGAAGAGAGAAGCATGCCATACCATTAGGATTGCAATTATTCATTATTATAGCAAAGCACGCTCATTATGTTCCCCTACAATTGAGACTGGCAACATTCGTGGTAATTTGATGACGCACAAGTCTTGGTGCTTTTGGCTGCATAGATTGAGTCTGAGTGGAGTGTTTCTTGCCATTTTTCCAACTTCACTCAGAAATCCCGTCAGGCCTTTTTAACCACCTCTGATTTGTCCTTTTTTTCCTGGCTGCCCTAGGAGGTTTTGTTTTATCAAATAACACCGCAAATGTTTCCCCAAAGGGCTAATGAGGTGCTATCATAATATTTCTTTGAACTGTTTATTAATTTTACAACTAAAGCATTTTAAGAAGCAGCTAAAAACAAGCCTTTGGAGGAGCACTTTAAAATCACTTAACTTAAAGGTTAAAGTAAAGCACATTTATATCGATGACTGAATAAATAAGACTCCTGACGAAGCATTTATTAAACATACAAGCTCACCAAAAGCTGTTTAGCACCAAGTTTACACATTCAGACCAATAAGAAAATGGTTAAATTTTTAAGAAGCTGTCATGTCTACATCTGAGGACATGCAGAGTGCCATCTTGAGAGGTGGAAGAGTCAGGGTCCCTAGACATTGTTCATGTAATACAGTGCCTGGCGAAAGTACTCGGCCCCCTTGAACTTTTGAACCTCTTGCCAGATTTCAGGCTTCAAACATAAAGATATAAAATTCTAATTTTTTGTGAAGAATCAACAACAAGTGGGACACAATCGTGAAGTGGAATGAAATTTATTGGATGTGTCAAACGTTTTTAACAAATAAAAAACTGAAAAGTGGGCCGTGCAATATTATTTGGCCCCTTTACTTTCAGTGCAGCAAACTCACTCCAGAAGTTCAGTGAGGATCTCTGAATGATCCAATGTTGTCCCAAATGACTGATGATGATAAATAGAACCCACCTGTGTGTAATCAAGTCTCCGTATAAATGCACCTGCTCTATGATAGTCTCAGGGTTCTGTTCAAAGCGCAGAGAGCATCATGAAGACCAAGGAATACACCAGGCAGGTCTGAGATACGGTTGTGAAGACGTTTAAAGCCGGATTTGGATACAAAAAGATTTCCCAAGCTTTAAACATCCCAAGGAGCACTGTACAAGCAATCATATTGAAATGGAAGGAGTATCAGACCACTGCAAATCTACCAAGACCCGGCCGTCCCTCTAAACTTTCATCTCGAACAAGGAGAAGACTGATCAGAGATGCAGCCAAGAGGCTCATGATCACTCTGGATGAACTGCAGAGATCTACAGCTGAGGTGGGAGAGTCTGTCCATAGGACAACAATCAGTCGTACACTGCACAAATCTGGCCTTTATGGAAGAGTGGCAAGAAGAAAGCCATTTCTCAAAGATATCCATAAAAAGTCTCATTTAAAGTTTGCCACAAGCCACCTGGGAGACACACCAAACATGTGGAAGAAGGTGCTCTGGTCAGATGAAACCAAAATCAAACTGTTTGGCCACAATGCAAAACGATATGTTTGGCGTAAAAGCAACACAGCTCATCACCCTGAACACACCATCCCCACTGTCAAACATGGTGGTGGCAGCATCATGGTTTGGGCCTGCTTTTCGTCAGCAGGGACAGAGAAGATGGTCAAAATTGATGGGAAGATGGATGGGGTCAAATACAGGACCATTCTGGAAGAAAACCTGTTGGAGTCTGCAAGAGACCTGAGTCTAGGAGGAGATTTATCTTCCAACAAGACAATGATCCAAAACATAAAGCCAAATCTACAATGTAATGGTTCACAAATAAAGGTATCCAGGTGTTGGAATGGCCAAGTCAAAGTCCAGACCTGAATCCAATCGAGAATCTGTGGAAAGAAATTTCATTCCACTTCACGATTGTGTCCCACTTGTTGTTGATTCTTCACAAAAAATTAAAATTTTATATCTTTATGTTTGAAGCCGGAAATGTGGCAAGAGGTTGACCAGTTCAAGTGGGCCGAGTACTTTCGCAGGGCACTGCAGTTTCAGACTCCTCTAGACTCAACTTTCTAGGGTACACAGTCCTTCATTTTTGCTTTAAAATATAGAAAAACTAAAGGTTACTATGATTTTATTGCAGATATTTCTAGTGGACAGGGTTTAAATATGAAACCTGCCAAAACAAACAGGAACAAAGGTGGACATGAGGATGGAAGGAAGAAAGGAAATAAGTAAAGGAGGAGCCATTAAAGACAGGAAGGAAGGAAGGCGGGAAGGACGCAGGGAAGGAAAGACAGAAGGAAGGACAAAAAATAAGGGATAACAGTTGGAAACTGAAGAAAGGGAGGTAGGATAAATGGAAGGAAGGACACAAGAAGGAAGAAGAGAGAGAGGTAAGACACAATGAATAAAGAAAGGAACATTTAGACAGTGGGATAAGAAATAAAGTCTGGAAATACTAATAGTTTTCATACTCTTTTGTTTCTTTTTCTGTAATTATCCAGAATTGACAAAAATCTGAAATCAAATTACAGACTTTCCTTGACCGTGTAGGAACCCAGAATGCTGTTAATAGATTTTGCTACAAGTCGTTTCAAACAGTAACAGACATCAGAATCACAGTATGTGAACTAGACACTAGGTCTCATGATGAGTGAGACTTTGAGAGTCATTTTGTCTGTACAGGTCGTTCTCAAAATATTAGCATATTGTGATAAAGTTCATTATTTTCCAAAATGTCATGATGAAAATTTAACATTCATATATTTTAGATTCATTGCACACTGAAATATTTCAGGTCTTTTATTGTCTTAATATGGATGATTTTGGCATACAGCTCATGAAAACCCAAAATTCCTATCTCACAAAATTAGCATATTTCATCCGACCAATAAAAGAAAAGTATTTTTAATACAAAAAACGTCAACCTTCAAATAATTATGCACTCAATACTTGGTCGGGAATCCTTTGGCAGAAATGACTGCTTCAATACGGCGTGGCATGGAGTCAATCAGCCTGTGGCACTGCTGAGGTCTTATGGAGGCCCAGGATGCTTCGATAGCGGCCTTTAGCTCATCCAGAGTGTTGGGTCTTGAGTCTCTCAACGTTCTCTTCACAATATCCCACAGATTCTCTATGGGGTTCAGGTCAGGAGAGTTGGCAGGCCAATTGAGCACAGTGATACCATGGTCAGTAAACCATTTACCAGTGGTTTTGGCACTGTGAGCAGGTGCCAGGTCGTGCTGAAAAATGAAATCTTTATCTCCATAAAGCTTTTCAGCAGATGGAAGCATGAAGTGCTCCAAAATCTCCTGATAGCTAGCTGCATTGATCCTGCCCTCGATAAAACACAGTGGACCAACACCAGCAGCTGACACGGCACCCCAGACTATCACTGACGGTGGGTACTTGACACTGGACTTCTGGCATTTTGGCATTTCCTTCTCCCCAGTCTTCCTCCAGACTCTGGCACCTTGATTTCCGAATGACATGCAGAATTTGCTTTCATCCGAAAAAAGTACTTTGGACCACTGAGCAACAGTCCAGTGCTGCTTCTCTGTAGCCCAGGTCAGGCGCTTCTGCCGCTGTTTCTGGTTCAAAAGTGGCTTGACCTGGGGAATGCGGCACCTGTAGCCCATTTCCTGCACACACCTGTGCACGGTGGCTCTGGATGTTTCTACTCCAGACTCAGTCCACTGCTTCCGCAGGTCCCCCAAGGTCTGGAATCGGCCCTTCTCCACAATCTTCCTCAGGGTCCGGTCACCTCTTCTCGTTGTGCAGCGTTTTCTGCCACACTTTTTCCTTCCCACAGACTTCCCACTGAGGTGCCTTGATACAGCACTCTGGGAACAGCCTATTCGTTCAGAAATTTCTTTCTGTGTCTTACCCTCTTGCTTGAGGGTGTCAATAGTGGCCTTCTGGACAGCAGTCAGGTCGGCAGTCTTACCCATGATTGGGGTTTTGAGTGATTAACCAGGCTGGGAGTTTTAAAGGCCTCAGGAATCTTTTGCAGGTGTTTAGAGTTAACTCGTTGATTCAGATGATTAGGTTCATAGCTCGTTTAGAGACCCTTTTAATGATATGCTAATTTTGTGAGACAGGAATTTTGGGTTTTCATGAGCTGTATGCCAAAATCCTCCGTATTAAGACAATAAAAGACCTGAAATATTTCAGTTAGTGTGCAATGAATCTAAAATATATGAATGTTAAATTTTCATCATGACATTATGGAAAATAATGAACTTTATCACAATATGCTAATATTTTGAGAAGGACCTGTATAGTTTAAGTTATTACTCTATCTCATTTCTCTACGTCACCGTGGGTCCATGTTGATCAGGTGTTCGTACTCGTACTCGTCGTCTTCCGCTTTATCCGGGACCGGCAGCAGACTCAGTAGAGACACCCAGGCGTCCCTCTCCCCAGACACCCCAAGGCGTTCCCTGGCCAGCAGCGAGACATTGTCCCTCCAGCGTGTCCTGGGCCTTGTCCTGGGCCTCCTCCTGGTGGGATGTGCCAGGAACACCTCCCGAGGAAGGCGTCCAGGAGGCATCCGGTATAGATGCCCTAGCCACCTCAACTGGCTCATCGAGAGGAGCCAGTTGAGGTGTCCATGTTAATCAGGTGTTTCCCTGTAATTGTTAAATGGTTTCTGTGCTCTAATCATTCCTCCCAGCATGTTTGCTCTCAATTTCATTCACTCCTTGTTGGATTCTTCCTCTTTGTTCCCCATGGCTCATAGTTCTTCCTGGGGTTCATATTTTCTCCTGTGGTTTTTGGATTCCTTGCTGCCTTCATTTCTCACTGTTTTGATCTATTCCTTATTATTATTATGAAATTTAATCTATTACATAATTCCTCCTAATTCCTTTTTTAAATTTATTTGGGTCCATTTGAACACATAAAAGTTTGGTCTAGAGTGAAAATGAGCCCTTGAATGTCTCAATTACAAAAGAATTGAGTCATTCAGCAAAATCTTTGACTAGATACTTCGTTTATTGAATGTAACTCTACGACAGGGAAGACTTACTATGGCCATACAACATGCGTTTTTTTACTTAAGTGTCATTTAGGCAGACCAGAGATAAAAGAAAAAAAAATTAGAGAAAAGGACCTGATATGTGAAAGGTTTGTGACTACATCAAACAAAAGGGATGTCAACATGCTTTACAATAAACAGTTACTCCAAGGGCATAATCAATCTTTACCATCAGAGCAACAAGCAGGCTGCTCAAATCATTACGTAGAAACTGATATACTGCAGAATCATGTGTAAGAAGGTCCTGTAATTATGTGTACCACATATGAATAGTTTGGTGGGTCTGACCATGCCTCTTTAACCACAGATTTCCACAATCTCCAGGAGAAAATTAAGTTCTTCTAACCATGAGGTGCTGGACTTCTACATATCAACCTTAGACTATCTAAGAGAAGCTTGCCAAGCTTTAAACTGATATGTTGTCAAAAAGATAAATACAAAACCTTTGGACTATCAACTTCCACAGGCACAGCAGAGTTTTTGGTTATTCGCTCTCTACAAAGCTATTGATAGAGATGCCAGACCTTGTTGGAAAAAGCAATAACTAGATTTTAGTAGGGGGCCTCAAAACAAAAAGGTTGGGAATACTTGATAAAGCTGGTCTATGTCTGATGGCTTGATTAATCTAGGGATTATTCAATAGAGTACTCAAATACTAAAATATTCAATAGCTGCAGCCCTAATAGGGACATTAGACAGAATTAGCAGGACTTGGCAGAGGTTGATAGAGCTAATATTTTAGGTTTGCATGAGGCCAGAAGGTTGGAAACAGTGTGATTCTAGTTCAAATGAAGGACAAGCTCAAGAGGAGGAACAAAAGGCGTAGTGGTCCGAGCCCTAGGCCTTTCAGATAACAGACCAAGTTCATCTCTTGTCAAGACCAATTCATCCATTTCTTTCAGTCCTTTATTGTCCAGCTACATCCTGTTCTAGGTCGCAAGGGGATGGAATCCATCCCAGCAGCTCCTCGCTGAGATGCTGATAAACCCTGGACATTCAGCAGTCCAACAAAAGTGTTTAACTGAGACGCAGAACAAAATATATCACATGGTTATCCATGAAGTCACAATGTTAAAAATGTAAGAGCAGAAACTAGAGTACCAGGAGAAACATAGGTACAAACTCATCACAGAAAAGCCATAACCAAAATATAAACCATATTCCTTCTGTAAGGCAACCGTGCTAACTACTAAAACACTGGGCACTCCGAAGACCAAATACCTTTCCACTATTTCACTTGCTGGTGAGATTTAGGGACCTAAACAATTCGATCAACTACAGTATTAATCACAACTTAGTGTGGTTAACACAACAATCTCAGTATCATACATCAACATACAGGATACACATGCACTGCATACAAAACAAATTCAACTCATATACAGGGAAGACATTATTATTATTATGAGATGCGTAAAACGCACACAAAACAGTAGGATTTTAGTTTTAAGACTATCTACCATTTTGTTTTTTTGCACTTCTGGCGGCTTGGATCACATTAAATCAGCAGCACAGACAGGGCTGTAATGCCTCTACCTGAGAACATTTTCCTTTTGTATGCATAAAATTGAGAGAAATATATTGGTTCTGATCAACACAAAACAGAAAGAATTAGCAACATCCAAGATTGCAAACATTTATTTATTGAAAGAAATTGCAGTATAATACCAAAAAGACTTGAACAGTCACATTCAGGAAATCTCTACTGATTCAAATCGATGACTGTAACTTATATATCTTGTTACTGTCTGAGTTCCTATAAATAAAATGCTGGTGACACATTTACAGTACAGACCAAAAGTTTGGACAAACCTTCTCTTTCAAAGAGTTTTCTTTATTTTCATGACTATGAAGATTGTAGCTTCACACTGAAGGCATCAAAACTATGAATTAACACATGTGGAATTATATACTGAACAAAATTGTGAAACAACTGAAAATATGTCTTATATTCTAGGTTCTTCAAAGTAGCCACCGTTTGCTTTGATTACTGCTCCGCACACTCTTGGTATTCTGTTGATGAGCTTCAAGAAGTAGTAACCTGCAATGGTTTTCACTTCACAGGTGAGCCCTGTCAGGTTTAATAAGTGGGATTTCAAGCCTTATAAATGTGGTTGGGACCATCAGTTGTGTTTTGCAGTAGGTGGATACAGTACACAGTTGATAGTCCTACTGAATAGACTGTTAGAATTTGTATTATGGCAAGAAAAAAGCAGCTAAGTAAAGAAAAACGAGTGGCCATCATTACTTTAAGAAATGAAGGTCAGTCAGTCTGAACAATTGGGAAAACTTTGAAAGTGTCCCCAAGTGCAGTCGCAAAAACCATCAAGCGCTACAAAGAAACTGGCCCACATGAGGACCGCCCCAGGAAAGGAAGACCAAGAGTCACCTCTGCTGCGGACGACAAGTTCATCCGAGTCACCAGCCTCAGAAATCGCAGGTTAACAGCAGCTCAGATTAGAGAACAGGTCAATGCCACACAGAGTTCTAGCAGCAGACACATCTCTAGAACAACTGTTAAGAGGAGACTGTGTGAATCAGGCCTTCATGGTAAAATAGTTGCTAGGAAACCACTGCTGAGGACAGGCAACAAGCAGAAGAGACTTGTTTGGGCTAAAGAACACAAGGAATGGACATTAGACCAGTGGAAATCTGTGCTTTGGTCTGATGAGTCCAAGTTTGAGATCTTTGGTTCCAACCACCGTGTCTTTATGCGGCACAAAAGAGGTGAACAGATGGACTCTACATGCCTGGTTCCCACCGTGAAGCATGGAGGAGGAGGTGTGATGGTGTGGGGTTGCTTTGCTGGTGACACTGTTGGGGATTTATTCAAAATTGAAGGCATACTGAACCAGCATGGCTACCACAGCATCTTGCACCAGCATGCTATTCCATCCGGTTTGCGTTTAGTTGGACCATCATTTATTTTTCAACAGGACAAAGACCCCAAACACACCTCCAAGCTGTGTAAGGGCTATTTGACCAAGAAGAAGAGTGATGGGGTGCTGCACCAGATGACCTGGCCTCCACAGTTACCGGACCTGAACCCAATCAAGATGGTTTGGGGTGAGCTGGACCGCAGAGTGAAGGCAAAATGGCCAACAAGTGCTAAGCATCTCTGGGAACTCCTTCAAGACTTTTGGAAAACCATTTCAGGTGACAACCTCTTGAAGCTCATCGACAGAATGCCAAGAGTGTGCGTAGCAGTAATCAGAGCAAAAGGTGGCTACTTTGAAGAACCTAGAATATAAGACATATTTTCAGTTGTTTCACACTTTTTTGTTCAGTATATAATTCCACATGTGTTAATTTATAGTTTTGATGCCTTCAGTGTGAAGCTACAATATTCATAGTCATGAAAATAAAAAAAACTCTTTGAATGAGAAGGTGTGTCCAAACCTTTGGTCTGTACTGTACATAATATTATAATTAATTTAACCACTATATTATTCTCTTGTATGGCTAACACTATTTATCCCACAACCAGTTGCAAATTACATTGTTTTCCAGGTTGCAACAACAACACTTTCATCTTTGGTGTAAAACCATTTCCAGACTTGAGCTCTGATTTTTGTACCAAATCAAACACACGATAATTTTCCAGTATGCTGTATGCACACATACTTAAATTATATGAAATTTAGTATGCAACTGTCTGCAAAGTATAATGGAAAGTATTCAAAGTGACCTCAGATGTCATTAATTGCAGCCAAAAGATAAATATGACAAATAAGACAACTGGACCTTTTACAGCTCAGTTAAATTTTGAAGTCTTGCGGCACTTTGGACTTTAGAGGGCAGGTTAAAGGACTTGTAATCAGCTGACACAGTCCCTGTGAAAGGATTCTTTCAATGGCCTTTCAAAGGAAACAGTGTCTGCACACGGTTCATCCGTCTGTTCCCTTTAAACCACATCTTCCGTTCAGCCCCCACCTTCTCTGGAGCAAGAGACATTCCTCATGACATGGTTGAATGGCAGCCCTGTTGCAGGCCGGCCTAGGCAGCAGCAGCACACAATTTACAGGCTCCCTGCTGTGTGGAGCTGTGACCTGGCCTCAGAGCACGGATCCCAGGTGACAAATAAAACACTGGCCCTCACAGGAGTGCCACTTTAAACTCCACAATGCTGATCCTCTACAATGCATCTAATTGTGGCCGTTTGCAGCAAGATCGTCAACCAGCTATTCACAGGATTACTGCTAATTGGGAAATAAATGTGTAGTAAAAGTGTCTGGGATGAGGTAGTTAATGTGGAGCTCTTCTAATGGACGCTTAGAGCTAATTAGGTTCATTTTCACAATGAACTGTTTCATCTAAAAGTCCCCATTGCTTTTTATTTATGGTGTGAGAGAGATTTGGTGCACACTTTGTTTTGGTAGGCGCCACCAAAAATCCTCTTCAAAGATATTTTTGGAAATATCAGTATCTTGGCAGTTTTATGCTATGTGTCAAAGCATATCTAAAGATAAAACAGATTTTTCTAATGATCATGATTAAGAATAGATACGTGTCTTGTAACCTTGAGACCGTACGGCTGCAGGACTAATTGGTGATGGCTTTAGTTGATATTTAGTCGAATCGCACCATTAAAAAGCACAGCAGAAAGACTCATAATGTGCTAAAAGAGTAGCAAAAAATGAATAAGGATCATAAAGCTTCAAGCACATTTAACTCTGAATAAGCTCCTTCAACCAGAAGTCAAGAAAAAACGTAAAATTGATTAATTAGAATAATTATCCTTAAATGCAGTTTGTTTTGAATTATGTACTACCCAAATTTATATTCATGTTAATGTTTTTTTCATTTAAAATCACTTGAAGATGGTGAATATTGTTGCTTTGGATGTTTGTTTGTTTTTTTTGGATAGGACTGCACAACCCTTTGAATATAAAAAGATTTTTTATATTAATGAGGAGTTGTTTTGATAGACAATAAAGTGTACGAGCTGAACTTGAATGTACTGTGGAAGTAAATGACAGATAGCCAAACTTCCCTCAACACAGTAGAGAGTGTGGTTGCTCCAATGCTGTGGTTGTAGGGTATTTAGGTCTGGTTGAATGCTACAGGTAGATGGATTTGGACTTTAGCTAATTCTTCTCAGTACCGGTGATGTTTACATTTACAGTAATATTGTTTCAAGAAAGTAATTATGTTTTACAGCACTGTTAAAAAACACTGACATTGTCATGATTTAAAGGTGTTTGAGTTTTGTTTTGGGTCTTGCCTGATCGCACCCTGCTGGCGGTCAGACGACTCGGAGCTCCTCCGGTCCTTGGTCCCCAGAAGCAATCACACACTCTATCTAAAGACTCTTAAAATGAACAAATCCCATACAGTTTCTAACGTTTAGCTCCTTTAATCTAATTTAAGGCAGAGGAATGATTACAGAGATCAGCGCTGAGGCTCCCGTCTCGGACCGTCGCCGTCTGTTAGAGGATGACCAAGAGCCTCGATAGAAGGTCACATGTAGTTTTATATCTGGCACTCCAATGCAATGGATGTGCCCTCCATCAGTGATTATCAGTAGACTATGTGTCACCATTGTGGTGTTTATCTGTTAGGTTGTGTAGTAGCGGGTGTCCATCCTTAATCTAAGTGTGTCGTGGCTTTCTAATCAAACCAGTTATACCGGCTGCTCCACTTTCACACCCGGTGCCCCAGCCTGAGGTCATTCATGACAACCCTTGGGCCATTTATCCTGACAGTAAAACGGTGAAAAAACTATAAGAGCGATTTCATGAAACATAAAACAAAAATACCGCATATGTATTTTACCACATTTACTCTAGATGTTATTATTTCTGGGCTATTTCAGGAAGTTTGAGTGACACAAGGCTTATTTAATAGATTATAGATTTTAGGAGAAACAAGAATAGGTCAAACACTATTTCCATCATGGGAGAAGAAGTGGAGGTGGTGGAGGAGTATAAATACCTCAGTGTTCACCTGGACAACAGACTAGAGTGGAGATGCAACTGCAAACTGAAATTTAAGGGCCGAGCAAATGATGAGATTTTTTGAGCCCAGACAGTTCAGAACATGAAGGGGGCAGAGATGGAACCGCAGAACACAACATTCTGTGGACAAGATGCTTTATCACATGAGATAGCCTTTCTGCAAGTTTTTATTTTATTTTGTAAATGTTTGACAAATCTGATGAAAATTAGCTTTAAAACATCGGTAATTTTTCAAACTTTTTCCTTGCAATCTACAGGTCCTTCTCAAAATATTAGCATAATGAAGTTCATTATTTTCCATAATGTAATGATGAAAATTTAACATTCATATATTTTAGATTCATTGCACACTAACTGAAATATTTCAGGTCTTTTATTGTTTTAATATGGATGATTTTGGCATACAGCTCGTGAAAACCCAAAATTCCTGTCTCACAAAATTAGCATATCATTAAAAGGGTCTCTAAACGAGCTATGAACCTAATCATCTGAATCAACGAGTTAACTCTAAACATCTGCAAAAGATTCCTGGGGCCTTTAAAACTCCCAGCCTGGTTCATCACTCAAAACCCCAATCATGGGTAAGACTGCCGACCTGACTGCTGTCCAGAAGGCCACTATTGACACCCTCAAGCAAGAGGGTAAGACACAGAAAGAAATTTCTGAACGAATAGGCTGTTCCCAGAGTGCTGTATCAAGGCACCTCAGTTTGAAGTCTCTGGGAAGGAAAAAGTGTGGCAGAAAACGCTGCACAACGAGAAGAGGTGACCGGACCCTGAGGAAGATTCTGGAGAAGGGCCGATTCCAGACCTTGGGGGACCTGCGGAAGTAGTGGACTGAGTCTGGAGTAGAAACATCCAGAGCCACCGTGCACAGGCGTGTGCAGGAAATGGGCTACAGGCGCCGCATTCCCCAGGTCAAGCCACTTTTGAACCAGAAACAGCGGCAGAAGCGCCTGACCTGGGCTACAGAGAAGCAGCACTGGACTGTTGCTCAGTGGTCCAAAGTACTTTTTTCGGATGAAAGCAAATTCTGCATGTCATTCGGAAATCAAGGTGCCAGAGTCTGGAGGAAGACTGGGGAGAAGGAAATGCCAAAATGCCAGAAGTCCAGTGTCAAGTACCCACAGTCAGTGATAGTCTGGGGTGCCGTGTCAGCTGCTGGTGTTGGTCCACTGTGTTTTATCGAGGGCAGGGTCAATGCAGCTAGCTATCAGGAGATTTTGGAGCACTTCATGCTTCCATCTGCTGAAAAGCTTTATGGAGATGAAGATTTCATTTTTCAGCACGACCTGGCACCTGCTCACAGTGCCAAAACCACTGGTAAATGGTTTACTGACCATGGTATCACTGTGCTCAATTGGCCTGCCAACTCTCCTGACCTGAACCCCATAGAGAATCTGTGGGATATTGTGAAGAGAACGTTGAGAGACTCAAGACCTAACACTCTGGATGAGCTAAAGGCCGCTATCGAAGCATCCTGGGCCTCCATAAGACCTCAGCAGTGCCACAGGCTGATTGCCTCCATGCCACGCCGCATTGAAGCAGTCATTTCTGCAAAAGGATTCCCGACCAAGTATTGAGTGCATAACTGTACATGATTATTTGAAGGTTGACGTTTTTTGTATTAAAAACACTTTTCTTTTATTGGTCGGATGAAATATGCTAATTTTGTGAGATAGGAATTTTGGGTTTTCATGAGCTGTATGCCAAAATCATCCATATTAAGACAATAAAAGACCTGAAATATTTCAGTTAGTGTGCAATGAATCTAAAATATATGAATGTTAAATTTTCATCATGACATTATGGAAAATAATGAACTTTATCACAATATGCTAATATTTTGAGAAGGACCTGTATGTGCCATAATTCACATAGAATAACATTGAGTTAATTTATTTATCTATATCACAATTGACCATTTTGACATTGTTCTGTAAGTTTCTCACCTTAACTCAAAGTTTCATAAAGCAAGTTCATTTTGGCTTATAAGTCACATAAAAAAGTGTTTTTTATTTATTTATTTATTTTTATTTTTTTTGTGCATATATTCCTGCCACTTTGTTTGCCATCTTAAAACTTCTGACATTGCTGTTCATTGATGACTGAAATAATAGTGGCGCTTTTCTCAGTGTTGTACTTTATGTTAATTTTAAACTCTATTTATTCATCATTTTACGGTCCTGGACTTTTTAAAGGATCCTATTCTGACCCAGAAAGGATTTCAGCCCTGGAAAAGCTCTCACACCTGTTACAAAATATCAAATTGCAATTTTGAAAGCAATATGTCATGTTGGAATAACAACATGCCTGTTTGTGCCCTCAATTTCAAGTTTGTGACATGAAATCACAGCCTTTGGTATTTGGGCACCATCAATAAGACAGATAGTGTATGAAACAAGATGGGAGCATCGCTGCATTGTCTTGATGTCAGTCAACAGGTTTCTGCTTCAATAAAGAGGACAAAATCATCCTGAGAAGCAAATTGAAACTGAGTCTTAACGTTTGCAGGGGTTAACTTAAAACTCAGGGAAACAGCAGAGATTCTGACTGAAAACTATTGTTTCTGAGGCTGTTAAGGTGGTTTTTCTATTTTTCCTTTCATTTAACAACAAGGAGTTTGGCTCTGTTTTTGCTTTGAAAATGTATTGCAAAATGTTCTAGCTGCCAAAATGATTGATATAGTTTGTTAAATAAGTCGTTGCATCAGTAGCTTACAGTCATTTCTGTCTTAGCAAATACATTTGTTAGATGGAAACATGACAGAAAAATCTTTTAGGACTGCATATCTTTATATCAGCATAGTTTGTTACATTCCTACATGTATGTTACAACATGCATTACACAGAGCTGTCTATTGTCCATGCGGGACTTCACAGAATTCATGTAACTTTTACTGACCTTTTACATTTTTAATGAGCTCTTTCTCTGCTTTACTTAAAAGGTCACACTGATGCTTTTGCATAATTTTGCAGATTTGCTGACATTCTGCTGACAAACCAAGATTTACTTCGATAAATCCGTGTTGGTGTTAATCTTACATGTCTAATTTAAATGAAAGTTTGTTCTTGTGCCAGCGTAGCTGAGTGAGGAGATGTGACATTCACGACTTCTTGCGGATAAACTCCATGATGGCAGTGTCGTTCTCTATGATGTATAGCCTACATTGATTTTCGTACTCAACTGTAACCAAACCAGGAGTCAAACAAAGGCCAGCTTTAATGTAAAGAACACTGAGATCAGCTTAAACATTAAATCCCTGACAAGTAAGGGGAATAACATATTGGTTTATTAAAATGGTCCTGTCAAGTAGTGGTAGAAAAAAGGCCATGCTTAGTTTGTTTTAGAAAAAGGTAAAATCGGTCCTGACGGACAAGACCCGACCAACAGTGCCTTGCAAAAGTATTTATATTCCTAGAGTTTTTTCACATTTTATCAGTTTACAGTAACATATGTGGGCTGCACAGTGGTGCAGGTGGTAGCACTGTTGCCTTGCAGCAAGAAGGTCCTGGATTCAACTCCCAGCCGGGGAGTTCATGTTCTCCCCATGCATGCATGTGTTCTCACCAGGTACTCAGGCTTCCTCCCACAGTCCAAAAACATGTTGGGTTAATTGGTCTCTCTACATTGCCCTTAGGTGTGAATGAGTGTGTGCATGGTTGTTTGTCCTGTGTGTCTCCGTGTTGCGGAAGTGGTGGAAGCATCATGTTGCCACCACCAAGGGAAGCTGGTCAAAGTTGATGGAAAAATGGATGGGGCTAAAAGAAACCCTGTTAGAAACTGAAAACCTTGAGACTGGGTGACGGTTACACTTTCGACAAGGCTGTGACCCTAAATATTCGGCGGGTGTTATGGTGTCCACACTTTGAAGGACCAAATCTGTTTAAACTGCACAATCAGGACCTTTACCATTTCAGGTGGTGGTTTTAAATATGAATGTCCCGATAAGGATTTTTTTGACCCAGACACTGGGATGAGCCATTAAGAATTAACCACTTGCTAAAACTGAGTTCCAATCCAAAACTTTAATCCATGCGATTTATGTTTAAAAACTCCGTACTGTAAAACAGCACATCACACTTTTAATCAGTATTACATCGAACTCACTCATCCAATTACATTTAAAATTGTGCATGGTCTCGTATCCATTTTTGAGTTTTTGTCGGTGAGCTCCAACATGGTTTAACATAATTAGTAAAACAACTTTTTTGTTCTGTCAATGCAGCAACTAAATAGGAAAAGCTTGACTCGACAAATGTAGCTACAGTCCTCAATAAACTGGTGTCTTGCTCTTGCTAACAATGTTTCCAGAGAGAGTGAACATTCCTATGTTTGTACAATTAATCTGTGTTTTGATAAACAACAACGATAATTTAGCTTGTGTTATTTAAATGGAAGACATAACTTTCAGAAATAGCTGTTGTTCTGATTCACAAAGTTAGCGCTTTGCTTTCAACACCATAAAATGTAATGAACAGCATTTCAGTTGGTCTCTGCACCAATATCACTAATGGACCACTAATGATAAAGTGAGTAAAACAACCTAAATATCTTTAGAATACAGATGAATGCCACAATTTAAACCCTCCTTTATCCTGGCTTGGGATCCAAGATACTGTCTACTGATACTGTAAGCATTTTTGTGTTTGTTTTCTTGCGTTTGCTGTGGTTTTAAACTTTTTTTAACAGTTTTTTACTAACCATAGTAAATTAACTCAACAGTAAATTAATCTTTACAGTAATTTAAACACAGTGTGCACTAACAATCAAAATTAACCAAAAAGAAAAAGATGAAAAACATCAGTGGCAGTGAGAGAAATTTCTGGTAATTGTTCTGGCCCTGGAAGCATATGGATGAACATCTCATGCTCTGACTGCAGCTGGGAAGGAAGTCTGCAGACGGACTGGGCTACCAGCAAGTGCTTTGACATTGCTAGGGGGCCCCAGTAGCACTCGCTGGTTGTCGAGAAGAGTAAGGCTTACTTCCTATGCCCCAGTCCGTTCTACTAACGCCTCAACTACAAAGCCTGTGTGACATAATTTTTTGTCATCTTCTCCTTGCCACTAGGATCTGCTAGGACATCTGGATGCAACTTAGATTTTCGTGACTGTGTTGGCTGTGACAATAATACTCCGAGTTTGAGGATGGTCCCAAACACACAGTGGGGAATGAAAACAGTGGGTCAAATCACCACCAGAAGACAGACAAAACAACAACAAAATTGCTTGTTTTTAAGAAATACAGTGAGGAGAAATTTATTGTTTTCCTCGTGTAAATAATTTATCTTTCGGGGACAACAACAATAAAAACATTGCATTGATATGCTGATGAGAAATCATGATTCTTTCTTTTCAGGTCTTTGCTTCTTATCTTTGAAGTCAACAGCTTACAAACCAGCACATTATCACCTTTAAAGAGGTTTTAATGAAAACTGTTTCTCTTTGAGTAAAACACTGTTGTTCAAGTGAGCTAAAGTAGTACGAAAAACACTGCAGTCAGGGAGCTGCAGCTGTTAATTCAGTCTTTCACTTTAAACACCATTGTAACTGGTGAAAAACCTGTTAAAATGGGGAAAATCAAGATTTGTTATATCAAAAAAACCATCCTGTACATCCTGAAATAGAGTTTTGTTGGTTGTTCACACAAAAACGGGCTCTGGATGTTATAAATCAGCTCTACATAGTGCTGCCATATGGCTCACTGATGGTGTGGCTGACAAGTATTTGGAGTTAAGTTTGATCACGGAATCTAACGGAGATCACAAATGCTGTGACTGGGACCAGGAGACGATACATAGGATCAAATTGGGACATACCTAGCTTTAATTTTTGGTTTGATGTTAAGAAATGTGTGAATGTTTCAAGCACAAATTGAACAACACCTCTCTGAATGATCATTTGAAGCTGTGTAAGACTGTATACAACAATTTGGAGAAGCTAAAGCTGTTACACAACTTATTTAACAGAGCTTTTAATCACAGAAAGTAGCTTGTGTTTAGAATGGGCTGCGTCCCATCAAAACTAACTGATACAAATTGCATTATGTCACATTATTTATAACTCTTGACAGTGACAAAATGAAAAGATTCAACTCCTGTTTTGTAACTGCAGCTTTTTAGGCTGGAAGTCAAGACAGCCTTATGTCAATGGGGAATAAACCATGTACACAGATATCTACAAGATTATAAATGACACTGGTTGTAAAACAGTCCCCAGCACGCTCTACTAAGGATCAAATGGGCAGGGTCTCAGCATGCTATCAGCTTTGTTAATTCTGGCTATAAACCAAGCATCTCTAAAGGTCAGAGGGTGAAATGTTTGGGCTTTCAGGGAGACGCCACAGCCTGAGCGTGGCCAGGATTTTTATATGAGGTCTAACAGTGTTCCTGGTGCCTGTGTGGACAGCAGCGTTCCTCTCATTACTAACTGGTTTTCCACTTCTGCTCGAGACAAAAAAAAAACACTGAATTCTGTTTTATTCAGATGATTTAAATGTGGCAACTCCCTGATTTTAATGCCACCAAAACATTTCAGTTCTGAGAATTATGTCGTTTTAAATTTTTTAACCTTTCTCAGCAAATAGAACTTAGTATCTGCCAACAAAACCATATAGTAAAAGCTTGTTAGGAACTGGGAGGTTTACTAGGTGCCATATTTTATCACAACAATTTTTTTCTCTAGAAATAACCAAACTTTGGTTTATTAATGTACCCTAGCAAACAAAGTTTTGTTGTTTTTTGTTTGAAAAAAGGGAAAGTAGTGGTGGAGTACAACAGGGATTCTCAAGGTGAAAGAATAATTTTCTTGCAGGATTTGCACACTGGTCTCTGAGGTGGAAAAGGATGTATTAGAGTCAGCTAAATATTCCAGAATCATCAGATATCTGGTGTGATGCCAAAAAGTCAATGACACACGTGTCAAAAACATAACAAAAGAAAGGGATCAGCACTGTAGATACTATATACATTTGCATTTGTGGTTTCCTAAGAATATTACATAGCAACATACTTTGCCTGTAGTCCAAGCAAATTAGAATGAAAAGGCAACTCTTCACTAATTAATTTCAAAAGTCCAACATAAAATGCTGCGAACTTTAAAGTCTTTAAAAACCAAAGGAGCTTATGAATAACAAGGGGTACAAACCTAAACAAAGCCAGGAACAAGACACATGAAACAAAAACCAATAAAGCAGATAGAAAAGATTATATTACCAGAACCATGAAAGCAAAAGCAGGGAAATGAGAAGGACACATTAATGACTAAAATAAGCCTGAAAAATAGCAGCTTGTTCTGATTTTACAAGCATCACAACAAATGTCCAATTCACCCCTTCGCCAATAAAACCTCAATTTTTACCCATTTGTTTCTATTCTATCCCTTCGTCCTTTCATTTCCTTCCTGTAAACAAACCCTATTTGAACAAAATATACTTAACCATTCTGTATCAATTTATTTCTCTTGGTAGTTAGATATTTAAATGGAGACAAATAATCATAAGGATGCTCAAATCTCACTTACAATTTAATCTAATTGTAAATTATTTTCTGAATACTTATTAAACCCTATTTGCATTGATTGCAACTCTAATCTAGTTTGGGGCAGTTGACTCAAAGGATTAAAACATCGGATCAAACCAACAAATCTCTGAGCAACCTCTTGCTGGTGGATTTGATTTCTCAGCATAACATTGGCACATTTTCAACAGTAGACTCTGATTAGCTTAGCAAAAATACATTTAAAAACCATTGGTTTAGGACTCTTTACCCCATAAAAGCTAATGGGACCCTTTATTAGCTGAAACCTTTTTAGTGAGTCGCTTCTTGTAGCCATCTACAGTCTCTGACACTGGTCTTAAGAAAGTTTGCTTCACTCCCCACTTTCAGCCCTCAGATGTTTGAGGGTTTCTTCCCTATGGAGTTTTTTTACAGCTACATTCTTAAAAGAAGAAGCTGAGATTTGTTTTACTTATATTTATTTATTGGAAAAATAAGCATAGAAAATCTAACAGCTTACCGAAAATTAGGGGGAAAATTTCAAATGTATTATTAATCAATATCTACTTTCTTCTAGAAAAAATAGATAAAAATCAAGCCTAAATAATAAATAAAATAAACTAACAATAATCATGAGGAACCAGCAGTTGTTAAGTGTGAATGGTGAGCTGGGGCCTCCTTGAAGAGGAAAGGTGATTAAAACCTTAAAACCTATACAGGCATTTAATTCTCAGGTGTCAATAGATGATTATTTTAGATCAGCTTGGGATAAGCAGAAAGTGCCACTTCGTTTAGAAATGTGATGTGGTTTGAAATTCATAAGATCAACAACTTGAAAGCAAACTGTTAGGAAGTGTGAGATTTGTGTCTTATTGTCAAGCCAGTGAATTAACAGCAGCCTGGAGTTATTTCCTCTATGACGTCTGAGACTTCACAGGCGTAAGCGAGTTTATCCAGAATATTTCGCTATTTTACTCAACCATTGTTTGATGAGAAGCAAGTCGCATATTGGGGCTCGACGCGTGTTGGAGCAGTAGAGCATGCGACCCATATTCAGAGGCCTCAATCCTTGTCGCAGCTGTCCCAGGTTCAAGTCCTGACCCTGGAGGCCTATACTGCATGTTTACCTCTTCTTTCCACCCTACATCCTTTCAGCCAACTAACAAAAAATAAAGGCCACTAGCGCCACCAAAATAATCATTTTTAAAAAAGAAGCACTTTGAACATAATAAAAAAGAAGTCCATTATGTTGAAGCTGTTACATAATGTGCCGTGGCCTGTTATTCTCAGGTGAGGGCGAGGTGAGATCTTTCCTTGGCTTGCAAAAATCCATCTCTTAAAATGAGGAGTGATCAGATAGACGTCCTGATGCTATCTGTGAACATTTGCAAGTATTGAGACTGATTGCGCAGTTTGGTTCCACAGTGACAACAGAAGCTGCAGCATGAATGCTAATGAAGCAGCCACAAACAAAATGCCTGGGCTGTTTAATGAATGGCAAGAAAGCAATTCTGGTAGTAAAAACAATAGATAATGAGCTCATGATTCACTTTGAGAAATGTAAAAGCTTCATTAAGTTAAACAAGAACTCCATCAGGCTGAGAACATAGCACAATTGTTTTTTCCCCCCTCTGAGATACTGATGTGATAAAGCAGATAGTGTGCTTTAACACTGCGGCTTGAAGGCTAGCCTTTTCTGCTCTGCCTAATTGAGAGGCTGCTTCAAAGGAATAATTTCTTTTAAAAAATGTTCAATAACAATGAGATAAGAGACTTAGAGTACTCTTGCCCGCTTTTTTGTTTATTTGGCATGCGTTTTGGCAGGCGCCTCCACAAACTCCACTCCAGGGTGGTGCAGTGGATAAAGGGAGAAGAACATGCTCTTGGTGGAGAGGACTGGGGAGGGAAATAAGTCTTATCAGCAGTTGAGCTTTTACCTGAGACGTGCACCTGCTGGCTCAGTGTGTATTCACCATACATATGATCAAATCTGGAACAACTAGGGCTATGGCTTAAATATTACTGTTGATGTGTTAAAAAAAATGACTTTTCATTGGTTGAGTGTGATTGTCTGAAGTCACTAAACAACTAAAAATACTGTGAGTGAGCTCTGCTTTCTTGTGCTTTTTTTTCCATCCGACTAGTTTCACTTCACATTGGATATCAGAAGAGAACGTTTCTTTTGTGCTCTAAAATTTTTATCTTTTTTTAAAATTAATTGTAGCATAATGCAGAGAGTTTGCTATGAAGATAAAATCACTGTCAGCTATCAGTCAATTTTACCAATCCGTTTGTTTTGCTTTCAGCTCAATGTTTTTGTTCACTTTCATTTCCTTCTTCCACGGTGAAAGTATAGGTGCTTATATCTGATTTTTAAAGGCATCTAGAGTGCATTGAACTTTTTGCATTTTGTCATGTTACAAACACAAAATGTAAGGTGTTTAAAGGTAACAAAAGTTAGGGATAAAGTTTTGAAGATGTATACATCTAATGGAGCACCGTACAGTCCATTATCCACAAACAAAAACAGTATGGCATAACTGCACACCTAATAAGACATGACTGTCCACCTAAACTGACAAGCTGGGAAGGAAAACATTAACATTAATCAGCCAAGATTCCTATGGTAACTCTTGAGGAGCTGCAGAGACCCACAGCTCAGGTAGAGGAATATGCTGACTGGACAGCCATGAGTCATGCATCCGCAAATCAGGTCTTTATGGAAGAGTGGCAAAACAACAGCCAAAAACACAAATTTGCAGTTTGACAAGCCATGTAGGGGACACGGCAAATACGTGGAAGAAGATGCTATGTGCGCATGAGACCAAAGCTGAACTTCTGGCTGACATGCAAAACGTTGTGTGTGGCTGAAAACTAACTGCACCTACCTGCCTTGGCTTGAACACACCATCCCGTTTGGGAAAGTTTACTTTACTCCATGGAAGAACGCAATGAAAGTAGCTGGGACAGGGAAGTTAGCCAGTTGTCATGAAAAGATTAATGGAGCTTAATATAAGTAAACCAATTAGAGGCTGCCAAAGACTTCAGAGTGAGGAAGAGGTTCAACTTCCAACAACCCTAAAGGTAAAACCAGAGCTACAGTTTAATTGTTTAGATCAAAACATTTTCACATTGATTGTCTATATACGGTGTCCTTGAGTGTCTAGAAAGGTGCCTTCAAATTTAACTAATTATTATCATTATTGTTATTATTATGTGTTAGGTGTTAGAATGGTCCAGTCAAAGTCAAGACCTAAATCTAAATAAGAGTCTGTGGCATAATTTTAAAATTTATATTTACAAATGCAGTCTGAGTGAGTTCGAGATATATTTTACAAAAAATATCGGTCTTTAAATGTGCTAAGCTAGTTGAGACATTCCCCCAAAAAATTCCATCTTAATAAAGAATTCTTACCACTTTTCAGATTTTAATTTGTAAAAAATTTTGAAACCATGTATAATTTTCTTTCTATTTAAATTATGCACTACTTTGTGTTACTCTAATACCCTCTGCAGTTTTTAGTTGTGACAAAATGTGAATACTTGCTAGACACTATTTACTGACAGGTTAGTCATTTCAGTCATAAAAATTACTAGCCGTGGTAGCGAGGTAGCTTTTGGTTTCACAAAAGCAGCTCTGATGTATCAATGAATACACTTTATCTTTGTGGAAACACTGAAACTGCTTGTATTTCTTAACCTGAATGTCAGATTAAAAATTTTTCACTGGCTTTACTTCAAGAAACTGAGGTAATAATTTCCATGGAACCTGTTAAGTAACTCCAAATCTACAGCTATAGACCTTGTGCAGCTGACAACAGAGAATCATGTGATCTATATTTACCTGCCAAAGAGGTGGAGGTAAAAATTTGTTATTTAATGTTAATTTATTGGGTTAGTTATTTGATGCCAAATTCCATGAAATTGTTTCTTTAAACTCCAAAGAACAAAACAAATCTGCCAATTCATCATTTCCTTGACAACGATCCCGGATGAAGAGACAAATGGGTTGAGGTGATCCAGACGGAAAAAAAGGAGCTAGGACTTGTGGTTATTCTTTGTTCTGGGTAGGTCTTGATAAACTTATAAATGATGCTTAAAATTACGTGTTTGCAGGTGTAAGGACTTGAGCAACGTAGGACCCCAGAATGTACACGAGCAGGCAGCATTACGGTAGGTGAAAAAAGATTTAATTAACAAAAGCTCACTCACAGAAAGAAGTAGGAACAAAACAACAAATGGGCAGGCAAGACAGGCATGGCATGACCCAAACAAGACATGAGCATGATCTGAAAGCAAGGCATGAACATCATTTGAAAATGATTCTGCAATGAATAACTGAACAGGTGTGTATTTATGGAGCGTGACCAGGTGAAACAAGAAGACAGATTAACTAGGTGCAGGTGAACCGAATAAAGTTGATTGACAGGACAAAACGTGGCTTGAGCAGAACGGAAACTCTTGAATACAAACTAACAGAAACTAGAAAAACATGAAACTAAAGCATATCCAGGAAAATAACAGAAGCATGATTCAAAAACTTAATTGTGAAACAGACCAACAAAACCCAAAAACACCCACAAATCATAACAGCAGCTAGTCTGTTTCCTGCCTGTTTACTTTTTTAAATGTTACAAACTAATCTAGCTAGTGTCACTGTACTTAGGTGAAGAGAGAAGAAAAATCTTTAATGTACTTACTTTTTGGTATGTTTTACAATTTAAATATCAGTACATCCTTGTTGATATCCATATCTATTTTTTCAAGCAGACAAAGTCTCTGCATAGCATGCATAAGACCAGATAATGATATGATTGGGTCAATGCTGTCACCTTTTAGTGGCAGTTGTATGGATGCTGTTTCCATATGGTGTGTATGGTGTTGTAGAGCTGCAGAATTTGTTAACATGCTCAAAAAACTCTGTGGCAGCCTGGTTTCTCTGGTAATCAAATTATATATGCTACAGCGTTAAATGCATAGGAGTGCGATAACAGAGCGTTTTGTACCTAAAGCAGCATATTCCAATGACACTGAAAGGTAAAGGGGCAGTAATAGTGTGATGGCGACAAAACCAGAATTCAGAATTTTTTTTTTTTACAAATAATTCAATTTTAAAAACTATGGGGTGTAGCGGTAGAGCGCACGACCCATATGTACAGAGGCCTCAGTCCTCAACATAGCTGTCCCTGGTTCGAGTTCTGACCCTGGAGACCTATGTCTACCTATGTCTTCACCCTCTCTCCACACTACTTCCAGTCTGCCTACATTGGATAAATAACAAAACTAAAGGCCAGTAATGCCACAAAACAAAATTAACATTAACACAAAACATTGCCTTCTTTGGGTCACTTTTACCAGTGCCAGGGTTGGATAAAAGGAGGGTTTGAATTAAAATCCAAGAACAAATCAATAGAAAAGGAATTCCCAGGGAAAAATGTTTTTTGAAAACTTTTTATTCACTTTTTTTCTCTCTAAGTTATTCATCTAGTTCAAGCAGCCTTTTTTGTCTTGATACAGAAATGTGCTATATAAATTAACTTGCCTTGCCTTTAAAATTGTATGAAAAGTGTTAATAGGCAAATTAGATGGGGGCATCTTTAAGCAACTTCTAACAACATTTCATACTACATGCTTTCTTTTCTGTGGAGAGGATTCCCTTTTTTGCGTTCAACACAAAAGAATCAGATTAAAGTTAGAGAGAAATGACTTGGTGCATAAATATGGATGATCCTATTATTCATTCATTTTCTGTTTGATTCAAAGACACCATTTCTGAAACAGAGTTTTCAGTTTTATGTGTAATAGTCCTTAGAAAAAAATGTAATCAGTCTAAGTCTAAATCTAAATCGACAGTTCAGACCTCAAAGAAGGCTGAAAACCGGTATTGGCCCGGAACTGTCTGCTAAATAGCATCTCTAGTGAAAATTAAGATGTAGGGAACCAAAACCAATCCTGAAAGCTTTTCCCAGATTAAAACTATGTTGTCACCCTTGTCCTGACTGCTGATCTTATTTACTGGCTCCAGCACAGAGCTTTGTTGACAGAACTTGTTGAAGTTAGCTGTGATGTGTGGTGGATCATAGTTCATCAAACAACCCACTACAGATATTCTTTTTCTTTTTTTGTCTGTTGTTTTCTAAACAATTTCCTCAGATAATTTTGCAGATGTTTCTGTGCATATAAACATCTGGCACATTTGGTTAGTGTCAGTCTTGTTTGGCACAGACAGTAACTATTTGCAGTGTTTTATCTTGTTATCAGTTGTAGCCGATAATTTCTCCAAATGTTGTTGTGTGAGGGAATGATTGGCCCCGTGTCCCCGCTGTGTGACCAAGATGAGTGCTATTGAAGGGAGCGTTAATGCAAACCAGATGTTAAACTTGTGTCCTCAAAATGAATGGGCCTATTGGGAAACCGAAGCAAGTCTCAGGGGACATTCCACTGGAGGCTAAGCTGATTGGTTCATATTGAAACAACATGGCCAAGATAAACTGGGATTTCAAGAAATGGGGTCTCTGGACGCTGGAGTCTAAAATAAATCGTTAGGGCTAAAGGAGGAGCTTAGCTCATCCTCTAAGGAAAACAGTGCATTTTGCAGATGACTGACACACATGATGACTGTGGCGCCAGGCAACCTCAGTCTACAGCCCAGTTGTGGGCTGCATGGGAAGTGGAGAGCATCAGGAGCCATGCTTCTTTTGTGCTGATGTCACAAAGCTGCAGGGTATTACTTTTTCCAAATTGTTGTATTTATTTTCCTCTCACGACTCCTTTTTGGCTGGGAGAGAATTTGAGCTGAAATGGTCTCGTAAAGACAAAGAGCGCTCTTTTGTTCATAAATTCAAATGCGGCGTATTCTTTTAATCATGCGTAAATACATCAAAGATGTGTGATTTAACAAACTTTGCCTTGTAAGCAGAAATATAGCTTGATTTATTTACTCTTTAACACAGTTCAGTGTTATTCACAACTACATTATTACATAGTGCTTTGAAAAAATAGCACTTTAAATTCACTTTGTTGCTTTTTGCCTCAGTGATGACCAGCTATGAGCTGTGATCAATTACAAACCGCATGCTTTAATGAGAGTAAGATGTCAATCTGCTTTTTTAGGCAAAGAGGTTATATAAATGTGCTCAAAAGAATTTTACAGAACCAGAAAGAGAGCATGTTCCACCAAACATGCAATATGATATAATACAATAAAACCTGATGTATTTATACTCATTAATTTATGTTTATTTTATTGGCATATTTACTTTTCCTGTCAGGGTCTTTAAATGGTGGCTTTTTTGAAGTGGGATTCTGTGGTGTTGTTAACGGCTGTCATTATCCTACCTGCAGTAATTAAGTATTTCTGAATGGACTTTGTTTGGCGAAACAGAAAGAAGTCGAGCTAATGACTTAGCTTTTTTTATTTTTTATAATGCATACAAAATGTATCCTTTTGATTCTGATAATTACATTGGACCAAAAGCCAAATGTATCATATATGATACAAATGATACAAAAAATGGAGAAAACCAGACAATGTGTCAAATTTGTATTGTTTGTTTTGTTAAAAGCATCAAATAAACATTTTATTCTTTGTATCTGAATTTTCTGTCGATTATTCTTTTATCCGAAAGGTGAAAGCTTCCAATCCCAACTATTTCATTGCTTTTCATTGAAAAGCTATTTTTTAAACATTGACCCCTGATGTCATCTTTGGATATTTATTTAGAAAATGTGGTTAGAAACACTGAAGCCAATGTTGGATGGTGTCTGTTTATATTAATGTTCTGTTTTAGAATAGAGTTAGTATGTTACACACAACTTGAACATAATATTCTAAATCTGTTGTTAAAACAAAATAAAATGTATATACCTGTTGATGGAACTTTTTTTTAATCAAATGTAGTTGCTGCAGTTGTTCTAATTATATTTTCCCACTAACCAAGTTAAACGTATAGGTGCATCTCAATAAATAAGAACATTATTAAAAAGTAAATTTATTTTAATAATTAAATTCACAAAATGAAACACATTATATAAATTTACTACACACAAACTGATTTTTTAAGCCGTTCTTGCTGTTAATACTAATGATTTTCCGCTTACAGCTAATAAAAACAAGACATCGGATTTCGAAGATTAGAAGATTGCATTAGACCAATAAAAAAGATATGAACACAGAAGTGTGGGCTTAATGAAAAGTATGTTTAATACCTGCTTGAACGTTCTTATATTCAAAAGGTACTTTTAATCTGACAAGCAAGCCTCATTGAAACCCGTATTACAATTTAATAAGATGTACCTGTAAAATAAAACAAAAAATGGTGGGTATTGAAATACGAAAGCATCAACCAGGCCATATGTTTTATATATCCATTTGGTTCAACATGATCGCTGAAGACATTTGATAATCTGGCCATTTTAGTTGCCCCAGGTCCTCTTCACAAACTGCTTCAATGTGCTTTATTACTGCCTGAGTTCCTGAAATCTATGCAGTGCACTTGCATACAGCTCCATATAGAGTATAATAAAACATCCCTGAAGGAGGTATTTGATTAAAAACATGGAAAAAATAAGAAAATAGAAATGGATGTACTAAAAAAAAATGCCTGGCAGTTGCCATGCGCCTTTTGTCATGCAACTATAGACGTGCGTTGGTTAGATTTCCGCTTACAAGAAAATAACAATAGATATATATACTTTGGCTGTGGCTGCACAGTGATTATATTTTTCTAACTCTCTGTTTCAGTTTTATCCAAACCGACATTATCTACAGCTGATAAAAACTTCACAGAACCTCACTTAGAAAATCAGCAATATCCCTTTAAGAATACACCGGTGCATTGATATTTCCTTACTTAAAATGGAATTTGGTTGTTTGAGCCTCCTTTGTTCTGGCCAGAAAGCCTGGGAATATAAAAAAAAAAACTCAAGGTCACAATAGTGGCATTTTAATTACCATCAGCCAGTCTTGAAGGCAGTGGCTGGTGCCATGTCTTCCGGTGCTCTGAGATGTCAGGCTCCACAAAAACACATCTAAAAAGAGAAGCATGCTTCCACACAATAGCTGGAAAACAGGAGTGCGGCTGTGCTTTCCTCTGTCAGTGGACTGCTTAGGCCTGTTTTGTAAGCACTTCCATCCTGTGAAAGCCCCCCTGGTAGACCTCCACCTGCTAGCTCGTCGCGCGTCGGCCACAACTTCTCAGAGAAAAGTGAGCCAGCCTCTCCCCCTCATTTCACTGGCGCCAGTGCTCAATGGGCCCTGCACTTTGATTATTTGTGTTAACAGTTAATTTAGCACCACAGACACATGTGCCAAAGCTGGCTTCACTTCCTCATGCATCACCAACAAATGTGACTTTTATGAGTTCCTTTTCACAGGGCCACCACCCTCCCCCCAACCTCCCCTCCAGATAAACTCGCCCTTCTTTATTCACCCCCCTCCCCTCCCCTCCTCAACACCATCTCCTCACCTCGTCTTGCCTCCATTCCCCCCTCTACCCCATCTCGTTTTCCAAACCTTCCGCCTCCGCTCACTTATTTCGTTGGTTCAGCCTTAATCTCTTCCACATCTTGCCCGGGAGAGTTATTTCTGGCTCCTCTGTTTCCAGTGTTTGCAGGATTGTACATACGATTCATATCAATTTATTCATCGGTTAAATACCGCAACAAAGCTAAACTGTTGAGTTGCACCCGAAAAGAATGCTCGTTCTCCCCCCCAGGAAGGGTCCTCTCAACAACTTTTTGAGCAGTTTTTCCACTTGGATCTGAGCTTATGCAAACAACCACTCAGGAGAAAGGAGAGAAGTAACATTTTAAAACAGAAAGCTTGCTTAAAATGAAATTTGAGATCTAAAACAGTGCAATGTTGTTTTGCTTTAATGAAAAATGTAGCCATCATCCACACTGGTTGGCTATAACGAATAAAGTCAAACCTGATAGTTTGACCCAGCACATTTGAACATGAGGTAACACAAGAATAAAATCTGGCCTTCATAAGATGATCCGTTCTGAATCCCAAGAGGAGCCACAGTCTAGAGGCTGGTGGGAAAAAGAGCTCGGCAGACTTTGTCAGTGCCTAGTTAGTGTCGACATTGATACTCACAGACTGGGAAAGAACAGTGCTGAGGAAGCACAAACTAGCCACACACCAATGAGCTCATGCCAGGACTATGCAAGCAGAGGGCCACAGGAGCCATGGAAATATTTGGACATCTTTTCTGCTCTCCCAGCTTGTCTGTGCAACCCAGTGCATCATCTTCTGTGGTTGAGAGGCAGTTTCAAGTGGCCAGAGGCAGAACCTAAAAAGGTTGCTTTTTTTGTGTGTGTATGTGTGTCTGACTGCACTTTTAGCCACTCAGCGGGAGCAAATTGCCACTGCATCCCAACACCACAGATTCTTCTTCATTAAATCTCCATCCGTGCCATGAAGTGTATCATGGCTTCAGCATTTATTTTTGTGCAGTTGTCCGCAGTATATGCACTTTGACAGCCTGTTTTCAGACATAGTCGGTCACTGTCAGTATCTTAAAGCAATTTCACTTGGACAAACATATAATTTTCAATGTAAACCTGACGATTCTTAAGTCTTTGTTCTGATAGGTTTACAATTAGACAGAACAACTTTCCAGAACATGACAGCTAATCTAATTATAAATAAGTCAACATGTCAGCTAATTTACACCAGCATCTCCTTAAATGGGTTGCAGCTGTCCTGTACAGTATATACACTCCTTACATGGTTGGGGCTCCTTTTGCATGAATAACTGCGTCAGCCATGGCATTGAAGGGATCAGCCTGTGGCTCCCCTGAGATATTAAGGAAGCCCAGGTTCCTTTAATAGCTGCATTCAACTCATCTGCATTGTTGGGTCATTAAAGCAGGTATTGGTTCTTTTGACAGGGTGACCAGGTGCCAAGTCCCGCTGGAAAAGACAATCGGCATCTCCATCAAGCTTGCAATAGCTATCCTGGTAGATTCCAGCACTAACCTTAGACTTGATGAAACCCAGTGGACCAAAGCCAGCAGATGGCTTGGCGCTCCAATTTATCACTGACTGTGAAAACTTCCTTCTGGACCTCAAGCAACTTTGATTCTGTGCTTTTCTGTCCTCCAGACCCTGGGACATTGTTTTTTTAATAAAATGATACAAATTTACTCTCATCTTAAAGGAGGACTTTTGCCCACTAAGCAACATTCCAGTACAGTTTGTCCTTAGCCCAGTTAACATGTTTCTGACGAGGAACACGAGGAATGCAACAGCTATGGTTCGTGTTCTGAAAACATCTGTGTGATAGCTCAGCTTCAGTCCACGTTCATGAATCTCAAGCAAACTCTTGAATAGACTTTGTTTCACAATCGGTTCAAGGCTGCAGTTAGGCCTGTCGCTTGTGCGCCCTTCTCTCCCACACTTTTTTCTTCCACTCAACTTTCATTGCTTGGATACAGTACTCTGTAAACAATCAGCTTCTTTAGCAAATGGCCTTTTGTGGTTTATTCTCCTTTGGGTTGATGTCAGTGATTGTATTCCCAAAGACTGTGTAGGCCACAACATAACATTTCTGTGTAAAAAAACCCCTTTTTTATTAGTCTTGTGTAGTATCATAATATTCTGAGAAACTGAATTTTGGCTTTTCGTTAGCTGTCTTGTCATCAAAATTAACAAAAAGAACTGCTTCATAAACATCACTAAGTGTAATAAATCTAACATGACTTTCACAATACCTGAAATAAATTAACTGCTGAATGATAATCTAGTTTATTAAGCTCCTGTAATTTATTGTGACTGCTGGTTTATTAAAGCAGCAGCTTCAAGTTGACTACAAAATTTAAAGCAAGGCCCTCCAAGTAGGTGCTGTGAAGAGGGCCATGTTGAGTCCTTGTTGCTCGCTGTTATCTGGGCGAAAGGATAGAAAGCCCTTCATGCATTCTTATGTAGCCCAAATGCCACTGGAAATTTGCTGCTGTGTTTACTCCAAGGTACAGTCACTGCTCTTACCAGGTAGCGGGCTGCCCTAATCTTCACGAGAAGTCAGGTGTGACCACAGTATTTATGCTTGACATGCTGAGGAAATTTAGGGCTGCTGCACAGACAAGCTTAACAACTGTTGTGTGTCCATTTTTAGGAAAGGTTGGTGTGAAAGTATGGTTAAATGTGTTGAGGTGTAGACAAAAATTTAAATAAACTTCACAATTTCTGCCAAGAAAAGTAGTCAAATATCCAGCTAGAATCATACCAGAAGCTTGATGGTTACAAAATCATTAGCTCAAAGTGTAACTTGCTAATGGATATTTATCCCAATATTAATTGAGTGCCTGCAAAGACAAAGGTATGTTTTTGCTGTTTTTGCTTTTTGTCACACTTACATTTTTCAGAATATCAAACATATGTTAATCAGACAAAGATAGCCTGAGTAAATACAAAGTAAAGTTTTAAAATGATGATTTAATTTATTAAGGGAAAAAATGCAATCCCAACCAACCTGGTGTGAGAAAAAAATCCTACCATAAACCCAATAACTGAAGTTAAACTGTTTTTTTTTTATTTCAGTCACATTACATTACAAGGTTTTTAGAGCATTAAAGGCTCTAAACCTGCACTTTTTCACATCGCTGTATTTGAGCCTGTATGTATCATTTTGACCCTGAGTAGACTAGCAGAAATCTACAATATATTAGAATGAATGCACTCTTCAGCTGATCCAAAATGCTGCAGCTGGGCTTTTAACAAAAACCAAAACGTTTGAGCATATCACTCCTATCTTAAACTCTCTGGCTTCCAGTTCAACAGTAAATTGATTATAAAATACTACTGATTGTTTACAAAGCGTTAAATAGCATTGACCCTTCCTATGTTTCTGAGATGCTCATAGATTATATCCTGGACAGACCTTTAAGGTCTTCCTGTAAGTGTCCTCTTGTTATACCCGGAATCAACTCTAGATCAGCTCTCGGTTCTTTTAATCATTATGGTCCTGTCCTCTTCCACATCGCCTCAGATCAGCTTCCACAGTGTCTAGTTTTAAAAGCAAATGCAAAACATTCTTATCTTCTCATACTATTAATTAGGCTTATCTAATTAATTTCAGAAAGTTTTATCCTCTTTATTATTTAACTCTTAAAATTTAAATCTTCACTTCATTTACTTCCTGATTTTATGGGATGTTCAGTCTGCTGTCGTAATCTCTATGTACTTGCTTTTTATTTGCTTTAATATGTTGTTTTGGTTGTTTTTATTTTTATATCATTCCTAGCACATTGAGTCTACAATTGTCAAATGAAATCCATCCATCCATTTTCTATACACTCTCCTCCGTATAGGGTTGCGGAGCAGCTGTTGCCTATCTCCAGTGATCTATAGCCAAGAGGCAGGGTACACCCTGACCAGGTTGCCAGTCCATCACAACACAGGACAAACAAACATGCACACACCCACTCACACATAAGGGCAAATGACAGAGATTTACCTAAGAGTCATGTTTGTGGACTGTGGGAGGAAGCCGGGGTACCCAGAGAACCTACGCATGCACGGGGAGAACATGCAAACTCCATGCAGAAAGACTCCAGCCGGGAGTCAAGCCCAGGACCTTCATGCTGCAAGTCAACAGTGCAACCAACTGCTACCAACTGTGCAGCCCTTTATTGTTTTATATATATCTATATATATATCTATATATATAGATATATATATATCATTCCTAGCATAGTGAGTCTACGAATGTCAAATGAAATGGGGTCTATAAATAAATTTGACTCGACTTAAAGTTGTAAACTCATTTTATTGTGGTCAAACAACAGTTAAAATGCATCACTGAAAGCCAAAATATGACAAAGAACCTCCTTTTGATAAGCTACTAAAGCTTTTTTTAAACACCAGTTTGTGTTTTGAGTTTTTTCAAAGATAACCTGGAGGAGTGCAGAATGGAAACAAATGTCTGCAGCAAGTCTCTTACTTCATGGGGAGGTTTTCTACTTAGCCTACTGATAAAATAACTAAAAGATACAATCCAGAGCATATAGTGCAAGTGATTTTTTTTTTTTTTAGATGACTCCTTAACTAATATGTTTAGATATCCGTGTTAAAACAAAGAACTAGTTCTGTAAATCTTCACATTGTCAACGGTGCAAAACATGATTTTCACGCTGTACTTTTTTCACTATGTTCTGCCTCCTGCTCACTGTACACAGACACACCACTTCCTTCATCTTTACAGATGGAATGGACACACCTTAACACAACATTTTTCATTGTGAAACACTTTTGTGAGTAAGAACAGTGAGAAACTGGTGGAGCAAACTGTTCTCACATTTATCTGACCATTTTCACTGTGTGAAAATGACAAAAAAAAAAAATATTTTCAACTTTTATCAGGGCTAAATTTTTGAGAAATGTGCATCCATATTTAATTGATTTGCTTTGCTTAATTAGAAACTGTAAACATGGAGGTAAATTCCTGATCCAGCACATTCTAGCTGGTACACACCAACATTTATCTTCAATAAGAAGTAATAAAACATGACTGGTATAAATAACAAACTATGATAAAATATGAACACAGGTGAACTGACAGCTTCACTGGAATGATAAGTTTCAGCTGTGAGATTAATGATAAGGCATGGTGCTCTTCATCATGTCACAATGGTTTAAGTCAGAGAGGCTTTGAATTAAGGAACTCTGGATAATTTTTCACTCTGTTTTCAATCAACATCACATTTAGCTGCTCCGTCAGCCAGCGTGTCTTTCAGACAATTCATTTCTTTTCATTTTGTTACCACCAGCTGAAAAAATGACTCCGTTATTTAACTCTAAAATAACATGAGACAATGTGCTCAGCTGTGTTCATCAGAAAAAAACTGATGCATCAACCAAAATCGAAACAACGGTGGCAGTTGCCGAACGCAAATTTGTACCATTACAGACCAACTTGCACAATGCAGAATAAAAATCTTGACATTTAGCAGCAGTTCCTACATGAATGCAACCCTGGGGGAGCACCTCCTTTTGCAACCCCAAATCCCACCCCCCAGTCTCTAACGATTTTATTCACACCTCTCCCCCGAAGCCCTGCATCAGCAAAGCATCCAGTCTCAAACCATTTGCAAAAAAGTGTTGTTTTTTTTTTAAATATGGAGATTATGTAACCCCCAAACCTCACCCCTCAATGCTGCCCTGGGTAACTGTCCATGTTGCCTTTATCACAAACATTGATTGAGTGCATGGGGACAAGAAGACAACAGCATAAGTGTGATTTGCGTAATTAATTATGTATAATATCACACCGGCACTGTAAAGCCCTATAGCGTGTGTTGAAGAGTGACTCAGATAAGTTGAATTCTACATGGGCTTGGACTATTCTTGTATATAGTGTTAGCTTTCCTTAGATAATTAAGATTATTGCTGTCAAGCCAGCTCGTATGTTTTCTTCTTTATCTGATGATTGTGTTCGATATCAGGTAATACGATCAAGAGAAGTAATTAAAATTAAATATACAGTCCAAACCAGGTATTTAAATACCATGTACTGTCTGATATTAAATCGGACTAATTTGCTGAATTCCAGAATACTGAGATGTTTGGGGATTCAGAGGCTTCGTAAGCTTCTGATGGTTAAATTGCAACATTTAAGTTAAATGTTAAAGGAGCTGTGGATGTATTTTTAGATGCATCTCAAACACACTGCATCCCAGTGTGGCATCATTGAAACATCAAAAGAATTCAGCCAAGATATCAGAAGAAAAATTGTGGATTTCTTCAAGTCTGGCAGCATGGCTACTAAGAGAAGACAGAAAAAAATACCTAAAAAGCAACATGAAAAGCCAGATTACAGTCTACACATGCATTCAGGGACAAAGACCTTAATTTCTCGAGACATGTATTTGGCAATAATGAATATTGTTACATTTGGAGTGAAAAAAGGAAATGTTCAAGCCTGAGAACACCCTCTCAGCTGTGAAGTATTGGGGTGGCACCATCAGGTTGTGGAACTGAAGCAAGATCTCAAGACATCAGCCAGGAAGGTAAAGCAGTAGCATATTCTCACACTGGAAATGTTAAGATCTCACCTAATAAATATAATAATAATCTGTTTAAAAAATAATTAAAGATCTAGTTCATAACACATAACTTTGAGTAATAGGTACTTCCCCCCCATCCTACCATGGGACAACTTGTGTTTAGCCATCCTGATGTAATATGAAATCTCTTTTAATGACTGTTTAGACCTTTATATTTAGTTTATGTAGCGTAGTTTCTTTTGACTATTGTATTTGTATTTATTGTATTTATTGACAGAATTTGTATAGAATGTTTACTTAAACTTTGTATTGTTATTGTGTAAGCTTTCTGCTTGTTTTTAGCGAGAGCAATTTTCCATTTGTCCAGTGATAACGGATGAAAAATAGCCAATTGGCTAATTGCGGTGCATTTACAGCAATGTCAATTAACGTACATTGTCCCTGCCAAATAAATAATTAAAATAAAAATAAATTTTAAAATTAAATAAAAAATAAATAAATCAGAGTTTATGTATTCAGTAACGAACCAAACTCCCATATTAACATTGTTTTCTTAATCACTAGTGCTACCCCTCACAAATATCATATATACATTCAGAACAATATAAAGCTGAAAACAAATAAAACTGTCAATGCTGCAGAAGAACCCAATTTTTTTTTCTACCATGCAGAGCAAGGAGGATGGTAATGCGGGTAAAAAAAAACCTCGAAGCTAACTGGAGGAAAACTGCATCATATTTATCACTGTAAACTTATGCATCTACATTGATTTGATCATCATACTTTTTACACATCTTTTCCATGAGTGGCAATGGGTGTTGTGGATTTTACACTTGTCACAGAGTTAAGCTGGAATAATATTTTTTATATGATTAAATTCCAATATTTGCAACGAACAGACATTTGCTCACTAAATCATAATTTGATTGATCACACCTACTATTAGAGACCCTTAGGAATACACAGACATCCATTTTTGATTTGTGAGACTGGTACCAAATTTTAGAAAAGAGAAATATCAATTTAAGTTATTTCTGACACAGTTTTGGCTGGTGGTTCCATCCACCAAATCTTAAATGTTTAAGAAAAACATTATCCATACAAATGCTAATCAAGTGGATTAAATTGAGTGAAGCCAGTCAAATTATTCTCCTCCTAAATGAGTAATAAAAAAAAATTCTAAAGTGGCAACAAAAAGAAATCTGTTGAGGATGACAGTCTACCCACTAGGGTATGAGGGGGGTTGGGGGAATGTCACAGGGGAGTGCTCTCAGAGACACTTGGCTGAGCGGACTTCTGCACACAGCTCCGGGATTCCCTCCTCTTCCTTCCCAGTATTGTCCCACATCCTGCAGGGCCACATCTCCTCTCGTCGGCAGCCGACGCTGCTACAATAGCGCCGGCAGGCACAGGGGCATTGAGGGGTGACCAGAGGGACACCAGCAGTCGGCCTGACAGGATGTGACACACACTGTCAACAATTAATGAGTACAAAAGAAGCAGTTGACACGACATGACAGCGTAGCGCGGCACTTCGAGGCCTTAATGGCTCTCTGAGTGGCGTCCTCACACTCGGCTGTAATACTGGGAAACAAGAAGGGCCTGTGATGGCAAAGATGGGAAAGGCCACATGAGAGGTTGGATTCAACAGAAGGCTGCTGTCTTCACAAACCCTGGTTTTACAATTAGAATGAGAGGTGGGAAGCAATGGAATGCCGTATGTACAGGATCCTACAAAACTATTCAAAACCATTTAACTTTTTTACATTTTGCCACTCTACAACAACAAGCTTTCATGTAATTTTCATTTTTTATCAAATAAAAATCTAGGTTTGTATCCTGCCTCTTTTAACCTGATACTATTAAATAAAATTAAGTGCAATCAATAGACTTAATTAGTAAGTAAATGCCACAAACGTTTGTTACAAAACGTGCATAATAAAGACTAATCTGTCTTTATTATGCTAAGATGCAAATGACTTCAGACCGGGTTGGAGGTTTAGCTCCCAGAAGAACAGCAACACTAACCATACAGTCAAAGATACAGTACAGACCAAAGGTTTGGACACACCTTCTCATTCAAAGAGTTTTCTTTATTTTCATGACTAAGAATATTGTAGCTTCACACTGAAGGCATCAAAACTATGAATTAATACATGTGGAATTATATACTGAACAAAAAAGTGTGAAACAACTGAAAATATGTCTTATATTCTAGGTTCTTCAAATTAGCCACCTTTTGCTTTGATTACTGCTCCGCACACTCTTGGCATTCTGTTGATGAGCTTCAAGAGGTAGTCACCTGAAATGGTTTTCACTTCACAGGTGTGCCCTGTCAGGTTTAATAAGTCGAATTTCAAGCCTTATAAATGGGGTTGGGACCATCAGTTGTGTTGTGCAGGAGGTGGATACAGTACACAGCTGATAGTCCTACTGAATAGACTGTTAGAATTTGTGTTATGGCAAGAAAAAAGCAGCTAAGTAAAGAAAAACGAGTGGCCATCATTACTTTAAGAAATGAAGGTCAGTCAGTCCGAACAATTGGGAAAACTTTGAAAGTGTCCCCAAGTGCAGTTGCAAAAACCATAAAGTGCTACAAAGAAACTGGCTCACACGAGGACCGCCCCAGGAAAGGAAGACCAAGAGTCACCTCTGCTGCGGACGACAAGTTAATCCGAGTCACCAGCCTCAGAAATCGCAGGTTAACAGCAGCTCAGATTAGAGAACAGGTCAATGCCACAAAGAGTTTTAGCAGCAGATACATCTCTAGAACAACTGTTAAGAGGAAACTGTGTGAATCAGGCCTTCATGGTAACATAGCTGCTAGGAAACCACTACTGAGGACAGGCAACAAGCAGAAGACACTTTTTTGTTCTAAAGAACACAAGGAATGGACATTAGACCAGTGGAAATCTGTGCTTTGGTCTGATGAGTCCAAGTTTGAGATCTTTGGTTCCAACCACCGTGTCTTTGTGTGGCGCAGAAGAGGTGAATGGATGGACTCTACATGCCTGGTTCCCACCGTGAAGCATGGAGGAGGTGTGATGGTGTGGGGGCACTTTGCTGGTGACACTGTTGGGGATTTATTCAAAATTGAAGGCATACTGAACCAGCATGGCTACCACAGCATCTTGCAGCGGCATGTTATTCCATCTGGTTTACGTTTAGTTGGACCATCATTTATTTTTCAACAGGACAATGACCCCAAACACACCTCCAGGCTGTGTAAGGGCTATTTGACCAAGAAGGAGAGTGATGGGGTGCTGCGCCAGATGACTTGGCCTCCACAGTCACCGGACCTGAACCCAATCAAGATGGTTTGGGGTGAGCTGGACCGCAGAGTGAATGCAAAAGGGCCAACAAGTGCTAAGCATCTCTGGGAACTCCTTCAAGACTGTTGGAAAACCATTTCAGGTGACTACCTCTTGAAGCTCATCAACAGAATGCCAAGAGTGTGCAGAGCAGTAATCAAAGCAAAAGGTGGCTACTTTGAAGAACCTAGAATATAAGACATATTTTCAGTTGTTTCACACTTTTTTGTTCAGTATATAATTCCACATGTGTTAATTCATAGTTTTTATGCCTTCAGTGTGAAGCTACAATATTTATAGTCATGAAAATAAAGAAAACTCTTTGAATGAGAAGGTGTGTCCAAACGTTTGGTCTGTACTGTATGCAAAGAAAAGTTTGGATCAAAGCTTATTCATGTATTTGAAGGTCCAGTCAAAGTCCAGACCTGAGATTCTGTGGTAAGACTTAAAAATGGCTGATGTGACTGGGGTTGAGGTGTTTTTGCAAAGATAAGTGGACACAAATTTCAGTCTCCATATGCATAGAGCTGGTAGAAAGATACCCTAAAAGACTTGCTGCTGTAATTGCAGTGGATGGATCAAAGTAAAGAGGGGAGGCTTAATATGAGGATGCATTGCATGCACTTCAGACTTGTAAAAACAGTTATTGGAACACTAACCAGGAAAACTAACAGGCAAACAAAAGTTATTTGCATTAATTTAGCAAGACAATCAACAACAACATATTCGACTCATCATTTTATGCTTCCGAACAAAAAAGGAGCATGTTTACAAATAGAAGTTGCGCCCCTGGTTTATTCAGATATAGTCAGATGTGCAAAAATAATCATTTATATTAGCAACTTTCACAACTTTTTTTGCACCACAGTGTTATGGTTTGCGAGATATAGGACCCCAGAATGCAGACGAGCAGGCAGCGTGATGGTAAGTGAAAAAGGTTTAATAACAAAAACTCACTCACAGCCGGAGGCAGGAACAAAACAACAAACGGGCAGGCGAGACAGGCTTGGCATGATCAAAAAACAAGACATGATATGAGAACAAGACATGATCTGAGAAATGTTTCCGCGACGACTAACTGAACAGGTGTGTATATATGGAGTGAAAACCAGGTGGAGCAAGGAGACAGATTAACTTTGAGCAGGTGAACCGAATAAACTTAATTGACAGACAGAACAAAATGTGGCTGCGGCAAAAACAGAGACTCTAATATACAAACAAAACCAAACTTGAAAAAACATGAACAAGACTAAAACATGACCAGAAAAATAATAAACAAAAGCATGATTCAAAATCTAAGAAGAAGAAGAATAATAAACAAAAGAACGAGTCAAAACCTTAACTGTGAAAAACATAAGAAAAAACCCGAAACCAAAAACCAAACAACCCCAAATCATAACACACAGTCATTGGATGCTGAACTCGGGGCTGCTCGGAGACCTCTGGCTTTCCCAGTTGGAATTTCGAGGAGCGTTCTTGTTGTATTTCCATCTGGGTAGTCAGAAAATTTTCTTCTGAGTACAAAGAAAATGGACCATGTGTATCCTTTTCCTTCCACCTCCAATTAAGTGCTACTTAGTATTGGTATTTCACATAAATTGTTTGTAATGATACAAAATGTAAAAACATTGGGTAGAAATAGCAATGCAAATCAATATATGACTCCATCACAGGTATCTAACAAAGTATAGAAATAATTCAATCCTGCTATTCTGCATCCAGCCACAGCAGCAAAACTACATACACAGTAATGCATGAGTAATAGCTCAATTAGAGGCCACTCTGCCATCTAATGAGTACTTTATGATGTTGTGTATTTTGTGCCAATATGAATCTTTCCACCTAAAGTTGATGCCTATCTGCAGCTAGTCTATAAAGAAAATGACTTCACCTTCTTTTACACAAGAAAAACTCCCCACAAACTAAAGCTAAAATAAAAGTGTTGTCCTGAATAATTCCTCAGCAAACGCAGTTATTTGTCATAATATTTGTTTGGATGAGGGCTTATAAAGCACAGAGATAAAATATTTAGCAGACTTGCATTGATATTCCCTTTCCCCAGTGACTTCTCTGGCCTCGGTAATTGAACAAAAAGAGACGAATCTTTGCCTCCTCTGGCGTTTGCCAACTGTGAGCAGCAGCTTTCTCAATATTAATAATAATATTACTGATGGCACCAGCGAAAGAGAGGGATTAGTGCTCATACTGCTGGATGAGAAGTCACCGCTTGGCTGGTAGACATGTGGGATTTGACTTGACTTTTTTCTTTAAACGCAGCCAATGGGAAGCCAAAAATCTTTTTCATTTAAGAGCAATTAAGTGGATCCCAGAATCACTGGCTCCAGCACGCCGCCGAGGATTTTTTTTTTTCCCCCTGGTTTTATTACCCATTTCCTCTCTCTCGCGCCAGCAGAAGGAATGCTCACTTTTCTCTCACAAAGCCACACTTCCAACATCAGAATCACACAGGGACCACCATGATTAAGTGCAAGCCAGTGCTTCCCTAAACATGTGAGACATTATGGACCCCCCTCCTCTTCCAAACACTGGAGAAGTGTTGTGTTCCAACATTTATGTGAAGTAATTAAAAACATCCAGCAGTAATTTAATAGTTCTCACCAAGCAGAGACATGAAGTCTACACAGTTTTTCCTCTCTGTATAAATAACCTGGAATGCAGTGAGTACACAGACGATTTACCCTTCTTTTTTTTTCTTGCTGCTTTTTGCAACATTTTGCAACAAGCTCTGTTCTGTGTCAGTTTGACCCCAGACGAAGTCGTGCTTGGAAATTCATGTTCCAAAGAGAGCGTACATACATCATGGCCTGGCATTAGATGAAAAATAAAGGCTTTGCAGCAGCTCCGCGCTACTTCTGTGCAAATCTTGTATGCTTTCTTGACTACAGGGAGCATAAAATGACCCAAAGCTGTTGTGGCAGCATTGCGTTGGAAGGTGGATGGCCCTGTGGAGTGCATCTCAATGGCCACAAAGAGTAGCATAACAGACTTGTGACCCCAATCTGCATTTTTTCTCACAGAAAGAGTAGATGCCTTTATTTACAAAGCTGTTAACAAAAAAAAAAAATAGATACAAAAGCTGTTTTTCAAGCCTTGAAAATACTGTCTGTGTATTTAATTCGCTAAAGGAAACAGTAATAGACTGTTTTAAATTGTATTATTGTATACATTAATGCTGAAATGAACTAAATGTACTGCAATGCTCAAAAGCTAAAGTAATCAACCTTGGTTGAACAGTTACATATTTCTTGACATATGCAGCTGTTTGCCAGAGAGAAGTCTAGTTTTAAGGCAATAAATATTGTAGCTCTTTTTATTCTTTTTGACATTTAAAGTCATACTACATACAAATATGTAGCTTTCAGTTCGACTTGTACACCACTGGAATATAAGAAAGAAAATCAAATCCAAACAGATCCACATTCTTGTGGATATTTTTTTAATTCTGTTTGAACTAGATTTCCCATTCTGCAGGGAGGCCTCCAGAAAAGCAGAAATGGGTGGCCACATTTGATGCTGGTATCATCTGAGGGCAGGAACACCAGTGGGTGACGGACATTTCAAATGGGCACAATAAAGGAAAAAAAAAGAAAGCATGTTAATATAAACAAATAGATAAATGTTGCAACCTATTGAAACTTGTTCTTTCCTCTCTTGGGTTTACACATATAAAATATATCAAACTTTATAAGGGCCATTAATATTCATAGAAAATATTATACATATAGGACTGTGTGGCCAGGGGTTGGTCATTTCCTTTTAAACTATCAGTCTCTTACTAAATTTGACTCCCAATTCCTGTTGTACTGATTTTATGCGAGCTGTACACAATTTAAACAACCAATTTCCCTTGAAAATCGCAGCCCATATTTTACTTTATTTAATTGTTCTAATCTGGGTTTTGCCAAGCAATACAAGTGTTTTTCAACCTTGACGATGTTCTCAATAAGATATTATTATTAGCTGCTGTTTGTGTCACATGACCTTCTCTGTGCTGTGCTCAGACAGCTCTGTGTTGGGGTAGAGCTATGCAGAGAACACTATTAATTACATTTTAATAAGCTCAAAACTAAGTGCTAACTTCATGAAGCACAACAACCTTTCTGGTAGGTTTGTATGTAAATGATATAGCTGGGACTGCTATATAAAATGTTAGGACCCAATTTATCAAAAAGTCATATCAAAACAGAGATTACACATGCAAGCGTCAGCCTAGTCCTTTATTAAAATGCTCCGTATAAAACATTAGTAGCAGGAGCAAAAACGGGACTTTATTGAAGAATGTATCCGTATGTGTCGAGTCAGATGTAAAGTGTGCTTACTAAAGGCTACTATTCTACTGTAACTAACTGGGATTTATACTAAATGAAGAGACCAAGGAAGTTATTTATTCCATATAAAATAACTGGTCATAACCTTTTAATAAAGCCTTGGTTCAAAAATCCTTTAAGACTCTCTTAATGATGATAAACTGTTTTGCACCAATTCAATTAAACCTGTTTGGTTACAATTAATATCAAGAGTATTATTACATCTTATTATTATTATTAAAAAGAACTAAAACCTTTGTGTTTGAACAGAAATGTCTGGTTGATAGTACAAAGCCACCCAGATTCAGTTATTGCTCACCATTTTTAGAGGTCTTTAAAAATGTATTTATTTATTTTATATGATTGCAAATCTTGAACCAGACAGCATAAGAGGTCTCTTCTCAGTTACCTTTAAAATGTAAGTCATGACAAGTACTTAAAGAATAAAAACACATAGGGTTTCTCAGGAAAATGGACACAGTCCCCCTTCAATGGTCGTAAAGAAAACAAAGCTTTTTACAGTATCAACAGAGACAAGACGTGACCCTGTGGCCTCTTGGGGTAAAAGGTGAGCGCTCTGGGAGCAGAGGCCTGGTTCCAGCAGTCTGCCGGCAGGCAAGATGCACGTCCCCCAACAAATTCCTTCCCATCTTAGATCACTACATAGCTCTCTCTGTCTTTAGCCTCTTTACACTGAGAATAATATAGGTCTTTATTTTTCCTGGGATGGTGTCTTATACCGATAATGACCATAATAGGTGCGAACGAGAGTGACATGAGCTTCAGAGGATTCAGCTGGTGCTTTTTTGCAGGTGGCTGAGTTTAAAATTCATATTAGTCTGATGGGGCAGCAGGTTAAGTAGCCAAGGGAGGATTTCCAACTTCAATTTAAATGAGAGTCTAAAAATGTCACCATGATGAGCAAAGGTTCACTCTAGAACAAGAACATGTGCTGAATAAAGGTATTTGCTTGCGTGACCTTGGGGCTTTAGTTTATTCATATATAAACTGCTCAAATAAAATAAACACTTTTTAATCAAATAATAATATCAGAGCAGGTTCACTTTGAGCTCATGTGACAGATGTAAAAAGGTGTGGAGAGGTTGCAGTGAGTGTTGTGGTGCTTGCAACATTTTTCAGCATGATCAGTTTGGTAGTGGGTCAGTGTTGGTCTAGAGAGGCATACCTCTGTGCTCACCTGGACAACAGGCTGGAGTGGAGATGCAACTGTGAAGCTGTCTACAAGAAGGGACAGAGCAGACGGTACTTCTGGAGGAACCTTAGGACCTTCGGTGTTTGCAGCAAGATGCTGCATATCTTCTATAAGTCTGTTGCAGCGAGTGTGATCTCTTCTGCCATCATCTGCTGGGGTAGCGGCATCAGAGCCAGGGACTTAAAAAAGCTCAACAAGCTGATAAAGAAGGACGGATCTGTTCTGGGGACTCCTCTGGAACCTATGGAGATCATTGTGCAAAAAAGGATTCTTCATAAAATGAAGAACATTATGGAGAACCCTGAGCATCTTCTTCCTGAGACTGTTGTACAACAACAGAGTATCTTCAATCAGAGGCTTCATCAGATCTGCTGTAAGACGGAGCGCTACAGGAGATCCTTCCTGCCCACAGCCATCAGCATCTACAACGGCTCTTTGAAGAAACCGGTATAATACAAGCTACAACATTTAATTTTGGGATTAATAAAGTATTTTTATGTTTGAATTGAATTTGAATATCCATAGAGGGACGCAGAGACCTGTACAGGTCTTACATCCATTGTTAGATCTTTTGCTGGTGCACTGGGTCCTGGGTTCTTCCCTCTGCATGATAATCCACAGCCTCATGTGGTAAGAGTATGCAGGCAGTTCCTGGAGGAAGAAGGAATTGATACCACTGACTGGCCTCCACACTCCCCGACCTAAATCCAATAGAACAAACCACTGAGTACCATTTTGAGTTTCTGCAATGACATTTCAGCAAATTGGGCAAGCCTGCCCCTTTAGTTTTTCAGTTTACATTTCTCTGTGATTTTAGATTAAGCCCTGTGTGGGTTGATAATTTTCATTTTAATCAAATCACAAGATCACAAGATCTGATGTGACACATACACAGCTCAGTTAGCCCCATATATATGAGGCTAACTGAGCTGCGAAGTGAACATGCAGCAATGCAAACTGCTCATGATTTTGTATTCATGACTACCAATGATGTGCAGGAGGGTACAGAAGAAAAAGAAGAGCATAGCTGTGCCCATACACTAACTGTCACATCTCAAAAGTCAAATCATATCTTGCACAGACTGAGGAAGAGCAAGGTCATCCTCTGCAGCAAAAAACTGACTCATCTCACACCCTGATGCCCACGCACAAATTGAAATGGGAAATATTTCAGAAATACTTTGGTTTCATAATAGAAAGTCTATAGAGTTCTACTGATGTGAAGAGGCTCAATAGCCAAATAAAAACATGCAAGGACACCGGTCATGAACTTCTGCACAGCAGCCAGCTCTCCCGGCAGCAAACTGAACAACACACGTTTGTTTCATGTTTTTTTTTTTTTTTTTTTTAAGAAAAATGACAGCACATGCAAACTGAGCCTGCAAGCATCTCAACAGTGTTCCCTTTTCTTTTCTGTTTTTTGACAAAGCATGTCCTCCAAACCAGAACCACTTCCAAGGACCAGGTCAATGACATGTGTGGGGCTGGAGCACCCTCTAGTGGACTGATTTGAGAGATTTCGGAAAGCACAACAAAACACACATCAAAGGTCATTCTATCCAAATAGCTCCAGAACACAGAAACGGTTTCCAAAAACACGTTTGATATTCCAGCTCTATAATTTATGATTCATGTTCTCTCGCTTGTCTGCATATATAGATAGATAGATAGATAGATAGATAGATAGATAGATAGATAGATAGATAGATAGATAGATAGATAGATAGATAGATAGATAGATAGATAGATAGATAGATAGATAGATAGAGTCAGTCAGTCTTGAGATAACATATGCAGACATAGTGTCAGATAGCGCTTTTATTCGGAGGGCAGTTTTGAATCATCACAACACTGGGCACTTGTCAGTGTGTCAGATCGGCGCTCATTTTCCAACCTGAGACAAGTCATTTAAATAAGGGATACACGCATGATTCAAATGAGAAAGTTCATCTCTTTCAGACGTCACCCTCAGTCATGCTGTGTTTCAGGCAGATTTATCAACATCAGGACCTAGTTACCAAATCAAGTTATGTTTCAGAGGCAAAATGCAGTAGTGCCTCATCTGAAGATACCATCTAACTCATCAAAAACTCATCCAAAAGTTAATTTCAGTAATTCAATTCAAAAGGTGAAACTCATGTAGTCATTACACTCAGGGATAAAATTCAAACATTTCTATTAACTTCGATGCTTGTGGATTACAGCTCATGAAACCCCCAAATCATTTCCTAGCAAATTAGAAAGTTACATAAAACGAATTTAAAAAAAGTTCTAAATACAGAAATGTTATGTTATACTCAGTCATGGGGAGGATGGCACACTTGATAGTTGTCCAAAAGACAATCACTGCCACCCTCCATGTGGAGGGTAAGCTGTATCCAACATGCTAACACGCTGCATGCAAACATGTTAATGGAAAGCTGAGTAGAAGGAAAAAGTGTGGTTGACAAAGGCGCGCAAGCAACAGCAATAACTAGTCTTGAGAGGACTGTGAAGCAAAGGGGAGTTTCACAAGACGTGGACTGTTCACTCCTGAACCAGAGACAATGTCAGAACGGTCTCACCTGGAATAAGGAAAAAATTTTAAAACAAAGACCAAAAATACTGGACTTTTACTCAGTGGTCCAAAGTTCTCTTTTCAAATGAAAGTAAATGTTGCATTTTATTTGGACATTGAGGTCATGGCGTCTGTAGGAAGTGGAGATATACAGAATTCAAGTTGCTTGAGGTTTGGTGTGACTTCTTTACAGTCGGTGACGATTTGAGAACTGTCATCTGCTCGGTTTGGACCACTGGGTTTTATCAAGTCCAAAGACAGAGCAGCAGTCAACCAGGAAATGTTAACTCTTCATGTGTCACTCTGCTGGCAAGCATCATGGGATGCTGACATATCCCAGGACTTGGCACCTGCACGCTAGGGGGGGGTAATTACCGAACACTTTACCATCATCAAATATTTTTGCATCATCATAGGAATTTATGTTTCAACTATATACAATACTCTACACGATGTTTACAAAACCCAAACATAAAAATTGTTTTGGGATTGTTACTTTTTGCCACTAGTGGCCTTTATTCATCAGAACATGGACAGGAAGTAGGGCAGAGAGGTGAAGACATGTAGCAAATGGTCCAGGGCAAGGAATCAAACCCAGGACCTCAGCCTCAGCATATGGTGCACCCTACCACTAAGACACATGCCGCCCTGGGACTGTTACGTTTGCTATTTTTTCCACAGCTGTGTCCAAGAGAGCAGTATTAAACATATTTAATGCAGGTATTTTTTGCAATAAACTGTACTACTTAATGTTATCCTGAAGCAATCAGTAAACTGGTGTTTGTTGATGCTTTTTAAAGACCATTTGTGTTCGTGGGCTAACAAATCTATTACTTTTTAACAGCACTTTAAACATTATCACAATAAATCCCATAAAATATCGCTGTACCCTTTGAAGTTTACACCCCTGTTCCCTACTGCACTGAGGTAAAAGTACTAATACCTGAATTAACGTCCAGAGTATCATTGTGCTGACTGGCCAGCAAACTTCTCTCCCCTAGACCCCATAGAGCAGGGATGTCAATCTCCAGTCCTTGAGGGCCAGTAATCCTGCAGCTTGTAGATGCGGCTCTGCTTCAAAACAGCTGAATTCAAATACTTAGGTCATAGGCAGGATACTATAGAACTTGACTACATCCTAAGGAGGTAATTCAGACATCTGATTGTGGTGTGTTGGACCAGGGAAACATCTAGACATAGTGGGACACTGGCCATCGAGGACTGGAGATTGACACCCCTGCTGCAGACAATCTTCGAAGTATAATCAAGAAGAAACCAGAACCAATAATGCAGATGAGCTGAAGGCCACTGTCAAAGTAAGAGGCTTCGTTAACACCTCATCAGAACCACAGGCTGGTCACCTCCATGCCATGCCACACTGATGTGGTAATTCATGCAAAAAAAAGCCCTTTAATATTTGATTAAATTATGAATTGGCTACTTGATTATTCTGAATAAACTAGGTTAAAAAGAAAACGACACATTCTGAGAAGAAACAGAATACTCTCTTCTCATTACTACCTAGAGTATGTTGCCAAACACTGAGGTTACCAGACTACAACAGAGATCAGTCTAAAGTTCATTTACTAAGAAAAAGATATGTGCATTTGGTACAGATACATTAAATAAAACAGCATTCTGTACATGTTTGGTGTGAATATTTGTAGCACTTACCAATGTATTAAAGAAGTGTTAACCTGTTTTCTCCTAAACAACCCAATCTAGTGAAATGTTCTCATCGTGTTGAATAACCTGAGAGTGCCAGTCAAACTGATGAGTCAAAGAACTTCACACCATGCATCTCTTTCTGGTTTTTTTGGGGGGTTTTTTTTTTTTTTTTTTGGAGACAGTGATTTTAATTTCAGAAAATCACAAGTTCATACACCTGCCATTTTCACTAGAAGTTAAATGCAAGGGTTTCAGAACACAACAGGCTTCAACGTCTGTTACATGTCAAAGAGCCGCAGAACAGAAACATTGGTTGTGTGTCAAATACAGATATATATTTATATATTAAAAAAAAAAAAAAAACAACAGAAAATCACCTCGTGACACTACTTTTAGACTACAGTCACAGGTTCAGCAATGTGGATATTTCCATGAACCTGCTAAGAATTTGTCTAACAAGTCAAATACTTGGCTTCTCTTTGACTAGGTATAAGTTACAGAACATGCCTTCGGACACCCATGTTGCTTTGACTTCAGTGATTCATCATTTAAACAGAAAACTATTGGAAATCTGGTACAACCTGTGTGGCATCATGCTTCCCTCTTCAAGCCTACTCAAGCTGGAACAGGTCAAACATAAAATTCATTGTCAAACTAATAAAAGCAGATAACTGTGGTCTTGTAGTCATGACTATCTATTCAGTGCTTAACTGCTGGGACATTTCTCTTTTAAATGAGCTATGTAATAAGAAAGTCCAATCTTGATCTTGAGGACGATACTGTTGATGTGCGAAGTGAGCCTCTTGATGACTTTACACAATATTTCTAAGAGAGTAAGGTTTAAGACAGAGGGTCGAAACAATCCATTACGATTAAGTGCTGTAGGTTTGTCCTTCTGGTGGTTGTGGAAGCTTCATATTTTCTTTGGACATCATTAGACGCCTCAACTCTTGAAGAACAATTTTAATGCTATAAGAATTCTGCCATTTTGCTAATATTGGTATGCTACGTGAATCCACCTAGGAGACAAAGAAGGGAAGGGGCAAAAAATAAATAAAATGACAAATCAGTTATTTTCATACGACCGCAGTACAAAACTAGAAATGGGCTGGTTACTGGCATAACCAAGGCTGTAAAAACATATTAGGGCTTCAAACGTTTTCTGTCATACAAACATTTCGTACAATTACAAGACCTTTTAATGAGATGCCAGAGAAATTGCTGAGTGAGCTGCATATAGCTGGCCTAAACTGTGGTCAGAATAACGGGGCTTATCTTCCCCTACCTGTTGCTGTCCAGTCAGCTGATAAACAAAGCAACAGGAAATCTTTCTTCTGGAAATATTGTCATTTTGTGTAAACAGAAGGGTCACTTATATGACGCAAGACCTTCAAAACTAAAGCCGACAAACTATGAGCAGTGTGTCTGTTGAGTAGCAGACTGCAGGCTGGCTACCTAAGCAGATAGCCTGACTAGTTAGCCAATATCAGCTTATACTCGTGTTACTCTATGCTTGAATCCAATTTTACCTGTTGCACCACAATGTTTGCCCTCAACCCTTCCTCCCTAAAGCATAGGGTGTCGAAACTGGAACATTATCACTATACTCCAAACATTTAGGTTACGTAATGAATAGTATAGTATACGTATTTAGGTCTGATTTTATGGAACAACTCCTGTACATACCAAGTAGTTTTTCTGTCAGTGAATTTGCAATTTATCACCAAAAATTGAAAAACATTCAAATAGATTTTGCCATTGAGGTAGATTTGGACTGAGAAGGGATAGGGCAGTGGTGGGGATAACAGATATTGGATTCAGCCTCAACGAACGGCAAGATAGTACATTTGGCACACCGCCATTTAATTAATTGCTACTAAATTTAGTGGGTGTTAATTCTAGATTTTGGCTTAAGTTGTAATATACCTAAAATAATCAAATGCTGTAGATAAAATGATTTTAATTAACATTTAACGTCTTATTTTAGCAGCAGTGGGAGTAATTGCTGCTCCCGTTTTAAATCAAATCAATTAGATCACAGGACAAATTTTAGCTTTAACCCCTAGACTATTGTTAGGAAGCCTCTTGATATCCGACACATACCAAGGATCGGATTTTGTTCATTTCAGAGGTTGACAGGCGACCAGCTGTGATTTTACTGTGTTAAGCTGTATTTGGAATATTATAACGATGGTACAGAATGGATTTTTGCACAAACGTGCTGTAAATAAGTTTGAAAGCAGCAGCGGGTTAGCGATATCAGAAAACATTCCTGCAGCTGGAACAATTTGTTTACTACCATTATGGAAAATGTCACTAATTGAATCATATCTAAATTTATATCTTCTGCATGTGCTATACTGTGTATTCTAATTTACTCAAATTTAGCATCTGCTTGACAGCAAAGACATCAATATAAATGTAAGTTAATTCAGGCTGTAAGACGTTACATTTCTGTGTAAAAACCCTGATAATGTATTCGAGGTAATCATGCCGTGAGAATCTCATACCAGTCTGTGCCTGGACAAAACAACCTGTGAACTCTACACCAACACCTAAGCTTAGTCTGATCTGCGATTGAACTTACCGTCCCATTGGAATTGTTTATCCCATTCATGCTAATTTTTGTTACAAATCTAACAGTCGGCGCTGTCTCTGGGTATCTAGGTCCACATTCCACTTTCAGGCTGTATATTCTGTTCTCATAGTTGGTCTGGGGGAGAAAAAATAAATTCAAAAGGACAAAAACAAACATCAGTTACACCACATCCATGAATATAGTCCAACTGTCTTTTCTTTGTCTATTATAAATAGGAAGGGAGCTCTGCTTACTCTGGCTGGTCCAATGATCATGCCTGTCCACCGTGTCAAAGTCATGTCTTCATCATCCTCAAGGCCCCAGCTGACTGTGCCATCACCTTCACCCTTCTGGCCCTCTTCAAGCTCCTCCAACAAGCGGAAATTGCGTGGAACTTTAACTCCTGAGGTCAATAAAAAGCCATATAATCAGTTTTATGAAGGTCAATTCATATGATAAGAGAACAAGCCAATAAAAACGACTGTGAATCCAATGCCTGACATTTCATGTGAAACCTGTGCCATCCAGCTGAATCATTATCCAACATTTCTAAATTGTACAATCATTAACAACGCATCAAACATGAATTCATTCATTGTTGTGGATGCCACCCTAACACCTATTGTACTCCTTTCAGAACCAGCTGCTAAAACTGAGAAGTCGTGGCACTTTTGTAGAAATCTATTTTTTCAAGACAGAGAGTAAATACATGTCGATTATATTCGTTGGATTCCCTCCAATCACAGAGATGAAGGGTCTTATTGATCCTTTCACTGAAGTGCAATGCTTTGGAAGGTTACCTATTCATGAGGGTGTTCATTCACAAACACAGTCGAAAGCCAAGCCCACTCAGACTCTGAGACAGAAAAGGCTTTCTTTGGGCAGGGCTATGTACTCCAATACAACAGTAAACCACCGGAAGATTCAACACACACAAGTAGAGCAAATAAAAAACAAACTAAGGAAACTATATGGTGGTTATGGTATAGGCAGTGGTATGAATTGTTGAAAAGTCTACATCAAAAAAACCAAAATTGAAATCGAAAAAATAATAAATCAGTTGGCGACCGAAATCAGACAATTTTCATCTTGATCAACACCAATCGTTGAGAAGCTTGGCGAAAATTCAAAAATCCAATATTTTCCCAGTCAGTGAACATGCCACAATTAGAGTGCTACCTACCAGGTTATGCTAACATGCCTAACTGTTGACGGTGTTACTGTAGCGGGAAAAAACCCTAAAAACCTAAACTTAGTCATTTTCAGAATCAGGTGTTTAAAAAGAAAACTAGAGGAAGCACAAAAGTTTTAAGAAGCAATTTAAAAAGAAAGACGTGTTTTCTCTGACTTGTTGAGACATGCCAGCGGTACATCCCTGCTGGGAGAGACTTACAGCGGATAACAGGAATGCTGAAGATCTGATATACAGTAAACTGGACGTTTTGTACTTTTGAGCTTTCGACACACCGTCATGGAACACGCTGGACTGGGAAAACTCGATGGTTTTAAACGTCTACTATGAAATCATTTTAGTTTTGTTTTAAAATAAGAGTAATACCCTAGTTTACAGCTAAATAATCATACACATGGTGTAACACTGCCTTTGCTCCTAAAATAAATAATCACTGAACACTGATAGCAGGACAGCAAGTAAGAATTTTGTTAATGCAGTTACTGGATCTTCTTAGGG